>NC_083283.1:35557579-36223241 GCF_963506605.1 Zootoca vivipara
GTCAGACAACTAAAAGACTTGTCCGGAATTTGGTAGAATTGTCCCATATGCTTCAGGGCTATCTAATCCCAGGAACACAGGAGCCCTGTTTGGGTGTTCTAAAAGGTAAAGGTAAAGGACCCCTGGATGGTTAAGTCCAGTTAAGGTGACTATAGGGTGTGGTGCTCATCTCGCTTTCAGGCCGAGGGAGCTGGCATTTGTCCACATGCAGCTTTCCAGGTCATGTGGCCAGCATGAGTAAACCGCTTCTGGTGCAACAGAACACCGTGACGGAAACCAGAGCGCACGGAAACGCCATTTACCTTCCCACCGCAGCGGTACCTATTTATCTACTTGCACTGGCGTGCTTTTGAACTGCTAGGTTGGTAGGAGTTGGGACAGAGCAACGGGAGCTTATTCCATCGCGGGGATTTGAACCGCCAACCTTCTGATTGGCAAGCCCAAGAGGCTCAGTGGTTTAGACCACAGCGCCACCTGCGTCCCCACCTCCCCTTGCAATCAGAATCACACGAAGGAGCATGACAATGAGCATGCTAGCTCCAGCTACCACTTACCCACCTCCAGTTGCCTTTCCTATTGCCCACCATAGCATCATGGATGAACTATGATCTGGCAAAACGTAAGGAAAATAAAATTCACCAGATGCTCAAAACTATAATCCCTATAAATTGTGTGTGTGATTGCTAAATTCAAGGTGCTGGTGCACAACGCCCTGTTCAGCTTGCAACCAGGATACATATGACTGTCTCACCCCTTATTTGCCTAACCAATCACCAGAGGTGGATTTAGGGGGCATGACCAATCACTGGGCCAAGAGGGCACTTCAAGGGGCACCACAACAGTGACTTAGAACAGAGCATGAGAGGTTGAGGGATGCCAACTTTTGGCATTGCACCGGGAGCAGCTGAAATTTGAAAGCCTTAAGTCCACCACTGCAATCACGGTGCTCTGCAGGAAAGGGCATTTTGCAGATACCATCTTATCAGGATGCCTGTTCTGCATGATATCAGAATCTGGGCTTGTATTCAACATAGCATTAAGGCTATGGTTTTAAATTCTAAGATTTTTCCTGCGTGGTGGGAACTCCCCCCCCCCAGTCCCTCTAAATTTGTTGTGGGGTTTCCCCCAATCTTCCAGAGCAGATTTGGAGAAGGGGAAGGTGTGCAAGAAGGGGGAATTTCCATTGCACCAGTGGGAATCCTTGCACTGGCTTCCTTTACAGCAGGAATCCCCAAACTGCGGCCCGCCAGATGTTTTGGCCTACAACTCCCATGATCCCTAGGTAAGAGGAACAGTGGTCAGGGATGATGGAAATTGTAGTCCAAAACATCTGGAGGGCCAAAGTTTGGGAATGCCTGCTTTACAGGGTTTCCCAGACAGCCCAGCTGTTTTTGGACTACAACTCCCATAATCCCTATCTAGCAGGACCACTGGTCAGGGATGATGGGAATTGTAAGCCAAACACAGCTGGAGAGCCAAGTTTGGGAAAGAAACCCTACTAGTACAATAGATTAGCTGAATACAGCCCTTGTGGCAACACCTCCCTTTTTGAACTCCCTCCTGATACATACCTATCAAGACAGGCACCAATCTATACTGTCTTTTTGGACTTTCCTATTTCAATAAGCCTTCTAAGTGGACTGGGTGCAGAGAAGCGGGTCTTCTTCCCTACTTCCACTGCTATTTTGTCTTATGTGTTAAGCATGGACTTGGAATGGAGTCCTCAGTCCCTCTTTGCCAGCCTGTGGATTCACCTGCATGCAATGCAGTCTAGAGCTAGCCAGCAAGTCCTTAAATACAAATCTGCTCTCAATAGTCATATAGCTAGCTAGGGATGCCCTTGCAGGAGCAAACAGATATTTCACAAATTGGAAGGCACTTGCTATGTAAAGGGACAATTACGGCAGTAAAAACAATAAGACTGTGGCGTCTGATCTGTGGCAACTTTCTGTCTGGCAAGGATGTGACCCTTCAATTGCAAATGATGGGGAAGATTAGGTTTTGGTTCTTATCTGTGCAGGAACAATCCATAAAAGCTCCGATTAACCTCTTTAATCAGCCAATTGCTGAAAGGCCCAGTATCCCTGCTTTTACCAGATGACCTGATGAACTCAGCTGCAGTTCAAGGCAACAGTACATAGCCAGTTACTGCTGCTGTTGCTGCTGCTACCCATTTATAAAGAAGCTAACAAACTAATGAGCATGGCTCGGATTATTCCATGTAATAAGCACACTGAGAAGATCGGCTTTTTGGAATCTCTCCCGTGTCTTACAAAGCTACACCCTTCGCATCATTTTTTGTCTCTGCCTATTCCTAGGGCTGAGTTTGGGTTACAGAGTTAAATCTCTTGAAAGAGGGGCGAAAGGAAGCAACAAATGGGAAGGAAACTGGCCAGCTTGTGAAATCCAAAACCGGATTGGTAAGAAAAACATCATGAATTATGGATCCCCTGGAGCCGCCGGCAGCCTGTCATTGTGCATGATCTGTCTCCATTGTACTTTTCTGTGCAGGCGAAATTGTTGTCAGCTAGCACAGGGCAAGCCTTTGCTGCCTAGGATCACTGCCTGCTGTTCAAATGGACCTGTGCCTTCCAGCACAAACAGTCCATTGGAAACCAAATGTTTCATGTAACTGATAGTGGCCCCAGTGGATAGGGAAGCCCTTGAAGGGGGGAGGATGAAGGGGAGAGAGGCTTTCAGCTGACCTTGTTCGCTGGAGCTTAGTACTGGTAGAAGCACCAGCTGCAAGGACAGGGACACAGAGTCTCCAAGAAAGCACAAGGCTGGCTATTGTTCCGGACTAGTTTCAAAGGCGAACAGATTTGGGTTGTTTTAGTGGCACTGGCAGCTCTGTGCGCTATGCGAAAGAGGCGCTCCCGGCACAGGCACAGCCATGGTCCTGCCACGCCTGGAGCTGAGGGAAGCAAGGGATGTGGAGGGATGTGCTGTTCCTTTCCTCCTGCTCAGGGGGGGCAAAGAGGGAAGACTACTTTCAAATGCTGAATTTGAGCAAGGCTTCCTCAAGAGATTTGCTCACGGAACCTCTTTTCAGAGCCAGGGCTCACCCGTGGATTAAAGCTGAATGTCAATTAATAAAGAAGAGGGGACACTTGAGCATGTGCAGAGTGATTTCTCCGTTATCACACTCCTCCTAAGCAGCTCCAGAGGGCGAAAGGGAAAGGGCATGACCTTCAGGGAGGCTCAGGGGTGTGTTTTGAGACTAAAGCATTGCATTGTTCCTGCACCCAGAAGCTCTTTAAAAGAGTTAAAGACATCAAAGTGGGAAACTGAGAATGTTTGTAAGGAAAAGATTTTTTGGGGGGGGGCTGCCCAGCTGCACTGCCCTTTTTTGATTCCAGATGCAGGAGTGGGGGGTGGGAGTCTTCTAAGAGGGAACAAAAACAAACTCAAGGTCAAGCGCTGATGCAGAAGTGGTGGACTGAAGTGTTGTTTGTGGGGGGTGGAGGAAGAAGCCAAGGAATGACACACACTGTTTCACTCACAGGCACAATACTCTCCTGGGGGCCTTCCTTCAGGATATGAGCAAACACACCCATAGAAGCAAGGAGGGAAGGAGGATTTGTGCCTCCTGCTTCTTTTTCCAAAGCACAGCCTCCAACCAACAGAGAGGACAGCAATCCCTTTGTCAAAATGCAGCATTAAAAACTAGGCATATGTGTGAATGGGGGGGGGAATTCCAATTAAAGGAATGTATTATTGTGATCATCTACAAAATCACAGCTCACATATTTCAAAGACCGTAAGTGAATTGCGAGGCTCCGAAGTCAGACATTTTAAAACAGATTGTGCTTTTTCTTTTTCCTCCCCCAGAAGGACACATGTCCCTTTTAAGTAAGCTAAGGTTTATTATTGACATGAATAAACCATGCATTTCCTATTCAGAATACGGTCCCATCTTGGCTATGCTACTTTCTAAAGGCACACATTTCCCTTCCCTGTTTGGCAACATTTCAACTGCTTGTCATAAGGTGAGCAAGGCCCTCATTTCAGATTCAAATGTGAATCGCTGCCAAATTGACCTGCTGTTCTCTCCCTTTCAGCTACTGTAACCAACACCACACAAACAATGAATTATGAGATTAGAGTTACAGAAAAATGGACTCATTCTGCAGATGTTGTGTCTGGAACAAGCTGCTTTGTCTCATGTTTGTTGTGCCATGTTGCTGCCCCTCAGCAGCCCCCACATTTGCTGGGTGGGGATTTGTGCAATAAAACCTTGTTGTGTGAAGGGTTAATTATCAGCTTGCTATTTAAAAAAAACCTCCCCAAGAAAAAGAAAAAAAACCCACAGAGAGAGAATAACAGAAACCTTTTTTAAAGAAGAAGAAGAAGAAGAAGAAGAAGAAGGCGATTATAAAGAATTAAAGAGGCAGAATGTTGACCTGCAAACAGAGGCCCGGATTGTTTTAAATCAGAGAATGACCAGAGCTTTCCAGGCAAAGTGGGGAGTTTCAAAGTAAGAGATAGTGCTATTTTGTTTTGCTTCCCGCCTCCCAACCCCCAGAAAACCATCCTGAAATCCCATTTGTGGGGGGTGGGAGGAGAGAGGGACTCCTCAGATTGGTCTGGGTCTGGGAGATTTCTTTGTTTTATGTGTGTGCTTAGAGAAGGGGGAAGGGGGGGGAGAAGAGGAGGGAGGTAGAGGAAGAGAGAAAAAGGAGGGGGGAAGAGAGGTCCTGTCAGCTGTTCAACGCTTAACAGCTGGTACCTGTAGACCAAAATAATACAGCCTGCCTGAGCTGCGTCATGCTAAGCGCAGCCTTGGGGCCATAACAAACTTTGCAAAGTTACGCCATCAAGCGCCTTGGTGAGGCAGCCGCGGGACGGAGAGGGAGATGTGTGCCCCCCTCAACATACACCTCCTGCTTCAGGGAGAGATGGAGGGCCCCCTCTGGGCTTTGCCCAGCCACGACCCTGTTGCAGAGCCTGGGCTCGCCTCCCTCTCCCCCCAAATGCATCGCCTCCCCACACCCACGGTCGTTTTGTTGTTGCGTGCCAGCAGCATGAAGAGGATGAGAATAGAGGCTCCCTTCATTCCCAGAGAGGGCTCTCCCTGCATATTGATTCCTTCCCCTCCTCCTCTCTCCCTCATCCCCCCTTCTCACCCCGCAAGAGGGAAGGGCAGCTGCTTCCTCAACAAGGTCCCCTTCTCTTCTCCAGAGCCTTCCGAATCTGCCAGGCGCAAGGAGGACACAGAGGGGAGAGAGCAGCAAGGGACTGGACTTTGGGCTTTTTTGTTTGCTGCTGCTGCTGCTTCTCTCCTTTTCACAAAGTCGTAGCGACATTAGTAAATGGGGACATTTTAAATGGTGGCCTCTTTCAGGAGCAGAGCCAGTGCACCAGCGACCCTAAAGAGTCTCCTGTGGGGCAGGTGGACCCATTTGACTCTCCATTATAAGCCTGCCTCCTCTTCTGCTTGTTTGGTGAGAATAATCTATTGTCTCCCAATGGACCCAGGGCCTGCTGTTCTGGATGTTTACTTAGCACTCCTTAGTCGTCATCACCATCTCACAGCTTTCTGTATACCTGCCTCTTGCCTGAGAGACCAAAGGTAAAATTGCTCTCAGCTGCAGTGCACCATCACTACCTCAGGCCCAAGAATGGAAGGAGGGAGATAGGTACATTTTATCAGGGCCCCAGGGTGGGTTGGGGTTGGCCGGGGGGGGGGGTAATGAGGACATATTGCAACTTTGCAACTCCTGCTTCTTATTATTGATGGCCACTGTTATCTATGTGCCTGTTTTCTGGATGCTGTGAGACTCATTAGGGCAGAACATGCAGTGTTCTGAACAGTGCATTGCTTGGCCCAAACCCTTCTCTTGAACAGAGAAAAGTGACATGGGTTTGCTCTTCCCTAGGACTTGTTTTTTCTCAAGTATAACTGCTTCGTTTCACCTAGGCACAAAGAGAGGAATAGTTTCTGGAAGGACAAAGCAGCACCATAATAATCAGGGACATTAATCCCAGGGATAGTGGGAGCCAGTACTGCTGGCATGATTTACAGGCCCAAAATATATGTGAGGAAATGACAGAGTTCACATGTAGTGCTAAGTCAAACAATGGCTTCACAAAAATTAGCACGTGTGTAGAGATCCCACAGGTGAATATCATGCCCTGGTTCTGCTGCCGCCAGAGTTAAGCTACATCCAAACTTAGTGCTACATCTGAACTCCATCTCCTTGTTTGTCTTACCAGTACAAAATGCAAGAACAAACCTTTGTTACAACACATGGTTTGTCTGAGGAAACCATGAGTTTCGGCTCAGGTGTAATTCTAAGCCAAATCATGCTTTAAGTTTTCCCAATAGTGATGTATGGAAGTGAGAGCTGGACCATAAAGAAGGCTGATCGCCGAAGAATTGATGCTTTTGAATTATGGTGCGGGGGGAGACTCTTGAGAGTCCCATGGACTGCAAGAAGATCAAACCTATCCATTCTGAAGGAAATCAGCCCTGAGTGCTCACTGGAAGGACAGATCGTGAAGCTGAGGCTCCAATACTTTGGCCACCTCATGAGAGGAGAAGACTCATTGGAAAAGACCCTGATGTTGGGAAAGATGGAGGGCACTAGGAGAAGGGGACGACAGAGAACGAGATGGTTGGACAGTGTTCTCAAAGCTACGAACGTGAGTTTGACCAAACTGTGGGAGGCAGTGGAAGACAGGAGTGCCTGGCGTGCTATGGTCCATGGGGTCACGAAGAGTCGGACACGACTAAACGACTACACAACAACAACAACAAAGTGCAGCAGGACCCAGGGAGGTGTGCAACAGCCACAAACTTCTCTCTGGGAATCTATACATTATGTGCACTCTGGGCCACAGTCAAGTTCACACACACCACATCTGGATGCAGAAGGAGATAAATAGCTTCCACGCAACGCTTCTCAACTGCTTCTGGTTACAGAGATTGTGTGAAGAAGTATGCGATGGCTGGCGTTCAGCTATGTCTTACTCTGAGTAGACCCACTGAAATTGATGAACATGACCAAGTTAGATCAATTAATTTCAGTAGGTCTACTCTGAGTAAAACATGTGGTTTATATATACAGTTATGAACATTTTTTCGTATATGATCTTAAAATTCTTATAACAGATACCACACTATAAGTAAAAGCTTCTCATAGCTGCACAATGTTAAAGTTATTCCCATTTTACATCCCTGACCAGTGAGGTGTTCCAGGGACAAGGGCTACCTGGAAATAGCTTCCTTTGAAGGAGAGAGCACCAGAACCCAGGAACGTAGGAAAGTGACTCAGTCAGACCATTGGGCCTCTCTAGCTCAGTATTGGCACCACTGAGTGGCAGCAGTTCTCTGGGATTTTGGACACAATTCTCTCCCACTCCTACCTAGACCTGCCAGGGATTGAATCTGGAACCTTCTGTGTGCAAAGCAGACGCTCTGTGACTGAACCATGGTCCTTCCCCAAAGGGGAGACTTACTAAGCTTCTGTAATATATGGCATTTTTTGTTTGTTTAGTCGTGTCCGACTCTTCATGACCCCATTTATATGGCATAAATGGAAGCAAACAGTATGTGCAGTCCGACCAGGTGCAATGTGATCTGTTACAACTGATCCCCAGGGGATACACATAATCCACTAGGTGCCTTTAGCTCCCTGCTGACTATCCTCCCAAATTGCCCTTTCCTCACACTATCCAGACACCCCTCTCCAAAGTCTGAAGCATTCCCATTCCAAACATTCCAGTGAGATCTCTGTCCCAAGAAACCACCTTCTAACAATTAGCTTCCACAAAGGGGCATCTACTGGCCATCCTGGACCATTAAGAAGTATTAGCATTCTTTTGTCACATCTCAGGGTGTGATCAGGCCACTCTTTAAAGAAGAGACAAGGAGCCTGTGGTCATTCAAGTTGTTGTGTTTTTTTAGTCCCAACTCCCAGCAGCCTCAACCAGCACACCCAGCAGCCAAGAATGATGTACCGTACCACAAAATCTGCTTTTAAAAGTTCCCCAGACCTACAGGTTTCTCCCTCATTATAAATCCACCCACAGTAATATATTTTTATTTAGATTGTGATGATTAGGATTATGAGAATAGTAACAAACACTTGGCATTTATGCTATATTTTGCCATAATTTTTAAAAGAGTTTCACATACATCTCAGTATTTTGCCATAATTTTTAAAAGAGTTTCACATACATCTCAGTAGAGATGCAAAAATGCTTGTAAGGTAAACAGGAGAGTAACAGGTTCCCCACCCCTGCCTGAGTGGATAGGTACAGGAGGAGACTAAGTCTGCATGTGTGAACCGACCAGCCCTGATTCCCACATAGGTTGCTCTTGATGTTTCATAGGAAGCAATTCCTAAATGAAAACAAACAAATGAAGTTGTATGTTTTGAGCCTTCTAGAGAACGTTTAACTATCTACTAAATAAATAAATAGGTTCCCCATCCCTGCAAAAATTAGGAGTTATTGAAAAACTGCTCCAGTCCATGACAAGGGAACCACATGCCGTCCTCCTCGGAACTCAAATCACCATCACCCCACTGAGAATTTAAGAAACCAAATACCCAAGTCCAGATAATATGGATTCATCTATAAAGAGAGGTATTCTTTGCAGGCAAAGATGGGCTAATGCAGGGCAGAACCTGCCTTAGAGCTCCAAACAGCCTCTGTTCAACCCCCTGTGATACAGTACAAGGTTCCCGTAGAGAAGAATATTGTGTGGCCCAGTTGTCCACCCTCTCACAAGATGGTTTCTGGAACGACACAGTCACAGCGTGCATTATCTGCGGAGGGCTGCTTTCATGTGCCTTCATGTCATCGACCAACCCTTTAAGTGATACTTAATAACCTCGCACAGAGGCACAAATGAAAACCAGAGTAACTATCCATTATCATCTTGTTGAAGAGCAAGCCACACCAACTTGAAATTCGAGCTGTTCTTTTTAGGAACACCAGAGCTGGAAGAACTAGTGTTAGAGAAAACCATTCCTACAAGAAAGAAATGGGTGGGGGTGGGGAAACATTGGTCTGTGTTGCTTTTTATATGTTTGCAGATTTGCGTGTTCCACGAGCACATCAGAAAGTCAGGTCCCACCCTCACAACATGCTCCGCTGCGTAGGTGTCCTGGAGACATTCTGGCTGTGCAGGTCTCCTCAATTCGTGCAAATCCATACAGAAAGCCACAGCTTTTATTCTTTGATTCATCCCCTGGGAAGCAAGGATCTCATTTAGAGTGCAATACAGCACCACTTGAGCTTTGGGACTCCCCAGCTTTGGCACTTCAGTTTCCTCCAGGGAAGATGTGAGCGCTCCTCTGTCACTAGCCGTGACAGTGTCATTGTCGCTGGTTACCATAAAACCAAATAACAGCATTGTTGGGAATAAGAGTTCAGGAGTCTGGTGCTGCAAGCTTTGTGCTCCTTTCCCAGTTTATATTCTCAGAAGCCCCTGCCTCTTGCTCCTCCCCAGAGATCCTGCTGTCTTTAGGGCTTCCTAAAGTGTTTGCCTGCAGCTACTGAACTCTCAAAGCCTTCAAAATGTTATTGTTAAACTGAAGCACTTCAAAGCATTCTAAGCATAAGATAAAAATTATCTGGAGTCACACTCATAAAACACCATTCTCCAAACACAAACAGCAACTTCTAAAGCAAAAACAATTCACTGTTTTCTGGTTTTGTCATATCCCACAATGACAGAATAATTTCTAGGAGTTAGGAGATGACTTGTCTATATGCAAGTGAAACGTGGATATATGGGAGGCTCACAATGAAGGTATGGTGGGACTTAGAGATATACCGAGGGGCAAACAGTCACGAAACTGAAGGCCACAGGTGAAGTGACGTTACACACAGCTGCCAGTCACATCTCATACAGATTTCCCCCAAGGCTTTTAAAATAAATGATTATTACAAAAATCAGCCATGGAGTTTACAAGTTAACTGACTAGACCTATGTGGGAAGGGTGAAAATTTCAAACTCTTGCCAACCTGGTCTCCAGATGTTTGGACTACAACTGTTGCCCAAACATCTGGAGGGCATCAGGTTGGTAAGGACTGCTCTAGTGGTTGATCCTCTGGAAAACCACCCAAGTCAGTTCTTCTTATAGGGGGAGGGTTGTTTTCTGCAATTTTTGTAGTGCTATCTTGTCCCATACAAACCTGCCTGTCAATTAAGCTAAGCTTCCAAGTATCTTATCCAGATTCTCCTGCCTTCAGAAGTGAGGCAGGTACCTAGACCCTTGTGCAAATTAATTAAAACAAACAATGTAATTTATTGTACAAAACTCACATATACGTACATTAGTAACAGATATGACCTCCGCTTCACCACTTTCAATGTGTGACAGGGGGCTAGGTCCTGCTGCAATATCCCAGCACTGTCAGGATACCTCTTTTCCATACATTAGTAATGGATATGACCTTCACTATTTTTAAGCAGCATTTGAACATGGTTTGGCATGGAGTCTACTAGTTTTGAACAGTCACTGTTGATTTTTGGATCCCTGTACTACACTTGAATCAGCACCTGAATGAGCTTCTTTATAGTCGTACAGTCTACAGCATGGAGGCGACTTTTGCATATAGCCCACAAATTCTCAATGGGATTTATATCCAGGGAATTCCCTGGCCAATCAAGTACCTGTATTTGCTGCTCTGTCATGAATTTCTTCACCACTTTCGATGTGTGACAGGGGGCTAGGTCCTGCTGCAATATCCCAGTACTGTCAGGATACCTATTTTCCAAGCTCTATTTCATAGAACCTAAATATATTGTGGTGAGCGCATCATTCCATCTATTGGCTTCCGGCTTCCGACACCATAATGAGCAACTGACTTTTTGTGTTCGTTTTGAGTACAGGATTACGAATAAGATAGAAAACATGCTTTGTTTCAATTAATTTGCACAAGGGTGTACTGGAAAGGAGGCCTTCTGTATGGTGGCACTATATCTTTGGAATTCCCTTCCCGATGATGGTGGTGGTGATGATGATGATGTAATATTATTTATACCCCACCCATCTGGCTGGGTTTCCCCAGAACTGGGTGAAGTCTATCCTATTTGTATGAGTGGTTGTATCTTGCTGTTTATCCTAACTATTTTGCTTCAGTGTGGAACAGATTCCCACAAGAGGTGGTGAATTTTCCTCCCTTATATGTTTTTAAGCAGAGGCTGGATGGCCATCTGTCCGGTATGATTTAGCTGAGATTCCTGCATTCCAGGGGCTTGGACTAGATGACCCTCAGGGTGCCTTCCAACTCTGCAATTCTATGATTCCTGATATTTCTTTTTATTGTTGGGATTTTATTTAAAAAAAACCCTTCACTATAAGTCAAATTGAGGGTTTCTGAAGAGCATAGCTGCCAAGTTATCCCTTTTTTAAAGGGATTTTCCCTTATGCTGAATAGGCTTCCTCGCGAGAAAAGGGAAAACTTGGCAGCTATGCTGAAGAGCTGCAATTTATCTCCTTCCCTCTCCTGTAAAGCACTAAGGAATGCCTTCTAAGCTCTTGCATTCTATCAGCACACTGACAGAGAAATCTAGCCAGAGAAGCTTCGGGCACTACAGGGCATTCTCAGTCCTACAGCTGCTCAAAGGATAAAATGAGATAAGAATGTAAGTTAGGCAGATCTGTGTGAACTCTTAACACTCTGCACTCTGCAAACCTCTTCCTCTGTTTCAATGCATTTCTTAGCTACTCTTGATGTTCTACTTTATTCATGGCAACATTCCTAAAAAGTCATGTTCATGCTCATAATCACACCTACCATCTGGAGATCCTCCTTCGCTGCCTCCATTGCATCCTTGGAGAGCCCTCTGGCAGAGCTGCTCCATGTGGTCCAGAGTTTGGTTGCTCCTAACCAAGGGGGTGGACCTCTGGAACACATGGCAACCAGCTGCCACTGGATGGCTAAACAATTGGAGGATATTGAGGCAGTACCAACCAAGTTGTTTTCAACTTACAACGTTGTTTGATTTTATGTTTTATATTGTTGCAAACCAGTGTGACGTATCTTTATGATACAGCAATATATAAATAAGCCAAAACTAATTCAATAGTTAATTTCTGATCAACTTTTTCTCCAGCTGCTTTGGTCTACCCTCTACACTGAACCTCAAAGTACCATGTGACTTTTTAAAATTCATTTGTTTAAAAAAGAATATAAATATCCCCCCCCCATTTTTACCCCCCCTGAAATTAATGATATTTCCATTAGTGCAGATTCCTTTAGATCTGGTGTATTTACGAGTCATGCCTCATGCTTCACCGTCTGAGGACTTAAGCACCTCCTTCCCATTAAGAAGGGAGACACTTCTCTGTTTTTGCCTCCTAAGCACAACATTGGGTAAATTCTGGTTTATTTCAAGGCTGGGTGTTTTATTTCAAGGTTAGAGATAATAACCTATCCTGAGGTAGGTTCCTTGAAAGAAGAAATAAAATCAGAAACCAAAGGTCTCTTATAAAGGTAAGATTTGCTTTTGACATTTGAGGTGACTGATGATTACTTAGCTATGCTGAAGACATTAATATTGTCATCTTCAACAACCCTTTCAGCCAAAAAGAGATTACTAATGAGTGGTGTTTCTCCTTCATAAAAGGTACGGTACTCCTGACCGTTAGGTCCAGTCGCAGACGACTCTGGGGTTGCGCGCTCATCTCGCATTATTGGCTAAGGGAACCGGCATACAGCTTCCAGGTCATGTGGCCAGCATGACAAAGCCGTTTCTGGCAAACCAGAGCAGTGCACCGAAATGCTGTTTACCTTCCCGCTGGAGCGGTACCTATTTATCTACTTGCACTTGACGTGCTTTTGAACTGCCAGGTTGGGAGGAGCTGGGACCCAGCAATGGGAGCTCACCCCGTCGCGGGGATTTGAACCGCCAACCTTCCGATCGGCAAGCCCTAGGCTCAGTGGTTTAGATCACAGCTCCACCCGCATCCCTACTCCTTCATAAGGACCACTTCAAATGTTAACAATTGCAGTTGTGAGAGTTCTCACCTGACGAAAATTGCAATATGAATATAGCAAACTTCTTAGGTTCATGACTGACTCACAAGTAGGCATCCTTCCCATATTACAGCCTTCCCCAACATAGTGTCCTTCATAGGCTGCTGGATAAAGCTCCCATCATCCCTGACCATTGGCCATGCTGACTGAGGCTGGTGGGAGGTATAGTCTCAAAACATCCGGAGGGCAGCAAGTTGGGGAAGGGTGCCATGTTACAATTTTGTTTCCTGTTTCCTGTTTGCAAGTTTTCCCCATTTTATTGCTTCCTGTTTTCCTGGCTTGGGATTTAGTAAGCAACGGCCTCAATTGTCGCTTAAATAACCTCCCTTTATTGCCACAATTTCAGTTCCTGTTACACAAGCTTTAATTTCTGATTTTTTAAAATGTATATCAAAATAGTACTTTTTGCTATTAAAAATAATGTGCAAGGAAGCCAGCAATTAACTCCACCCATCCCTCACCCCCAGCAACACACATGGAAACAACAGAAACTGAGATTTGGGCAGTTAAGATACTATTTATCACTAATCTCTCAGAACAACAGAAAACAAAGCATCTGAAGAAGTGTGCATGCACACGAAAGCTCATACCAATGACAAACTTAGTTGGTCTCTAAGGTGCTACTGGAAGGATTTTTTTTTTTTTGTTTAGAAAACAAAGCAAATAGCAGGGCCTCCAAGCAGGAAACTCTTAATTACCGTAATATTTTAAAGGACTAGTAATGTGCTGAAAAATTCTCCTGCATTTTTCTACCATTCACTATCAATTAAAGAAAAAAGAAATGGCAGCAGAAAATTATCAAAGGGGATGTTTTTATTTTGCTAGGATGGTGTGCATTTTGTTATGTGCATTTTGAAGTAGCTAAAGGCTGTTTGTGAGAGTTCTTTCTTTTATTCTACAAATCATCTCACCAGTGGTCTGCACACTACATCCTTCTAAGATGCCCTCACTCCAAGTAAAGCCCAGGGGAAGACATTGTGAGCTAACTTCCCCCTTTAGACTTCTTTAGATTAAGAAGCATGGGCAGCCAGAGAGACTGCAAAAATTTGGAGAAATGTTTACTGAACATGCACACTATCTCACAGCAATAAGGTAAGATCAAAACCCCACACCCACAGAAATTCTCAAGCACCTCCCAAGTGTCCCGAGAATGAGACAGAAATTTTTTTCACAGAGGCAAGAAACCCTTCAAGAAACTGAAAGACAAGGCCTTTGCTGGCTGGGAGTTACTTGTGAGTAAACATTACAGAAGGATCTTGACCTTGCAGAAGGGCATTGCTGGATAATACAGCACTTTACTAACCTCTGTGTGGAATCTCTGTTTTAATTCCAGCCCTGGAAAATTTCAGAAGTGCAGCGCTAAATAGCTCAAAATGTGTTATGGCAGCAGGTCAGCGATTTAAAGAAAATAGTTAGCAATTGTGCTAAGCTACTACAAGCTCCATGTATGAGCCTAAGGCTGAAGTCCTTAGTGACCCTGGTACATTTTTGAAGATGCTGTGCTTTAGAAGAGGATAGCCTGCCCTTTCTGGCTAGGCTATCCTAGTGATAAACAGAACATGCTGTTGCTCTTTCCCTAAAATTATGGGGCATAAAAGTATCAATTTCAGAAGTAGTAAATTAACACTAGTGTATTGCGGGGTGATAATTTTGTGGATTCATGCACACGTGTCTGGACAGCAGAATTCTAACAGCTATTTACCTGTTACATTTACACTTTACATGTTATTTGTATGCACTTAAAATGGTAAGGCTATCGGCTTACATGCATGCCTAAACTTATACATACATGAAGCTAGCTACCTTGACTGGCAACATGAATATGCTACTTAGAATTGTCCTTTGAGGAGACAAGGAGGAGGGAGCTACCGTAGTTATGTCTTCTCCCCAGGTTCTGTTACATTAGTAAAGGCAAAGGTACCCCTGACCCTTAGGTCCAGTCACGGACGACTCTGGGGTTGCGGCGCTCATCTCGCTCTATAGGCCAAGGGAGCCGGTGTTTGTCCACAGACAGCTTCCGGATCATGTGGCCAGCATGACAAAGCTGCTTCTGGTGAACCTATTTATCTACTTGCACTTTGACATGCTTTCGAACTGCCAGGTTGACAGGACTGAACAATGGGAGCTCACCCCCTCGTGGGGATTCGAACCACCAACTTTCTGATCGGAAAGCCCTAGGCTCTGTGGTTTAGACCACAGCGTCACCCACATCCCTTTCTCTTACATTAGTCCTTTATTATTTGGGTGGGGTTGGAGATAGTTGAGGTTTCTATGGCTTCACCTTGAACCTGGCTTATCCTTGGTAAGTGACCACTCCTCCCTTTGAATGTAAGCTTTTTCTTTTTTTTCTTTTAATGTTTTAATGTTTATGAATGCTTTCCCCTCTCTTGTCAAAACTATTACAGGGATTGCCAAAGCAGGATATGGGAGTTTTCATTATTGGTGTGAATTTCCCCTTCCATCCATCACAACCACAATTAATTTTGCAGCGCAGGTTCATGTTGAGATTTAAAGCTCTGCTTATAAAATGAATTAGGCCCTCTCCTCATCTTATTTGGACATTCTCAATGTGAATATACTCAAAGTGTGATAGAGAGGCAATTTATGGGAATGAAATCTCTTCGGTGTCCTAGGCTCTGGTTTTATTACGTCGGGTCTCCTCTTCCCATTTGTTTAGAGGACAGATACCATTCATTACTTTGGGAAAGCTCAACAGGTTGCTCAACAGGCATTTATATAGACTTGGAAAGGCATGTGGGGCTATTAGAGGGCTTGGATATAAAGTTTAGTCTGTGCAAGGATTCCCCCTCCCCCCTCCCAATAATTACTAAGGCTGAAATTCTAACCCAATTTACGTAGCAGTAAGCCTCAGTTAATTCAACAGGACTTACTTCTGAGTAGACATGGTTAGAATAGTTCCCAACTATGCAATAAATTTCAGTGTGTCCGCTCGTGAGTATGACTTAGCTAGAGATGCCACCCTACGATTTCAAATTATAATATCTATTGAATTAAATTAATACAGATGTAAATAAAAACAGCATGAAGATCTGAGGGTCAGATTTTAAAATTTTGCATAGCTTTCTACAGAGCTGTTGAAAGGAGTGCTCTGCTGGAGCAGGGGACAGGTGGGAATTGTACTCAGGTTTGCCTGACTCAAGTATATTGCCCACGTTCAGCTAATTAATTTCCAACACATTCTAGATAAAGCAAATGAATCTATTATTCCCTCAGTCCCCTGGAGCAGATATTGAAGGTGCTGAAGAGGAGGGGAGGGGAGAAAGTTCCATTGCATGATCCAATGTTGGTTCTGCAAATTGGTGTCCACCCCACACTGCAGCTATTCTATCAGGGCAGAATAAGCAACCATGTGTCATACTGTATGTGCATAGCTAAAATACTCAGGCACTTTCCCATTAAGCCCATAACACTGACAGGTGGATGGAGTTCTGTACATTGCACACCCTTGTGCAAATTAATTGAAACAAACAATGTAGTTTATTGTACAAAACTCACATATACATGTACAAAACTCACATATACTGTACGTACATTAGTAACAGATATGACCTCCGCTTCACCACTTTCAATGTGTGGCAGGGGGCTTGGTCCTGCTGCAATATCCCAGTACCGTCAGGATACCTCTTTTCCAGCTCTGGAATAGCTCTCTTTCATAGAACCTCAATATATTGTGGCGAGTGCATTATTCCTTTTATTGGCTTCAGGCTTCTGACACCATAATGATCAACTGACTTTTCGTGTATGTTTTGAGTACAGGATTACAAGATAGAAAAAATGCTTTGTTTCAATTAATTTGCACAAGGGTGTACTGGAAAGGGGGCCTTCTGTATGGTGGCACTGTATCTTTGGAATAGGTACAATTTACTATGTGATACAAACAAGGGGCTCATAGGAGGCAAGCCAAGTGAATGTGTGATTTTCATGAAATCTGCAAGCATAATATCCATCCCATCTCCACCAATAGATGCTAGAAATCAGGATGCTTGTATTATAACAGAGTATTTCTCTTCCCTTCTATAATAGTAAAGTTTTCATTTTTCTATGTTCAGTTCAAATCAGCAACGATGCGAGATTCCTGCAAAGACAGAAAGCCAAATAACCAACAGGTCAATTCTAGGAATGGAATAATACAAACAGATGAAGAACTGAATCATGGAATCATAACATTACGGGAGGAGTTGTGGTCCAGCAACCTCTGGAGCAGGCATCGGCCAGCTCTGGCCCATTGGCCGGATCCGGCCCACGGAGGCCGTTTATCCGGCCCACAAGCCGCCTGGTCACCAAGCCGCCCACTCGGCAAGTCCCCTGCATGCTGCGCTAAACTGGAGCAGCGCGGGGACTCGCCGAGCAGTGCCAGAAATGGTGCCTGGGCAGGCACCGGAAATGGTGCCTGCGCAGGCGGGATTTCCGGCGTCTGCGCAGCCGCAGAAGTGATTTCCGGTGCTGCAGACATGTGCAGAAGCAATTTCCGCCGCCCCTGACATGGGCAGCACAGCACCAGAAATTGCTTCTGCGCATGTCTGGCCCATTTCCAGCCCACGGACGATAGTACGTGGGAATACTCTGGCCCATGGCCGGAAAACGTTGCCAACGCCTGCTCTGGAGGGACACAGGCTCCTCACCCCTGTCATGGACAATCCCAAAATTAAATTGAACATTTTGCTGCTTTAAATGCCAATACATGGTACAGTACATATCAAACTTTCAAGAAATACAGCAATGCCATCATCATCAGAGCACACTGGCTAATGACTGCTTTCAGCTTAGAAATCTAAATTTATGCTGCTATGTTCCACTCTTTAGGTCTTAACTTATGAATTGTTGTTCAGCACATCTTCCTGGTTTTTAGTCATAGAACGTATGTGTGTTTCTCAGTCCTTGGCCAGTCATAGTTCAGACAACCAGGGCTAGAGAGCAGCCCTGCCTGCAGTTTCCAGTGGATCACTTCCTGAACTGGATTGCAAGTTAGTATGGCTATGGCCCAGCCCATTGGACCCAGTCCTCTTCCCCACACTTGATTTAAAGAACTAAGTCAATGTAGGTCATTCCACACACCCACCCCAATTCTCTGAATCTCCACTTATCTTACACACACACACCCCTACCCCAACCCTGGATGTATCGCTTTTCAGTAATTAGTAAGGAATAAGATTGCTGCTTATACTGACCACTTTTCATGCTGTGCAAATTTAATATAAAGGTGTACCATATTATAATTATTTTCATCAACAATTTATGGTAATTTCCTTTCTGTAACCAAGGAGATGACTACACTAAAAGGTGGGAAGGCGTAGATTTTGTACTCTCTTTTTTTGGTTCCCCTAAAGAGAAGTTCTTTCCTTAAATGACTACTTCAGAACATGAAAATCCGGCCAGCTTATATAATGTCATGGAAGTGTAAGTATAGTGTGTTCAACTAGTGTTTCTCTGTTGCACTTTAAAAACAAGTTGGGTGTTCTACCTTTGTGAAATATGTTAACAGATTTTTATTGGCCACAAAGTACAGGTCTGATTAACTAAATCAGCACACATCTTTTTAATATTGTCCCCTCCCACTCCTGAACTTCTAACCTGACATAAATACATTGCATACTCTAACCTGTTTCTCCTGATTATTAACCTTGAGCATGGCAACCTATAAATCATCTATGAAACAGCTGGTGCTCAGCATTGCCCTAAAGGTGTATGATTACCATCGTTTTATATATATATATATATATCTAGGTATGCAGACATGAAAAATTCATTGAAGAGCTTGGTATTGTAAGACTTATTATAATGAATTTTCACAAAAACATAGATCATGCTGGAAATAGGTGTCTGCTTATTATAATGCTGCCATTTATATCTTCCTGAATTGCCGAGTCCATGGTTCAGCTGTTGTGTTAAAAGTCAAATACGATGATTCCTGAATAGATTTACAGTGGTCAGTTTGCATGTACTTCAAGGATGGGAATTTGCATTTAGTCATCTTACAGATCTTAGTGCCGTGAAGTTAAGTAATATAAAGTTGAAAAGTTCTAAAAGCAAAGGGAATGGGATCCTTGAACATTCCCTTTAGGGGATATTTGTGATGGTCACATATTCCGCCTCTCTCTGCCCATACCATTTCAACAATGGCTAGTGTCGTATGTGTTGGCATTCCATAGAAACAGAAGTTGTGGCAAAAAAATGGACATATGCAACATGGCATTTACAGACCCTCTCTCTCTGCAACCCCCTGTAAACCCACCACCACTACCACTGATGTGCAGGGAACCGAATGTAATCTATTACAATTGCAATTCTAGTCACCTCATAGCAAAATGTAAGTGTTGAAAGAAACAGATAAGGCAACGAAAATAAACTTGAGACACCTTCCCTCTGAGGAAAAGCATTTGGGGATTTTTAATTGCTAAATCAGGGACGTGGGCCTTGGGCTTGCCGATTGAAAGGTTGGCAGTTCGAATCCCCCTGATCGGGTGAGCTCCCCTTGCTCTGTCCCAGCTCCTGCCAACCTAGCAATTTGAAAGCACGTCAAAGTGAAAGTAGATAAATAGGTACCGCTACAGCGGGAAGGTAAACGGCTTTTCCGTGTGCTGCTCTGGTTCACCATGCTGGCCACATGACCCAGAAAAACTGTCTGTGGATAAACGTTGGCTCCCTTGGCCAGTAAAGCGAGATGAGCGCCACAACCCGAGTTTTTCGCGACTGGACTTAACTGTCAGGGGTACGTTACCTTTAATTGCTAAATCAACTCCTCTCCTAATGCAAGGGTTTATGAAATCATACACAAGGAGAAATTATGCTTTTTCTCCTACTGGACATAGGGAGTCACAAAAGGCCCCTTTTTGGCATTCAGTATGAACACACAAAAGACTCTCTAGAAACTTAAGACTCCCCATTTGTACCCTAGAGACTAGAGACTGACATGTCATGTTCGCTGTGGCCAGTCCATCATCAGCACCAGTCTGAAATGAGCTCCAAACCCTGGGTGCCTGTGTACAGAGCTTCTTTAACAGCACCCTTCCAAATAGGTATTTCGGTAACATAACTTCCATAAGCCCCAGTCAGCATGGATGACAGGACCCATAGTCTAACAGCATATGGAGGGCAGTAGGTTGAGGGAGGTGCTGTAGGGCAGCAGTGGGGTACCTTCAGCCCACAGGCTTAATTAGTCCTGTCAGGTAATCCAATTAGGTACCTGAGGTGGTTTTCCCCAAACCATGCCCACCCCCGTAATATGTGGGGCAGGTAGACATGGCTGAGATCAGCGGCACTATGGGGACACAAACTTGGTTCAACCAGTGTTCTCATCCCCACGGAAAGAGCTGCAGAGTGTATCTGCTGTGGTGTGTGCAGTCTTAGAAGCTGAGATATGGAAGCTAGGAGCTAAATGGTACCTTAAACCTAGGTTATGGGTGCAACAAGGGACCCAGGTGGCGCTGTGGTTAAACCACTGAACCTAGGGCTTGCTGATCAGAAGGTTGGCGGTTCGAATCCCTGTGACGGGGTGAGCTCCCGTTGCTTGGTCCCAGCTCCTGCCAACCTAGCAGTTCGAAAGCATGTCAAAATGCAAGTAGATAAATAGGAACCGCTACAGCGGGAAGGTAAATGGCGTTTCCATGTGCTGCTCTGGTTTGCCAGAAGCGGCTTTGTCATGCTGGCCACATGACCTGGAAGCTATACGCCGGCTCTCTTGGCCAATAATGCGAGATGAGCGCGCAACACCAGAGTCGGTCATGACTGGACCTAATGGTCAGGGGTCCCTTTACCTTTACCTATGGGTGCAACAACGGAATTCCTAGGCGTGCTTTGTGTATAACAAGAATACAAAGCTGAAAACGAATGAACTTCAGCTAAAATATTATGTTCATTTTCCCCATAGTCTAGTCCTTCCCTTGCCCACCCCCCTAATATTCTTAAGACGGTCTCTTCTCCAGACTTCAGAGAGCAGCTGGAAGTGGGGAGGCAGAAAAGGTCCTCCTTTCCTTCCACTCTGCTGTTTTAATCTGAAATCTCAGGTTTAGTACTATGCCCAGAGCTCAGAAACTACTCGTCCTAATGAAATTCCTTGTCGCAAAATGTGCCTAAAACAACGGGAGTTTCGAACACAAAGTATGTGCTATGGTCTAGAGAGCATTTTCATACCTTCTGCACACATCAAGTACTGAACACTCAAATGGAGCTCCATTGAAGATTAGCAGAAGGTTCGGCACTGATAAAGAGAAGCTGTTATTCACACAACACATTGATTTGCAGAGTTTTCAGCCACAAGAGTTGGAGGTGCTCATTCATTTAAGTTTTTTGTTTGTTTGTAAGTATCACGGAGAGTGGTTCTGTTGGCCATTAATGGAACATCTATGTTCAGAGACAGCAGTTCTTTGAATACCTGTTGCTGGAAACAGACATCATGTGTGTGTTGCAGGCATCTACTGGGATGTGATGGAAATCTTTGGCCTCATGGATTCAGTGGATCTTTGGCCTAATGCAGTAAAGCGGTCCTTAGTGCAATGCCTTTTTATTGGCTGTTGTTTCCCTCGTCTCTGCCAGAATCCCAAAACATGCTATGGGCCAAATGGTACCGATCTCTTTCTCTTTCTTTGATCTGTTGTCTCCAGGCTCTGCAGAAGGAGCTGAGCTGGCTTACGCTTTTTTTAATAAAAAAAAACCCAGCCGCACATACTTGGGGAGGCTCATGCCAACACAATTTGCAAAATCCTATTCTAGCCAAACATCAATTCAGAACCATCCCTACCAAGAGATGCAGTTGGACTCCATTCTGATCCCAGGAGTCACAGCGAAAGAAAAATGGTGCCCAGGGTTGTCAAAACGACATGAAAAGCTGTAACAACATTGGCATCAAGATGAAGCAATGAAGGCAGATCAAAAAGAAACCAAGGAACCATTTGATTGACAATTGCTTGAGGAAAATAAACCCTGTAATCCACACAGTTGCAGGAGAAAAGATAGGTGTCAACTAATGGAATTGGAAAAAAGCTCAATAGGAAAAGGGTAAACAATGCAATCTGTGAAACGTACACTTCAAATAGGGATGAACAGTATTCCACCCTCAGCCCCCACAAAAATAAAAACAAGCTGTATCAGCTAGTCTTCAATAGTTCGTCCTGGTAATCAGTGCAACCTAAAAAGAGAAAAAAACAAATATATGGTCTCAGCAGCATGCAAAATCTGGTGCAGTACTTATATTTAATGGCATTTCAAGTCTCCATTATGTTGTAACGAAATTTTAATTTCCCAGTGACGCTAATATTGTATACATGGTAACTGGCACATAACCCCCCCCACCCCCCACCCCGGTTAAAAGAGAGAGAACGTGGGAGTTGTTTCAGGGATGATCAAGAAATCAATAATGATTTTCACAACCAAGGCTCCAGTTGTGGGATTCTGCCATTGAACACTTTGAAGGTGGCAGCATGGTTTCCTCCTTGTCGGAGAGGGGGGTGAATGTAACTGGAAATGAATTAGGCTGATGTAATCTGTCATGGCTCTCCAGGCAGCATTTAAGAATAATGCCATTTTGTTGAAGGTCACACTGTAAATTGGTGTACAGCCGAAGCAGCCACTAACACAAATGCATCACTGAGTCAACAAAGCTGAGTGTGCTGTTTGTGCTTAAGACCAGACAAGATTCAATCGAGAGCAGGGATCCTTAATTATTATTATTATTTTACTCAGTGCCGTTCTCTCTGTAGATTAAGTATTCAGTCAGTTGGTGATGGCCACTCTTTAGCCAGATCCCTGGAACTGCTCTTCCTAGGCCAAATCCAAATAAAATAAAAATGGAGGAATCAGGGATAGGATGGAAGGAAAACTCTACAGCAGGGCTCAGCAAACTTTTTCAGCAGGGGGCTGGTCCACCGTCCCTTGTGGGGGGCCGGACTATATTTTGGGGGTGGAAATGAACAAATTCCTATGCCCCACAAATAACCCAGAGATGCATTTAAATAAAAGGACACATTCTACTCATGTAAAAAACGTGGATTCCCGGGGCCGGATTTAGAAGGTGATTGGGCCGGATCCGGCCTCTGGGCCTTAGTTTGCCTACCCATCCTCTACCAGGATGCAAACAATCATCTCAGCAAAATAAACCAAAAGTAGGAGGGAACAGTTTCACAGTACGCAGTAGAACCTCCTTCTAAATATGATAGGGTTGCAAGTTAGGACTGAAAACAAACTGGGTGCACTGGGGAGCAATCCGCTTCCTTCAAAATACAGAAGATGTAGGGCAAATGACACAAAGAAGTTAGACAGCCCGCGGAAGTGCTTTTATACTTTCTAATGGGCCATGTCTCAAACATTCAGAAGAACTACCACCAAACTGAAGGGGAGAAAGTACAGCATGAAGGACCTGCTTCCCAAATGCTGTATCACTCTAGTTTTAGGAACATGGCCAGTGGTCAGGGATTAGAGACTTGTAGTCTGATAACATCTAGGGAACACAAGTTTTACATCCCTTACAAATGGGTGGGAGGGATGTGCCATTTGTATTTTAAAATCTGCCACAGGCAGCAACGGTATTGCTATGGAGAGTGGGAACTTAGTCTTGCCCTTCTTGTTATTTTCCCAATTACCACCACATAACACTGAACAGAGGACAGAGGATGAGATGAACACTGGACAGAGGACAAGATGGTTGGACAGTGTTCTCGAAGTCTGACCAAACTGCGGGAGGCAGTGGAAGACAGGAGTGCCTGGCGTGCTCTGGTCCATGGGGTGACAAAGAGTCGGACACGACTAAATGACTAAACAACAACAACAACAACGAAGTTGCTTTTAGACCTGTTTTGCTGACAGCTTGGAAGATAGGGACCTGTACAATCCATCTCTGTGTTTTGTTTTTTAAACAGAGCTAATAGCAGTTTCAGGTGGTGTGATTTCATTAGGAAAATGTTCCAAGGGAGAAAGGATTAAAAATCTCATTCTGCAGAACTACTACTCCTATTAAAATTGCAACCCTTCATCCCCATGGCTATTTAAAATGGTGCTGGTGGAGAGAACATCAGGATACTTATCACAGGTCTCCCACATCACGTCTAGCAAGAGAGAAAATATAATTATTACTTTGAAAGCCACCAAAGTTCCAGTTTTGGGCCCAAAACACTTACAGAAAAAGTTTATATAGTATAGTAAATGAATTTTAATAGATATTAGGAATGTAACACCATTATGTAAATTATAGCAACCACCTCCTCAATTTTGTATACTTATCCAAATTCTTATATGCCTCCCTGGGGCAAGCTCGTGGGATTCAAGTGGTATGCAATTACCCTTGAAACCAAATCTGTCCCCAAAATTCTACAAGAATGAGTTACACACAACCACCAAAATCACATATTGGACTTTGGCAAACGTAACTAGATTGATCTGTCCTGGAGTGGGGAGTAAGTTGGGATTTTGTTTTTGAATATTTTCCTTTCTTGTATATAATGGTATTTATTTTTAAAACATTAAAAAAATGAAATAAAGCAGGAGTTGTGCAAATTATGCATATTTGCACCACTGTACTTTCTCTAATCCATCTCTTTTACAAAGTGGGCCTTCATATAGATTTTTGATTTTTATTTATGGCAGAAATTAGTGTGGAAATTGCTAAATGGGTTTTTGGAGTGCACAAATTTGCAAATAATTGAGTACATTGAAGTATTATATAAATACTGCAATTTCTTGAAGTAAATAATGAAAACCTTCTGTCAATGCAGATAATTATTTCCTATTCTAACAACCCATGTCAAAATACCTAATATTTCCAGAATTAGCCATTTTTCAAGACACACATTTACTAGATTTACTTTTCTAAAGAGGAACAAGTTGTATTTTTGCACTGGAAATGCTTTACTTTAATGCCAAGATTCAGCCCCGATCATGAGGTTCAATCCCAGTCACCAACACTTTCATACCAAGATTCAGTCACTCAGTCCCTTGGGTTGGTTTAAACTTCATCCTAAGCCAACCCCCCCCCCCTCAAAGTAGCAATGCTCCCATATGGAATCCCATTCTTTTTAAATGAAAGCACATGTGCCTGGTTTTAATTAGAAACCACCTGGTAGGAGAAAAGGGATAACCAAATACCTCCAGGTTAGAATTCTTAACCTATCATTCCATGGGTGATGGCAGTGTGTCCACAAGAAAAGCGGTGTGTCCCCCCCACTTCACTGCAACATGTCCCACAACTCTGCCTCTATTCCACTCTCCCTTTCGGTTTACGTCTCCCAATTTTAATATAATAATTTTATTATTTGTACCCTGCCCATCTGGCTGGGTTTCCCCGGCCACTCTGGGCAGCTTCCAACAGAACACTAAAAACAGAATAAAACTTCAAATATGAAAAACTTCCCTAAACAGGCCTGTTTTATTTTATTTCTGTTGCTTCAATTTCTTATTGTGGCTATGTTTACATGAGAAGAGGGGTACATTTCCCCGTTTCGTCCCCCCCCAGCCTACATAGATGGGAACACACCGGGCATAGCGTGGGGGTAATGAGAGGTGGTTGTGTGCCTTCTTTAGTTACTTCCAGCCCTGTGCTGTGCAAGCCACTCAAGATCCAGCACACAAAGGCTATATAGTATGAGTAAGAGGAATATACATTGTCTCCCTATACTGCCCTGGTATGTAGTTTGTGCACACATATGACAGCTTAGTGGGGAATGAAGAGTTTTACCTGTCGATATTGCACCCTTCTCCATGGAACATTCAGTCACTCATGCCATTACCAAAAGAAAAAAGCACAAACATATTAAATGTGTTTACTTTAATTCATATAGACTTTATGGTCACAATTTATCAGGACCTCCTCCTTTTCAGATAGAGAAGTGGGGCTTGTGCTGAACCGTCTCATAGATTCTGCACTGTTTCTATTGGCTGCGCAAAGGAAAGGAATGAGTTGTTTCACACCAGACATCTTATCCAAGGACATTAAATATGTGAGGGCTCACACCATCGTAAAATGGACACACAGCCGCCAGAAATAAAGGATGCTATAGGTTGGTGGTTTGTGTGTGTTATTTGTTTTTTAATTGCCTTTGCTCTTGACAATTAAAACTCCTTCCCCTGGGATATCATTAACCTTCATTAAGTTCCTTGCTGGGAGTATAAAAATTAATGCATTACTAGGAATAGAGACAAAGAATCTTTCACAGTGGTACTTTTACAATAAATTCCAGAGTTTGTTGAAAATGAGTCATTAAAAAAGTGAAAAATTTAACAAGCTGATAATATGAATGCACACACAGGACATGCCACTCTTGATCAGATTGATGGCCCCTCCAAGTTGGTTTCTAGATTTTTATGATCGGCTCCATATGTGAGGCTTGACAGGAAAGAATAATGCATTCAGTCAACTGTGCAATAATGTGTACAGGAAAAAAAATCTTTCCTGACCTCTATTAGCTCTCTATGATCTATTAAAGTGGAGGTAACAAGACATTTTGATCTTCACTAATTCAAACGGTGCACATCTTTCATTCACACAATATTCACTTTGCAACTGTTCATTACTATATTTGTTTTCATTGTTCAGAGAGACTCCTCTTTCCCACATTCTGCCCTCCCTGTCATCATACGCATGTGCTTTTAACTGAACTGGACCTTAGAATAAAGGTCACTTTAAGTTTGCATTATTGGGCGCTGCACAGCAGCTCGACAAATGTACAAACGAGCTTCATAAATTATTTGAGATTTCTCTCTATCAACTGTTAGTGCATTCTGGAGTACACCAACAGCATTGTGCTTGAAGTATTTCTCTAGAGAGAGCTCTGCACCCAGCAGATCCAGCTTTTCACCCTCCACAGTGAAGTGCCTCACCCTTTAACTTTATGTCAGGGTTGCTGTGTGCTCATCCTGGCGACACAGTACAATGAAAACAATAGCTCTCAATTGATACATTATCAAAGGTCATATGAAGTTACAAATCAGAAGCTTGCCAGAAGCAGCTTAAGTTTTCTTTAAAGTGGGTCAGTTGTAGTTTCCTGTAGGTTGTTTGACAGTGGTTTCTGGCATCACAGGCTCTGGTCTACAGGAAACCACAGAGCCTTTATGTCCTCTGCTCAAACTACAGCATTGTGTTTTTCTACCCATTAACCAAGGATAAATGACCTAGATATTGTGCCTATCAAAGCCTCATTTCTCTTTTACCCTTTTGTTCTTTAATGTACCACATTATCACACGCTGAACACATTTGAAAGTATTCCTAGTCTTACAAGCCCCTTTGAGAGAGTAATGCAGGGTTTTGTGCGTCTTTCTGAAGCTTTAGCTAGAGTGGAATAATATGAACATAATTCAGGATTTTTCTTCTTGTCTATTTCTCACAACCTACCAATTCAGTATATTTAGGGACAGAAAAAGCTGGCAAAGGAAGATATAGTTTTAAAAAAAAGTACCAAAAAAGAAACACAATTATATATTTGCTTCTATTGAGAATACAAAAAATAGTAAACACCAGTTGTGATTTCCCTAATCACTACATTCTATAAATTACATCTCTGCATATCATGAGTCACTTTTATTAAAAGCATCATTACTACAGTTGGCAGCAATTTACATCTTATCTTACATGATAGCAGTTTCCAAGGGAAAAAAGACATCACAACGAAGAAAAACAAATACATTTACAAAGTCATGTCTGTAAACTTCAAGGCTAGTTTAGAGTTGAGGTAATCTGTTTAGCTTTGTGGCTAAAGTAACAAAGTCCTTTAATTCAAAAAGGTACCTGATTTTAATTTTTATTTTTTTACCAGTGCATTACAAGATCACGAGACGATTTAACTGTAGTTTTATCCTGCAAGAACCTTTTCAGTGGGTAATTTTCAAAAGGTACTCTTCACATTCAACAGCTGCCTTATTATTGCTGTGTCTCAAGACAGAGAGACATTCACACTATCATGGAGATTGTCAGAGAATGTGTGTATGTGTACATGCGCAAGGGAACCCCCATACAGTCAAAATGATGCCCGAGTATGATATGTGTGGTAAAATTCATCTTGACTTTCACAGCAAAGAATAAAAATAAAAAATTAAATATATAACTTCATACTTCCTTTTAAGCAGCACTTCCTTCTATTTAGTGCCACTCTATTACAAATTGCTGCTTTTATAATACCAATGGTACCAAAAGGAAAAAAAAGCAGAGCATTATGTCAATTTCCTTAAAAAGACATGATCACCTTTCAATTTCATCTCTCCTAGGGATAATAAATAATGCACTGCACAATACTTAATGACCAAGATACCTTTTGACACATCTGTATAACATGACTTGAACTTTTTTGTTTGCTACACTATGTTACAGAACAGCTTATAAAAACTAATTATGGACATTAACTGTGAGTGTAAACAGTAGGACTACCACTTGTCAAAAGTTTAAAACACTTGAACAGTAACTGGTACTGTTTACTCATCATTTTCATTGTTTTCTAATTCATCCCTCCCATCAAGCGAGTCTAATTCTTCACCCTGTGCTATTTCATCTTCTAAAGCAGAGGAATCTGCAGTTTTATCAAGGCTCTCCTCTGCATCACTGCCCTCTAGATTTTCTTCATCTTTAAAGGCAGCTCCTTCAGTTTTATCAGTAACCTTCACTTCACTGGAGCCCACTGCATTCTGAAGTCCTGCTAATGCTGGGAAACCAGGTAGTGTCAATCCTCCCAGTCCTGGAGGTAGAAACATAGAAGGATAGAACAGACCAGGAGCCATGGTGGACAGAAGGAAAGGATTGAAGGTCAGAGGGTTGGCAGGCAATCCAGTGGTGGTGGTGGTGGCGGCGGCTGCAGCAGCGGCAGCAGTTACACTGACAGATCCATTTGCGGAGTCAGTAGCAGAAACAGTGTCTGTGCTTTTCTCGGAGTCTTTGTTCTCCTCTTCATTCTCAGTCTTCTTTTCTTCTACTTTTGAAGTGCCATCTTCAGAAGTTTCTCCTTGACTGGAAGCCATAGTGGTGTTTCCAGAAGCAGCTGTAATTGGGTTATTCAACAATCCACTGAGTCCAAACATGTTGGGCAACCCTGCCATACCTGGCAACATCAGAGGCAGCATGGCAGCTGGATTTTTAGAATCACCCCCAGCAGCGGCAGCAGCAGCGGCGGCAGCTGTCGCTAGTCCTGGAGGGAAGCCCATGAGACCTGCAAGCTGGAGAGACTGTAGGTTCTGCAAATTCTGAAGGCTCGTGAGATCCATTCCAGCGAACAGACTGTTCATCAGCAGTGGGTTAATTCCCGAAGTTGAAGCTACAGCAGCAGCTGCTGCAGCTGCTTTGGCAATTTCGCTTTTTGGCCTTCTCCCTCTTCTGCTTGCTCCCTCTTCTCGCACAACAGGTCCTGTGAGAAGACGGTCAAACATGGACTCTGGAACAAAACCCTGCAGATGGGGAAGAAAGAACATTCCATGCCGTTACGCTTCTACCTATGGGGACGCCTACTGATTTAGAATTTCATGTAGGGCGGCTCACCCGACAAAGCAGAGTGTACAGTCCCAAGGGCAAGGAAAAGAACAGGTATGTTGCCAATTAGATCTTGTTCACAAAGCACAGTCCTTTCCCTCTTCCCATTAAAGGCCAGATCATATATTTGAGCATTGTCCAGAAATTAAGCTCTCCCTTCAACATCATCAACATGATATAGTAAACAAAACAAAGGTAAGAAAAAACCAACCAAAACCAGAAACAGTAGGTAATGCTCAGAAGACGAGACTTCCAAAGAAATCTGATACAATAAACGCACCAGATTTATAAAGCCTTGCAAAATCCGAAGCAAATTAAACATGATGTGGTCCTTTGTCTGACAAGTACTAGGCGTCTATGTTTAAATAAACAGAATGCCTCTGTACACACCATGTCCAATGCCTGAGGTTGAGAACAGGGAAATTCCTCACAGAACTCAAACAAGGCAGTCTACATACTTAATCAAAAGTTTTATTACGAGCATGGAAGGTTTTATTCCATAATCAATTGTGTATTAATCTTGTATTTAATAGGTATTCCTAAGACAGTCGTACACTAATAATGAAGCAGTTACAAATGTCCACCAAAGCAGGTAGCTACCATTTCACAGCAGTGGTTGGGAACTTCTGGGCTGTCAACTTAAATGGACCCAGCAGGCCTCCCCATTTGACCTGCAAGGCTGTTTCAGACAAGCCACACCCGCCCACTCGCCGTACATATGATGCTGTATATCATGTAAGATATAGGGCAGGTAAAGAGGTGGCTCCCTCTCAAAAGCTGTGTTTGCAGGTACTGCCGATCAGCTGGTTGTTAGTGCTTATAAAGCCCTGTGCCTTTCCAAGTGCCACCATGTTCACCAGTGCTGGCAAAGGCACAGAGCTCTGCAAGTGCAGACAATTTGTACAGGCAAAGAAAACACTTTACGTGCCACCATTGTGATGTTAGCTGATTGACAGGTAGGTGACAGTCAAAATGACTGTTGGGGAACTTAAGGATCTGGCCCGCTGGCTGGAAATATTTCTCCATCCTGCTTCAGAGAGGAAGACAGGATAAAGCCACATAACATGTTCTTAAAGTATATAGATCATAAGACTCTAAAAACAGTTAAAAATGAAAAGCAAAATCTATTCAGAAATATAGCTTCTCCTTACAGATTGTTTAACGATGTCAGTCCAATCTGGAGCAACAGCAAATTCAGGGTTTTCTTCTAGCCATCTTGGCAGGTCCTTCATTGGAGGGGCCATAGCTCCACCCATCTAATAAAACATATTTATGTTTCATTAACAAAAACTTACTAGTACATACTTTATATGCCACTTATCAAAAGTATATTTATTCTTAGAGAACAATTACAGAGCTGGTAAGCAAAACATGACAAAAGTTCAACTCAACCATGCACTAAGTGTGGAAAAAGTATTTGCCAAATATCCTAAGATTTCTGCAACTCAAAATTCAGGATGCTACTTTGAACAAAGTGACGAAATCTATAGAACTTCCATCAACCTATTAAGTCAACTTATTAAAGGTATTATCATTATTACTATATAATTTTTATTGTACAATTAAAGGTTACAATCGTTAAGCATCCTCCTAAAAATGCAAGTGCTGGTCTAAAACAGAATTTGGAGTTAGAGCAAACTAGGAAAAGCACTACCTTCTTGCCATTTCTCTTATTTACAACAGGGACCCTCTCTTCTCCAGTTAAGGTGTTTATATCCAGTTTATTAGGGTTTCGACATCTGTGCCGTTTCTGCTTCGGTTTCTGAAATGGGGAAAACAGCACATCTGCACTCTTCTAAGAGAGGAGGAAAAGCACAGTGCATTACTTGGGGAGTTTTATTATCTCATCTATACAAGTAACTTTTCAACCCACTAGGCATGTATGTATATAGTGTCTTCCAGGTTCAGCACTGGATCAAAACATTATTAGAATTTTAACAATTGTACATCTTTCATTTTCAGTCATTACAAAACAAAAAATGTAATGAATGAACAATTAATTATGTTCTATTATGTTAATTGTTATTTATTGTTTATAAGCCACTTTAGGATTCATCTGAATGAAAAGCAACTAGAAATGTAATAAATCCAAATCAAATTATGACAAAGGATTAAGAATTATTGCTTTTGGAAATCTTCCCAAGTGATTGAAAGACAGTTAAAGCTTTGGACTAATCCCCTCCACCCTTGATTAACATCCACTTACTGGTACATAACTTGGCATATCCACAGTGTATGATGGATGCAATTTAAGCCATTCAACTAAATCCTTGTTTTTAGGAGCATCCTCTCCCACCAGCCTGGTCCCATCTTCCATATTAATGACAGGGATGCGAGTATCAGGATCCAGTTGCCCAGGAGATGGAATGTTTCTCAAAGGGGGGGTTTCCATTTCTTCATCAAATGCTTTGGTCACTTCTGCATCCTCCTGGAGAAAAGTGACAATTATATCAACTTTCAGGAGAACATTACAGGAGTTGCTTCAAAAAGCATACAACTTAAAATGGGAATACAGTCGTACCTTGGATCCCAAATGCCCTGGAACGCGGACGTTTTGGCTCCCAAACGCTGCAAACCTGGAAGTGATTGTTCCTGTTTACGAACATTCTTCTGGAACCCAAACGTCTGACGGGGCTTCTGTGGCTTTCAACATTTTGGCAGACGAACAGACTTCCGGGAGGGATTCTGTTCAACTACCAAGGTACGATTGTACTTCCATCAAACAATTAAACTTAGTGGGGCCATACACTTTGTACACAGAGTATGGCAAATGGAAACCCTAATGGGCAGGTTTTTCCCCCCATGGGTGCATGTGCTGGAAATGTCATGCTGAATAGGTACTATGGAGGTACTTGCCAGGACATATGTGAATATGAATTCCTACAGGTTCATAAGCATTCAAAAGTTTTACATAGAATACAGATTACTCAAGCTAATCGGTAGTTTACCCACAATATTTTCTATTTTGAATACAGTTTGCACAGTCAATAGATGCTTTTTAAAAAGTACAGACTATTCAAAACAATTCATGTGCATCATCTTATAATCCTTATAACAGGAGTGAGGAAATACCAGCCCACAAGCTTGATCCAGCACAGAGAGCTTCTCTGTCCAGGTTTCCAGATTCTTTTCTGAAACCCTGCCCTCTCCTTGGTTTTGCTCCACCAATCTGCTAGTGTCATTCAGCTGTTACTATCATGGCCATGCATTGTCTTGGACAATCAGCGCTACTGTGCATGTTCTCCTGTGCCCTGCTACTCCTTTAGTATTCTCAAGCCCTCAGAAAAAAAATATCTCAGGAAACAGAAATTCTTAGAGATTTCCACAAGCGTTTGGCCACATTTGGGCATTTCAAGTCTGTGTTTCCCTCAGAACCATCTTGAGAAGCACTCTATGCAAATAGTGCCACTGATTATTCACATTGGCATTTTGGGGTTTTTTTGTATTGTACATTGCTTTAAAATGCTCTGGCCCTTCAAATGTTTTATCTGTTTGTATTTTATATTAAGTTGCTTGAAGACTTTTTCATGTAAAGATACTAACAAATGCATAAATAATATAAAAAGTAAGATTGGCGAAGGCTCATTTTATGTGTCCATAGCCTTGCCATAGCTGCCAAGTTTTCCCTTTTCTCGCGAGGAAGCCTATTCAGCATAATGGAATTTCCCTTCAAAAAAGGGAGAACTTGGCAGCTATAAGCCTTGCCCACTTTTTGGCCCTGGCCTCACCCTTTGTGACATGCAGCCTTCAGTTGCTGTTATTAAATCACCTTCCATATGTCTCAAAGTGATGTACAAAATGCAATACAAACAGCTAAAACACAGTAAAAACAACACAGAAGATAACATCAGACAAACATTAAAACAACACAAAGTAGACACTCACAGCAGAGGCCCAATTTGTCCAACTGGGAAAGCTGGTTGGAACAAAAATACCTTCAATTGCTTCTGGAAAGCGCAAAGAGTTGGCACATGTTGTATAAATGATAGGAATGTTGTTTCACAGAGCATGGGCAGCTACACTAAAAGCCCTACTCTGAGTGACTGTAGAGCAGGCTTCTAATATCTTTGGCTCTTGAAGGAGAAGCTCTCCAGTATACTCCAGAGACCTTCTGGGTATTAAAGCATTAAGGTGGTCTCTCAGGTAACCAGGTCCTGAACTGATTAGGGCCTTATATGTCAGAATCAACACCTTGAACTTGGTCTGGTAGCAAATTAGCAACCAGTACAAATGCTGCTTGCAAGGTGCTAGTTGAAGTTCACCCCCACAAGCCAGCCAGCTACTATGTTGTGCATCCACTACAGCCTCCAGACCAACCTCAAGGGTAGCCCCACAAAGAGCACATGATAGTAATCCAATCTTCAATTTACCAATGCTTGGACAACTGTGGTGAAGCCTTCATGATCATAGCTGTCTTACCAACTAGAGTGGGCAACAGGCACTCCTAGCCACTGAGGATACATATGCTAGACAGAACTGGATCCCGGAGCACCCCAAAATCAGGGCAGCCCACCCCCAACTCTCACCTGGGACAAAAACCACTCCACACTGTCTCCCACCCAGGCCAGGATGGGCAAGGTCCATGCTATAACTGACTTGCTCTCCAGGGGCATGGAACAACTTTTATCTCTCACTTCTACAGGCCATCTCCAGCCTCTTGCCTGTGTAATGGTCCAGGGAGAGGAGCTTTGTTTCCCCAGAGGGGGGAAAAAACCCAATCACACAACCATGCCAAATAAGATTAATTAGAAGGTGTGTGAGCTCGAGCCTGTGTTGCACTCCGAAGTAGAGAACTAAACAAAAAACCTCTTTGGGGTTGCCCTTGCCATTGGCTCAACCTACCATGCCTAGAAGACTTGGCTTATATCATTCCCTTTCCCCAGCACCACCAATGCAAGATGAGCTGATCTGGGGAGTGTCTTAAGCAGCTGCAGCTACTCAGACTGATGAAGCACAGCCTCAGTGGGGCATCGTTTTGATGTTAAAGCATCTCCCAGAAACAGCAGCATCTTGGCAGACCTGTGAGTTATCTCTAGGGAGCTGGTGGTAAACTCCGTGCCTCTCCTCACACCCCCCCCCGACTCTGCTGCCATCCACTCAGCTCCTCCTTTGGCTACTGCTACTATTCTACATCAGCTCAAAGCGAATCTGGTGAATTAAAATGAAATTCTTCTTTTGCAGTGACTTTAGTTCTTAAGAGGTATTTTGTGAATTTATTCTTACTGTGTTCAACTGACCAGTGCTTTTTTATATTAGGACAGGAGCATGCCCGAATGTTAATATGGAACTGAAAATACAAAATAGAATATTTTATATCTGGAAATAAAATGCCAATCATGCAGGATTAACGTCAAAGAAAAAGTCTTCTCTCTTACTGCTGTCAACGATGCTCGCTTGTTGCTCATAAATAACAGATCAAGCCCTTCTACATTTTTCCTTCTTCCTCTCCTCCTTTTCAAGGGTGGTTCTACATCAATTAGAGAACCATTTAGTAGATGCCTTGTGGGTGTGCGTGAAAGACCTGCTTGTAGCAACTCCATCTGAGTTTTAAAGGCATCAGACACTGGTGTGGAAACATTAGGTAATAGAAACTTTGAAGGAACAGCTGAAAAAGTTGAGGTAGAACTTGTTGCCTCTCGTGAGGCCTTTGATAAGTCTACAATTTTTTCTTGTCCATTTTCTGAGACAACCTGTGACTCTCGCAACTGGGCAACCATTTCCATGAGATTTCTCCTTTTGGCTGCCCTTTCAGCCTCAATTTCAATCTTTCTCCTCCTCCTCCTCCGCTGGCGTGGAACTGACAAATTGAGTGCATCTTCCTAAAGAAAAATCAACACATTATCATTATGAGCAATGAACTACCCCTTCCTTTTTTGGTATTATTTCAATTTTCTACATATTTAAAAATGATGGAAAAAGTTGCACAAGCCCAACTAGTTACATCTTGTCAGATCAACTAGAAGAGACAGTTACAGATTTCATCTTAATGAAAAATGTAACATCAGACCTATTTTGTACCTTAATATATTTATTACTATCTTTCTCAGAGTAGGTTTATAGCTATGGGTGTTTTTTCTGCTACTGTTTTGACCCCTTCTGGTTGTATATCTTTAAAAGCAACTTTATGACTGTCATACAAAACATGCCTTGGACAACTGAGGAGAGACTGTGATATCTTCATTGCCACTGATGTTGGCTTGACCAACCATGGAGAGCTCTGCAAAACTCCGTTTCTGTAGAGGGCTGTCCACAGCTGTTGGCGTATACCCAGGTATAAGGCCCTGGAAATCAAACATCTGGCGTCTATTTACTGGCCACTTCCCTTTCAACACTGCTTCACAGATGTTGTCTAATCGGTTGATCATTACTCGATCCTGCAGAAAGGGAAATACATAATGAATGTCATGTGAAAGTAGCCATTTGAGCTCAGTTGGGCCACGCACACACAGCTTAACAGGCTGCATTGCTTGACAAAACTGCAACAGAAATTCCAGATTGGAAGAAATATTACAGGCACTTGCCATTTAAATTATTGGGAATGTTGAGGAGCATGAGCCTTTTGCAAGCCATCTGACACACATTTTCTCAGTTCTCACTACTGCTATCGTATACTAAAACAAAACATCAGTTAAACCACTAGTAGTATAATTCTTGTAGCTCAACATCTTTGCCTTGGGTATGTCAGAGCCAACAGGCTGCATCTGCAATTTTGTCCCAGGAAGTGGTTCCTCATTAGTGTCACTATTAATAAAGTTCAATGTTATGAAACGGGCACCAACCTAGGGACATCTAATAAATGTCAATTTTCATTCCACGCCCATTATCACTTCAGGTTCCACTGAAGCGTGTACATTAAAAAATTCTAATTACAGCTAAGCCCTCTTAGAATATAGGCAAATACAATATGAATGCTACTGAATAGAGAAAAGGGCTTTGAAACCTAGTTGGATATTTTTCAAAATATGTTTAATGGTCTTTTAGTTCACTAGTTAATAATGATGCATCACTTCCCTTTCTGGGGAGTCAAAACAACATCCCTGGAAACATTTGCTTTCCATCCATACTTTTGTCATTTGGTGCCATGTGAAGACTATTTTATTCTCCCGAGTTGTTGGTTAATGACATCATAAACATGTTATCTTTGCTGCTGCTTTGACTGCCTGTTGTTTTACTAATTGTTTTATATTGCTGCATGATATTGATTTATTTAAATTGTTCTACATAATTGTAAATCACCTTGAACAAATTTGGTGGAAACACAATATAAACATATTAGATATATACACACACAAACATGCACCCACATACATACATACATGCATACACAATCAACTTTTGAAAATTGGCTATTGATTAATAAATAGAATCAACCTTCAGTTACCTGAACAGTGTAAAAGCCACTAGCAGATCTCAGCAGCTGCAGCCAGCTGCTTGCTTTGCCCAGGAATAAGCCTATTACAGCAGGGGTTATTTCAACCCCCCCAAACCAGATGGCCCTGTTATGGTGATTAGGAAGCTTAAGACTATTACTACTTTATTTCTCTCCAGCACCCTCTGAAACCAGGACCTGAGTGGTATATAGAACTAGTACAATTATCACTGCTGTATTTTGTCCAGTAAAATGTTTTTTTTAATTGTTGCAAAAATAAAAGTGATAGCTCTACTAGACAAATGTTCTCCTGTTTTATATTACAAGCTATATAGGATTACAGTATTTCCTTATTTTACTTCCTTCAATTCATAAAGGAAGAGCCTGCCAAATTTTAGTTTATATTCTTATATGTTCTATTAAGTATGATTCCATCTCTTTCTCCGTGCTAATCTGAATTGCTTTTAGGGGGCAAATATTTAAACCTACAGGGCTGCATCCAACATTCTCTGTCTACTAGTAAAGGGCATTTGTGCAAACAGGCAAGATTTAATAATGTGGCATGTAAGTGAAATATAAATCAAATGGTGATGGTGATGGTGATGGTGATATCCAATGCACAATAGCCAATGCAACAGTTGTGCTAGTGGAAACTCAAGCACTAGATTGTGCAATCTATTGTGCAAAGAAAGTTACGAGCAACCCACTTATGCATTCTCTTGTGCATTCCACTGCCAGAAAAAAAGATTTGCCGGCAAAACAAGTATACTGCAAATGACTTAGCACTACACTGGATGTAATCCCTAGGCTGTATTGTCAGTGTTTTCCAGTATTTTTGAACTTGGCTCCGCCCTTCTGAATGTACTCGCCCCCCCTTGCCAACCCCTGCCCCCTCTCCCAAAATACACAGGATCCAAGGAGCAGCATGCAGAACTCTACACAGAAACTTAAAAGGATATCCCTTCCTTCAGCATCCTTCTCCAAAACCTGTTCTGGAAATTTAGGAAAGTTGCCAATTCTGAATGGGTTGCCTCTGAATGAGTCACCACAAGGGAAATGGGTTTGGCACTGAATAACGATGGTAAGTGAGACAGGAGTGGGCAGGAGATTTCTTGCACAGCCATCTATACATACAGTCATTTAAACCTCCCATCATCTCTTTCCATCCTTCATGGTAATAAAGTTTACCCAACAGCCCTCTTGCTATGCCAGGGAGGGATTCTTAAGGGGTGGCAGCACATATTGAGTAAATCCTTCCACCTGCAGCTATCACCTGCCAAAATATCCCCACCATGCTATCTACCAGTAGAGTTCAGAGTCCCAAGGATCCATGGGCCACATCTGGCCTACAGGTTGCCCCACAGGGGCAACAGAAAATTTATCCATGTGGCAATGGAGCCAGTAGGAAAGGGAAGGAAGCCAAAAGTCAGTTTGGCTTTCCTCTACTGTTATTATATTAGAAAGGGTGTATGCCCCCAGCAGGCCACTCAGTTGCAGTTGAGCCACTGGTGATCAGGCTGGCAAGCCTTTACCATTCTCTCATGTCCCCTGAAAGGCACCCCTGCTTCATAGTTTGAGGAAAAACTACATTATGTAAGAAGTACTGCATTAAGCACATCACTCCTCAGAAGTGATCAGTTTTCAACAGTCAGGTGGTAGGAAGTGTTCTCTGTTGAACCAACCTTCGGCCAGAATGAAAAAGCAAATGTTCTTTCGTGAAGGAGCTGAGCTACTGATGGGTCTCCATCTTCCATATAAAATCCATCACGCGTTTCATCCCTTGCGGTGCTCAGGGATGCATTGCTTTCTTCATCAAAATTCTTACCCTGAGAAATCGTTCCTGCTGAGAAATATTAATCACTAAGAATTAGTCACAGAAGCAAGCCACTATTATTTACAGTATCATTGTAGTGTTGATCTGACAAAGTCTTTACGGGCAGTTTTCTATACATTAAAGATGTTTATCATTCACTCATGTTGATAATGTACTTCTTTGATATGTTAATGAGATGAAGATCCCAAAAGCAGCAATTGGGTGGCAATTTTTCAAATTAAACAAGCTGACTTTAGTATGCTATTTTGCCATGTCACTGTTCATTACTCTTCTTATGCTCCATGACTTTGGTGTTTGGAACAGAGTATGCTATATATCTGCTCTTTTGTGCTCCATATTTATTACTATGATAATGGTCCAGTTTTGCAGTCAGCTCCGGATTATCTATCAACTGAGGCAGTTCTGTGTTGTTGTTTTTTAAAAGCAAAAACATTTATACTGCACTGTAGAGGAACCTGCTTTGTTAGAACCAACTAAAACACTGGTTTTCAAATTGCATCCTATGCAACTCTTCCCCACTACAATTACAGATCTCCCCCATGCCGTATCCAGCTATAGGCCAGCACTAGTTGTTCAAGGATGCAACAGAGTCTTACAGAGAAATAATGAGGCCAAAACAAATCCAGGCAGGGTTCTTATAACATACTCCAAAATCTTCTGCATTGCACAAGGTTTTCTAGTCAAATGTAGATATTTCCTTGGTAGATAAGTCAATATGGACAGGCTCTCTGAAGTCAGAAAGTTTTTAAAAAACAAAAACAACTACTGAATTCATGCAATCCTAAAATTGCATATTCAAAGGTATGAGTAAAATCATAAAATTAAGGGTAGATCTCCTTTCAGCTCAAAAATGTCTGATGGGAGACTGCATATATGGTGTACCAAATATAGACAATATTATTCTGACTCAATCCTTATTTTCTTCAGGATTACCTTCAGGTTGGGATGACTCTTCTGATTTGTCATCATCATCGAGTTTTTCTTCTTCATCATCTTCCGAACCTTTCTCAGAAATAGATTTTGGCTCTACCTCTGTACTCAATTCCATGTCCTTTATTTCACATTTAACAGGACCAGCCTCGGCCTCGGCCTCAGCCTCATATTCCTCCTTATCACTTTTCACTGCAGTATCTGTTGCCTCTTCCTCTTCTTTACTATCAGACTCCTCTTTGGCTGATGTTTTCTCAGGTACTTCCAGTTTAACTTCAGCTTGTTCTGCAGACTTTTCATCTTGTGCTGGTGTGGATGGGATAACAGAGGCTGTCTGGCTACAGCAGACACCCAATGGATTTAACAAAGTACTCAGATTACCTCCACTCCTGTTTTGAGCAAAGTTTTTATGAGAATCAAGAAAAGAAAGTTCAGGGTCATTCAGGATATGATAATCTGTCCTGCTGACTCCATGTTTAGCAGCACCAATCAGCAAATCTTTGTCATGTTTGCCACACTCCCACCACTCTGGCAGATCCAAGCTTGGCTGACACAGTTTTAACCTTTCCACCAATTGTGGATGATGGAGAACCTGCTCTCGGACTTTCCGCAAGAGCTCTATGCGATACAAAGTTCGAGAAGCACGTTCCTCAGTGATTGGTTCAATCACAGTAGAAAGATCAGGGGGTTCTACAGGAAAAGAGATAAATAAGTAGATATTAGGAAGATTTTAAAATTACTATATTTTACAATATAAAAAGGTATCCAAAGCTGTATTGACTTTAAAATAGTTTATTAAAACTGGTTTTGAGAAACATTTTTGGGTACTTACTATGGTTGCATAATGAGGTTATCAAATTAAACCCTCAAAGCAGAGAAACTCAACAAAGGGGGGGGAGCCTAAAAATAACTGACCTGCATTTACTTAAATATCTTGCTAAGATCTCTAATTTAAAGTACTGTACTTGAACTCAGATACCCCAAATCACTGGGTCAGTTGCTAAGAAGTTATGGAATAATGGTGAACATTCCAAGTGCTCAATAGTTTTTTTAAGAAGTGTCAACACTAGGTCCCAATGGCCTGGTGGGGGAGATGAAGCAGAGAAGAGTGGACTGTAGCATTAGTCATCTATCAGTGAGTATGCTACTTCTTTCTCTTTTTTTGTTACCTCAGTGGTGGACAAAAAAAGGACACAAACGGCAACAAAGACAGGAAAAGTTATCCAACAAACAAGTAAGCAAGAGAAAGATTGTAACGTAGAACAACAAACACAGGAGTTAAAGAGGATTCAGCTGACTAGCAAGAGAACAAAACAGTGAGAGCTGGGAGGGTCGAGCTGCTCCGTCCAGACAGGAGGGGGGGGGAATGAGGTGCTATCTACCTCCCACAATTCTTTGCTCCTGTCTGAGTCTCGTACAAGAGGAACAGCCCAATCCAAATACTTCATCTTCCACACTTTAGGGTTTTTTAAATAAATTTTCTACATTTGAATGAATACCTGCGTCTGTGTGTGAATTGAAAAGAGTGAGTATATGTGAAGGGGAAACAAACATTGAAGATGTATTTAAAATAAATATCCACTTGCATCTTTGCTTGGAACTTGTCTGAGTTTATAACTTTCCATTTATTAGAGTTACGGCTATCAGCAAACCTACCTTCATCTGGCTTGGATGGCATTCGGCACACTCGCCTGCACATAGCTACAAAGCAGCTGAAGTACTTCTCTAAACTTTCATCAGACTTCTTATCAAGTCTGGCAAAGGCTCTGAACTGGTTCCAATCAAACTGCTGCTTTATAGGGTCAAAAATAACCCCAAAAGTAGACACAACACGATAAAAATCTGCTTCCTCTCTTCTTGTCCATCTGGAAAAAGGAAGAGATTAGCATGTCAGGACACATCTAAGAGCTTTTCACACCCCAATTTGATGCCAGATACCAGGATCTATTTCAAAGAAAATGAGCTATGTTGCAAGCAGATGCTCATTTCTATGAGAACGAAGGCTAAATAAACTTACTTTTGACGTTTTTCCGTTATTATAGCTTCTCTTTCAGCTTCTAATGCTCTCACTTCTTCACGAGGTCGCCGGCGGCGTCGGTCAGTCTTCATTAGCGCCTCTTGCCTCATTTGTTGCCTTTTATAGCTACGCTGATAGGCAGTAATGAGGCGGCGCAAGCGGGTAGTCAGGGTTGAAGTGTTAGGCCAGTAGAGTTGGCCAAAATCAGCATTGCTTTCACTGTGCTTGCCTACAGAATATTAGCAAAGCTAGTATTAGACATTCGTAATCATAGTCAAATGCCAATTTGCTACATATGAAAAGCACATTGAGCTTAAAACCCCACAAATCAAATATCTAACACTCAAGTCCTCTTAAGATGAATTTATGTCTTGAACTTCACTATTGTGAACAACACACTCAGTAAAATTCTGGTGACAACACACAGCTAAAATGGGCATCGCTCTCCAAAATGGTTATAGCTTTGGCTCTGCCACTACACGTACCCCATTATGTAATCAAACCGAACAAAGCATATACAAAGCAACAGTATATGTAAGTGGCAAATTATTACAAAAAAGATATAAAGTCATTAATTTTTCTGAAAATTAAAGGACAAAAAGTTGGTCCCCTGTGTACTACAATCAACATTAGATAATATTTGCAATAGTACCACTTCTCCCTCTCTCCATCCCCAGGCTTACTTGTGTGGAGCTCTATGGATTCTTCCTTGTCAGAAGGAGAGTTTGCAAATTCCTTAGGAAAAAGAGAGTTACTTCAGCATTTGTTTTTCAAAAATTTAGCTTTGAGGAAGCAGAGGAAATGACCTTTCAAAAAGCTGAAAACAACTTTTTTTGTCACACACAAGAACATTACACAAGATAAGACATTAATATTTCAAATAACCGTTCTTCAAATATTACACATTAATAAAAATTACACTTTAATAAAAAAAAATATTAGCATGTCAAGATCCTTACATCAATTTCATCTTTGAATGGAGTCCTGGTTGGTTTATATTCTGGATCTTCATCTTCTCTATCAAAATCACCCCTACAGGAAATATAATGTAGAGGAGGGGAAAACACAACTATCAGAGCTAAAGAACAAATCCCTTCCAAAGCTTATTATGCAGTATCATGAGGGACAATGTTAAATGACCAAAAAAGCTTCTTGATGTCTAATTATATATCCATTAAAATGAATCCCAAACTTGCTTTTTAACTACTTCACCATATCTATGGAAACACTGTGACAAGAAAGAGAATCCTCAAATGTGATGCAATAGGTGAAGCCAGGCCAGTATTTATGATAGTGTTGTAAAGTTTATTAAATTTTTATAATGTCCTTACCCATCACCACCATCTGTTAATATATCTGTTCCTCTCTGCTCAGCAGCTATGGCCTTGGCATCAGGCATACCAACACGTTCCAGGAAACAGAGAGTGGAGTCGGCTCTCATTGAATTGTACTTCTCATAGCCTGCACCCAGACAGAAAAACACACCAAGCACCCACAAGTATAAACAAAATAGCTCCACGAGAATGACACTTTTATACTGATGCAGAATGATAAAACTGCATTTTTACTGTTCTGTTCCCATTACATACAAGAATGTGTGAAGACATGTTCTACTTCCACATTTCTGCTTCCTTTCATTACAAACAAGAATGTGCCATACACCTGTGGAAAGTATGGAGACATTAAAGATTTCCAGGGAGTGTATGGCTGGGTGAGTGGGTGAGAAAGGCAGAAAAATGGGAGCAGTAGCCATGCATAAAGCTTTTTATTAGTTACCCTTTCACCTCTAGATTTAACATCCCCCAGCTCACCTTCCTTTCAATGGTACTAGCCCTATTGAAACTGGCACTTACAGTTGGAAATGCATACATGGAAAAATACGTAAGGCCAGCGAACCTGTCTTATTTGGTTTAGGGTGATGCATGTCAGTAAGATGACACCGTTCCCTCCATGGTTTTCAAACTGCTGTTTGCTTTTCCGTACCATCCAAGATGACTAGATGGAAAATGGCAGATCCCAACAGTGCACAGCAAGAAAATGATTTTTAGACTAGACTTGCCTCAGCTGAGCCCACAAAACAGAGCTGCTGTACATAGGCAGAACAGCACAATTCAATTAGGATTTGTACTACAACACACTGTCCTTAACTGCTGTAGAGCCTCAAGCCAAACTGTAATCATGAAAGGTTTTATAAGCCATCATTCTCCCCTTTAGTCAGGCTGGGCTGCTGAGAATACCTCTGCAACCTCCAGAGAATTGGGATTATAATCAGGAATTGCTCACTGTATATATCATGCCAGCTCTGCATCCCCAGCCTTTCAAAGTTAACAAGGCTGCATCCCACTCAAGGGAGCCGGGAGTTCTCAGCACTGACATTTGTGAAATATTGCTTGGAACAAAGCCCAGGAGGCACTTGTACAGATTAATAGCAGAGGTTAAGCCCACCGTCCACTTTGACACTGGCTGGCAGAGTTAGCAAGTGAAACAGTGCTGGAAGCAGAGTTTATGGAGATCTATAATACTACTTGGCTATTATTTAAACAAATATGGTTTTGTGTTATTTACAGCCAAGGAAGTAATGTTTTCTCCAGAAATGTTCTGCAAACATTTAAAAACAGCATCTGATATTTACAACTCAAATAGATTTTTTTTTCAATGCAGAAGGAAAAAAGGAGCGAGAAGCCAACAATTCTTTGGAACTACACTTGTTAATATTGTGACTGAATATTGATATACACAGAAAGCTTTTACCAAGGAGTTCTGTTCGAAGTGAGACATCACTTACCATGCTTGAACACTCCAATTAAAAGGGATTTATCTGCCTCCTTATCCCACCAGTCTGTAGGAACTTCAGCATGAAATGGCTCAGGAATCCAAATATCAGCCTCACTATAAAAAGAATTACACATTTGGAAATACCTCTGAAGGTTAGGTATCACATTTAAATGTGTTCACGCTAAATGTTGGAAGAGCAAACTTGATTACACAAGGCATCAAGATACTTGAAAAAAAACCAAAGCGGTTATTAATAATAGAAGTGTTAATATTATATATTTATTAATACTTTCCCTCTCTAAAATATTTATATTAAATATTAGAATCTGACCCACCCTATCAAAGCAGGTATTAGTGAATTTTTCCTGACTATGAAATGAAAAATCCCCATTACCCACCTTATATTCACCCTCACCCACCACACTCAAAGCATGAAATGATAAAATGCCCTGAACAGATATACAACTGCTAAATCTTTAAATTCCTCTGATCTAAAATAAATATGCACAGGTTACAGCTCACATAAAGCAACATATCAACCTAAATTTGCACTAACCTTGAGTCAGCACCCTCCAAGATCTTGTCAGCTTGGTCCCCTATAACTTCTTGCCTCAGATAGTACAGCATGCGGACACGCAGCAGGACCCTGGAGAGGAAAACAGAGAGGGGAAAAAGTTCTTAACTTCAGGACTGTTTGCCAACAGTGGCTTTTGGCAGCTGCTGCTGTTCATCCATCATCCTGCCAAGGCTGATTAGCCATGCTGTATGGTAGGCTTGAAGCGTGACAGATGGTGGCACATAATCACCTCTGTGTGGTGCTTTCTGCTGGCTTCCAACAGGCCTGCCTGGCAACCGCTTAGACTGCACAGAGAGGGATCGAGCTCAGCCCAACCCAGGCGCATTTCATTTAGTTCTACCTAGTGCAGCTTGTGAAGTTTAGACACGTACTCTACCACTGCCTCTGAAGTATTGAAGCAAGTTTGTAAACAACTGAGCAGATGGCTTTCAGTAACTGTTCTGCTTCATTATCTCATAAAATTTCCTCAGCTGCTGCCTTAATACCATTTTTGGAAGCACATCAGAAGTTGCAGGAATAAACGAGATATAAAATCTGGTTTTACTACCTTACAATAAACCCCCAATATGGAATGTCAGGCTTGTTACGATTGTACAATTTTTTGCTTCTGAGAACGGAAAAGTCAGTGTTTCCTAAAGACAGGATTTCAAAAAAAAAAAAAGTTCTGCCAAATTTACTACTATTTCACCTGCCTAGATTGGATGGCAATGGAATGTAACCTAGTTCAGATTTACAATGTAACACCTCTGACATGCTGTAAAACTGTTTTGGAGCTATAATCATATGTTCCCTGTCAAAGATTAAATTGCTATCACCAAACACACAATTATATTCACTCCCAATGATCCTAGAAAACTATCTGAAAATGGGAAAAACTATTACTTACTAATCTAAAATACTTCTATGCTGCATTTATTGAACATTGCAAGGCTGTGTACAACAATAATATAAAACATTTTAATTAAATAAACATTAAAACGACATGAATACAACATCAACCAGAACAATTTGAAAAATGGGTATCAATGGCCAGAAGATGATTGGGCAAATAACCATGTTTCTACCAAGAGCTGAAAACATTTCACAGTTAGCGCCTGCCTTCTATAAGAAGAGATACTATTCCACAAACTGAGTGCTACCACAGAAAAAGCCCTCATCTGGGTTGCCACAGGATGGATTTCAGCAGGTAGTAGGAGGGTATCAGACAAATAGCTTAATGAATGGGCAGGTCTATATGGAAGAAGGTGTAATCTCAGGTAATATGCCTCCCAAGTTCTTTAGGTTTAAACTTGGGTCAGCAACAGATTGGCAGTTACCGGTAAAACAATTCCTTTTAATGGTGTATCACATGTTCATTGTAGGTAACTTCACCTAATAACCGTAGGCACCTTTGTTTAGACTGTCCTGGGGTTACCAGTGCATGGATCCAGTACTATTTTTCAAGAAAAAGAGGTGCTGGAGCCCACCGTGAACCTTGTTCTTTTATAATGGCAATGGCGCCCATCTGAGAGGTGCCGGAACTGAGTTCCTGTGAGTTCCAGATGAAAAAAGCCCTGCATGGATCACTGTGTCCAAGTTACCCCAGCCAGGAACAGCTGTAACCTATGTTTCAGCTGAAGGTGGTAAAAGGCTTCTTTTGGGCCTTCAGTGACAATGATGGCTCAAGAAGCACCCATTAAACTACATACCGATGCCTTCAAGGAGAGAGGAACCCTGTTCAGAACAGGCAATATACCTAATTTCCAGAGCTGGGGATCACTTACTCAAAGGACCTCCACCTTATCACAATTCAACTTCATCTCACTGGACCTCACTCAGCCCACCAATATATCCAGACACTAGTCCAGGACATGCATGTCCACCCACACCTTATTTAGGCATAACACAGAAACAGAGCTGGGTGTTTTCAGCATTCTGGCTGCTTGTCAGCAGCTTCATATAGATGTTAAACAGCACTGGGGACAATACATTACCTGTAGCACCCCACAGTACCGCTGCCAGGGGTCAGGGGTGCAGTCATCTAAATTCACTCTCTGGAACTCTCCCTATAGATAGAAACCGGTCCATACAGGGCCTTAAACCTGCAACCTACCAAGCCAGTCCAGTATGACACCAAGGTCAATAGTATCAAAAGGCCACTGAGATCTCTAGCAGAAGCAACAGGGCCACATTTCCTCTGTCCTTTTCCTGATAAAGGGTGACCAAGTCCAATTCAGTCCCCAAACCAGATGCTTGGGTTATCCTTAGCCAGTGTACCAATGGGGAAGGATTACAGGAGTGGGTGATGGTCCCTGAGCAGATTGGCTAGGGAAAGCTTGTACCCCAGGCCGAAGGATATGGCCATTCCTGATTTAGCACAGATAAAAATACAACTACTCACAGAATGGGCCTGCTCAAGCTACTGTGGAATTTTGATAAGCTCTAACAAGTTACAATAGATTTATAACAATATTAATACTCATGGTACAGAAAAATGAGTACCACCACACTTTTATCTTCTTGGGTTTGTAAAAAGTGCAGAAATGTCCATGACCCTGAGGGGCTTCTGGATCTGAAAGCAGCAAGCTGTGTTAAGTTCTGCTTCATACATTATAGTATCTGGACACAAAGCATTGCCACAATTTCTTATACTTCTAGTTTCTTTACTTCTACAGAAACTTCTTAATTAGTTACTTCTGTGCTGAAAAGATGCAGTTCACCTAGGGTCATGTCACCAGGTTGAATGTACATCTATCCAAAGACAAGTTTGCAATGTCTACAGATGTGATATAGAAAAACTACCACATCTGTTATTCAGTAGGGCACCCAATAAATAATATGCACAATGACTGGGATACAAAGAGCAACATTAGACATGCCCGAGGGCTTCTGCTCACCCAGTGGAATTTCTGACTTGTTTTTCTTTAATGCCAAACCTTCATGCCATATCACAAACTGCTTTTATAACTCTGCTCAATTTCAGAAATCTTTTGCCATACATTTTTTTTTTGGGGGGGGGGGGTCTGATGGAGATAAGGAAGGAGATGTTCAAGGAACACAAGCAAGTCCAAGGCATGCATCTATCAGCTGTACCTCTTCAGAAATTGCCCTAAATAATTTATATACAGCACCTAGACACTTTAAGGAGCAGTAGCAGCATTTTTAAGCAGTTGAATGTACTACACGTTAATATTGTGGAAATATAGCATGCAGATAAAAGCACAAACTTTTTCATTAAGATTTGTAGACTCTTTATTCACCAATTAAAGCGACTCTAGAAAAGGGATAGCTATTTTCCCTCCTCCACCCTCCATTTCCCCCTTCCAGGATTTAATTTGCTTCTGTATGGCAATTAACCATTCTTAGTGTAAGACGCAAATAGTAAGTAGGCAAAGAAGATGCTCTGACAGTTTCCTGCATAACTCTAAACTACATTGTTTTACACTTACAGAAATAATATTTACAAAAGGGGAGATTGGAATGATTTTAATCTGTAGTTTAGATCAGGGTCCCCAAACTAAGGCCCGGGGGCCGGATGTGGCCCAATCGCCTTCTCAATCCGGCCCGTGGACGGTCCGGGAACCAGCATGTTTTTACATGAGTAGAATGTGTCCTTTTATTTAAGATGCATCTCTGAGTTATTTGTGGGGCATAGGAATTCGTTCATTATTATTATTTTCAAAATATAGTCCAGCCCCCCACAAGGTCCGAGGGATGGTGGACCGGCCCCCTGCTGAAAAAGTTTGCTGACCCCTGGTTTAGATCTTCATATACTGTAATGCAACAAGAGGGCAGGACACCTAACAGCAGACTTAGGCTGAACCTGATATACAATGTAAGGAACAAAATGATATGTAGATATAGTATTCATAAATGTGCGATAAAATAAGAATAGTATAAATTACAGGGAGAATAATTGGAAGAACTGATTTTATTTTATGGAATATAGTTTCTGTTTGGTCTATAGTTTTATTTTTATTTCTTTTTCTTTTCTGTTCGCAATTTTTGTGCGAGTGTTTGTATTTTTGTATTTTGTATGTCGGTGTTTTTTAAAATATTAAAATAATAAAGATTTTTTTTAAAAAAAAGAGGGCAGGACACCAAGTCTACACTACAAGAAACACACATTTGAACAGGCACTGAACGCTACAAGTGGATTTTATTCAAGTTGCTTAAATTGTATACAGTGGGTTTTTTATGAACTCATCATCAGGTTGTTAAGTGAAATGTTTTCTTTGCTCAAGACAACAAATCCTTATAAAAGTCTCAGCCTGATCCCACTCATATTTACTTTAAAGTTCTATTGATTTCAATGACGCTCATTTCCAAGTAAGATTACAACCTATATCTGTTCTCTCCCCAAAACACCCATAGGACACTTTGCATCGCTTAATACTTTCTTTGAGTGGCATGATAGGATTAATGTCATACACATGGTACACGAATAGCAGTAAGCTATAGCACTCCAAGAATTTACAGCCACCAGTTTTTACTATCGGTATCATTCTTAAGAATACCATGAATCAATTTGGTATACTTGTGAATGCATCTTACCAAGTATTTAGAAAAACAAAGAAAGCTAAATAAAGCTAGCAATTTATACAGATAAATTTGTAGGGAAATCATGCTCATAAAGCTGATTTGGGCTCTTTACCCTGGCTTTTGACACCTGGGGTGTTGTTTTTTTTCTAGGACCAATCTTATTCACATCAGGGTGAAGTGCAGACAATAAATGATTATCATGATGGTGATAACAGATGCAAGGAACATTTTTGCCATGGCAGTTACCCACACTTCTTTGTGATAAAATAAAAACTGCATCCTTAGAAGACTTGATTAAAATTAATCACTCAGAGAAAGCTTGTTAACAGTCAAGTCAACTTTGGAGCTGATTAGTGATATATCACAAATTAAATGCAATAGCCACAGCAAAGTATAGGGTCTTTGCATGGTACTAAGATATAAATAGTGAGAAAACATCAAAGTCTAGGTCATTGGGTAAAAGCAAGGAAATTTAAAAACTTACTTATTACAGTGATGTTTGAGGTGTTTTTTATAGCTGTCCTCCTGAAATAAGGCATCTGGGTTACAACTTGCAAGCCAGTCAGCGTTCTGTAGCACAGGTTGCGTACTCTGAGCTTTCACTTTTTTACCTTTTCTTCCCCTGGGCACTGGAGCAGACAAGCCTAAGAAACACACACATGCATGATTTTTTTCAACAGAAAGCATTAGCACTGATTCTATGTCAAAGGGGGACACCCATCTGTGAAATCACTTTCATATAGCTCTTCTTTCAGCATTCACTCCTGACAAACTGCAAAGTGCACACAGAGTGACATGTGGGAAGCTAATTCTCAATCACTATTGCATTACTGTCCATGCAGACTACAATCAGGGTTGCAGGTGCAGGAAGATATGGCAGAAACAAAGAAAAGTATAGAATGTAGTACTTGTGGCACAATTCAACATCCTAAGAATCTCAGCTTTTATTTTCAATACTGCTGTGCTATAAAGTTGACCCCAGCAGCTGTTTTTAATATTTGTTAAACCCTTTTTTTAAAAAAAAAAGGAAAAGGAAAAGAAAATTGAAACCGATTCAGTTGCCTTGTGATATTAGCCATCACCCCTGCCCTTTCAGGGTTCCCCCCTTTCAAAAAAAATATGCTTAACTTTCCAAGTTCTTAGCAGTCCAATTTATCCTTATTGAAATAAGTCAGAAATGAAACTGCTAAATACCCAAATCAGCTAACTAGGGTCCATTTCATCCACAGCAACTTCTCAAAATGGGGGGAGGGTTTTTTTAAAAATGCCACCATCATAAATTTGGTTTTAATTTGTGCCAATTCAAGAGCACTGTGATATTTTTTTTTGAAAAAAATACTTTTGTACATTCCATTGTTTACCCCCCCCCCAAAATAAAAGCATTATAAGAAAGGACTGCATGGATCTGTTGGTTACCTGGAATGAATGTTACAACATCTAAAAGTCAACACCAAGCCACCGCACCAAATATGGTGATTACGTCGTTATGGCACTACAGATTCCAGCATCCCATGCTGGCCGAGGCTGATGGGAGCTAGAGCCCAACATCTAGGGAGCCACAAGTTCCCCATCCCAGCTTTAGAACACTGTGCTAGGCATGCTACAGGGTTTGATACAAAAGAGAAATGTGCAGAAGCATACCAGAATGGTTAACCAAGGCTCGTGTTTGTCCATCTGCAGTGGGAGTGATTAGATCCCAGACAAAACTTTTGATGTTTTCATCCCCTTTGTAATGATTGAGACAATACACAAGGATTGTTCGGCAGATGGTTTCCACATCTTGTTCTGTTAGTTGGCGTTTATAGCGCCCATGTGAGAGGATATCAGTCCATCGTCCCCAACTACAAATAGAAAGCATACATATCTAGAACTGGATTTCACATTTTGACATCAGCTCCCGAATGACAGCTAGGCTGGGGCTTCTGGTGTTAGCATTAAATACATTTTGAATTTGCAGGTCACATCAGGGAATCCAGTTTCTAGCACCAAGGACTTAAGAATATTTATTTTACTGAGCAGGCAGCAAGTTCACTGCTCATAAAAGCCACAATTTAACTATACTGGAAATAATAAAATACACATGTTTAATGCCAATAGTCCTTATAGGCTCAGAGCCGGAAAATCTATTCAGGATATTCTATTCCAGAGCTGTTTCTGCAGTCTTGAGATTTGGGGATCAATTTGAGCTTGATCCTGTAATCCTTTATTTGTAATAACTGTATACAACTTTATAGGAGCAAAGTTTAGACAGAGGCTCTTAATCTCACCTTAATGGTAGTTCATTAAGGCAGTCTAGCTAAATTCATGGCAATAAGTCATTTGAGGCTCGTTTTACTTACCCATAAACCAACAGATTCTTTTCCACCCTAAAGCATTCACTTCGTGCATAACCCTGAGATTTGTCCTGTGGTCTACGGGGTTTTATACTGGGTTTTTCTTCAGAATCACTTTCCAGATCAGAAAATTCCATCAGTTCATCTTCTTTGACTGCACTGTATAGTCTAGTTTGCTTTCTTACCCTTGGTGTATCAATAACTAGGTTGTTCTATAATTAAAAAAGAGATGTTTTGTTTGTTTGTTTAAAAAAAAATCACCACATTATAGTGATCTAAAGGTATTTAATGGTTTAATTCTCTCACCCTTCCATTTAAGGCATCAATGTCAAGCTCAGCTTTTTTTGCCCACTTCTGCCAGAAGTTAGGATCATCCAATGAAATGTCTGTTCTGTTACCAGATGCAACAAAACTAGCCTAAAATACAACAATTATCTCCAATCAATATTCAAAGATATATAGTAACAAAAATAAATAAATATGCATTTATTCACCTTGGTGTTTTTTTACATCTATGGTATGACAATGTAAGTACAGTGGACCCTCGAGTTATGTACCGCTCTGGATATGTAACTTTCGGGTTGCAAATGCGGCAAACCCGGAAGTGTATATTTCCGGGTTTTGCCATGCGTGCATGCGCAGAAGCACTCTGCGTGCTGCACGCATGCGCAAAAGCGCTCTATCGCGCTGCACATGTGCACAGAAGCAGCACCTCCAGTTACTTTTCAGGTTAAGTACTGATCCCCAGAATGAATTTAATTCATATTCGGAGGGTCCATTGTAAAATACCTATAAAAAGGCAGTCAAGTTGCCTTTATAAGGAAAAACTTCCCCCCAAATCCATACTTGAGCAATACCTGTGTTAGAACCAACCAAAACATCACAAAACAGTGAGCAACCTTTTGACTTCTCTACAGCTCTGTGAGGCTCAATGTGTGTTGGGGCGGGGCAATAAAATCAACTGGATGTTGCAGCTATGAGGCCTGCATTTTGAATAAAAGTCTGCTAGGTCCTGCAGGTATCAAGTTATAAATTAAGCAATGGTTGGGCCCCTTTTTTGACAACAAAGTCAGGTACTCTGATGGGGTACCTGCAGCACCTGCAGGTGCTTGAGACTGTAAATAACTAAGTTTCTGAATGTTGGGTAGGTGTCCATGCTTTCTCTTAAAATGTAAAATTCCCTTTGGAAAAAAAAAAGACCTGTTCTATTCTCAGTGATCATTCAAAGATCTTTTGCAGAGCAGCAAAAACTGAAGAAGAGTAGGTTGGATGACTGCTTTGATATGTGCATGTGCATGCTTATCTGGGCACACACATGTGCATCTTACGCCATATATTCCCAAAGGGTTGTAGCCTTCTCTATAAACCATTGATGGAGACACATTTTAAGCCTCTATGAATTGCTACTGCTTATCTGTACGAAGAACTTTGCAATAAGGGTCTGCAAGCTCTAGGCACGTCTCCACTTTTTATCTAGTTTTAAGATGCAACAGACTACACTCCTGTCTGCAACTGCCCTCAATGCTCACTGGTGATATGCCATGAAGAATGGGGTTAAGTACTCCAATAACCAAAACACATATTCTCTGTGGCCATTTGTGTCAGCTTTTGATCTGAAATCTAAACTGCTTAGAAATTTGTAAACTGCTTAGAAATTTACTTATTTTTACATTTAAGTGGTATATAATTTTTTTTAAAGAAAGTAAGAGAAGAATTAGTCTTTTAAGACCTTTTTAAGTTCTTTTGAAATTTCCAAACTGTCTTCTGTTGGGCTCAGAGACATACAAAGAGTGTGATTTTAAGGCTGCATTTGTGGAGGACTGAGGCAAATTTTGGAATATATTTTGGCATAGTGACTCCTTAGGTCCTGCTTGCCTTGTGGGATATAAGGGTCTTAAGCTATAAAGAGGCACACTAAGAGACAAAAGATCACTCAATGCACATTTCCATTTGTACAAAAAACAAACAAACCCTAAATGTTAATGCTCACCTTTGCAAATGTAGAGCCTTTGCCCTCAGACTCAATAGTGATTGTGTGTGTTCGCCTCAAAAGAATCTGATCAATATCCTCCTCGCAGAATTTGGAACCTTCATCCTCTTCATCCATTAGAGCACCATAAGCGCCTTTCCTCAAAAGATCTTCTATCTCTTTTTTAGATAGTTGCTGTACCTGTAATATGTGTGCAAAAGAAATAGCTCTTGTTAAAATTATGTATAACAGTTTACAATCAGCCTTCTCCGCACACAAAAACTGATTTAAGAAATGTTTACTAAATTCAAGAAAAGACTTCTAACAGTCTTCTTTTGGGATGGGGAGGCAAAACTAGAACACAGTTTAGGAGGAAATATTGAAGCTCTGCCTGCCACAACCCCAGTAATAATCAGCCCTCCCAATGGATGCTTTTCACATTTTTTAAAAAAAAGTACATTAAATGTAAAAATACATCATGTCTAGTTTGGCTCAAAGTGTTTTTATTTCATAAAATTTATATTCTGCTTGATTGTAAGAAAAAACCTCAAAGCGCAAGTCAAGCTCTTCGATGAAACTAGAATACTGGTATATAGAAAGTACACAACAAATTTAAGGGGCTTTTGAATGGATATATGAATACTGTTCTTACCCCATTTGTAGCGTTCTCTCGTCCGCTCATGGACTGAAGCACAGCCTTATCAAGACCAAGTTTCAAACTTGCTTTGTCAAACATTTCTCTTTCATAAGAATTTCTTGTTATCAACCTGTAGATTTTCACTGACTTGCTTTGTCCTATCCTGTGACATCGAGCTTGAGCCTGGAAAAAATATAGAATTGTTACCATGTTTCAGTTTGTAGAAAAGCAGCATGTATAAGCCTTAGAACAATTCTTAATTCAAAGAAAATCTTAAAAGAAACTATTTGTGTATATTGCAAATTTATAATATTTCTCAAGAGACTACTCCTTTCTAGACAGCAGTAAGATAAAAGGTTGTCAGTTGACAATTTCAATAGTACCTGAAGATCATTTTGAGGGTTCCAGTCTGAATCAAAGATGATGCAGGTATCAGCGGCAGTAAGATTAATGCCCAACCCCCCAGCTCTTGTACACAACAGAAAAACAAATCTGTCAGAATCAGGTCTGGAAAACCTGTCAATAGCTGCTTGACGTAGGTTGCCTCTTACTCTTCCATCAATTCGCTCATATGGATACCTGGGAAAAAGAGCAGTACTGTATTACAAGCAGAATACCTAAACATAAGGAGAGTATCTATGCCAAGAATTTAGGAAAAACCAACATTATTTACTTAAACAAGTTCATATTTATAGTTGTGCTGCTCACCCCATAACTTTTAAATTTTGCTGCCCCAGCTGCAACAAAACATGTCTCTCTCATATCAGTCTCTACAGTCACAGCAGGCTCTGTAACCCGCCAATGGTTTGACCTCACCCCTGAAGGCTCCCTCTTCCCGTCTTCCGAGACAGATGAATGCCAACCAGCCCAGGCTCAAATGGTAGAGTGTAAAGGGAAGCAAATATAAAGAGGAGATAGAATTCACTCCCATTTTCTGCCTTTAGCAAATGTTTCCCTTGTTTTCAAACTTGATTTCAAAATCACCTTGACAATAATCTTGCATTTTCCTGAAAGTATTACGAGTGCAAGTTAACAAAATAACTGTTATGAAAACAATCATGCTATTGATTTCTTGCTCTGTTTTAATATTTCAAACAACATTAAGAGGCAGCAGAATAATATTTTTGTATTAGCTTGGTGTATTAGATTGTGAGTAATATTTACTACAGAATATGTCTTTACTCTAGTAGAGAATACATTTTTATCCTATCCATAATGTGTACTAGTTATTCTAAAAGTGTTGTCAAGCCTAACCATGAATATAATGGTGGTCTGTTATGATTGTGAGTGAAAGGTTACAACCAACAGAACAATTGTTGCTATACTTATCCATTTTCCCATTTCATGATGTTAAGTGCCTGTTTCATTGTTTCCAGATTTCAAAATACAGGTTAAATACTTGATAGCACGTTGAATAACTGCTATTTCCTAGAATTGGATTATATTTCTCTCACCGTCTTTGAATGAGGTAGTCTTCCAGTATGTCCAAGCAACGCACCATCTGGGAAAAGATAAGCACCCTGTGGCCACCAGCCTTCAGTTTTGGCAGCAACTTGTCAATCAGTACTAGCTTGCCAGCAGCCTGGATCATTGCCTGGAGCTGAAAATCTGGAGAGTCAGGATTGTGTGTTTCTTTAAACTCTTCCAAAATTTTCTCTTCAGCACCTGCAGAGATTGGACAGCAATATGTGAATACTCTAAAGGTTTTATTAATAAAACTACGAGCTTGCTTCCAGTTCCCTATACAATGTCTATGGATTTTATAAGTGAAGAAATATTTACATAGCTGCATTTGCTTAGCTACAAATAGCATGGGAAATGTGGAAGCACAAATGAACAATGAACCCCAAAGCCTCCAGCAAACAAGTTTCACAACAACAAAAAGGTGCCAAGCCAGAAGTCATAACAAATTAGGGGGCAAGGAGTGATTGAATAATTAATTAGTAAATTAAGGATATAAAGACAATATCTAACAGCTAGGTTGAAAGACGTAATGGCAAAGCCAATCCTTTTTCAAAACGGGTCTTAGAAACCTATCAGTATTAACAGTCAAAGTGCAATAGTAATACAGTGGTACCTCAGTTTATGAACACAATTGGTTCTGGAAGTCTGTTCATAAACTGAAGCGTTCATAAACTGAAGCGAACTTTCCCATTGAAAGTAATGGAAAATGAATTAATCCGTTCCAGATGGGTCCGCGGTGTTCATAAACCATTGAAAGTAATGGAAAGTGGATTAATCTGTTCCAGACAGTCCGCGGAGTACTTAAACTGAAGCGTTCATAAACTGAAGCGAACTTTCCCATTGAAAGTAATGGAAAGTGGATTAATCCGTTCCAGACGGGTCCGCGGAGTACTTAAACTGAAGCGTTCATAAACTGAAGCATGGGTGTAATTGGTTCCGGAAGTCTGTTCATAAACTGAAGCGTTCATAAACTGAAGCGAACTTTCCCATTGAAAGTAATGGAAAATGAATTAATCCGTTCCAGATGGGTCCGCGGTGTTCATAAACCGAAAATTCATAAACCAAGGTGTTCATAAACCGAGGTTCCACTGTAGTTCATTATGGTAGCAGTATTCTGATGATAAACACATTCTCATTTAAATGTCCCGAATTTTTACAAGGCAAAGATTGGTGTGAGGCAAAATGGACACTTGTTAGCTTACAAAGTGAGTAAGCCATCTACATAAATTTGGTGTGCTCGGGCATTAGGGGGGTCCCAACAGAAACACTTATGGCCCCTTCCAAAGGGACATTTCTTAAAAATTTCAGGGGAGACCCCCAGAAATATGATGCATTCTAATGTTAATGCCAAGTCTTTAAGAGGCAGCATTGTGCAATAGCCATGGGTCCACTTTTGACCCAAACAGGCATTATCATCTTTCCAGCAGGGAGTGCCTGACAGTTGGATCAACCATGAAGTAACAAAGTTAACAACCCATTTTCTGACTATTTCCTGCCCATGTTTCATGTTCATTAGCACTGTAGACAGTTGTGCTGATGTTGCTTCTTCCTATTAAAACACACACTCAGCCTGTATTCTATTTCAATGAAAACACACATGTGGTGTTAAGGAAGTTTCTGATCAGTACACAGAAACAGAAAACAGTCTTATATGAAGTCAGACCATTGGACTATCTGGCTCAACACTGACGGACAGTGACTCCTCAGGTTTTTAAAGAAGAACTTTCCCAGCCCTACTTGAAGATGCCAAAGACTGAATCTGGGCTTTGCATGAATGATAGGTGCTCTATCACTAAGCAACCTTTCCATAAGTAGTTACAAAGCAATACCTTTTTAAAGCCAGAGTAGTACCACCACCTTCTACCAACAAAGTACACTGAAGTTTATGATGCACGGTGGCAGCTAGGCCATATTGTGCCTCTAAGGGGGAAAGAACTAGTCTCCATAATTCCTAAAATATTGTTATGGAGAATGCTTTGCCAACCAGTCTTGCCAACTTCAGTAGAGAGGAGATAAGTAAAGAAAGTGATTACTTTCAGGTACTCCTACTTAAGACATGCCAGAGGCTCTTGCAGTAAAAATGCAGGAAATTATTTACGCCCCAAACTGTAATGCCGGAATTAGGATTTACAGGTTTCCTTTCCTCAGAGGCTTTAATGTTGAGCAAGGATTTGAACCTGGGCTTCCAACATACTAGCCACTCACCACTCTAGATCTGCAGAAGCATATACACACCAGAGGGTTGCCATGACTATCCTGTGCTCTAGCCTGTCGGACTGGTTAAAAGCATACGCAAATTATAGCAACTTGCTAAGAGTCTAAGATGAAATAAGGAACCAAGTATCTTCAGCTATAATTATCTATAACATATAAAAAAGACACAGCAAAATCTTCCTCTGATTGTTCAGGTGTCCTCATATGTCTAGAAAGTACTGCCTTGTAAAAAGTCAGCTTCACATCGAGCAACACTTGTGACTCAATATTTAACTCTGACAATTTTCCAGCCATTAATTTTTATAGCAGGGGTGGCAAACACAGTGGACCAGAAAAGCTTTGCTATGATAGTAACATGCTTCTTTAAAAAACAAAGCAACTGCATATAAATATGTTAATTATCGAACAACAAGATAAACACGAACACACACACTTATGGAAAGCAAGAATGTGTTACAAGTTTGAAACTCCCTCTTCTCTAGGGGAACTGGAGGACTCGCATCTTATATACATCTGTTAAGTAGTAATCAATACTAAAACATTAGCACAAAGCATGTACAAACATGAACATAGCAAGGTATAGCACATTTTTGCTATGGTCTTTTATTTTGCCACATTTAAGTGTATGTGCGCATCTTCTGACATAGCACACTGACAGCAGGACTAGTTTTAGAAGATCAGCTGCCAACATGTTGTTGCTATTTTCTATTTGGATCTCTCACATACAGTCCTAGTACCGCTTGTGCTATTACAACCAATCTTTTGAGGTTTTAATGTAACTGGGGGGAAGGTTTAGATAGAGAAAACACATCCAAGAAATTTGTCCCTCAACAACAAGGTTTTTAAAGCAGAGATAATCAATTTAAATAACCAACAAACCAGATTCCTTAATATTGAGTTTTAGAGCATTTTAAATGTACAATACAGTAACTATAAAACTATTATACCGCAGGTATCTGCAGCCTATGGAGGGATACAAATATTTTATAACTCAAACAAGGTGCTACTAGCCAGCCAAGCAGCAAGGCCATTTTATTTATTTATTTATTTATTTATTTATTTATTTATTTATTTAATTGCACAACAGTCATATACTGCTTAATGGTAATAAAACCTCAAAGCAGTTTATGAAAAGAATAAAAAACAATAAAATGACCAGTTAAAAACAGTAAAAGCAAGTATTTAAAACTTTTGAAAACAACTGAAATCAACTAAAAACAGATTAAAACACACAACAGCTTCTACATGTCTGGATAGGTAAAGGGTAAAGGGAATCCTGACCATTAGGTCCAGTCGTGACCGACTCTGGGGTTGCAGCGCTCATCTCACTCTATTGGCCGAGGGAGCCGGCATACAGCTTCCAGGTCATGTGGCCAGCATGACAAAGCTGCTTCTGGCGAACCAGAGCAGTGCACGGAAACGCCGTTTACCTTCCTGCTGTAGCGGTACCTATTTGTCTACTTGCACTTTGACGTGCTTTCGAACTGCTACGTTGGCAGGAGCAGGGACTGAACAACGGGAGCTCATCCTGTCGAGGGGATTTGAATTGCCAACCTTCTGATTGGCAAGTCCTAGGCTCTGTGGTTTAACCCACAGTGCCACCCGCGTCCCACATGTCTGGATAGGGTTGTATTAAAAAACAAAAAAACGCTTTTAAGTAGGCACCAAAAAGAGTACAGTGAAGGTGTCTGCCTGACCCCAACAGACAGGGAGTTTCAAAGCATAGGTGCTGCCGCACTAAAGATCAATTTCTTGTAAGTGCAGAACAAGTATTACGTGGCACCTGCAACAGTGCCAGTTCTGCAGATAGAAGCGGTCGGGTGGGCATTTGTAGGGTAAAATGATCTCACAAGGGACCTGCTCCCAAGTTGTTAAGGGCTTTATATATTTATAGTAACATCTTGAACTTGGCCTGGTAGAAGATCAGCAACCAGCGCAGGTCTCTGAGCAGAGGTGTTATATGCTGACAGGGTCTCACTCTTGTCAGCAATCATGTTGCATCATTCTGCACTAACTATAGCTTTCTGAACAAGCACAAGGGAAGCCCCACACAGAGCACACTGCAGTAATCCAAACTTGAAGTAAGCAATGTTGGAAGTACTGTAGCCAAGATCCTGCACCCCATAAACAGCCCTAGTGACAGCTGGTAAAGGTGCTTCTAGCCACTGAGGCTACCTGGGCCACCAGTGACAAGCTGCCTCCAGAAGTACCCATTCAGGGTCCAAGGGTTCCAGAGCTGGCTTCTTCAGAAGCAGCCATAGCACCACCTCTTTCAAGGCAGATGGGATTATTCTCTCTGCACCCAACCAGTCAGACTCCCCTCTGCCAGATTTAATAAGACAGGAGGGGTCAAGAGGGCACATGGTTGAAAACATATTGCTGCCAGCACCTTGTGTCCACATCAGCTGACTGTAGAAACTGAAACCAATCCCACAACGCATTATCAATTCTGGCACTGAGTACTTCAACTGGGGCTGCAGCAAGTGCAGAGTCAAGATCACTCTGAAGTCGAGCTACCTCAAAGTGTGTTGCCGGTTGGTCACAGTGGGTCCTCAAATGCTCCAGAGGTTTCTTTCCCACAGTGGGAGTCAGTAAGCTCCAGACTGTCCCAAACAACTCCACTGGCCAGCTACTAGAGGCTGCAATGCATGCTGAAAAATGAGCCTTCTTCGTAGCCTGCACTGCCACATAGTAGGTACGATTATGTGCTCTAACCGGGTTCAGTCAAGCTTCAGAGCCAGACTTATGCCACTTGCAACAGGCTATAAAACTCAAACCTCAGGACCCCTCAGCCTACAGAGGGATAAAAAACATTTCATAGCTCAGAGAAAGTGTTTCTAGCCAGCTTCCCTCCCCTACAACTCTGATGGAATTAGTAACAGCTGAGCAGCAAGGGTAGCTTGCATATACAGCTCCTTTAGGGAGGAATGTGATTAAATGGTATACAAGTTTTTGAAATATTGTTTCGATTATTGTGCCATATCAAACTCTTTAAATAGCCAGTGTGGTGTAGCAGCAAGGCTGGAACAAGGATTTAAATCTCTGCTCAGGGACTAGACAATAAAAGCACATCCCACCCCCAGCAAGGGCTATTTAATCTGCTAAGAAAGTACTCCCATTTGGGGATTGTGTGTCTGATGAATGGTTCATGAGTTAAACACCTTCAAATCCTCTATTCATGGGAAGATTTAAGGATGGCTGCCACATCCTAAACCTTAATGGTCTGTGGGGATTTCCACATTGTTTATTCTATCACCATAACCCTACAATTCTTTGCAATCCCACAATGTATTTTACACTGCAAAACTGCAGTAAAGAGGAATTGTATTTCCAGTCCATACACAGAACGTGTACTGACCAGGCATGGTCTCTGCAGCCTGCCCACCTCAAGAGCAATGTCAGTATTTTCCACGCTCTTTTTCATAGCAGCTCTCTGCTAAAGTATGTCTGTTTTTCCTATCTATCCTGGGCACAATCGCAGTCTGCTGTCACCCTAACTCAGTTCCCAGTGTAGAATGCAGTAGAAACAGAGAAATTCTACTTAGTATCCTCATTTATTGCAGCCTCTAAGAGGGAGTGCAGCAAGGCGAATATTGAGTTAAGTGTAGCACTTGCTGTGGGGAGCTAGCTGGACATCAAAGTCAAATGGCATCCTGACACCTGCAACCACAACAGCAATAGGATCAGGATGGTAGGCACCGATGCCTAGCTGTGGTAGATTGTTACTATGGTGGTGAAGGCTGAATTTTCCCCAGAACTGGAAGGGGAAGGGTGAGTCTCTCAACTGCTACACTGTTTCTGTCATGACTGAACAGACAGTCTCCATCACTGAACATTGTGTGTCACAAAGAAGCCACATAGCATCTCCTGCCTCAGTGCGGTCATAGTTTCCAATGCATGAGGACGTGCATGTAAATTGCAGTAGATCTAATCAATCTCACATAGCTAGAAATTATTGCTGCTGCCTAGAGCTCTGAGAATTCATTCCTCTCCTATTACAGTACCCTTTTAGTGTTTTGAGAGTTAGAGGAGCCTAGGTCCTGATACTCTGGTCTAAAATGCAAAAGGTAAATTTAGCAAAATATATCCAGCCTAGTACTCAACTGAAAAATGCTTTCTAGTTTTTATTCACACATGCCAAACTCCCCTCATTGTTTTCTTTAAAAAAAAAAAGGTCAGTCCTACCATTGATAAGGTATGGATGATTGCAGCATTTTCTTAATTCCATCATAGTGTTTAAGAGATTAGGTACATTCGCTTGACCACCACCTTTTGACAAAAAAGTGAAATTCTTTTCAAGAATGGCTCTGTAGTATTTCTTCTGAATATTTGTCAATTCAACTTCAATTATGGTTTCCTCCTTGGGGGCAAGGTTCTTTTCAACATCTTCTTTGAGTCGTCTCAACATCATTGGTTTCAAGATAGCTTGGAGTTTTTGCACCTAGTTAAATAAATGAATGAAGTTTAAAATAATAATCTTGCATACTATTTTATATTTTGGTTCTATCCCCACAGTGTAAATATTCTTTGTAATATCAGAAAGTTGAGACAGCGGGAGCCGGGTGGACCACAACATTTATAACTTTTTGCCATATGGTAAGGCAGATGTACTGCTATAGACAGTGTCCTGCGCTGACACCAATGGCTTCACTGTAGGCAGAGGGCAGTGTCAGAATATAAGCAGTTGAGCCTGCTGCAGGAACTGAAGGCAAGACAAGAGGGAAGAAAACAAAAAAAAAAGTTTTGTAATTTTTGGTACTGGGTTGTGTAATCCCCCCCCCTTCAGAATAAATGGACATATATAGGTTGTAAAGTATGCTTTGCATTTAGAACCTTACTTTGTTTCTGTAACTTCAGTTCTTCCTTCAAAATTGACACTTTCCCATCTGTATATACATTTTTCATATATTTTACAGGGATTTTTGTTTAACACTGTATTGTGTTAAGATAGTTTTAATTCAGGTGTTAATTGTTATCTGTGATTTTTTTCATTAAACCATACCTTGGCTTAAAAAAAGAGAGAATATAAGCAACAACTTTCAAGTATGCTCATGGCCCACCACTTGTTTAAGGATTTCCTGCCTGTCTTCCATGATGGAACTCTAGGCATTGTACTGGTGTGACCTTGGCTAATACACCAATAAATTAAAATGTTATTAGCAACTCCAGTACCTAGCACTATTCATAATTTTGGTAAACTTCACTTGTTAATGCTTTCCTCAACTTTTCATATGATACTTAAACTTTGCACTACTTGTTATTAGTTTGATTAATGATTCATCTCCTAACTAAGATTAGAAGACTGGGAGTGTACAGTTGCCTCAAATTATCATCTTCCTTCCTTCCTTTCCTTGTCTATGCAAATTCAGTTACACTTGTTACATACAATTAATAACACTTTTTCTGTGGTACCTTTTCTTTACATTCTATAATCAATCAGAAACCTATTTGTATGATTTAACATTTGGGTAATTAAGAAAGGAATTTATGGCTCTTCAAGTAATTGCAGCAGGAACAGTTGAAATTCTGAAAGGATCACATAAAAACACTCTAGTCAAATGACATTCCTGCATAAATGATTGTGAATCTATGGAAGGTACACTTTATGTATTGTTTAGTCCCCCATATACAGCCACAAGAAAGATTCCTGGCAGGAATTTGAGCCAGGTTTGAATTAAGCAAATTGTCTGAGAAAATAAGAGATCTCCCTGGTATGAACTAATTATGTTGCAGTGTCACTTTTACATGGGTGCTAACCCTGACTAGCTTAAAGGAGGGTTTCTAGCACGGGAAATATTTCCTAACTTCTAGAGCTTAATTTTGTTCTCTCTCTCTCTTATGTAAGCATGTTATGTGGAAGTAAGTTCTATGGGTTACAAACAGATCACAATGTTAGTTATTATGTGCAAATAAACAAGTAAATATGTAATATTTTCTGCATAGGTCTGCATAATTGTTTACTATATTGGAATGTAAGATACTGAAATTATTAGTATTTGTTAGTCAATTTATCTTGCCAAAGGCAACCCAAAGTGACTGACTGACTGACCAACCAACCAACCATATAGATACATTAAAATCAAGGGTTGGGGGATTAGGTTTGGCATTCCAGTCAATGAACTGTCAAATATTTCACGCAGCTAAGAATGTCTCCTTGCAGGTGGACAGTTTTTTTCTCTCTTTTCATTATGGTTTAATTTGTTAGCAGGGTCAGCAGTGAGGCGTGCTTCCCCCTAGTCTTGCAGAGGTCAAGGGCAAATATAGAGCACAGAAATAAACAGTAAATTGCAAGAACTCGGGCCAGGAGGAAGATGGATTTCAAGTAAATCTTCAAAAGGTTTTATTTATGTAATGATGAATTCAAATAGGAATCAATTCCAGTATAATAGGCAAATAAAAATAAATCCCAGTGAAAAAATCCCAGGACAAGGCCCTGTTTCAACAATTCTTCATCAGCTGGAATGTTGAAAAATTGAACATTAGAAATAAATCTTAGAGTAATTATCATTATAACAAAAAGACATTTGGACTTCTAAACACAAATATAGAGCACAGCAAAGCTTCTACTGGCCACCTGCTATAACTGCTGGCACCTCCAGAAAGCAACAGGAAAAGCACTAATCAATGGCAAAGGTCACCAGAATTCAATCTTGTTTGACACAGTTGAAAGTGCAACTTGACTACTTGGTCTCCTGTTCTGAAAGGTAATGAGACCCCTGACCATTAGGTCCAGTCGTGACCGACTCTGGGGTTGCGGTGCTCATCTCGCATTATTGGCCGAGGGAGCCAGCGTACAGCTTCCAGGTCATGTGGCCAGCATGACAAAGCCATTTCTGGCGAACCAGAGCAGCGCACAGAAACGCTGTTTACCTTCCCGCTGTAGCGGTACCTATTTATCTACTTGCACTTTGACGTGCTTTTGAACTGCTAGGTTGGCAGGAGCTGGGACCAAGCAACGGGAGTTCACCCTGTCGCAGGGATTCGAACCGCCGACCTTCTGATCAGCAAGCCCTAGGCTCTGTGGTTTAACCCGCAGCGCCACCTGCATCCCTCTCCTGTTCTTAGTTCTTAATAAGTTCTTGGTTTTTAATTTGCTTTATTTCTGTTTAGATTTCAGTTACAACAGCAACAACAGCAACAACAACAACAACAACAACAACAACAACAACAACAGGCAGATCTTAGTATTCCAAAATAAAAGCCAGAGAGAAATGTTCTGTAAACTGTTCACTTTTATCAAGAATTTCTTGACATTTTTCAAAGTTGTATTCCTTTTTTCAAAAGTTAATTTGTTTTTATAATTAGTCTTAATATCATACTTTGCATAGATAAGTCATGTTCAAATACTAGTTCTTTTCCTCTGAAATGAGTCTCAGGCTCAAGTACTTGAGATTAGCCAAGCATGCTGAGGCATCCTTAGCCTACAAATTTAACAGCCTACAAATATAGTCAGCCTTCAGAGGACTTTTACCCCCTGGCATGCTTCACTCAGCCCACCATCACTCTGGACCAGTGACTGTTTCAGGGGTTGCCAGGAGGGCTTTGCTCCCCACTTTGTAAGTGATCATGTGGGAGCAGAGAAAATGGTTCTGAAGAAGCTTAAAGCCACACAAGTTTTGCAGCAATTGTTCCATAAAGTGAAGTAAATTAATATTGGATGATTTACCTGTTCTTCAGTTTTCAGATCACCAAACTCTTGCATGAAAGTGGTTTCTGAAGGAAAACGAGTTGGTTCCAAGAAATGAAGCAAGCTGAAGAGCTCCTCAACTGTGTTTTGTAATGGAGTACCTGTAAGAAGCACTTTGTGTTCCTGCAAGAAACAAAGATTCTGGAATAGTCTACAATCCTGAACTCTGAAGCTGCATATTCTTCCAAGTTAAGTTTTCTAATTTCAATCCTAAAATTATCAGGCTGCATTCATAATCTATGAATATATTTCATATTTTCCAAAAAGTCCAGAAGCTTTAATAAAATGCTTTATCTGTGGTAGGCTGTTGGACCAGATGACCTTCAAGGTCTCTTCCAGATTATATCATTCTGTGTGAATGGTTTACGTTGTCAGCTGGGTGCTTGTAGCATGGAATGGTAGCTTCAGTTGTGTAGACTCCATGTTTCTATTCCAGTAAACAGACAAATCTGTGACATAGGTCTACTCATCTGTCACTGACAGTCATCCACCTCTAAGGTAGTGGTGAAGCTTGAACTAATTACAACATAGGATACCATAGCATATCCATATTGCCTAAATAATGCATCATTGACGCTTACAATCTGCAATTTCACAGCATTTTGGAGCTTGAGTGAACACAGAAAGCTCTTAACACAACACGTTAAATGAAAAAGAGAAGAACAGAAGTAAGGCCATCTGAAACATAAACCCACTTTCCCATCTGATTAATGGGATGGTCTGTATAGACATCTCTTGGAGTTTTGAGAGTATCAGTACTCACCAGGTCCATCATCTTGAGCCCTTCCAACAGTTTGCAATTTCTGTTTTTCAGCCTGTGAGCTTCATCGATTACCACACAGCGCCATGGAATGTTACGGAGCTCAGGACAATCAGTCAAAATCATTTCAAACGTAGTGATGATGGCATGAAATCTGTATGACCCCTTAACTGCACGACCCTAAAGTACAGAAAGTATTTTATCAGGTTAACACAACACTGAAAATGATTCAAAGTTACCTATTATCATCTACCAAAATATATTCATGTGGTACTGATTGATCCTTTTCAACCCTTTGACTAAGATCAAGTGTAGATGCAACAGCATGTTATTTAGAATGAACAGAATATGCTGAATGCTTGATCTCACTGAGAAACAGGACACTGTACTGCAACAGAACTATGCAATGCCAATGAGCTGAGAAGTCACATTGGGTGGACACTTTCTAAGACGCCGTAAGCACATGGCATAGATAGAATAGGTTTGGAACTAGAGAAGAGAGAAGAGACATGAGCTAAAATCTGCAGAAGCAGAAGAGATATGAGCTTGTTCTAACCACTCCCCCTGCTCATGCCTGCCTTCTTCTGGGCTCTCTGTCTTCCTGGCTCACTGTGCCATGTCAGCCTTCTTTGCCAAGTGGCAATTTGTGCTGTTATGTGCAGCACCCAGAGGTGTGGTTCAGAGAGGCTATGGAAAGCAGAGGGGTAGGCACACACATGAGCCTGGAGGCCTGAATATGGGGTGCATGGTTAGAGCACCTTTCTGAAGAATGCTACGCTGCTCTTGCTGCCATGTTCCATGGCTGAGCTCACATATGCAACTCTCTGTCTCTACACACACACACACACACACACACACACACCAATCACACAGCGGGGCAGAAGGAATGGATAATAGAAAGGAGGAAATAGGGGGCACAACCAAGACCTCATACAATAAGGTAGAGGGATACATGTGGCCCTAGGCTGCCCATGTCTACCTTAAATAATAGAGGATAATGATCCAGAATAAAGTATACAAGAAAGAAGTCATATGTTATTATTAGAGTAGAAACATTTACCTGTGGGTCTTTGAAATACATTTCATACGACTGAATGGTCCTTCGACTGGCTTGACTCCCATGATATACAACAACATTCAACTCTGTCCAGGTACGGAATTCCCTTTCCCAGTTGGGGATTGTGGACAATGGGGCAATAACCAAAAAAGGACCATGGATTCCTTTTAAATATATCTCATAGAGAAATGTAATAGATTGGATAGTCTTTCCCAATCCCATTTCATCTGCTAAAATGCAGTTTCGCCTGGAATAATTAAATAAATAATGTTCAGTTCTCAAAAAATGGAACTCACACAATGCAACTGCTTAGCTTATTTGAATGTAGAAATAATACTATTCTTTCAAAATAAGGAAGTTGTTACTTTTAAGCACAATGACTTGAAATAATATAAAAGTATGTTTTTAAAATAATCTCTAGATCTTATATGAGCATGCAAAATACACACACATATATTCCATCACCGGTGTATGTTAAACTTCAACAATTAAGCTATTCATTCTCTTCTTTTACAATGAAGTTATAACACGTACGTGTTGTACCAATTGAAAAGAAGCCAGTTTACTCCTTCCAACTGGTATTCCCTGAGTTTGTTGTTGTTTTTATATTCCCTGGAACTTTCTGATTTCTTCCAGTCATCAGCAGGAGGTCGCTCCTGTTTCAAATACAGCAAAACACATTAGTGATGTACAAAAACCACATTATTAAGTTATTTTTCAGTAACATCATCTATTCAGAGTCAAATCTCACCACACGTTCTGTTTCTGGTTGCCTGGACATAAGCTTCTCGAATTCTTCTATTTTAGCTTGGTCTATGTCTTGCTTTAATTCCCATGTGCTGTCTTCATATGGAAGTGAACACCATTTCACCAAATAATGAGTCACAGGCTTTGTTTTTAATTAGGAAACAAAAATGAGATTAAGTGAGAAACAAAGCATAACTATACTGGAACTTTGCAGACTGAATAAGATTTACAATAAGACTTATTTCAATGCATTTTATTAACATTTTACCAGTGACAAAAACAGTTCAACAACAAAGTGGCTGGTATGTTGACACAATATTAGTATTTCATCATGAAACTGCAACATTTTTATTGTATTGTAATTTTTTCACTTCAAAATAAAAATATTTTTGAAGAAAATCCATACAAATAGTTAAAAGATTTCCCCATAAATTTATAAGCAAAAATTTCCCAGCAGGCAACTTACAATAATTAAGACAACAGCTGTTGATTTATGACACTCTTAAATAAACAGTGACAAAGAAAGGTTAACAGCTCCTTTATAAAAAATACTTCTCTTCTATTTAAAATAAACCACTAGAGTTTCTTTGAAGTGATGCAGCTCAAGGAAAGTGGTTATAAAGGAATAACAAAATATTTAGTTCATTGCCCAAAGCCTCCTTAACTAGCATCTACGTACCATGATGATGAAATTGACATTTATTTTAACAATTACTTGGCTACCATATAATGCAGGACTTGAAGAAATGCTTGCAAACAAGAACATCACTAAAAAGGAAAAAAGGGCTGTTTCTAAATTTGAGAATATTTGGTACTTTAATATATTGCCACGCGTAATTCCTTAGCAAAATGAGATCCTACTTTGTCAAACTTAATTTTTATAAGCTAAAGTGCAAAAATATACAAATAAGACATGCAATACTATTACTTAAAAAAATGTAATTATGAATTCCTATAACTAGAAAGATCAGTGCCACAAGATGGAAAAAACAGTGCTCAAATTGAAACAGTCTCCCTCTGTTTCTTGTCCCCATAAAAACATATTCTGCTTTCTCTCTTGGCATATTCTTATCACCACTATTAAATGTAATATAAATAAGCAGGTAAGGCAATGTTTTGACTAGGGAAGAAACTGATGTTTTCAAGCTGAATGCTTCTCTATAATTTAGACTTCTATACCTATACAGTAACAAAACCCATTAAGTATATCAATCTCTGTGACCAACATGGCAACATCTATCAACAACAAGCTAAACTAAAGCATGTCATCTTGCTAATATTATTTCTACAGAGCTACTTCATAAATACACATTTCTGTCAGGTTCCCTTACCTCTCCATTATCATCCTTGCTATGTGAAATATCCATTATTCGATCAACTTCAACATAATCGGGATTAAAAAGTTCATCATCTATCTGTTTAAGGGCGGAAAGCATAAAAAGAATATCAGAAAATTCTATTAGCAAATATTCTCAGAAAACAAACAAAAAATGGGGGCCACAGTAATACGTAATGTATACTTGACAAAATGTCAACATGTTAATTGAAATGCAACAATTCAGTAAGATTGCTCCCCATGAGGGAATCAGACTTCTCAGACTTTGTTAACTGGGCCTCTTAATTACTGTGTGAAACCTTTTACTATGCGAGAATGTTTAAGAATATTTTAAATGAAGTGTGAAATTACAATTCACTAATGAGCAATCGAAAAGGCTTATAGCAAGTATAGCATGCAATGCATTTAGAATTCTTGAAGATTGCAGCTTGCAGTAAAAAAAACAAAAAACCTGGAGCCATGTATGCTAAGTGACATAAAGACACAAGTACAGAAGTTGCAGAATTGCTGTATAAAATAGATTATTATTCCTGAACAATTAAATAAAAAGACCACTGCAAAATTCTCACTCTTTTCTCCTTCTTTATCTTATCAGTAAGCTTCCTATTTATGATGTGTGCTCAAATATTCCCTGAGAGCTGGTGTACTGTGGTGTCTAAGAGTGTGGGCCATGAAGCCCCTGGGCCCAATTCTCACTTCACCTCAAAATACAGTATTTAACCTAAGTAATTCTCACCTGCAATACGGGAATACAATATTGACCTAAGCTACATGGCTAAGGATTACTGAAATACTTGCACGGTTCTTCAGGATAAGCATGTCATGGCTCCACAGTAACTCTGGTATTGCACAAATAATTAGCGTGGAACCAGTAGTTGTAGTTGTTGGTAGTATTTATATGACACTACTGTAGTATCCTTCTGAGACTTACTGTCTTCCCCAAAAAGAGATTCTACCCATTCCTTGCCCATCAGAACTAGTTGGGAGGCTCTGTCTCTAGATTAAATGAACCAGGTGTCTTTGAGGTCGTCTTTGGGGAATTTGCCCACTAGCTTTGGGCAGCTACCATGTCAGCTAGCCTGGCTCATCTGTGATTCTGTCTCTCAACACATCCTCTCCTCCCTCCACTTCTTTACTGTGCATGAAACAGAGAGGCCTAGAGTACAGATGCTCTTGATTCATGCCAAATCTGAAAAATTATGGCCTAGATCCCTTTTAAAGGATTATATCACTACAGTTGAGAAGAAATCCCTTTTTTCTCAGCTGCCAGTGCCTCTGCAAAGTTCTATCCAGCTGAGCTATTTTGGATGGTGAATGGCCTTTTAAATCTGGACTGTCTCCACCAAAAATTTAATCAGTACACTGTGGTGAATTTGCTAGCTACTTGTGGAGAAAATTGCATGATTTCAGCATGGCTCAAGGGTCACAACTAAATACAAAATCAGGCACTATCTGAACCTGTTTATTTCAATCAATTTCAGTCTTTCTTGCCCAGTCGTGAAAAGGGTGCACTTTTCTGGGCTACCAATAAGTAGGACGTAAGTCTGTTTTGATGTGTCAAAGCTAGTTAGGAGAATATGCACCTCTTTCAGGCAGGGAAAGATGCCATATTAAACTTGTATTGTACTGGTTGCACTGGTTGCCACTGCATATCAAATCCCAATTTAAAGTGACAGTGATGCTTCCCCCCTTTTCGAAAACGAATGAAAGGCGGTGACCTTTAAAGCCCTGAGTGCAAAAATGATACTGGGGAAAATATTCACCAGTGGGAGCATCTGACATGGAACTTTGGCTCCAACTCTATATAAAAAATACTATGTATTATTATTAGTTGTACCGGTAATTTGTTTCCTTGTAGTTTATATGGTTTTTAACCGTTTTGATTCTAAAAATGTATCCACTCTGCTTGTTTATTAATGTTTCTCACACAGTTTAAAAGCATGAAATGTAGACGACAGATTTCCAAACTCCACACTCGCATGTCATATCTGAATAATTACCCACAATTTACAAAATGTAATGTGAGAAAGAAAAGAATAAAAAAAATCAAACCTCTTTGTTTAAATGGGTAAAATTAAGGGGGTCGCCAATTCAGGGCCTACCCAAGCCCTACCTGGTGTCACTGAGACGACCTGTTACACCTTGCCCCTCTTTTGAGTACAATTTGGCTTGAAAAATGTTATATGAAAAAAGCCTTTTTTTCAAGACTAACTGTGGTACAGAGACCAATTTCAGGAGTGGGCACAGCTGGAGAAGGGCTTACTCTGCTCCTCAGCCTTGACCCACTGCACTGCAATTAGGCTTGAAAGAAGCCTTGTATTGGCTGCCATATTAGGTTTAATTGCAACGGAGAGGGTTAATTTCAAGGTATGTCAGCAGGAAAGGGAAGCGTTAACCCTCCCTAGCTGTGACTGTACCGTCTCCCAACCAAAAATTCCCTGCACTGCAATTAAGCCTCTAAGAAGTGTCCTATTGGTTACAGTAAAGGTAAAGGGACCCCTGACTGTTAGGTCCAGACACGGATGACTCTGGGGTTGTGGCGCTCATCTCACTTTATCTTCTTTCAAGCCTAATTGCAACAAGGGGAGAACTGTTTTCGAGCCTAATGGGTGGCAGTGGAGATCTTCATGGAGAGTGCAGCTGGGGGAAAAGGGTTAACTCCTTCTCATCAGTTGCTTTCATACCACTCTACTCTCATTACAGGCTAAAACACTTTCTTCAAACCTAATGCGGGGTGGGGCGGATAAGTATGTGTGCTTGGTTGCAGCGTGGGATGAGTGATGCCTACAACAAATTTGCATGGGCCCAGAAAGTTGGCAATGCCTGGGGTAAATGATTCCATGACCTGGTGCAGATGTAACAATGGTTAATAAATTCAGAGCAGACTGGAGTTATATATGGCCTCTTCCCCTAACTATGGTTAACAGCAACAAGTGTCTCATTTAATGAGGGTTTGAAGCGAGGGTTGATTAGTTAATGCAGATGTAACTTTAAGCCATCAGAAGGGTCGGCAAAATTAATACACAAGAGAGAAAGGCCAGAAGATAACCCAGACAAAGCTAATTTACACAACGCAAAATGTGAATCTGGCAAAAGCCGTAGCTATTATACTGCAAGTTACTATTATCTGTATGAGAATCTTAACATTCCAACGTTTCCATCTCTAAATTGCTGGCTGTTCTCTTAATTTGTACAGAGATTAATAACTAAAAGCAAATATAAACCCTAGGTCAAAACACCGCTGTAACCATTAAAACATTAAAACCACAATAGCACAAACATTTCTGGAAATGAACAAGCAGCATCCTGTTTACTGAAGTATGCCTTGTGTAATTTATTAGAGGGGGAAAGAAAACAAAAAGGCAAACATACAGTGCAAAAGTCTCTGCAATCAGAATATTTCATAAAGGGGGAAAGGAACATATGGATTGCATAGAATTAATTCCAAGTTACAGCTTGCCCAATTCTGAAGGTCCAGACCAGTATCCAAAGCAACTCCAATCCCACTAGCAAACCAGTAAAATTTCACTGGTAGCAAAGTATCAGAGAACTTTCCCACTTTGCATACAGACTTAACTGCAAACCTTGATTGCCAGCCTGACTTGGACATTTCCCCAAAGTTTCCAAAAAGCATACAGGCATGGGTTAGTGAACATGTAACGGGGACAGTTCCATTACTGAAAGTCACCCATCAAGAATGTCTGTGCTCTAAAATCAGTGTACATGTGGCATCATTAAAGTCATGATGGGAGCTCACCATCTCTGTGGTACATTGAGCCTAAACTGTTGAAGGTTTTGGTTAAAACCAATTCTTTGTATTTTTGCAGCAAAAAAGAAATGAACAAGGAGGCAAGAAGACATCTGACAACTAGTGTAATATGCTCCTAAAAGCTTCCCCTAATATCTAGTGGGCCATCACATTCTGAACCAGCTGAAGCTTTCAAACAGTCTTCAAGGGCAACTGAGCATTCAATACATAGCACTGAGACGACAGAGACACGAATAACTGTCACCAGGCTTGAAGAATTATGCAAATACATCACTCTTAACTAAAACAGCCTTGTATTTAAGCGCTCAGCTAGTAGCTCCACCCCTCCTCTTCACACGGCATACTACCCAAGGAAGGAAGCTCTCTCCTTTGCATGTTGCAGCTCCCTGTCCTTCCACTGCCAGATCCTACCAGGCTGGGGTTTTCTGTTTTTTTTTAAAGCTAGTCAGTAACCTTTGGGGCTTAGTTGCAAGACTGAATTTAAAACAAGAAAACCAACATACCTCTGAAAGGAACTTATTCTGTCCCTGCTTTGCCTTAAATCTCTTAATCTTTTGCTGAATTCTCCTGTCTTTGTCCAATACTTCCACAGATGCCCACTGACAGTGAAGGTAAGAGCTAAAAGATAAATGGAAGAAAACACAAATTCAAACATGCAGCATCCCAGTTTTCCAGCTATTAAGCACTTAGTCACAGCTTGGTATCTATGAAAAATAATTGTGTACACTCTCTACATTTTAAGGCATCCTTATTTATTTTTTGAGGAAAAACACAACTTGAATTGAATATAGATGAAAAACAAAACAAAGCAAAACAAAACAAAAAAACTGCACAAATTGAATATAGATGAACTGGGTCAAGGAGTCTTCCTCTTTTACTCATTCTGAATGATGATGATCATCAACATCATTATGATCGAATTAGCTCACAATATACATTTTTGTTCATGAAACAGCATTGATCTTCCATAGGCATAAGTCTGTGCAGAGAAAAGTACTGTAAAGCCTGCGCAACAACAGACAATTCCTCTGACTATTGTGACAAAAAGCATAATCCAACAAAAGTTAATTTGCTTTGTCCCACTGAAATAAAAGAGACTAAGTATTTCAACAGAATTAAAGTTCTTTTTAATGTTTGTAAACAAATTGATTTTAATCTGATTTTACAAAACTAACTTCTGCGGTAGTGTATCTGGTATGTGTTGTGTGAACTGCCTGAGTTGTGACTGACTGTAAGCCCTATTTGGGTACATGCTCCATTATAATTTAAATTTGCAAGATGCTTTAATAAATTCAAATAATAAAAGTTGAGTTACAGAGTCATAACAACCCATGTTTTAATGTCATTTAACAGCCTTTTAATCTTATTATCAGCTGCTACCTTTCATTCTTATTTTAATGACTTGTATTGATATTTTATTTTTATTGCATTTTAATTAAATCTGTTTGTAAAGTATCCTGCCTTAACAGTTGGGTATAACTCTCAAAAACAAAGAAAACTAATGCCGTGTTGCCTTTTTTGTGATTTTGTTCTTCTTTAGGTGCAAAGTAGGCTTTTGAAAAGTGCAACTTTAGTAGTCAACCTAGCCAATGAGGATCATGTAATGCACATTGCAACACCAAGGCACTGAACAGTCAATCACATTTGGCTATGAGTCATAATCACAAAATGTAAACAAAGCCTTTTGATGACGCACACCCTTAACAGGAGGGGGAAATAGAGGTGGACTACATCCCAGGCAACCAAACAGTGATACTTGTATTGCATCATTAAACTGGGATCATTGTCCATTGCATTAGTGCCGCAGAGCAAGATCTCTGAGTCAATCCATTCAGTTACATGACTAGCTGAAACAGGATGTGGAATGGATGGAGGTGTATCCCCATCTTATTCTGCCACAACTAGTCAACTACACAACTAGCTTAGCAAATGTACTATTGGTCTGGTCTCCTCTGCCACTAGAATGTGCATCTCTTGATGCTTACACCCACTTCCTTGTGAACATTCGTACGGTGGTGATGAGCCCTACCCCAATTTTGTCTCTGCAAGTCATAACAGAAGCACGAGCCTTGAACAAAACAATGGAAATAAATAAAAAATCATTTCTTACCTAAAAATGCTAGAGAGAAAAATGATTGCAAAATAAATAAATAAAGATCAGTAATTCTAAACTGAATGGGTGATTGAGGTTTGCATAGTAGTAACAGTTATGTTACATGGCAATGACAGATTAAATTTAAATACAAGGTCGATCTCAATTTATGTTGGGGTTACATTCCAGGAATAGCGTGTAAAGCCAAACTCACATATAGTCAAAACACACTCTTCTTGTGACTCTGAATACTCTCCCAGGGCTACTGAACATTCTCCCTGAACCTCTGAATGCTCTCCAAGTTATGTGTAATGGCAATGAGATTGCCCACATTTTGTTCCTGGATGCCTGCCCCTTTTTATTAATTTTTGTTTTTCCCCTGCCAAGCACATAAAGCCGAATTTGTACAGGTTAAATGTGTGTAAGTTGGGAGCTGACTGTACTTCAAGTAATTTTGAAGTTATTGCTTACTTACAAGTTTTTGTATTTTACATAGAATTCTTCAGTTTCTACTTCCTCTCCATTCTCCATCTGTAAAAAGATACTCATGAAGTTAATTATGAACTCTGGTATAAAGCATCACCTCCAATTTATATATAACGTAACACAGATTGTAATTTAACAATAGGAAGGTTTATTGTATTGCATTTTTTAAAGAAAAGGGGAAGAATGATATAGGTAAAGGGTTTTCTACATCTGCCTGCCCATGAACATTCTGCACTACTTAATACAACATCCAAGACATGAATCATTTTAACTCCTCCCTAACCGCATGCAGCTTCATTCACAACAAGCTGACCCCAAGTCTGGCTTCCAGCCAAACCAACAGTGTTAAGGAGAAGCCAAGTGTACCATTTTCTCAGGCAGCAGCCAATTAGCAACTGCACTCCTGAATGCCATATGTATTATTTTTGGCTGGCTCGTGGCAACTTTATATTGTGGTTTTTGTAACATGTTCAAGTAGTGTTTTAACAGCGTTTATACTTCCATATTGTTAGCACTGATAATAAGAAACTGTATGAAACTGAACCTTTCACTTCTAATAGTAGTTTTAACATGTTATTGTTCATGATGTTAGTTTTACTCAACGGTGCAATTAAATTCATCCTGACAAGTGACCTTGCATGCATAGCAGCCAAATTAAATTAATACCCAAAATATAACACTTAATAAGGCTTAAACTGTGACAAAAAATCATAAACCAATACTAAGCGTCAATAAAATAAATTTATGCAGGCTGTATGGCATGTTCTCCAACTGCATCTTTTTTATTTAAAAAAAAAACCCAGAAAGGAAACCTCGGATTTTGATACAGTTTAAGGTGCAATTTCATCCTGAAGTCTGGCCTGCTTTCCACATAATGCTAAGGTATGGTTTGTTTAGATCAACCATTATTTGTTCCATTGTGTGAACCCAACCCAGTACAGTCGTACCTTGGATCTCAAACACCTTGGTTCCTGAGCAAATCAGCTCCTGAATGATCAAACCCCAGAAGTGAGTGTTCCAGTTTTCGAACATTCTTCTGGAAGCCAATATCCAATGGGGCCTCCACGGCTTCCGATTGGCCAATCAGAAGCCGCACTTTGGTTTCCAAATGTTTTGGAAGTCAAACGGACTTCCAGAACGGATTCTGTTTGACATTCGAGGTATGACTGTAGTTTATCTATAGCTTGTTTCTTCCTAACAAACAACAATCATAAGCCATGGTTTGTCGATGACTTATGAAGCTTGGTTTATTATGTGCAAACCTGATAGAGTTTATTGCCCCGCCCCAGATGCTCACTGAAACCATGTGGCAAGAGAGGTAGAAAAACAAATCCATTCCCATGGCTAAGTGGCTCTCACTGGTGCTTTGTCTCATAAACTCACTCCTAACTCTGCTTGCCAACAGACTTCTTTCCCTGCCTCTCTCTACATCCTCCCTCACAAGGCAGGTAACTTTGCAGCTGCTGCCAAGGAGGAGGAAATTTAAAGTGATCACAGGCCAGTTCACCCTAAAGGTAAAGGTAAAGGGGCCCCTGACCATCAGGTCCTGTCTTGTCTGACTCTGGGGTTGCGGCGCTCATCTCGCGCTATAAGCCGAGGGAGCCGGCGTTTGTCCGCAGACAGCTTCCGGGTCATGTGGCCAGCATGACAAAGCTGATTCTGGCGAACCAGAGCAGCGCACGGAAACGCCGTTTACCTTCCTGCCGGAGCGGTCCCTATTTATCTACTTGCACTTTGATGTGCTTTCGAACTGCTAACATCTAAAATAGGATGAATAAGGAAGCAATGAAGTTAAACCAACCATACACGGTACACCAATTTACTTTATTAAATTGTAGCACCATTTATATAGGATTTGTTAAAAAACATAGGGATACCCAGCAATTGTTGGAAAAAATACTATTATTGGACCAAAAAAACCCTTCACCTGAGCTTGCAATCAACACCCAATACTGCCCATAAGAAAGGACTATTGCTTGCAACTTGCAACTCCTGGCTTCAGGGTAATTAGCACCTTCTGTGCAAACATCTGATTAACAACCCACATGGTGCCCTGAAGTCTCCATTCTGTTTTCACAAACCTAGAAACAATAATCCCTGACCTTGGTGTTTTTGTGTTTCTATGTGTATTCCGCACCTTCTTTAAGAGGTGGGCTTCCTAGGCCCACAGTAGGAATTCTGAAATCTGCCTCCATCTGCTCCATTTTCTAGTGCAATGAACTAGCAAAATGATGTGTTGGTCAGCTGTAGCAACCCTCCAGAATGGCCTCCCCAAACCTTTTAAAACTATTGCCTTTTCTGGCTGAATAGGACAGATAGGATAGCCAATTCATAGCATCCCTTGACTCTCAGAGGGCATGGGATGAGGAGGTCACAATGTTCATCATTCTTTTTTACCACATGTACAGGAGGACTTGCAGATCAGTTTCTGAATGATGTCATTTCCCCCAGCTCTTCGAGATGTGCCACTGCAATGCCACACTCCTCAGGGGAAAGACCCAGACCAGCCAAGTGTCCCAGCCAGATGGGTGGGATATAAATAAATTATCATTATCATTATCAACATCATGCGGGAAACCCAAGTCACTGGCACCAGGCACAACATTAGTTTAAAGTTTCTGACCTGGTGTGCATGAAGCACTAAGGCATAGTTATAGCTGCCAAGTCTCCCGTTTTTCGCGGGAAACCCCCGGATTTTAATCTGTTTCTCGCTGGTCTCCCAAATTGAAAAAAATCCCGGAAATCCCCTGGATTTCCTACCTGCCAGGGAGGCTCCATTTTGGGTGCTGGCGCCGCCCAATTTCCGGTGCCCAGACATGGGTAGCACGGCACTGAAGTCGCTTCTACGCATGTCTGGAAATGCATAGAAGTGACTTCCGGTGCCACTCCACCTATGCCTGGGCACCGAAAATCGGGTAGAGCGGTACCGGAGGTCGCTTCTAGTTTGACAGTTTGAACGAAGTTCACTAGCTTAACCAAGACTTGTTTGTTCCCAAGAAACCACAACTGCAAGCCACCTGGCCAGTCCAGAAGACACCTTTCTACAATAGAAAGGGAGATTGTGGACTCTCCTTCCTTGGAGGTTTTGAAGCAGAAGTTGGATGGCTATCTGTCATGAATGCTTTCAACTGAGATTCCTGCATTGCAGGAGGTTGGATTAGATGACTCTTGGGGTAGATGATTCCTTCAACTTCAGGGCAGGGTTGGGGCCAGCGCTGCTACTACTTTCAAGTACATGCCTTTCTAGTGCTGCACCCACTGCCCTCTCCAATGATCCCCCTCTCAAGGTGCCACAACATCTTCAGGAACATTCTACACACACTCAGATTGGTGGTGGAATGCTAGCATCCTCACTTTTGAGTACACTAAATATCCTGGCTGATCTACAACAGTGTGAAGTCATCAGAAATAGGCTGGAGTGACTGCATGTATGCATCACAATGCACAGTAGCCCATGATCATTGTCAGATCCATCACTGACTTAGACAAGACTCAAGATACCCACAATAGGTGGCAATCTCCATTTCCACCTTTAGCATACACTTAATTCCCTTGTCTACGTCCCAATTCCAAAGAAGGGTAGTGCCAAAGAATGCTCCAACTACCGCACAATTGCGCTCATTTCACACGCTAGCAAGGTTATGCTCAAAATTCTACAAGGCAGGCTTAGGCAGTATGTGGACCGAGAACTCCCAGAAGTGCAAGCTGGATTTCGAAAGGGCAGAGGAACCAGAGACCAAATAGCAAACATGCGCTGGATTATGGAGAAAGCTAGAGAGTTCCAGAAAAACGTCTACTTCTGCTTCATTGACTATGCAAAAGCCTTTGACTGTGTCGACCACAGCAAACTATGGCAAGTTCTTAAAGAAATGGGAGTGCCTGATCACCTCATCTGTCTCCTGAGAAATCTCTATGTGGGACAAGAAGCTACAGTTAGAACTGGATATGGAACAACTGATTGGTTCAAAATTGGGAAAGGAGTACGACAAGGTTGTATATTGTCTCCCTGCTTATTTAACTTATATGCAGAATTCATCATGCGAAAGGCTGGACTAGATGAATCCCAAGCCGGAATTAAGATTGCCGGAAGAAATATCAACAACCTCAGATATGCAGATGACACAACCTTGATGGCAGAAAGCGAGGAGGAATTAAAGAACCTTTTAATGAGGGTGAAAGAGGAGAGCGCAAAATATGGTCTGAAGCTCAACATCAAAAAAACCAAGATCATGGCCACCGGTCCCATCACCTCCTGGCAAATAGAAGGGGAAGAAATGGAGGCAGTGAGAGATTTTACTTTCTTGGGCTCCTTGATCACTGCAGATGGTGACAGCAGTCACGAAATTAAAAGACGCCTGCTTCTTGGGAGAAAAGCAATGACAAACCTAGACAGCATCTTAAAAAGCAGAGACGTCACCTTGCCAACAAAGGTCCGTATCGTTAAAGCTATGGTTTTCCCAGTAGTGATGTATGGAAGTGAGAGCTGGACCATAAAGAAGGCTGATCGCCGAAGAATTGATGCTTTTGAATTATGGTGCTGGAGGAGACTCTTGAGAGTCCCATGGACTGCAAGAAGATCAAACCTATCCATTCTTAAGGAAATCAGCCCTGAGTGCTCCCTGGAAGGACAGATCGTGAAGCTGAGGCTCCAATACTTTGGCCACCTCATGAGAAGAGAAGAATCCTTGGAAAAGACCCTGATGTTGGGAAAGATTGAGGGCACTAGGAGAAGGGGACGACAGAGGACGAGATGGTTGGACAGTGTTCTCGAAGCTACGAACATGAGTTTGACCAAACTGCGGGAGGCAGTGGAAGACAGGAGTGCCTGGCGTGCTATGGTCCATGGGGTCACGAAGAGTCGGACACGACTAAACGACTAAACAACAACAACAATTCCCTTGCTGTCCAAAGATCCAACCTTCTCCCTAGCCAGTTTCCTCCTTCTAATGCCTTTAAAGAATTTGGGACATTATTGGTCTCACACCCAACTCTTAGCTGGAAATAAAAGTTAATAATTGATTTCAATATGACTCTAGTTTGACAAACTAATTATATTATATTGGTGTCATATTCCATAAAAATAGTGTAACACAAATTACAAACAACTGGGGAACACTGTATTCCTCAGTGACAACTTAAAACTCCTTATTGGGCTATCAGGAAGCTCTGGAGGAGAAAATAGAAGAGAAAGCAAAACAGAAACCTAAAATACACTAAAAAAATACTGGATTCATAGTAAATAATTGAAGGGACTTATTATCCCTCAATAGTCTTAACAGGATTTCCACCCCAAAGTGTATTAAAAATATGAATACAATATTGCAAGTTGATTCTATGAGAGTGTTAAAGCCAACTGAGACGATCGTCCCACCGCTGCCACCAATTAAATGGGACGAACCCGGGACGTTGCCACCAATTAATGTGACAATCCCGGTATTGTCACTAAAACTTGAGATGATCCCACCTAATATGTGCGGATCCCACCAATGCGATGCACCTCCCTTTTTATAACCTTTTTATAACCCTAGCAGGGTGTTGAAGGAAATTGGTTATATCACAAACAACCCACCTATCCTTCTTGCGCCCAAATAAACTGCCTGTTTATGTTTGGGGTCTGCTAGTAATCAAAGTGCAGTTCCCGTTATCCCAATAACGTGGCTCAGTATCTCTTTTAACTCCCGGCAAGTGTATCAGGAACCACCTTGTGCTCACAGTCAGGATTCCCTTTTTACCTAAGGTTCACCTCAGCAGCCTGTTGCTGCTTTGTGGCACCTGTCTTCCCCGGGCTTGACCTTGATGTTTTAAACTATTTTCCTGCTCCTCAGGTTTAGTCTAACCTCCTGCCTACAGTCACCACCCTTTTGAGTTAGGATACTTCACTGGAATAACTAGGCACATCCGTTTTTAACGTAACATTTAAGAAAGCTTTATTAAACTAGAGGACATGTAAAATGCGTAATGGTTTTATGCGTATAAGCTCTTAGATCATGTTCTTAGTTACAGATAGCATTGGCTGAATAATTTAGTTCTAATAAACTTCTCCAAAAACACTCTAATATCTCCTACCCACACGCTCCCGCTCCCAAAACCCCTCTCAACTTTATCAACTGAAATAACCGCTCCCCATTCCTTTTAAACTCATGGCAGTCCCGCCCCTCAGGAATGGAATGCGTCACTCAAAAGGAGGTTGGGTTTAACACTTTCCACCCTGGGGTTCTATCGCAAGCCAGCCCAGTCCGTTACACCAACACTTTACTAAAGAGTAGAATTAATCCCCATATTTACTCATGATTCTATCATCCCTGTTTTTCATTTCAGTAGCAGTACATTTTAAAACACTGAAGTTGTAGAGGCAGAGAAATTAAATATCATAGGACAACTGACCCCATAATTGTTGAGGGGTACTTCAGAATAGAAGATGCTGCAATTGCCCTCAAAAAAGTTTACATTTCAAAAAGCTGCTGGAGAGAAACCTTGGGAGAGCGAGCAAGCTATCTAGCTAACAAGCAAGCAAGTAAATCCTCCCACTTTCATTTCCTTCAACTTATTCGTTAAAGGTCAATTTAGCTTTTTAATATATTGAAAATAGCTTTGTTTTATACAAGTCAGCTAAACAGTTCAGTAGAATAGTATTCAATTATTTAAAATATGATTCCCCCTTTAGATAGCTTCATCTTCAATTTTCCTTAATAATTTCATTCTAACTCTTGCTGATGAACACGTCGAAAACTTCTCAAATGGAACAGTCACATTATTTATCTGAAAAAAACTTTCTCCTTAACTTTTTCCTACCATAGTTTATCAGTTAGTAACAAGTTGCTTAATATGCCTATCTTTACCAAAGAAAAGTTACTTTTAAAAAATCTGCTGCCATTGGAACGCAATCAGAGACTGACTGTATATTGCATGTGTTGAATACCTTGTAGCAAGTTCAGATGTTATAACATACCACTTCATATGTTTTACATGCACTGTGGGGGGGAGGGTTGAAATCTCAGTTTAAGTGAGACAGATGTCAAGCATCTTTAACTGCAAATATATATTACTTTGAATTCAACAAGTACCATTTAAGTCAAGTCAACTATTCCATTACACCAAAGAAATAACATATTGAGTACGTGGTAAAAAGCAACCCCATAATAACCTTACCTCATGAAAACTCTGTAATATTCACTATTTATACAAATTAACCTATTAGCAACATACAAATAATTCCAATGTATCTCACAGCAAGTCCTCTCAAAAGGAAAATCCAACCATCACTCTCTTTATTCTAATTCTCAATACTGAACTGAAGCTAGACACTACATACTTTGACACAAGCTGAAGCAAAAAAGCCTTGCCTTGCCTTTGTCATATATATCTCATATTTCAAAGATGTCTCCTGCATAAATGTTGCCAATGCTTTTCTCCTCAGTTTTTTGTTATTACTGTAAATATCTTGGGATGTCCCTTAATGTTCAGGGCAAAGTTCTCAAAGTTTTTGCAATGGAAGAACCCTTCACTTTAAACAAAACTTGGAGGAAAGACAGTAAAATATGCTAAAGGGGTGGGGAGCTGATTATTACGAGAGCAACATGGGAGAGATTGCCTAAGGCAGCAGCAACTTTTAAAAACAGCAACTTTTTTTAAAAAAAACAACACAACAACAACAACAACAACGACCAAACAAACACTTTGCATCTTCTCTGATGGGAGAAGCTTTAGTTTTGGTTTTTCCTCTTATCTTATTATCACTGTCAGTGTTAAAAGAGCAGCATATTTAACCCTTGCATCAGGCTGCAGCTGAATGAGGTATTCCAAGGACCAGTCCTTGAACAGTACATTTAACCCAGTAGCAAGGCTGTGGGGGGAAACCAGCATTGCCTTCCTGGTTTCCCAACAGCACAGAGAAGGATGGAAAGAAGGAGAAGGGATTCCCAATACAGTTGCCCAAGTACTGCATTTAATCCCCATGGCTGAGGCTCAATGGAAATCACACATTGTGTGTGATTGTCTACCATGAGAACTTTTTTTCTTAATGGAATCCCTTGGGACTGCTTTGCAGAACCTCAGGGTTCCATGGAACAGTTTGGGAAACTGATGGCACTAGGCACCCTATGGCATTCCCTGGGGAGAGCATTCCACGTACAGGTGGTCACCACTGAAAAGGCCTATTCTGATTTATGGCAAATGAAAAATTCAGTAGTCATAGCTGGGAAAAGAATTAACAACAACTTTACAATAAAGTATGCCTTCAGACTCCATTTTTTAAAAGTAGAGTGTATGGTCCTAGAGCTGGCATAGGGAACCTTGGCTCTCCAGATGTTTTGGAACTACAACTCCCATGATCCCTGACCACTGGCCCTGTAAGATAGGGATCATGGGAGTTGTAGTTCCAAAACATCTGGTGAGCCAAGGTTGCCTATGCCTGTCCTAGAAGAATCAAGGGACTACAATTTTTAACAATATTAGAAAAAGTTGAGCATCAGATAGTCAAAATCTAGCAGAAACAATAGAAAAATGCCACAATATAACATACTTCAGAGGTTAAACAATTCCAGACAGTCAACAGAGGAGCTTATTGGACAAAGGAGATTATTCACCAAAATAATGACAGTAATATGTATAATATTTTTCAAAAATTAAAAAGGAACTCATAATTAAGAAACAATGTTTGCAATCAGAAACTAGTAATTATACTAAAAATATTCTAAAAACAGGAGCAAAACGTACACTACTTAGTGTTAACCACAGTTTAATGCTCCAAAGCAAAAATGAAACTTTCTGAATGCCTCCATCTTGTGCCTCCTTGTACAAATGCAGAAAAAGTATTTGATGTTGTGAGTTAAACATTAATCCAGGCTAATGTTCTTGGAATAGTGAGTTGTATCACAGGAACAAAAGGCAGTGAACAAGCAGCATGCAGAACTTGTTGTCTCAAATATTCACATGACATACTGATAACACTTGCAAAAATACAAATCTAATAATACCTCCCTATAAAGACCCCACTATTACAATAATGGAGTGTCCCAATCAGTATTTCCCCTCAGTATTTTGTTGCTATTTGTCTAAGGAAGCTGTTTTGTGGTGTTTCATGATCTTTTACTGTAAGCTTCCCATTTTCCAATTTCCTTGCACAGTATCTTGCTCATTATTAAGTAGTGATTAAAATCACTGATTTAAAAATCACCTTAATTTAATCTAGTGGGATAGGCAGATTTAACATGCATTTTCAGTTGCATACAGGGGTTTTAAAACCACTTGTGAAATCCATTTTTGTTTAGCTATTATGAAATAAACAAGCACTGAGATATGAAGTTTTGTTTTGTTTAAATTACCTGCTTCTTGACTGTACGGCTACTCATGATTTTCTCTACGACAGGACCTTCAGCATCAGCAGATTCCTACAATTAAACATTTCACAGTAGTTACATAGGTGAAAAATGTGCAAAGGAGCAACCAATCTGATTAACCAGAGATCCTGATGAACTCATGATTCTTTCTTTCAATATGAGGGTGAACATTATGGACTTCAGTTCAGTGGCACAATTTTTAAGAAAATAGCTTATCACTCCTTTTCTGGTGTTGCCAAGTTAATGGTAGCTGGGAAAGAATTGATATTCATGGTGTTAAACCCCCCCCCCCAATTTTCTCCGACTCCTCCCCTGTGTCTGGAAAAACCACCACCAAGAAGCAAAATAATAAATAAATAAATCTAGACTATCTCTTGTTTTCCACATTTCCAAGGATTCCCTGTGTATATATATTTAGCAGTGTTTCACATGCTGAAAAGGAGCAAGAGAAACTGAAAGAGAACGATAAAGAACTGGAGGAAAAGAAGAAAAGGAGGAAGAGAGCTTATGCTTCTGGAGCTACCAACATCAAGAAGAGCTATACTGGAGAAGCCCAAAGGCCTACTGAGTCCAGTACTAGGTTCTCATAGTGGGCAACCAAATGTCTATGAAAAGCTTACAAGACGTACATGAGTGTAACAGCACTCTCCTATTCATGATCCCCAGCAACCGGCATTCATATGTAAAATGCCTGATACAGGAGGTAATATATAGCCACCGTGAGTTGTAAGAGCCAGTGTGGAATAGCAGTTAGAGTCAGACTATGACTAAGACCAGGTTCAAATCCCCACTTGGCCATGAGGGTCACTGGGTGGCTCCAAGTTAGCCACCAATTTGCAGCCAATAGGTTTGGCCTTTCTCTACCAGGAGAAACATGTCTAAAGGCACATAATGCAGGTTCATAAAATTATTTATGGTGTGAAGACCATTTGAGGATGAGTGAGAAGTTTTTTTTCTTCACTCCAAATGCTAGAATTCAGTGTCACCACTTTACAAAGAGGAGCATAAATAGGCAAGAAAATAAGCACAACACAATTAACACACACTGCTTTCTACAAATTTGATTAGTAATTGATTTGGGATAGACACAAAAAAGTACTTCTTCACACAATTTATAGAACTCACTAAAACAAGATTTTGTAACAGTCACTCAGGTATCTTTTAAATGGAGATCAGATAGACCCATGAGGATATGAATGGCTATTAGTCACATGGGTATATGGTATCTTCATGTTCAGAAGCATTATCCTTCCATTTTCATATCCAGCTTACATTCTTGGAAGCATCTTGCTGACTGCTGTTGGAAAGCAAGTTCTGGAGTAGATGGACCAAAGATCTGATCCAGAAAATATCTTAAGGAATTTTGTTGTCGTTTTCATTTTGTTGTTACATAGCTTTGCAGTAATAATGACACCCTCAGTTTTGCAGAGAATAGGAATAAATTCTTCTGTAGCTTATCAAAAACATCAAATTTCAAAGCAATATTGATGCCCTTTATCCACACACCTCCACTTGGAGATATTCAGCTCAAGATATCAGAAATAAAATTTAAGAAAACTTAACATATTAATACCAATTAACATATTAATTACCAATTTAATATTTAAGTGTGTGCGCACTTTCAGCAATGGTTCTCCAAGTTAGTTAAGTGAAGCAGAGACATTAAAAAACTACAAAGAAAATTGTTAAAGGAGTCATTTCACATTATCGCCCTTCATTTTATTCAACCTATTTTATCCATCATTTACATTGCATAGAAAATAAAGCATATCCTGCTGGTTACTACAAGACAGTAATTTCATAAAGGGGTTCTTATAGTGCCTGACAGCAGGAGACAAGCTTAAGTGGTTTATTAAGTCATAGAAGCCAGACCACTGAATTCACAGAGGTAAATTCAGTCTCCTTGGAGCCTAGTTTTAGGCTTTACAACAGAGACCATTAATTTCACTAAATTGTGTTGAATTACATATTGTAGGCTTGTAAAGAAAACTTGAATGAGCACAGCCTTTAAGAACCTAAACAACTAATTTCCTTTGGCATGTTGAGCCAAGCTGAGATGGAAGTCCCTTGGAAGCAAAGTCAACACTTAAATGTTTTACAGCCTAAATGGTTTTAGAGAATTTTCAGTCTAACCCATTTGAAGAGCATAAATATGAACAGACCTGTTGCTCAGACTGAGAAGTATTTGAAGGGGAGTTTCTTCCAGCACCATCTGCATCATCAGCTTCTTCATCAGAAATCTTGAACTCAAGGTCTTCTGTGTAACGCTTTCTCTTAACCTGCCTGCTAGAGCGCCTCTTCTGAAAAAGGAAAAAACATCCTGCATTGTAAAATTTCATCCTATTGAATAGCAGGACTATAGTCCTCGAGAGAGAAATCTATTCCCCTTTGAAAGCAGAGGGAAAGAAGGAATTCAAGGGCCTTATCACAAAAGCAGGTGCCCCACCCATTGTACAGAATAGGAAATGATTCTGCTTTTCATTATGAAGCACAATTAAAAATTTGCAGTAAATCAAATAAAAATACAGTGGTGCCTTGACTTACGAATTTAATCCATTCTGAAGGCACCTTCGTAAGTCAAAAAATTCGTAAGTCGAAAAACGCCATTGGAAACGCGATTTCCCATAGGAATGCATTGAAAACGGAATAATTCGTAAGTCGAAGCAACCCTATCTAAGTCAAAAAATCCCTATCTAAAACCGCCGTGGGTTTTTTCCGGATGTCGAGACATTCGTAAGCGCACGGCCATTACTCCCCCATTCGTAAGTCGAAAAATTTGGTTGTCGAGTCGTTTGTAAGTCGAGGTACCACTGTAGAAGAAATATATACTAGATGCCACAGGTGGAAGAGCACAACAGGAAAGAGGCCAGAGTGTGCCTCCTGGAGAAATTTCGCTTTAGAAGATTCCATATAGAGATTTTCATGCTACCAATTAACAAGAAATATACCAAGTAAGTTAAAGTATTATTTGCTCAGTGGTAGGACATTAGACTGGAATGCTGCATCCAATCTCTGGAGAGATTAGAAAAATGATTTTGATGGTCTGCACAAGAAGATTTAGGGAACCAGAATGTTTACTGGTATCCCTGGGGAATAGGGGTGCCAACTTGAATACAATATTATGGGGGCCAGCGCCGTCTTAAGCGCCCCTGTCGCCATGGTGCGCCGGATCTCTCTGGCGCCCTTCCGCCCCGTTTCGCAGCGCGGTGGGAGGGTGGGCGCGGCTGCGCAGCGGGCAGGCACAGCGCTATCTCTCCGGATCCCTCCCGCCCCGTTCCCCAGCGCGGTGGGCTGGTGGGCGCCGCGCGCAGCGGATCGGCCGGCCAGCGGGCGGGCGCAGCTCGCTGCGCCACCGGGGGTCTACGAAGAGCCGGCCCTGATGGGGGCCCAAGTAAGTCTTGCTCTGCATAATCGATCACATGACGCAGTTCATGCCCACCTCCATAAACTATTTTATTGTGGGGGCTGAAGCCCCCAGGGCCCCTAGAAGTTGGCTCCTATGATGGGGAATTTCCCAGAAGTTTAGGCTAGGGATCTTATTGAAATCCTAGCTGGCTCTTGAATCAGGAGATGAGTAGAGCTATCAGTATGATCGCTCCTGAATGTCTTCAGCAAAGTCATAGTGTTAATTCAGCTTTTTTGTATTAGGATCTGAGGGTTATAAAATGACAAAGTCAACAAATGGAGCACAGGTGGCAGGAAAAAATCAGGATGAATGTGGCCAAACACAGGCTGGATTCGATCATACATACTACTATGTGGCACTGACGATGGGAATGAAAGCCTGCTTTTCTGCCACCACTGCATCCTCACAGTGTTGGTCAAAGTAGCTGTTTTAAGTGACCAGATGCCTGGTTAACGCAAGAGCAACAAAATTAATATCTAGGACCCTTAAATAATCAATGTGCCTCCTTTTTGCAATTTGCAGAAGAAAACTATTAGTATGGTCAGAACCCAATAGGGATGCAGCCAGACCACTATGTGGTCCTGCTATTATTATTATTATTATTATTATTATTATTATTATTATTAGTTTGTGTGGCCTGAGGATGTTGACAAGCTACTTGGAGCATTGAAATCAATCACCTGGCACATTGAATTCTTGCTCATCTTTGCTAATAAAATCTGCTAAGACTGGGTATCTATACAGACCCTGTTAAGGAACTATGTAGTTTGTTTACTTATTTATTTAAGTACTTAGATATTTACTAAATATTGCTAATCTAGCCCATTAGTTCATCTCGGGATGGCAAACAGCAACAATTCTTGCAAACCAAAAATACAAATATAATAATTTGTAATAGCCATATTCATAATAGCCATAATCAGCATAAAAATATTCAACACCAATGAATAATATAAGCAGGTCAAACACTGAACCACCCCCCATATGACTCAAATGCCCGAGTAAAAAGCCAGGTTTTAACTTAGTGGTGAAATATAGCCAACAACAGGGACAGCTGGGCCTCCAAGGCAAGAACATTCCGTAGCAGGGTCACTACAGCAAAAAGAACTCTCTGTTACAGCTCCCAGAGGTGGGGTGTGAGTAGGGGCACCAGCAGGCCATAATTCTTGGGCAGGAATATATATGTGGAGGTGTTCCCTCAGGTACTGAGGTCCCAAGCTATTTAGTCTAAGCAGCTTCACTATTGCCTTGAATGCAAACTGGAAGCATATTGGCAGCCAGTGCAGCTTCTTTAGGGCTGGTGGTCCTATGATATGCCTCAAAGGTTGAATCAAGGAGCAGATTACATACTTGTTCCTTCAGGAGAAATGCAACCAGGTCTAATTCCAGCTACCAGTGGTAAAATCATTATAAAGAAGACAAATTTCCGTTCCGTTCCTATACCAGAGGCTTTCAGGGTGCCTCGAGGTTCTACCTTGTTCCCCATGGTTTGTCAACATCTATACCAGAGTTGGGGAACCTGTAACCCTGCAGATATTGTTGCAATACAGCAACTCCCTATGAAGAGGCAGGTGTGCAACTTGGGGCTGCTCCTGGATTAGCCACCTTCCATGGAGGCACCAGTGGCAGGAGGGGACAGGACCATTCTGCATTTCATTAACTGCTGTGCTTCAGATTTACTGGTCATTTTACAGGATGCATGGATTTTAAAATAGCTATTTTTATATATTATCACATTTGATTTTAGAACTGTAAATAATCTTGGGAGAGCATTTATATCCTGAAAGTTGGTTTAGAAATCTTTTTATAAACCGCCTGGTCATTGATCACTATTGTATTCCCATTTTTCCAAGTGTTGCCCAGTTTCAAATATAAATTTGTATATACTGCTGCATTTTTAGAATAAAAACGGAGAATGTTGAATTCTGCATTCAACACTACTTTTTGAACAGCGCCAATAGCCAATTTTGAAGCCACCTAACTTAGAAGCATATTGTCTCCTGAAACTTGGTGACTGGAGATGGAGAGACCTTGGTTGTAAGTGTTTCACTTCAAAACTGCTGCTGCTTTTCCTTAGGGCAAAGAAGAGGAAATAAGAGATATACAGTGGTACCTCAGTTGTTGAACGTGATCCATTCCAGAAGACAGCTTGACTTTCGAAACGTTTGACAACTGAGGCGCAAAGGGCGGCCGACAAAGTCAATGGAGGAAAAAAAAAAAAGCAGCGGAAGCCGTTCAACTTCCGAGGCGCGTTTGAAAACGGAAGCAATTACTTCTGGATTTTCAGCGTTCAGCTTCCGAAACGTTCGGCTTCTGAGATGCTCAAAAACCGAGGTACCACTGTACAATCTTTGGATCTATTAAAAAGCTTGAGGTCCCGTGTCTAACTTGCATCTTTATAGATGATACAGAGTAACTGAAAAGACTCTGAAGTTGAGGATCGTTCTTGAACAAGACTTGGAAAGAGAGAATTGGTTTCTGACTCACTAAATTTTTAGGAATATTTGAGAGTGTCAACCAAAATATATATGAAGTGACAGTAGGCATTATATACTTGGATTTTGAAAAAGCTTTTGGCAGAACCTCTCATCAAAGGCAAGTAAGATAATTTAGTTAAACAGAAAGAGAACAAGTCCTCTTATTGATTAGAAATTGTTTAAAAATGTGATGCAGAAGGTAGAAATAATAGGAGAGGAGGAAGCACAGCGGCTCCCTTCCAGAATCCTAGCAGTGCTAGAGCTCAAGGCTCACTGTTGCTTTTTCTCTTAACACTAAGCCATAGTTCAGTGTTATTTCTAAATGAGGCCATTGTGTTCTATAATTATGCATGAAAATATAACCAGTGGTATTACCTGAACTCCTGCATCATCTTCTTCTTCAGGATGTGGTGATCCTGGTGGTGTTTTTTCTAAATCTGAGTTTTCAGAACCTTCTTTTCCCTTGTTGACCTTTTTCTTCACAGCACTGGATTCCAATTCCGGTTTCTTGTTACTAAAACATGAGTGGTTGAATAAACAAAGCTTTTTACACCACATGGAATGGAACACACTTGAAGCCATTTCATCATATCTACCTCAATAACTCCAACCCAATTCAAAAATTTAAAACTGTATTAAATGCATCCTATTACGACTACCTGTTAAATTTCTGCAATATACTTTTCTACTAGCTTCATCCAGTAGAACACAAAACTTAAAAGAAAAAAGCATGCTAGCTCAACAGCCAGTGCCTATTAGACACACAGGAGCTTAGAGTGGGATGATTTATAACAGTATTCAAACGACCAATCTTGGATATATTAGTGATTAAATTACACAAAACCAGTGTATGTTAAGGGCTTGTGTTCTTGTTTTTTCTTTTATAAGTTCATCTTTCTAAAAGTAGGAATCATACCACAGCACGTGCCTTGGCATTAAAATGGGGGAAAGGACAGAGTTGGATGACATGCAGGAAAATCCTGCCCTAGTAAAGAAAGTCTCCTAAAACCAGTGAGGTTTGAGGGCTATACACTCACTCTGACCTCGGAATGCTGGCAGCAAGCAGGTAGATGTCTTTACTTGCCAGAATGGGGTTAGGTGCTTCCCCTTCAACATATCAAAGCCATGCTAGAATCCAAAGCTACCATTATCTTCAACTTGAGGTTATGGAATACCATATGCACAATGTGTAAAACAATAAAGAAATAAAATTCTGAGTCAGCTCAATGTGAATGTTGGGAGTATTTTCTATGGAAGCAGCTTTCCTATCAAAAATCTTGTGAATACTCAGGTGTCATTCCTCTGATACATTTTGCAATTCTCATTCTCTCTCTCTCTCTCTCTCTCTCTCTCTCTCTCTCTCTCTCTCTCTCACACACACACACACACACACACACACACACAAACACAGGTTCTTGTGTGTAAAAGTGCAACTGTATCAGGAAGATGAAATGACATACATATCCAATATTCACTTCTGTCCCCCTTTCTGCCAAATATATTTGTGGCTTTTAACCTAAATACTCAAAATTAACATCAGAAGAAAAATAAGAGGAGATATCTGAACATTTATAAAATGAAAACATTGTGTTTCATATAAAGGTATATAACATGAGCTACCTTAATTAAGTGCTTCATTTCTTTTTTAATATAGCAGTTGAAGAATACAGATTTTAAATATTTGTTATTTCAAAAACAATATATGCACACCCACACAAAGTCTATGAGAACCTGGCCTTTCTAAGAATGTTTGATATCTTTAGAAGGGATACAAGACAATTTTTTAAATCAATCTGTACAACAGTTCCTTTTGCAACTGCCCTAGTGTGTATACTACACATGGACAGAAGTCTCCCCTACTATGAGGCTCCATTTCCAGCATTTATTTCCGCTCTAACTGCCACAAATTATACAATACTACAGCTGAACACTGGGCCCCTTTCCTTTCATCTGCACGCCAAGAGCAATCAGATTACCCTGGTAACCAGCGGTCACATGACCAGCACCTGCTCTTTTGGCTGGATGCCACTGACTAAAGCCATCTGCTTCCCTCAATCAGCTTTCAAACATTCTCAACACCTGCGCTGCAGCATTTTGTGGTTTCTTTTATCAAATCAGTGCAAAACTGCTTCCCAAACTTTACATATTTCTCAAATTTGTTTAAATCAAAGGTAAGCCTGTCGTAGTTGAGCTGCTGCCAGGTAAAGCAAGTTGACAGGCTAGTGCTTTTTGCTGGTGACCTCTATAAATCAGAGCTAAGCATACCATTTAATTTAATAACAGTTAGTGTACCCTGGGTGCACTACTGCATTTGAGTAACTAGCGTAACATATTGAAGAACAGCACAGGGCAGGTTTGATAAAATGTCAATTTGCTGAAAGGCTAGAAAGTGCTAATGATTCTTTTCTATTGTTCAGGACATAAAGAATCTCCAAGTGCTTGCAACATAGGAGGTTTCATGCAAGCCACATAGTGAAATTTAAGCAGAATATCTGTATATTCAGAAAGCTTCCTCCCCTCTAGCTAGCTAGTAAAAGGTAAGAGTATGAACTAAAATATTTTCATCACTGGCAACCTACCTCAAGTGTAGATGGACTTCAGTTCTGCAGAATCTACTTTTTTTTTTTACCAGAACATCAACATCCACCATCCATAGCGAAGTGCACAATATTGGCTCAGGGGGACAGGCATACAATTAAAAAGCAGGGTGCCTTCAAACACATGTTCAGCCCAGGAATTTGTTTTCGTTCACAGGACTGAGCTCTATCCTTTCACACAAAAATTCAATCCTAATTTCTGCAGCTTTATTCATTTCAGCAGCCTATTTTTTTTGTTTCTGCTTCATTGTTGCTTTTGTTGACTGACTGAAAGTTGGGAATCTTTATAAATCTATTGCAAGCCATCCAGTAGATGCTGATTTACAGGTACCTTCTGCTCGTCCATGACCTATGTAATTCAACTTTCCTCCCTATGCAGTATTCTGACATGGGACTTCCAATAGTTGTTATATTCCTTCTAAACAGAAGCACAAACACACAGTATTCGTACGAGAGGCAAGACAACATACCTAGAATCCAATTCATTTCGACTCGAAATTTGTTTAATAAAATATTCAGCAAATTAAAGGAAACAATTTATTACGGATTGTCTGCATTCTGTAGCAGGCAGTTTAGAAAGAAAAGTTGAAGATATGCTCTGTCTCAGCTTCAGGAGCATTTACATCACTGGTCTTCAGGTTGGTGATAAAACAATATAGATTTCACCTGCCGATTTGGAACATTAACTGTCTACAATGGGCAACAATTACTTATAGCCCAATTTCAAAGGCATCCTAAAGGTATTCACACCTACATTTACCTGCAGGTACTGCACATAACCCCCCCGCCCCCCAAAAAAACATAGCCATTATCTGCATGCACACAATAACTTTCATACACCTAATCATTGTATTCATAATTAGTACATTTGGGACAACTGGCGACTGCACTGCACTTAAAAGTATTAATTATTGTACAATAAATTATAGAGGGTAAATTACAAGTATTTTGAGAGCTGCTGTAGCAAGATACTTTGATGTTTCACACATGCACAGAATCAAGCCTAAGTTAAGACATCCTATGCAACATGGTATAATGATGTGGAATGGACAAAATAGCACACTAGTAAAATAAGTTACAGGTAGGTAGCCGTGTTGGTCTGAGTCGAAGCAAAATAAGAAAATTCCTTCAGTAGCACCTTAAAGACCAACTAAGTTTATATTTTGGTATGAGCTTTCGTGTGCATGCACACTTCTTCAGATACACTAGAAACAGAAGAGTATGTTTCTAGTGTTTCTAGTGTATCTGAAGAAGTGTGCATGCACACGAAAGCTCATACCAAAATATAAACTTAGTTGGTCTTTAAGGTGCTACTGAAGGAATTTTCTTATTTAGTAAAATAAGGTTAGAGATAAAGAAATACAGGGAACACTAAAAAGAATAGATAGCAACAACAGAAAAGGCTTCAATGGCAGGAACTACAAAAGCAACTACTGCCAAACATGCAGCTGAGACAGAAGCAACCAACAGGGCCAAATCAACCAATGCTGAAGCAGTAAAAGTAGCATTTGATGTAATTGGAGATATATTTGTTTACAAGCTTATCCTACAAATTTTCCACAGCTGGAGGACAGGCTACACTGCCATCATTATTTGTACATAAAAACAAAGAATTCACATATTAAAGAAGTTTATAATCACTAAATTAAACAAACAGGTGCTAAAACACAACACTCTTCACTGCTCAAACCCTGCCTTCAAAAGAATAGCCAACAAGTTTGAGAGTCTAGTTCGACACTCTCTCTCTCTCTCTCTCTCTCTCTCTCTCTCTCTCTCTGTGTGTGTGTGTGTGTGTGTGTGTGTGAATTCTACATTATTCAAGCCCTTACCAAGAGTAGCTCTCTATGAAACCTTGAGAACATCAACATCATCATCATCATTATTATTATTTCAGCTTATTAGTTGCTTAGTACAAAATCTTTATACCTATATACAGTACAGGAAACACCAATAGGCCAATAAACCTTGGACTTTGGCCATTGTGGTGGTGGGGGGGACGGGACTAATCAATTGTGGGTCTCCAATTGTGGGTCTTCTTCATCATGTAGTGGGGTTTTATTTCTTATGCTTAGATCAGGCATCCCCAAACTGTGGCCCTCCAGATGTTTTGGCCTACAACTCCCATGATCCCTAGCTAACAGGACCAGTGGTCGGGGAAGATGGGAACTGTAGTCCAAAACATCTACGAGGGCCGAAGTTTGGGGATGCCTGGCTTAGATGGTCAACATTCACCATCCATGCCAGTTTGAGGGGTGCCAACTTGAATAAAATATTTTTGGGGGGGGAGACAGATAAGCCCCACCCCACTTAATTGATCACAAGATGTGGTGTACTCACACCATTTGAATGGCACTGCAAATCAACTTTGTGGGGGCCTGGCACCCTGAAATAGTTTATGGGGGAGTGAGGGGACATTTACCCATAGGAGTTATCTTCTATGCTTGGGAAGTATGGGTACCTTGATTTATATAGGTGTGTTACCGCTTTGGGGGGGGGGTATATTGTATGCTGCATGCTGTAATACCCTGCTACTGTAATGGTCAGTGATGGTGAGATCGTCAGTAATGGTAATTATACTTCCAAAAAGCATTTTATAAAAAAAGACTTTGGGAAACTATGGTAGGGATAATCTCAGGAACAATGGGCTCGATATATACAGTCGTACCTTGGAAGTTGAACAGAACCCATCCCAGAAGTCTGTTCAACTTCTGAAATGCTTGGCTTCCAAAGTGCAGCTTCTGATTGGCTGCAGGAAGCTCCTGCAGCCAATCGGAAGCCATGGAAGCCCTGTCGAATGTTTTGGGGCACTCACTTCTGGGTTTGCAGTATTCAGGAGCTAGAACGTTTGACTCGCAAGGCATTTGGGAGCTGAGGTATGACTGTACATTAAGACCAGCACATTAAATTTTGCTGAGAACACTGTTAGTCAGAGGAGACCAAAATGTATAAAAAAGCAGCAAGCATTCTGTGTTAGATAGTGTGTGATCAGGCTTTTCCTAAGCCAAACCATGACTTAACACAGGGGTCGGGAAATCTTACCAGGCATGGGCCGGATCACTCCTGCAGAGATCCTCCGTGGGCCAGACCAGCACAGCATGATGCTGAAAATCGCACCTGCACATGTCCACAGCACCGGAAATCGCTTCTGCACATGCCCAGACGCCAAAAATCGTGCCTGTGCAGAAATGATTTCCAGTGTCTGGGTATGCGCAGAAGCAATTTCCGGAGCCACGGAAGAGAGTCCCCACACCATGCTGTGGCAGTTTAGCGCAGTGGGCGGGGATTCACTGAGTGGGCGGCTCAGTTCAGGGGCAGTTCGTGGGCCAATTAAATGGCCACATTCAGCCCATGGGCCTTAGGTTGCCGACCCCTGACTTAAGTGAGCAAATTGTTAGGATCTCTTACACGAGTAGGACCCTGGCAGAGACACATGCCCGACTGGCATGTTCCTTCCCTCCTGGTCGATCATTTGGGAGCTTCAAAAGCTTTCTCCAGCCCGAACATCACAGCGACTGATGCCAACTGACATCAGTACACTTATGGATCCGCAGAGTTTGCACAATTGCGTAACAGAACTCAACAGCACAGCATTTGGCTAATCTACATTTATTTATATAAAACAGCGTTTTTCAACCTTTTTTGGGCAAAGGCACACTTGTTTCATGAAAAAAATCACGAGGCACACCACCATTAGAAAATGTTAAAAAATTTAATTCTGTGCCTATATTACTGAGGTTATTAGCTGCTTGAGGTTATTATTGAGGTTATTACCCTGTTTCCTACATTTTAAGACACCGTCTTATATTTATTTTACCCAAGAAAATAAGCCTATGGCTTATTTTCGGGGGGTGTCTTTTTAAAAAATTTTTTACTGTAATTACCGCAGCCAGCGTTGCTGCTGCTGGGTCCCGGAGGCGGCCTGCTGGGTCGGTGACCAGCAGCGCTGCAGGGAGCGCCGGATTGAGGAGGCGGCCTGCCAGGTCGGCGCCCAGCTGCGCCGGTGCAGGACACGGGAGAGAGCAGGAGACTGAGCAGCCACTGCGGCATCGCGCTGCCAGAGACCCGCAGCCACTGAGGAGCTCGCGGTGCCGGGGCTTGCGGGTGGCTCTCGCCTTGCCGCCCTTTTTCCTGCTCCTGGGGGAGACGCGGCTTCCATCCCCCATTGCCAAGGAAACAGCCCGGGGGAGACGCCAGAGCTGAGGCACCCCCCGCCCGCGGATCCCGGGCGCCGCCCGCCTGTTGCCACAGAAAACGGCAATGCTTAGGGCCCCCCACTCCTCGCGCGAGGTGGAGTAAGGCCCCCCGAGCGGTCCAGGGCTCGCTTCCGAATGCGCAGGGACAGGGCTGCGCTGTTAAACTGTTTGCAAACTCCTTGCCCAAAAGAAAGCTGTCCTGCAGAGTGCCGGATCGAGGAGCCGGTCTGCAGAGTCAGCGCCCAGCAGTGCGGCACTGGATTGAGGAGGCAGTGCTTCGTGCGGAGCTGCTGGGCGCCGACCCTGCAGGCCGCTTCCTCAATCCGGTGCTCCGCGCGGCGCTGCTGGGCGCCGACCCGGTAGGCCGCCGGATCAAGGAAGCGGCCTGCCGGGTCGGCACCCAGCAGCTCCGCACGAAGCACCGCCTCCTCAATCCAGTGCCGCGGAAGCCGAATTCTGTGCGTTGTCTGCGACATGCACTGAATTGGAGTACTACAGATGTTTGGTCCAGGAAATCTGGGGTGATTGTAGCCAGCCCATCACTGTTTGGGGCGACAATCAACCATCTTTGAGACTGGCGGAGTCTGGACAGTTCAAAGCCAGAACCAAACACTTAGACATCCGCTTCCGAAACGTATGTCAGAGCATACAGGTAGGCTTGGTGAAGTTGAGGTATTGTCCAAGCCAAGAGAACCTAGCAGATGGGTTCACAAAACCCTTGAGTTTCCAACGGCATGGGGAATTCTGTGAAGGGTTGGTTTTGGGGTAAGTTTGGATACCCGCTATCCCCAGTGTTCAGGTGAGAGGGGGTGTGATGAGTAACAAGTAACTAAAGATTTTACTGTGTACTGTAGCACCTGACCACTGAGGAATATCATGTTACAGAATGTACCAGAAGTGTTTCTGTATGTAGCAGTTGGTTTCGTTTCTGCCTGGGAGACGGTCGCAAGATGTCTGCGCTCTCACCAGGTTGTTTGTTATTTTCTCTCTAGAATAAACTTAAGTAGTTATTAGAACACTTTGGACTCTGTGTGTTCTTAAGAGGCTTTTTATCCAACGGCTATACAAGCTTTCGCTGTGTGAGAAGAAGAACTCTGCTGTGTGTGTGTTTTACTGCCAGCCCGGTTCTACGTAAGCAGAGAAGCTGAGAGGAAGCGCGCCGGGCGATAATCAGAGGCTCCTAATTGAGTCATAAACAACTCAACGGAGCCCTATACCCGTCACATTCCCCGCAGAAGCGCTTCCCCCTGCTGGCGCCTGCCAGGTTCCTCTGGGAAGGAACCACACGTGCTCAGCCAGCCAGCCAGCCAGCCAGGGATCCTGCAGGCGCGACGCGGCGGCTCGCCACCCCACCACCGTCTTTTCCCCACGGCACACCAGGCAACATCTCGCGGCACACTAGTGTGCTGCAGAACAGTGGTTGAAAAACACTGATATAAAAACACGCACGGAGCACTGCAACATGGCTCCGTCTCTGTCTAGCGCCAGGCAGCAAAGAGAAAGAACAAAGGACAATAGTCCCACTTCAGGAAACACAGTAACACAAACATCCTGTCTCCGTCATTTCCCACTCTGTGGAATGAAAACATATATCATCATGTGATAGACAACAATCCCATGAATTCAGACACGGGGAATGAATCTCCAATACAAATATCTGGGCTCCTGGTGAGATTGCAGCCACTTCTCTCCAGTCTTTCGGCTGCTGTACCATGGTTTGACTTAGCATGTCACCCAAACCCAGGCTCATAGTTTAGTTCTTTCCAGAGAAATAACGAGTTGTAACCAAGGTTTGCCCTATGGTTTGAAGCTCATGGTCCGTCTGAGAGATCTAAACCATGAGACTGGATTAGGATGACACACTAAGTAATATAACTCAGCACAACAACAGAATGACTAGAGAGGAACAAAGCAGTGACAATCTCTCTGGAAGTCTGTACATTTTCTTGTTTGTGCTAAGCAGCTAAGCCATGGTTTGGTTCAGTATTGTGTATGAATGAGGACAGAATGATCTCCATCAGTTGAGCTGTTCAGTAATGGAACAGCCTCCCATGAGAGGTGGTGGACTCTCCTTCCTTGGAGATTTTTAAACAGAGGCTGGATGGTCATGGATGCTTTAGCTGAAATTCCTGCATTGCAGTGTGTTGGACTAGATGACCTTTGGGTCCCATTCCAACTCTATGATTCTATGAACCTCTGGAAAATCAAGTAAAGAAACACGTAAAACCTATTACTGTACAAGGACCAAACTCACAGGGGCTATCTATGACAGAGGGTTAAATAATTCACATTAAATGGAATTGATGAGAAGTTGTCCTATTCACAACGTGGCAATGTCAAGAGCAGATCCAGAACGAACCCACAAGATATAAGGTCAAGTTACAGAGAGAATAAATTTCATCAGTGTCAGGTATTCCCAGTTTTCCCCTCCCAACATATTAAAAAGCCTGACAACTATGATTACTTTAGAATGAGATTATCTAGAATTAGAAATCAGTTTATTTGCATACAGGCCCCAGTCAGATACACTGAATAAGCACCAATGAATAAGAAGCTGGATCAAATGAAAAATGGAACTATGGCTTCTAACAACCAGTCTTAGAAACTGATATATGAAAGCTAGGAGCTAAATGGCCCCTTAAACTTAGGTTATGAGCACAACGGAATGTCTAGGTACTTTTTGAAAAACAAGAATACAAAGCAGAAATGAATGAACAGCAGCTAAAATATTATGTTGATTTTTCACATGGTCTAGTCCTTCCCCAGCCCGCCCAGCCCCAATACCGTACTCAGAGCTCAGAAATTGCTCACACTAATGAAATTCCCTGTCGCAAAATGCGCCTAGAACAATGGGAATTTTGAACACTGTGGTAGTACTGAACTTAATGTCTCTTAAGCATCATTTCACACTTAAACATGATGATAATAAAAATAAGGATTTTATCTACAGGATAGATTTTACAAAAAACAACCAGAGTGCTGGCACTCTTTGGTTCCCTTCACACTTCACCAAGATGTACTGTACTTTATACCATAGAACAGGCATCCCCAAACTTCGGCCCTCCAGATGTTTTGGACTACAATCCCCATCATCCCTGACCACTGGTCCTGTTAGCTAGGGATCATGGGAGTTGTAGGCCAAAACATCTGGAGGGCCGCAGTTTGGGGATGCCTGTCATAGAATAACATATTAAAGGACACTGCAATGATACAGGTATACTAAGTGCATAGATCTTTCAGGCATCTTTTCAGAAGATTGGATAGCAGGTAGAGAGATGTACTTGAGATATTTTCACACACTCACTTATTCACACCTACCCCACAGCTATGTTAAAATCGTAGAGAAGCATAAGACTGTAAGTAGGATCCTGATGGATTGGACCAAAGGCCTATCTTTTCCAGTGTCCTGTTTCCCAGAGTGTTTAATTAGATGCCTATGAGAAGACTACAAGGAGGACTTTTTTTTAGTATGTATAACCTACTGTGGCGTGTTAGAGGAGGGATAGTACCTCTGGTGGGGAACATGTTGTGCTCCTTGTGGAGTAGTTTGTTGATCTTAGGTCCCCACCCTGCACTCAGGCCTCACCTGTGGCTCCTGGAAGCTGTCGGCATGTGACTGTGGCCACACCTCAGGAAATGGCTTCGACTGGCCGGCTAAACCAGGTGAGGGTAGCCAATGAGTCTCAAACCCTTGATGATTTAGGGACTTCCCTAGCGTGCGAAGACAGCTATTGTGATTAGTAACCCTTGGCAGCCTCATTTTCAATGAATTTGTCAGATCCCATTTTAAGGTCACTACTGACCAAGCATCTTCCATGAATACGTACGTGAAGGGCCCTGTTGACCAAGCATCTTCCATGAATACGTGAAGGGCCCTGTTTGCACCAATGCAAAGAGAATTCTGTGTTTTCACCAATTCAGAGCTCAGAATTATGTAAGCTAACTTAGTTTGCACAGCAATCTTATATTCACAGTCACATGCATACATTAAATTATATTTCTACCTATAAGCGTGTACTGTATTGGAATACTAACTTTTTATAGGAATAGACTATGAGTAGGAAAGTTTTTGAACAGTGTGGAAAACTCTCTCAGAATTCCCAAGTGCTCTGCTTCCTCCTCCCACTGTTGGAAGGGACCCTGAGGATGATCTAGTCCAACCTCCTGCAGTGCAGGACTCTTTCACCCAATGTGGAGCTTGAACCCATGACATTAAGAGTCTCATGCTCTACCAACCGAGCTCTCCCACACTGAGTTATCCCAGAAAATGAATTCGACAAAATTACCTGGTCCACCTTTCACTACGTAAATCTATAGACACACATTACTTCACTTTCCATCCTACGGGTGAAAAGGGAAAGAGACCCTTCAAGTGCAAAAACAGCAGCAAGCCTACTAGCTTTCCCCAAGCAAAAAGGAAAATGCTCTTCTTTCTCCCTTCCTCTAAAGTTGTCTAGGGTTGCATGTCCTTAACCTTCATGGACCACTGGACCAGCTATATAAGCTTTCTATTGAAACTTCTGCAGCCCTTCTGAGGCAGTAACTATCAGCTTATTGGCACATACAAAACCACATACTTCTCAATACAGAAGACCACTCAACCAACTCAGTTCTTGGCTGCAATGAAATGCACAGTTGGAAGACTTACTAAAATGAACATTTGGGATACACAACGGGCAGCAGAATTATACAATTTGCAATCCCTGTTTATATAAATCAATGTTGGATATTTAGTTACGCATGTCTCATTGAGTTGCAAAACACCATTGAGAAAGGATGCTTCAGTCTGATCACCAATTGTCCTAAAATTGTGGACAAACTTTTTCTTAGTTTTGAGTTTCACAGTAATTATTTCCTATATTACCTCTGCAATTAGATACTATAAGAAAAATGTGGTGTGACAAACACCAAGGAAAACCACAAGAGTTTACTTTCCCAGCATGCTTTAGTTGGGTTCCAGCATAGGTCCCAATTTGGTCTGTGTGGCTGTTTTCCTCAAACCATGTCCAACTGCCATAATATGTGAAATATGGTTGCCAATGAACAATCAGAAGCCTTAAGAAAACTAGCACTGATCAACTGTAATATCATTGGGAACTCCATAGCAAGGGTGATTCCAGTAGGCTTCTTGTGAGCGATGAGCAGCTGATTGGCACTTGCAGCAAGAACATTAAGAAAAGACTGCTGGACCAGAACAACGGCACATCTAGTCCAACATCCTGTTCTCACAAGGGCCAAACAGGTGCAATCAGGACCTGCGCCAAAGAGCATTCTCCCCTCCTGTGGTTTCAAGCACTGGTATTCAGAATGATATTGCCCTGAACTGTGGAGGTAGAGTATAATCATCATGTCTAGTAGTCTTAACCTCCATGTATTTCTCTAATCCTCATTTAAAGCCATCCAAGTGGGTGGGCATCACTTTTTCCCATGGGTGACTGGGATCTGCACTTACTGGGGCTTGCTGTAAGCACAAGTATCCCTTTGCATTGCTGGCTTAAATTCCAGGTGATTATGCAAAGGCTCTTCCTCTGTAGGAGGAGCTCAAGCAGCAGCCACAAAGTAACTGTTTTCACTTTAAAGTCATCTGATAGCATAGTGACTAACAGATGGGGGACCTCATCCACCTGACAAAATGGCTCTGTTCAGGACAGTTATGTTCCCCGCCCCTAGTCTACATGAACTTTCAGTGCATACTCTCCATGCACTGGTCTTTTCCAGACCACCTTGGAGATGCCAGAGCCTGAATCTAGAACATATGCTCTACCACTGAGTTGTGTTCTTTCCCCCTAAAGCATCTTTCGGTTGTAATTCATTAGGATTACTGCTGTAATTCATTAGGATTACATGTATGCTCACTTAACTCTTCTACAGAATATTGGAATAATCATAAGCATAAAGCAGGGCTTACATATTTTTATATACCAATAATAATTACAACCAAAGTATTTCTCATTCAAAGATCAATATATTATAAACGATTCCCTCCTGTCATGCAGAAGACACAATGAGGCGGCTTCATATGCACAAAGTAACATTCAGAACTGTCCAAAAGATCCTGCTGCCATGTATATCAAACTTCTTCCTGCCCTCTTCCACAGCCATACTAGGCAGACCCCCTGACCAACCCTTACATACAAGTTGCTCCCGTAGGGGGAGAAGGGCCGTTTTTAATTCAGGGTAGTCTCTGTCAAGGTGTACGATACTAGAAGGATCAATAATTCAACAGGATGTGTCCTAGGGGCTGAGCGGAAGCGAAGTAAGTCAACTGCCACCTTCAAGGACACATCCTTACAAGCTGGTGAAAGACTTCAGACACAGCTGTGCACCTGCACTTCGCTACCCATGCAAAGAACTGCCTCACACCCTTAGTTATGCTATGGTGCTTAGAATTTATCCTTAGCTGAATTTTAGTATTCTTATTATTTTTCTCTGTAGCATTGCAGCTTATCAAGAAAATAAATAATTGGTCTGATCAGTTCAGTAACTGGTTCTTGGCAGATTAATGATTTAGCCTATTGATTAACCTAAAATCTTGATTCAATTATGAGTTTCTTAGCCTTTGGCACTACCTGGCATATAAAAACAAGTTTTTCTCACAGATGTTACACTGCTTTCAACAGTTTCCATTAATTCAGTAAGCTAGCATTAGTACAGGCTTTAAAATGTGCACTTATAAATAGGTTTAAAACCCATGATTAACAGTACGCTTTTAATTTGTTCATGCTACCTGTATAATGGTTCAGGGTGTTTTCCAATAGGCCTAAGCTTTCATTAGCTATTTCCCTTCTCTATCAGACAATACACGGTGTTAACAATAGAACACTTAATTACAGAGTAAGTACAGCAACACACTCATGCAGCCAAGAGGTAGGCCCTGGAAGTAACAGATATAAAGCTTCTTCCATAGATGCAGCCAATAGAAAGTTCTGAAATTCCACACAAACTTTGACAGGGTGACACAAAGCAACCTCATTTTAGGATACCTTTTGTATTTAGAAAGACAAATAAACAGTCAAGTTTGCATGTTATTATTTCTGTTTGTATTTTTAAAATATAAAGTATATAAATATTTTAAATAAAAGAAAGAATGAAATAAATAAAAATAATTTCAAGGGCATCATTCATTGGGATGAAATATCATATCCCTTCCCCTCAATACAAGATTAGGCCCCAAAACTGACAGTTTTCCTCATGGTGTCAATGTAGGTGCAAGAAAAGCTGTTTGTGCCAAATTCATTAAACTTGTTTTTTTTCCAAGGCAACTATAAAGTCTTATTGATGTTTTCCCATTCTACTATATAGGTTCTTCCATTCAAAGGGTGGACAACCCAGCTATTAAGCTCTTTGTCTCTAAAATCATCGCCCAAATACTCTACCCGGCTGAGATATGGGGAATTGATGTCAAATCTGAAATAGAGGTCCTGCAAAATAACTTTATGAGGCAGATTTTGGGGCTTCCCTGCGGGACACTGGAAGCGCACCTCAGAGCTGAGTTGGGCCTTCCCTCGCTGGCCGCCAGAATTGATCTAGCCCATCTGAGATACTGGCGCAGGCTAAATACCTTCGAGGATCATACCCTTACTAAGCTCTGCTGGTTAGAGCAACTAAGGACAGAGGGCTGGGCACAAAAGTTCCAAAATAAACTTAGGGTTTATAATCTCCAAATGGAGAACTACTTAGCCCTTAGCCCACGTGACCTTAGAAATTAAATTTTTGATCAGGATGCCAACCAAGACAGAGCATCCATCATTGCTGCCCACTACTCTACTTGGTACCCCCAAATTAAGACCAATCATTCAGGGCCCTGTTACTTTGAGATTCTGACTTTCCCACAATTACGCAGATGCTTAGTAGAACGAAGATTTCAACAGATGCCCTGGGCATATTTAGAGGGGAGATACTGGGGAATTACTTGTATGGATCACAAATGTATTCATGGATGCAATCAGGCAGAGGACATCACACACCACCTGCTGACTTGCCCCTTGTATACAATGCCCATTTATATTGCCAATTCTTAATTGGCTTCCAGGACAATCTGCAAAGGAAGTGACAGTTGAACTCCTAGCAGATAAACATCTAAATATTACACACCAGATAGCCAAATTTGCACTGGCCGCTAAGAAGCTCTGTTCCAGCTATGTGAATGCACGCCAAACTTAAGTCCTAAGGTTGTATATTTCTTTTTATATTGTAAACTGCGATTATGTGTATGATTTTAGATGAAAGTTTCCTTTTATTCTCTGTTGTCCATTGTAAAGGCCTTTGGCTATATACAATAAATGGTAAAAGGCCTTTGGCTATATACAATAAAAATTGATTGATATTAATGTTTAGTGACACAGAGGATAGAATTTCATCTACTGGCTGCATTCCAATTCTCCAAGAGTTGACTTCACTTAAGACTTATAATCATGTTTCTAAGGTAAGGAGTTGGGTAGATTATGCTAGTTTCCTTAGTTGTCTTTTGTATTAGCTATGCACACCACAGATTAGAGCAAGTACATATTAGTTCACATAAATCAGCAGAATCTGAAACCGTCCTTTAAAGTGTTATAGTCCAATGTGTGACAAGCAATTCTTGTTCTAATTTGGTTGAAAAAACAAGATAGGGAGGGGCTTTGTGACAACAGCATTCCTCCTTTTTAATTCATTCAAAAATTTGCATTATTGATGAAAATCAAAGCCTATGATTCTTTGCCTAGAACTGTGCCCCTAATACATATCCCTAAAGTATCTGCCATTTCATACATAAAACAAGGAAACAAAAAATGAGTGCCACTACTAACAACAAAGGGGTAAATGTCACTTTAGTTCATGTCAGTTAGTCCTAATAAGTATTCTGGAAATCTAAAAAGAAAAAAAAGATCTTCCCATTGTTATACATACTATGTATATGTTTTCAAAGCACATGAATCTTGTTTAAGAATAGAACGTATAAAAGATTTTTAAAAATAATAATAATTGAATACTAGTACATACCTTGCCTTTTTGTTGGCCTTGGGTTTTGGTGTGGTGTTTTTTGCTTTTTTCTCCTTTGGCTCTTTAGGGATCTTAGGGGTTTTGGGAGTCTTGGGTTCCTTAGGCTCCTTCTTCTCCTTAGGTTCTTTCGGATCCTTCGGCTCTTTTTTCACCTTGGGTTTTTTCTTTTTCTTTTTCTCTTCCTGGGAACAGTCTAGAGATTTCCTGGTAGGATCCTGGCTATCAAGCCCACTAGGAAAGCCATCCTTGCCAAACCCTTTGCTGGGACCTTCTGCAGCAATGTGATTGTTTTTCTTTTTCTTTTTCTTCTGCTGTGGTTGCTGCTCAATTGATGGAAGGTAATCATCACTTTTCAGTAGCTGGGCATTCGGTCCACTAACCTGAGTCATGTCTGGCACTGGTTTCTCAAGGAAGGGTTCTGACGGAGAATGCTAGGAGAAACAAATGAGGCATTAAATTAATACAACTTTAAAATTCAGCCTTGGAAATCTTACTGATTAAAAAAAATGTTGCGCTTTTTTCCCCAGGAGACCAGGCAGTCATTCGGAAAACAAAATTAATCCAACATTTAGAACAGTCATGTTAAATTATTAATATGTAAGGTCTACACCTGTAAAGAGAATTATTATATCATAATTACTTAATGAGAAAAGTCACATTAGAAATGGCTTTACTTCTATTACAACAGAGAGTACAGTAAAGCACATGGGGCCACTAATACCCTGGTATGATTGGAACAAAACAGAAAGTGATCAGAGAAGACAGGTGATCTGTATGATAGCAAGAGGGGATACATGTACTTTTCTGCCAACATTGGTGTAAAATGACCTATTTACTGCTTTATTCAAATTAAATGAATAGCTGATAAGAATGACCCATTTGCTCCAAGTATATTTAATGACTGATGGAACAATACACAGACAAGATGCTATGAACTAAGGCATGGGCAGAAATGATAAAAAATTAAGCTGTGAAAAAATAAGTATTTCATCCACAAAATTTATTTTTAAAATGTATGTGATTCTGAATAAAATTACATGTATAGCTGTAATGTTCACTAAAGTTCTCCAAATAAGGTGCTTCTCAAAGTGACTACTCATAGGAGTACCAAAAGCATTCAGCAGCTTTCTGGGTCCCATCTATCCTTATAAATACAATTAATGAAGCAACCACTATCATTTTCTGCTTGCTCTACTTGTACTAGGATTAGACAGCTGTTTTCTCATTTGTTTGTTGACATGTTGCTCTTATCATACAACACTCCTCTTATTCCTAGTCACCGCTGTCTAGATTTCTAATTCCAATCTCATTTCAATTTCTTCTTCTTATTTTTCTTGTCTGATTCTCATACAGTACCTAGGTTTTTGTTAAGACTTACACCAGGGCTAATAAATCAGAAATTATTCATGAGGTTACTTTCTTGTTCTTGAAAATATGTTCATCATAGAACTGTTGGTGAAACTCCAACCGCCCAATTTGGACAAATGTGTAGATTGTTTATTAATTGCACTCATGCACCAACTTTCTGCAAAGGCATTCAGGGCACCTTATAATTTAAAATAATAATAACCCCCCTCCCCCCCAAAAAAGTTGCAAAAGGTAAAACAGATATATATAGTCTCAGAGTGTTGGAAGTCTCCTCTGTGAGACAGCTTAAAGGACTGCTTCATCCCAATTTCTCTTCCCAGATCATGGAGGGCACATACCTGAACCCAGCGCTCTCCTGCTAACTCCATGTGCTGCTCTCCACACCTGTCATTTTTCCAGGCAGGTGGTGGTTAAAGGAGAGGGACACAGACTTTTCTGCGTATTATCTTTCCAGTAACTTGTGAACAACCTGTCACTTCACCTACCTTTCCTACTTGTTTTTTAAAAACTCTTAAAGACACTTTACCGTAGTGATATTCTACAAATTATTATGGTATCTTCTTATTTCAACTCACTTTGCTATTTGTACTTTAAGTGATCAGTTCAACACCTTGGCTCAAAATTTAATCTTTTACAAGAAAGAAATCAGTAAAGATTAAACACAAGTAGTGAATAATCCTGTCCGATTAGCAGTAAAAAAAAAAATTCTTGTACTACTTGAAATGGGAAAGGTGTTCAAAAATATTTCAGTATTTATTAGACTTCCATAACCCTAAGTCTTTTAGAGAAAAGCTGTTTTTGTAAACATTTAACAAAGAACAGATGGCCTCTTTTAATCATGTGGAAAAAACCTGGGGCTCACATTAATACTCATATAACAGACTACTGGACTGCATCACCTCCCTAACCAGCCACATGATACCTTCCTCAGTAATGCTATTAATTTTACAGTTGTTGTTTTGTCATCAATTTCCAGTATGACACTTAATCAATACAATTAAGGGCTCTCCCAAAATCTCATTTAAAAGAAGGGTGGAAATTCCCATATCATGAAGGCCATTTTAGCACACAAATATCTACTTCCGGTATTAACTTGTAACTCCTTACGAGTTTTATTCTGTCAAATGAAGCTTATTATAAAATTTTGTTTATTTTAATTTTATAATCATATTAATGCTGCCTTGTAATTCTCCACCCATTTCAAGTAAGGTTGCAATGCAGGTAGTGAAATACAGTGATACCTCTAGTTACAGACTTGATCCGTTCCGGGGTGCCGTTCGCACCCCAAAAAGTCTGTAACTAGAGCACCGCTTCTGTGCATGCGCGGCAAAACCCGGAAGTATACACTTCCGGGTTTGTCTTGTTCGCAAGCTGAAAAGATGCAACATGAACCTAACACAATGTGAGGTATGACTGTAAAGTTACTTTTTAAATATACAGTATGGTAATTTCCAGATTTGTTTGCATAGTGCAAGAAATCCCAGGGTGTAGGTTGTGAGTGTTAAGTTTCTATATTGTACAAGGCCAAGCAGCCTCATATGGGTGCAGCGGGGTTTGAAATAACTTGGTACCAAAACACCTTGGCTTTTAAAGGTCAACACTGACTATTTAAATAAGGCCTAGAAATCCATAAGCAATCAATGCTAATGGCATGGTATATGTGATATATGCTCTGAACAACTGGCCCAATAAGCATCCAAGCAACTACATTTTGTGCTAATTTAAATTTCATAAATTACAATACAATCTGAATGTGTAACTGAGGAAGTGTGTGATTGAGGCAAGGTCCACTTTCTCTGGAAAAAGTTGCTATCTAGTGAACCAGCCTAAGTTGGTAAAAGGCACTCCAAGCCAACGGTGCTACATATGCATTCACAAATACAGTCGTACCTTGGAAGTCGAATGCAATCCATTCTGGAAGTCCATTTGACTTCCAAAACATTTAGTGCAGCTTCTGATTGGCTGCAGGAAATTCCTGCAGCTAATCAGAAGTCGCGGAATCCCCACCGGATGTTCGGGTTCCAAAGAACATTCGCAAACCAGAACACTCACTTCCAGGGTTGCAGCATTCAGGAGCCAAAACATTCGGCTTGCAAGGTGTTCGGGATCCAAGGCACAACTTTAGTGTCAAGTCCAGAAGAACCCCCAAATCTGCAAACTGGGTCTTTGGAGAAGTACAAACCAATATAAAACAGGTCAGTGGACTTCCTAATTCCAGTACCTCTGTCATACTTGGACTAAGCATAAGTTTGTTTGCCTTTATCCACCTTAAAACAACCAAGCAATTGTTTAGCCTTTTCTACTTGGAAGCTACCGGTATACGCCGGCTCCCTCGGCCAATAATGCGAGATGAGCGCGCAACCCCAGAGTCGGTCACGACTGGACCTAATGGTCAGGGGTCCCTTTACCTTTTTATTTACTGCAAAACAGTAGATAAGAGTTGTGAATTATTCACATACTGAAAAAACACATCAGTCAAAACCTTTGGATGACTTCTCCAAGCTGTTTCATGTAGATGTTGACAGCACAGAACCCTGAGGAAACCCACCACAAGGTGGAACAGAAATCCCCCCAGCACCACCTTCTAGGTCACTCCCTCCTGAATGGATAGGAACTTCCATAACACCATGCCTCCAAGTGCTATCCCAGCAACATGGCTCAGAAGGAAACAATGGTTAACTAATACTGAAAGGTTAGAAAAAACTATCAAGTTTCAGCATTACTGTACTTGCAAAATTGGTAGAAAACATTAAAAATGTATACAAAATGTGTTTTCTTTGCCATCGGGTTAGAATTTTGAGCAGAACATGACTTCTTGCTTAATTCTCATTTCATGATGCAAAATCTTCCATGATATTCTTCTCACAAACATGCTTATAATTTTCCTATCTTTTGTTCCATAAGGCACTGACGTAATCCAACTGTGAAGTTACCAGAACACAAACTACTGAGGCCAAGTTATCAGTGTCCAGACTGCAATGTCCTTTGGTCACCAGCCAAAACTGGAAAGCAAGTAAGAAAAACATAAGAGCCTGCTGGATCAGGCCAATAGCCCATTTAGTCCAGATGCCTGTGGGGAAGCCATAAGCAGATTTTGAGCACAAGAGTCCTCTCCCCTCTAATGGTTTTCAGCAACTGGTACAGTGGTGCCTCGCTTAACGAATGCCCTGCTTAACGAAATTTCCGCTTAACGAAAGGATTTTTCGAGCGGTTTCCCATAGGAATGCATTGAAATTCAATTTATGCGTTCCTATGGGCAAAAAAAAAAATCAAAAAAATTCAATGCATTCCTATGGGATTCACTAAACGAAATTTTCATTATAAGAAAAGACCCGTGGAACGAATTAAATTCGTCTAGCGAGGCACCACTGTATTCAGAAGCATCGCTGCTTCCAACTGCCTCCAACAGATCATAGCCATCACGCCTAGTAGCCATTGATAGCCCTCTCCTTCATGAATTTGTATAATCTTTTAAAGCCAACTAGGTTGGTGGTCATCACTATTTCCTGTGGGAGCGAGTTTGACAGTGTGCTGTGTGAAGAAGTACTTTCTTTTATCTCTCCTAAATTTTCCAACATTTGGCTTCATAGGATCTCCACAAGTTCTGGTGTTATGAGATGGGGGCACTTTTCTCTATCCACTTTCTTCGTGTCATGCTTTTATAAACTTCTGTCATGTCACCTCTTACTCATATTTTCTCTAAAGTTTCTTCATCGGGGAATCGCTAAATGAATCCATTGATCATTTTGGTTGCCCTTTTCCAACTCTACAACATCCTATTCGAGGTGAGACAACCAGAACTGTACACAGTATTCAAAATACATTTGCACTATAGATTTGTATAATGTCATATGATAGTGGCAGTTTTATTTTCAATTCCTTTCTTAATGCTCCCTAGCACAGAATTTGTCTTTTTCAGGACCCAGGACACACTGGGTCAATATCCGCCCGCCCTGTGGAATGCCCTCCCATCAGAGGTCAAGGAGATAAACAACTACCTGACATTTAGAAAACACCTAAAGGCAGCCCTGTTTAGGGAAGTTTTTAATCTGTGATATTTTAATATATTTTGGTATTTGTTGGAAGCCACCCAGAGTGGCAGGGGAAACCCAGGCAGATGGGTGGGGTATAAATAAATAATTAATAATAATAATAATAATAATAATAATAATCTTCATAGAGCTATCTATTCCAACCTCAATGTGTCATTCCTGGTCCGTCACTGCCAGTTCACACCCCATGAGCTTATATATTCAATTAATATTTTTTGCCCCAACATGCATTACTTTACATTTGTTTACACTGAATTCCCTTTGCCATTTTACCACCCATACATTCAGTCTGGAGAGGTTCTTTTGCAGCCCTTCGTAATCTCATTTTCTTTTAACAAACCTGGATTATTTAGTATCATCAGCAAATCTGGCTACTTCACTGCTCAGCCCAACTCTAGATCATCTATGAACAAGTTGGGGGAAAAACCAGTTCCCAATACCAATCCTTGCGGGACTCCACTTTCTACTTCTCTTCATTTGGAAAACTGTCCATTTATTCCTACTCTTTGCTTCCTGCAACTTAAATGATTACTGATCCACAAGAGGACATCCCATCTTATTGACACAAAAACTCTGCACCACAGAGGCCACTTGTGCTTTCAGTAACGGTAAAGGATCCTCAAGCTATGAACCGGATTCTTCAGGGGAAATGTGACCCTATCTAAAGAACTGGTTTAACACCACTAATCCAGGCAGATTACATAATACCAGCATCTCTGTCCTGTCTTGATTGAGCTCCAGTCCATTACCTAGTTCTCATCCACTTACATGTTTTCCTATCTTTTCCAGTTCTTATATTACAGAACTCAGCTGAATAACTAGACTCTATACCAGTGGTTTCCAACCTGTGAGCTGCAGACCCTAAGACATCTACAAGCTTGGTGGGAGCGGACAATAGTAAACCTTCCTTGGGGAACAGCAGGACATGAGAGATGGGAAGACTTGTATGGCTAAGTGCATCAAGCAGAAGTTCAGAATTGCAGGCAGGCAGGACCACTTGACCTCCCTCATCCCAACAATGAGCAAAATTAAGATGGTGACATGACCTGATGCACAGCACTGCACTTTGAGGTGCTGCTGGCATGAGCACTTGAAGATACTTAGGCAGCCTCATCGGGTTACAAGATCAGGCTCAGAAAACTTCTCCTTTGCCTGGTATACCACCAGGAGCAGGAGCCAAATTGAGAAGTTGAAAGAGGTGGACAGCAAAAAAATTCCTCCTCTCACACTCTTGAGCTCTCACACTCTTGAGCTCTGCAGCTGCGTAGACGCAATTTCCGACGCCGCTCAATGAGTCCCCGCACTGTGCTGGTTTACCGCAGCGTGTGGGGAACTTGCCAAGCAGGCGGCTCAGTTCACAGGCGGCCCATGGGCCTGAGGTTGCCAATGCCTGATCTGTGGTATTACTGTGCCTAGCCTCTCCAAGGGATGCTCCAGAGCAGCCAGCCAACAACAGCTCCTAACTCCCTCCAACCACTACCTGCTCTTTATCTAGAGCTGAAGCCCCACCCCATTGACTCTGATTGGTCAGGGGTTGTTCCCCAGGCTTGAGGCACTTCCTCTGGTGGTATCTGCATCTATTGACAAAGTGAATGAACACCTTCCCTGCCGTAGGATTCCAATAGCAAAGCGGCAGAAGGAAATAAATTTAGGTAGGGAGCACACACTATCTCAAGACACACTGGGGAAGGGGAGCAAAAGCAGCATTTTCCTTGTCTCTTGCAGAAGGACCACATGGTATTTCAAGCAAGGCAAACAGACTAAGCTTCCATTCATGGTTGTTTGCTTACACCTTACTGTGGGATAATCTACAATACACGTACCACTGAAATCATGTTCCAAGTCAGGTTGCAAAGGTCATTTTCACGTGAGTGTGCAAGTGTTCCTCTCTGTCTCCTTAGTCACTAGTTAGTCACAGCCCGATCCAAGCTGAGTTTCAGCAGGAACATTACCACCATGAAAATATATGGTAAAATATTAAGAAATGGGCCCCCAATACATGTTTGCGTTAAAAGTGGGCCTGAGTCTGGAAAGATTGAAGATACAGTGGTACCTCGGGTTAAGAACTTACTGTAATTCAGTCTGGAGGTCCGTTCTTAACCTGAAACTTTTCTTAACCTGAGGTACCACTTTAGCTAATAGTGCACAACCGCTGTGCAATTTCTGTTCTCATCCTGAAGCAAAGCTCTTAACCCAAGGTACAATTTCTGCGTTAGCGGAGTCTGTAATCTGAAGCGTCTGTAAGCCGAGGTACCACTGTACCTGCTCTAGGTGTAAGGATCCAGAGAAAATACAAGGACCTTGACCTGCCTGGCTCGGGACTAGATGGGCAGCCAGTGAAGCATCACACATTTTCAGTCAGATGCCCCCTTCAGCAATCTGGCTAGTGCCTTCTGTACCAGCTGGAGTTTCTCACCAAACCCAAGAAGCAGTCCCACATACAGCACATCACAGTAGTCTCATCTCAAGGTTACAAAGTACCGTGGTCAGGTTATTCCTGTCTACAAATGGCTGTTGCTGGTGAACGAGACAAAGCTGATAAAAGGCACTCCTACCCACAGAGCACCCTTGGGCCTATAGTGCCGCAGTTTGGGGGTGCCTGGAGTAAACCCTACACAAATACAGAGAGGAGTTCCTAAGATGGTTGAATGACATTTTGTTTGCCTCCTTCCTGGAACTCCTGCAGCCAAGCAGGTGCCAAATGTCTTGCTCTGTTTTCCTTTGGACCACATCAGTGAGGCCATCCAAGACCTTCACACCATAGCTGCCAAGTTATCCCTTTTTTAAGGGAAATTCCCTTATGCTGAATAGGCTTCCTCGTGAGAAAAGGGAAAACTTGGCAGCTATGCTTCACACACACATCCTTGAGTCCCAGAGAGGCCACAAAAACAACATAGGGGGCAGCAGTTACCAGTTACCAGTCTCTGCATCCACAGCAGACACTGTGATTCTCCAGCAGTTTGACTTCACCCCCTGAGGCGCACTCTATTGTCTCTCAAGACAGACTGATGTTAACAACAAACCACAGGGGTCTGCCTCTATGATCAGGAGTAACCAGTCATTGGACCACAGAGAAGAACTACATCAGAAGGTTGGTTCCCTGCGAATGCAATGGAGGCAGTCAAGTAGGATCTCTTTGCTGCCCTGCAGGTCTGATTATGAACCTGAACACATATTTGGTTGGCTTCTGAGTGAGATTTATGCCACTGACCCTCCAACCCTTGCCCAGTTCAATTTATCAACTGCAGCTCCTCAGTACACCAAGGAGCAAAACAGATGTCACAGCACTGGAACATGCACCAAGGAGAGATTACATGAGCCATATGAGTCTCACCACTCCATAGTGAAGCCAGATCCTCAACAGGGTCACCTGCTCTATCCACTGGAAAGTCCCCCTGAGTAGCCAGAAACATATAATGCCTAGTTCCCCACCACCTCAATTTAAATTTTCATTAGTTTTATAGTCTTCATCCCAAGTGTCATGAACTGGCAGGACAACAGGGAGGAGGAAAAGGATCCTGGTGAGGACACACAGAGGCAAGCAGGGGGTGGGGAAGGAAGTAGTCACAGGAGGATGGCGAGGGGATGGGGGTCAGTGTGCATGAACCAGAGCAGCGGGACCCATCACCAGAGCCAGAGGTGCCCCAGTCCCCACGAACACAGTGGGCTCTGAGGCATAGGTAGCAGCGGGAGTGGCACTCTAGGAGGCTGAGGCAGGCAAGGGCCCACAGCCCAGCTTCCTAGCTGGCTGGCTGGGGTTTGCTAGCTCTAGGAGAAGGTGTATGATTCCTCAGCTTGGAACAGTTGAGGGTGACATGCCTCATCAAGTCCAGGTGCTGCTATCAGAATGCAAAGGACAAAAGGGAAGCAGAACCAAGGTGCTGCCCATGTTGATGGACCTTGGCTTGGGTGCACCTGGACCTCTATGGGGCTGTGTTTTAGGTTTGACTCTGGACTGTATCCTGACTGCTAGCCTTCGGAGGTGGCTTACTTGGATTAACTCTGGACTGTGTCTCCTGAGCTTTGGACTCTGCTTGCTTGGATTGGCCCAGACTTTAAACTTGCCACCAGGTAGGCTAGGAGTTCAGGACACCAAAGGGGAGATTTGCCTCCTATGCTCTTCTCAGCTTTACCCTCTCAGTTCCCCAGTGCCTAACAAATACAACCCCTCATCCTAAAACCATTACTGTATCTTATCCACTCATTGAGACTACAAAGCTATGCCTATCTTCCTGGCCTGCATGTGGAAACTCCAGCACTTCTGCTTGGCCCCAGAATGAAATTAAGAGTCAGTGCTAAGCATGCTTCCAGGGGAAGGGCATTCACAAACAAAACTGATATTTTCTTAAGTTTTATAATGAGGATACAGGCATATTGGCCAACTCATAGAAAGTGAATGGGCTAGTGGAGGAGGCTGGATGCACCAAACACAGAAATGCAGACTTCTTTCCAGCCAGCTCCCAATAAGCTTTTTCTTTATGGGAGAAGGTTAGTTACTTTTGGAGCTTTATTTAGGAGTTGAGCTCTAGACATAATCAATGTCTCTACCAGATACATAGAAATGATGTCTTTAACTCAATTTAAGTACAAATCCAATCATTTTTTTCAAACATGGATATTTATATTCTGCTTACCAAACATAGGGATTTCATCTTCACCTGGCAAAAATAAACCGCTCTAGTCTACTCATTAACTATCAAATCTTGCTTCAACTTATTAGTCATGGGCAGTTTGTTTTCATTTGCTACTGGTTTGAGAAGTTTACAGCACACTAGGTCATGGCAGAATGAGGCTTAAAGGGAGCAATACCAGAAAGTGGAAGAAAGGGGGGGGTATATCCTTGTGTGAGTTCCTATATTCCCATAGCTGCAATCCTATACCCACTTGTCTAGGAATAAGACCCAATGAGCTCAACTTACTTTCTTCTAAGTTGCCACATAGGATTGTACCGCTAACCTCAGAAATTTTTATAGAAGCCTCAATATGTCAATATTTTAAAGATATCCCAGGAGTTGTTCCACAGCAGTTTTGCATGTAGTATAGTAGTTTGCAATAGTAGCCCTGCTACTATTGAAACCCCCAACAGTGATTTTAATGGAAATCATTTTGTCAACCCAGATGCAGCCTCACTGCCCATGAAGTTGATGGGCAATGGCAGCTCACCTTGCTCCAGCAGCAAAGGAACAATCAAGAGCTCATTTTTCACTTCCGATTGTCCCTCTGAAGTCCTCTCAATACCTATCCTATAGACCTGACATTACATATGTTGTCAGGTTTGGAGCGGGTGGGCAATGTTTGGGCAAAGCAGCCTCAGAGACCAAACTGAGACCATTGGTGGACCACATTTGGCCCACGGGCTGGAGGTTCCAGACTCTTGTTCTATAGGCGGAAATGATTCAAAATGTATACAGGATTCAAATGCAACAAAGAAACACAAGATTTAACTGCAAGATTGAAACAACAGTGAATATAATATTGTATTTAGTTATTAACACTGTTTAGTAGTCTAGTTTGCACCATTAGTTAGTAGTGTTAATGGGAAACTTGATTTAAATCTATCATGTAAATCACCCTTTTTCTTGCTTTTTAAATCATGAGTTATGGCAGGCATAGGCAACCTTGGCTCTCCAGATGTTTTGGAACTACAACTCCCATGATCCCTAGCTAACAGGGCCAGTGGTCAGGGATCATGGGAGTTGTAGTTCCAAAACATCTGGAGAACCAAGGTTGCTTATGCCTGAGTTATGGGCTGCAAAAAGAACAAGAAAAAGTGGAGACAGAGATAGTGTTGTAGAAATGTTTGGGACAAGGAAACAAAAAATTCAGGCAACAAATAGATCAGAACAACAAATGGAACAAAAATTCAGGCAACAAATGGAACAAAAATTCAGGCAACAAATGGATCAGAAAGGAGACCCATTATGGTACAAGGAAAAGGAGGTTCACATCCTATGGAGTTCAGAAAGGAAAAAAGGGGCTTAAGAGAATGGGTTAAAAACCACTTAAATAGCAACAAAAATGCTTTTTTGCCATAAAAACTGTAATGTGACCCTAGTGATTTGAGTTGTGGAGTCCTGGTTTTAAAAGATAAGCATCAAGAAAAAAACACAATCTATTCTTTCTTTGACATAGGATCATAATTGGCCTATAAAACTAAAGCTTAGGATAAAGGAGTTGAGAACCTTTGGAAAAACAGTTTCATTCACTAAAAAACATTCAGGAAAGAAGCTTGTGGAAGGGAAATTGATGTGGCATTACAGAAATAAGGAAGACTTCCAGTAATATATGGACAGAGCTCCAATAATAGAAGTATGAGGAACTTAAGTTGTAATCCTGCATACTCAAACAGAGTGGGTGAGGAGGAAGAGAGGCTGCTTCTAGGGGCAGGTACAGGATCAACCTGCGTGGGAAGAAAAGGGGAGTGGAGTGCTGCACAATAAATTATTATTATTATTATTAATTATTATTATTATTATTATTATTATTATTAAAAAGCTTTGTGCATCCTTTCTAAAATTTATTTATCAGTGTGTTTATTTCTTTCTGTAAATCTACGAAAGAATAAAAGAAAAGAAATATGGGGATTAAGGGGTTTTCTCCGGATAGCGGAGGGGTTGTACACTGTGTCCCATTGGTGTAGTGGGGGTGGCACTTGCCTTTCATCTGATAGGAATGTTCTGCTGGGGAGCCCCGCAAAAATGGGGGGTTGAGGAGGGTCAGTTTTTTGGGGGGTGATGAATGTCCATATTTTCACCTGCAGAAAGTTGGATGGTATGAAATCCATGCTCTCATATGGAGGAATTTACAACTTACAACATTCCTAAGGGTCACATTTACTACCAAAAGCTTACTCTACAGTCAGTGGGAAATAGGTTGGTATCTCGCCACATTTATGCTGCACACTGTTGGCTAGCAATAATGTCCTTGCTAAATATGTCAATGGAGGGAAGACTGAAGCTACTGGCTATGAGTATCATTAAGTAGGAGGGAGGAAGAGGAGCGGGAAATCATTAAAAAAAACTAAAAGCATGTAAAGAACAGCTGTTTTACCTATTAAGAAAATGATATAAGTTGCAACAGAATTCTAAAATTGTAAATCCTTAATTTTGAAAGGTGAGGTCTTTGCATATTTACTTAAAAGTAAGTCTTGCTGTGGTTAGACATTGGAGTAAGAAGTATTAATTTGTCTTACTCCCAGGTAAGTGTAAATAGGATTATAGTTCTATTCTTTAGAAATAAAATGCAGAACATATGTGAAGGGCAGCTAGGAGTTCTTTAGATGTTCTCAATTCCACGACTATTCTGCAGACACTATACCTTGTTTATTCACTGCAACATGATTAATTAATGTGAAGCTGTAGTCTACTGGAAAGAGGCAGAAGAACAAAGCAGATTTCAACATTTGAAATTTAACCTTCACTTTGAATTTCCTCACTTCCATTTTTTCCGCTTCAAGCTATACTTGCAATGTCCATTTCTGGTATCTCAACGATAAATACAGAATAAGATTAGTGGGGTTTTTAAAAAGGTAAGTATTACAATAGGAGAAATAAGCTGAGGTCAACAACATTGATAGTTATATATTGAGATGGTCAGACTCTGAAATCCAAGTAAGATCTCTCAAGAGTGTGGCAAAATACTATGTTCAAGATAATTCTTCCACCAGGTAAGAATGAAAATCTAACTCAAGAAGCGGTTTCAGTGTTAAAATTTTGTTACATATGAGTAGATTTGATATTAAATCAAGGATAGCAATTTCCAGAAGAAAAACACAGAAATTGAATGGGTGATATCAAAGGTAATACAGTACGTTAACATGAATGAATTTAACATCAATACTAGTAAAGTTTTAATAGCAGCAATTTTTAAAGCTGCAAGATTTGAGAGGCTCAATGACTAAGTCATAGACCTTTTACCTATAATGGGTTCCATTATAGCCCTAAACTCAAATGGAGGTTAGGGTAGACGGGGAAATTAGTAGTATTTCAAACACGGCTGGAAAATAGTCTTTCTCTTTATATGACCAAGGTAATGCCATTAACTGACGTAACGAGTGCAACTAAAGAAGTATTTATTCTGAAGCTTATTAAAAGATGGATGCTATTTTATATTTATTTTTTAAGGGACACTTTGCAAGTGGAACCATTATTTTCAAAGGCGGCAGATAAGCATAAATGGATTGAACATTTTGATAAAGCTTAGGTACTTCTTAGGTTAAGCATTGTTCATATATATAACCGATATCACCATGCTCAAATTTGAGTATTCACTCAGACTGATATAAACTGAAGTCCTGTGCTAAGTCACATGGGTAAGCAGCATCTTGAGTGGGGGTTATTTTCTGGGGATTATGCATACAGTGGTACCTCGGTTTAAGTACACAATTGGTTCCGGAAGTCTGTACTTAACCTGAAGCATACTTTCCCATTGAAAGTAATGGAAAGTGGATTAATCCGTTCCAGATGGGTCCATGGTGTACTTAAACTGAAAGTACTCAAACTGAAGCGTACTTAAACCGAGGTATGACTGTATATGCAAGAACACATACAGTCCAACCACTTCCTTGGAACCACCCCTGGGCGAGCAATATTACCTTCCGGAGCTAGCACACCAAACTGGTCTTGCTCTCTCCCCTCCTCCCTGCTAGGCAGAGTGGTTTTAAGCTCTCTGTCTTGCTTACAAGGCTCTTGCATGATATCATGAGGCCACATCCAAGTTCCTGCAAGAACCTCCAAGGGTCTGTGCAAGAGTCTCTGAGAGCCTGATAAGCAAGATGGAGAGCTTAAGAGCTTATTCTGCGCTGGGGAAACCCTGCACAAAAAGAGCATTTTACTTCTCCACCTTCTGTGAATTTAATTTGTTCGATTTCAACTGGCTGGCCTTCAACCATGTCAAGCTGAAATCACACTGTAGTTGCTAGTCTGGGCAGCTTCGGAACCATACTTGCTTCATAGCTGCCAAGTTATCCCTTTTTTAAAGGGATTTTCCCTTGTGCTGAATAGGCTTCCTCGCGAGAAAAGGGAAAACTTGGCAGCTATGACTTGCTTACCTTCAGCATTAGAACTGCATCATGTACTTTCACAGCATTCTCTGCTACCTCGGCTTAAATCAGTTGCATATGTAATTACAAGCAAGACTGCAGTCCAAGCACTTTTCTTGAAAGGCAAGGTTTATCTATTAGAACACAGTAAAAACTGGAAACAACTTCTGGGTAAGTTTTTGTTTTTAAGATGCATGCAAAGAAGTTTCAAGCTAAATCATTACTATAATCTATATATCCAGAGACAGATGCTGGCATGTTTTAATCTCTATTACCAATTTCTGCTAAAAATATGATTAACAATGTGTCACTTATGTGAATTGTGTATTAGCTCATGCTTATCAAAATAATAAATAAAAAGTGTTGCCGACCCCCCCCCCCAATGGAGACTAGACATTCTGTTTTGGTGCCCACAACCCAGGTCCCAGAAGCCATTTGGCTCCTAGCTTTTCTATCCCAGTTTCTAACACTGCTACAGACCCTCTTGGGTGTGAAGATTGGGCAAAGGGGTCTGACGTAGTTACAATGCTCTCAATTCAAAGGAAGGTGGCCCAGGAGGTGGCATTCTGTGTAGCAATTCCCTCCCTCTGACACTTTCGGACTGTTGTTTTCATGGTATCCTGAAGGCACACTTCTCTATCATGGCCTTTGGCACATGAGAGGCATTTATAGGACCTGCTCTATAAAATTCAGTGATTTGTTTTCACTGATTTTAATACTGTATAATCTAAATTGTTGTAACCCGTCCCAGAACCTCGTGGTGCAGGGTGGGTAAGAAATCTAATAATTATAATAAAATATCTTCTCTGGAAAATATTTTAGTCAATTTATCATAAAGCATTACATTATTTAATAGGTTAAAAACTCATAATAGGATATGGAATTTTAGCAAAAACTGCTGGCTCTTTCAAGTCCACATTTCTGCTTTTTATTAACACTATATAGGTATGGTTTCAAGGCAACTTGAAAGATCATAAATAGAATAGTTCTATAGATGAGCCCTAGGATTATTATTAAAGAACAGTTTTAAAGCAACAGCATTTTAAACCCCAAAAAAGATTTATAATGGCTTTCAACAGCTTCAACTGGAACATCATATTTTAAAAGTCAGAAAACAAACTTCCTCTAGCACAAGGAGTCTAGTAGTACTTCCAGTATTAGTTATACTTATACTTATACATATAAACTGTTAGGACCATGTAATACAGACTTATTCTGAAACCTAATATGGATGGCATCTTTGAAAATCTGGAGTAGATGATAAGAATGAAGATCAAAGCCAGAGTCAAATACCACTACAACAAATGAGAGCAATTAGTGGATTTGCATCAAAGAATAGAATTATGAAAGTTGAAGAAATCATTGCATTGCAATACAAAACCTGTCTAATTTGTGAATGCTAAATATATTGATTGAATAAAAAAATATTGATTGAATAAAAAAATATAAGCATAACTATAAATGACCACTGAAAGATAATGACTACAAGCATTGGCTGACGAGAAATCTGAAGTTTCGACAGCACAAAAATTTAAAAAGTAATCAAGACAATAGGATTAGTTACCCCGTAGGACACAGAACTAACTTTGAAAATGTAACAATAAGCACTGTTATACACAAAGCAAAGAAAAATGTGGCTATCAAAATATTGCCAAAGCATGAATGACTTAAGAACCATAAAATTAATGGGAAAACCTATTTGGGTCTTTCGCTTCTGCTATGTTTGTAGAATGCAAGGTAAAGTTTTCCTCTGTAAGCTTTCATTTATTAAGAAAATTTGTATGCAAGCTGGTGTGGTTTTGTGGGGCGGGTGGAGTTGAAAGAGTGGAAATAAGAACTCCCTCCCACAAGTAAAAAAATGAAATAAAGGAGGTGGGATGAGTTCCTTAAGTAGCTGGCTCATCACCACTCCTCTTACGAGCTGCAGCTGCTTCCAATTGTTCCCTGTGTTTCTCAGCTCTACAGCTGAGAAGGGAGGAGGGGAGGGGCCCCGCCGGCTCCTCTCCTCACAAGGGCCTGATTCTGGCTCCTTCCTCTGGTCTTTCCTCTTCTCTATCTGATTCCTCCTCTTCTGAGGAGTGCCGCCACCAGTCTTCTCCAGGTATGAATTCCTCCATTTCCCCAGACTCTTCCGTGGTTGCCGCCTCACCTTGGGGCCCTTGCCACCACTCCTGCTCGTCTGGCGCAACCCTGAGAAGATGAACCTTGGATCCCTTCCAACTCCAACTCCCTATCCAAACCACTTTTCAGATACTCAGGTGACGTTAAACAAATATTTTCCTTCATATTGTGCTTCAGTTGAGAGTCTTCTTAAGAACTTCATACAGTATAAGGAAGGAATAAGCAACCTGCGGACCACAGTCTAATTTTATGCTGGGGTGGGACAAGCTCAGGGGGGGGGAGGGGAGAATGAGGGGGGGTATAGTTTTTATGACTTAAAAAAACTTTTTAAAATCCAGCCAGAAATGATTTCAGATTCTGTCCCTGCATAGATGAGACCGAGTTGGTTCCTATGTCCCCTCCCCAGCCAGCATTCAAATTTCCTGCTGCTCCCCACATGCTTAGAACCCTCATTTAGCTTTAAACTTAAAGGAAGGCAGATGCCCATGCCACTGAAATCTGGATTTCTAAACATCTGAAAATTAATTTAAAACCACAGACTTTCAACTGCTTTACCACAGACTCTCCCATTTGAGCTAGAATTACAGTTGTTCAGAGGTTTCAAAATAAATTCACATCAACCACAAATTAACCAGATCTGTCTGTTTCATTTTTGTAAAACCATAAACAATCTCATCCCCCATGATGTTCTTCCCTTTCGCTGGCACAAAGAAGTTAAGATGATGTCTCACAGCAAGACATTGGCTAGTGTAGAATGTGTCAACAGTACGAACAGTGAACAGAAAGTATCTAGCTCAAACCACTCCACATACATTCAGGGGTATCCCACAGGGTGCCCTCAAAATGTTTCCTAGACTACAACTCCGTCAGTCCCAGCCAACATGGTCAATGGTAAGGGATGATGGGACCTGTGATTCAGCAATTTTAGAGGGTATCCTGTTGGCTACCCTTGCATTAGATGGTCTTAGGAAAGCTAGGTCTTCTCTCAGACCCCTATTTGCAACGCAGAAATAGTACTCCTGACCAGCCATATGAAGTTGTTTTAAGAAATCATATATTAAGGCACTCTAGATATCCCAAATGCTTTGCGAATTCTATGTACAGTGGAACCTCAGGTTGCGGACATAATCCATGATGGAGGCACGTCCGCAACCCGCAGCATTCGTATCCCGCAGCGCCACTTCTGCGCGTGATGTGATTTGGCATTTCTGCGCATGCGGCAAAACCCGGAAGTAACCCTTTCCGGTACTTCCGAGTTTCCCGCAGTACACAACCTGAAAACGCATAACCCGAAGCGTTTGTAACCCGAGGTACCACTGTATTACAATCCCAGCTCCAATATCATATCTTAAATTATGCACTCTATGACTCCTCTGTAAAATGCATCTACTTTTTTTACTGTCAAATAATGTATAAAAATTTTGTTTAATGAAGTTTTTAAAAAAAATTCTTTAAAGAAAGTATTTTACACTCCTACACAACTGAGAGCTCAAAGTAAGAGGCATTTCATTTCCTGCAAAGAGAAAGAACTTGAAATAAAGATGAACATTTATTTTTTTCTATTTCTAGCAACTAGATTTTGCAGTATCTCATGACCCTAAGTTATGAACAATAGCTATTGGGAATACACAGATGACAGTTTGCACAAACGAAAATGATGCCAGCTTTAATGGTAAATATTTTTATATCCAGAACCATAAGGTCTATTTATAAACAGCCCACAGTGTTTAGCAACAATTGGCTGGTACACACGAATATTTCTTTCAAAATTAAACAAACCACTTCAGATCAGATCTGATCTCCCATGCAAGGAGAACTACAGCATTATCACTATCTAACAGGGCCAAAAAATATGGGGTACCAGAACTGCAAGCGGATGCAAGGCCATCTGGAAGAGAGAGAAAATGGGACTAGGAGGGATAAACAGAATGTTGGAAACTGTTCACGGGTAATTTAAACAGCTAAAGTTCAAGTGATACACAGATCTAAAATACAAGCTAGAAGGAAGCACTAAATGCATTGAAAAACATTTTTGGCGTTTTATCTGAACGTTATTTTTAATTTTATTTTATGTACCCATCAGCAACACACAAACAAACACAAAGAAAATTACTTACTATGTCATTTTCTAGATTTGCTCCCGAATAACAATACCATCCTTTCCCTCTAAGCCTTACTTTAGCATATCAGCTTTGGTGTCTCTTTTACATTATGCAATTTTTCCCAGAACACTTACTATCATTAAAGTCATAATTCATTTCTCAATGAGAAGTGATTTGGGAAGGATTATTCTCCGAGTGGCTGTATATCAAGTTGGAACAAATGCCTTCTCAACAATATAGTTAAGGTATTGGGGACAATCAAGGAGTTCACATGTGTGCCGTCCCCTTAAACCTTTCCCTGGAGTGAAGCTTCTCCAAATAGGGTCGAAAGTAATCTTTTTGAATGAGCATGGCCAGAATGGTAAAAGGATCTGATCCATAAACACTCCTTTATTTGTGTCTGAGGGCTGTTCACTACGCAGGAAAGTATGTTAATTAGATTCTTGTTTATCTGCACATATGTTTCTCCAAAATTATGAAGTTAAGTCAATTGTGTTGTGTGGATGGCAAAAGGCAGGCATGTCAAACAGGTAGATCGTGATCTACCGGTAGATCACTGGATGTCTGCAGTAGATCACTGGTAGATCATTGGCTCCCCCCAAAGAAGCTGAACAACTGTGGCTCCCCTAAAAAAGCTCAACATTTTACCTCCTCCCTGAAAAAACCCAACAGCTTTGACCTGAACCCCCCCCAAATGGGGCCTTCCTCCTTCCTAAAAAAAAGCTCAACAATTTTGACCTGAACCCCCAAAAAGGGGGTAGATCACTGCCAGTTTTTAACACTGTGAGTAGATTGCAGTCTCTTAGGAGTTGGCCACCCCTGGCAAAAGGGAACAAAAAGAACATTCATTTAAATAAATATGCCATCAAGCAAATTTTTGTCTCAGGAAGTTCAGGCAAATAATATATACATACACATCACCTTTTTTCTGAATTTGTTAAGAACAGCTAATGCAGGGAAGTCTCTACTATGTCTATAGAAAGGAACTAAGTTCCTTCAAAGTCTTTGTGTCTATGGATGCTCCATTGCTATTGTATTTTAGAAAAAATAGTTTCATGATATCCCTGGCATACAATCCAATTTATAAAACTGAATAGAGAGGACACTATTAGTTCATCTTGAGAGTTCACATGCATGTTTGAAAAAGCAACTTAGTGCTGAATGTCATAGATACTGCACCATGCTTTTGTTTTAGTTGCTGTATGTGACTCTGGGATCCTTTTGAAGAAGTGTGGTCATTAAACTAAATGTATCAACTCCTTGTATCAAATGTGCGGAGAGACCAAATGTGAAGAAAGAAAAATCTGTAAACATTACATAAAAGTTTGCTACTGAAATATAAATTATGGCAGAGATTTGCTGGTATACTTTGCTATTGTTTCAAAAACTCTTTTTCTGTATGCATCTGCAGAAGTTTGAATGTAACATTCCATTTCCTGTACATTTATTCTCTAGGAATGAATCTATATATATAAAAATGTTCCCACTGCATGCGCGGAGGTCACAGCCTTGCTCCGTAATTGCTGAACCAAATTGCATCAAATTAGGACAAAGCGTACCTTGCCCATCAGGGAAGGATCTGGCATAATTTTTTTTCAAAAAAACCCACACCTTTCACACCTAAAATAATGATTAAACACAAAAAAGTGGTGCCCAAATTAGACATCACCAGCAGAAGGTCTGAAGACTCCAGCAGCATCCAATAGAAAGACAAATCGCATGCTGTTGCCTCCAAAGCCGCGCCACCAGATGACACCACAAAATTCCACAGCAACCAACTGAAGAGAGGCCTTTTGCAGCAACTAGGCCCAACATTGCTCCGCAGACTGAATAGGCCGCAGCAGACTAGGCCGCTTTCCAGACTAGGCCAAGTGGAGGTAAGGGCCTACCTGGGGGGTGGGGTGGGGGGGCCGAATAGGGGGCAGGGATAGGTAATGGGTCAGAACAGGGTGGGGGGAGACACAGGGATGCGCCTATGTAAACTTAACACATGAAAAACGGGGACTCTGAAGGTGAGCGGAGTCTGAAGTGGGACTCTGAGGCTCCATTTAACAAACTGAGCCACCGCCAACACGTGGCAGGGCCAACTAGTAATTGATAAAAATAGAAATGAAAACCATTTAAAGCAGGGATTGGGAACCTATGGCCCTCCAGATGGTGCTGGATTCCAACTCCCATCATTCATTACCACATGCCATGCTAGAAGAGGCTGAGTTGGAGTCCAGCAACACCTGGAGAGGCACACATTTCCTATCCCTGATCTACAGGATGCAATCACAGGTTGTCTGACAATGGATAAAACTAACCCACAATTTAGGATTGGTACCAGCATTGTTTGGACAACAAACTACAGGCCTTCCAAAACCTACAATTTTAGCATAAGTTCTCTTTTGACAGGTTATCTGCAATTCAAACTGCCCATTTATCAAACATTTACAGTAGTTACCATAAAATAAAAAAATTCATTCCAGTAGCACATTAGGTATCTGAAGAAGTGTGCAAGCACACGAAAGCTCATACCAATGACAAACTTAGTTGGTCTCTAAGGTGCTATTGGAAGGAATTTTTTTATTTTGTTTCGACTACAGCAGACCAACATGGCTACCTACCTGTAAGTAGTTACCATAGTACATGATGCAGTTGTATGTGCTTATATTTAATTTCCTATGCTATTACAACCTACAAAACAATGAAGAGGCAGTATTTCCACTTTATACAGATCTGCATGTTGCCAGCAATATTTGGGAGCCTGGGCTAACGAGAACCAAAATTCTGGCCCAGGAAAAGTAATGTTGCAGTTAATCTGCAAGCATAAGCAATCCCACAGTCATCCAAGCTCCCATATACATTACATCCACTATGATGTTCTCATTATGCAGAAGTCAGCAGACCATACCAACTCCCGGTAAGAAAAATCAGGGATCAGCAGCGGTGTGGCACCGGAAGTCGCTTCTACGCATATCTGGACATGCGTAGAAGCATCTTCTGGTGCCAGCGCTGCCCTATTTCTGGTGCCCAGACATGGGCAGAGTGGCACCGGGGAAGTCGCTTCTACTCTGCTAAGGATTTTTCTCTACTCGGGATAACAGCGGGAAACGGGTTTAAATACAGGAGTTTCCCATGAAAAACGGGAGACTTGGCAGCTATGCAGCAGACCTCTATGGATATGCACCTCCCTCTCAGGTGGGAGGAGAGAGAAGAAAGGATATAATACTACCAATGTTTCCCAAGTGCTGGTAAAGTGTTTAAAATGCAATTTAATTAACAGTTCCCCCCAAGGTCAGTACTGTCTCTGTATTGCAGAAGGGGGAGGGGGGAGGCTGAAAGAGTGACTTCTCTAAGGGCAAAATGGTAAGTTCACTGATGATTTAATAGTTCTGGTTACAGGTAGGTAGCCGTGTTGGTCTGGATCGAAGTAAAATAAAAAAAAATTCCTTCAGTAGCACCTTAAAGACCAACTAAGTTTTTATTTTGGTATGAGCTTTCGTGTGCACTTCTTCAGATTTCGTTTGGTATCTGAAGAAGTGTGTATGCACACGAAAGCTCATACCAAAATAAAAACTTAGTTGGTCTTTAAGGTGCTACTGAAGGAATTTTTTTTTATTTTACTTTGATTTAATAGTTCATTCTCTAACCACCAAAATATGCCTCACCAGAACACAACCTCTCCTTCAGCCCACATCACTCTATAAAGTCTCCTGCTTTGTGAAAAGGGGTATAGGGGACCTACAGGTCATTTGTAGGATGGAAGCTCAAATGTGATATATCTTTGTTGATCAACAGTACAGGAGATGCACATCCTGTGCCAGGTAAGCACATGTTAAAAGTAAGTAACCGAAGCTGGCATGCAATTCATTATGGCCATAAACACCCTATAACTTTTAAATACCTACATAAATTCGTAATATTCATAATTACAAGGAGGCACATTTATCTGGAGCCAGGATTTTGGAATCTAACTGAGAATTGTAACTATTCCAGTGAAAGAAATCCAGGTCAGGTTTTCAAGCACATTCAAACCCAGAAACCTCCCAGGTGATGCTGATGCTGCCGCCTACCAGATCAGCTTGCTGTTGCAGACTTATTTTTATGCTAATTGGGCAAACTAGTTTTAGCCAGCCTTGTGAATAGATAATTCAAAAGCACAGGATACTTTTTTTCAAGCTGAGACACAAGATGCTTCTAACTAGTTTAACAAAAGTTACTTACTCAACACAACATTCTTCTTTTTAACCATTTCAATACCCAATTTGGAAACTCCAGCCCCTTATAAAGAACAATTTATTTAGTTCTTTGTAAAAGAAGTTGAGGGCAAGGAAAAGGAACTGTTTATATTCATGTTAATCTAGCTAAAATATCTCCACATTAAAGTTTTAAGCACATAAATATAAAAAACCAGGTTGCATTTTATATACATTTTTGCAAAATAAAAGCAAAGTATTATATTTGTAGAAGGGAAGATTTTAAAAGAATATTGTGCGAGTCCACAACTGTTTCCATTCTGTTTTTTATTGGCAGTAGTCTGGAATATATATTCACTACTTATACATCTTATATTTGATTGCACTTGCAATGGTGCAACCTCAAATAATCTATTGTTCCTGAACAAAGAAGCAAGAGACAGGTAGAAATAAACTTGGCTACACATTTAGTACACCATTTGAACTCAAAAGAACAGAGGAATCTGCTGGCTGGGGGGGGGGGTAGGCTTGTTCAGAAGTGCCCCCCACCAGTGGAAAAATGTATTACTGAGGGGCCACCTCCATCACTGTCAACCCACTGCACCCACATAACACTCTGGAGGCTTGGCTCTGCTGCCAGAAGGGTTTCCAATGGAAATTAGGCCCCCAAACAGGGAATTCCATGAGCATGAGGGAGGTGAGACAGATGCAGCCTTGGATCAGCGGATCAAAAGTCCCAATATTCTCTAAAGAGTCCCAAGGCTCAGAGCCTCCACAACGACAGAATGGAGCTTTCCCCACAAAAACAAACAAACAAAAAACATGCAGGTGGGGAAAACCAGTTAAGCTTGCCACACCCAAAGCCTTCTGGCCAGATCCAAGTCACCAGGATTTTGGAAGTGTCAGTAGATTTGCCACTTCACACACCTCCAACTCCCACTTAGGATTGCAATGGAAGTGTCACTAAGTCAAATCCTGCACTGAGTTAACTGTAACCTTTTTCCAGCTCATCCAGCCACTTCTGTGCTCCCTCCACAATAAATCTGCCCAGTTCTATATGATAGTGCCCATCTTTTCCAAGGAACCAGTTTGTCATTCATTCCGGCAGCAGCTGCCTTTACATCTTTTTTGTATAGATAGATGCAACCACGGAAGCTGCAGGGGAAATGCAGAAGCATTTCCCTCTGGGCAGAGTACAAGACAGGCAAAAGTAAAGAAGGCTGGCTACAATCATGCCAAATCATGCCAAATCTATTGTTAAGATTGGTTTGCAAGCCTCTCTTTTAGCAAGGGAAAGTGCCAAAAACATGTGAATGACAGAATTTGAATCTAGGTGGTGAGAAGGAACAGATTTCCATTTCTGTTGAAAAGGTGACAAGCAACATATAATAATAATAATAATAATAATAATAATAATAATAATAATAGTAATTTATTATTTATACCCCGCCCATCTGGCTGGGTTTCCCCAGCCACTCTGGGCGGCTTCCAAAAGGATATTAAAATACAATAATCTATTAAACATTAACATACTGAACACAATGAACACACTGAAACTTGCACTTCAAAACATACGAGATGGCCTGATGTTAGCAAACAAACATTGGTACTGTGTGCATATTAGAAACTATGAAGTATAAGCTGCTTAACCAGTAAAATAACAAACAGGGATGGGAGGGGCATTCGCATACTGTCCATGTTGGACATGGGTTTGAAACCTCCAGTTGGTGGATGGGTTGACAGCCTTCCACATCTCTGGTCCCTTCCAATACCAGCTGTTCAGCAGAAGCAGATTTTAGAAGTCACATTCCACAGAAAGCCAGTCTATAGTACAGCCTCTATTAACTGAAAAGGTCTAATTACCATTTTTTCTTGCTACCATGCTGACCTCTAAATGAATTGCTGTGAAGCAGGTGAGAGCTTTCACCACCCTAACATTCAACCGTGCAGGAGTTCAGAGGCACTTCCTTCTATAGTGCTGCAACTTTAAACCATAAGATCATAACCAGACAGTGTGTGAGTGACACGGGTGATTCTTCTCTAAAATAAGGAAAGGGGGAGAGGAATGCAAATATAAAGCACAGGATAATGCACGGGGAGGGGGGGGGACACCAATGTCTGCCTAATTTTTAATATCACTAACAAACTACGTTATTTTACATCTGAGTAATTTGAAACAGAGAAATCATTTATGATGGCTATTATAAAAAGGGTTCACAACGAAATGAAACCCTAAAAATAATTATGATATCCCACTGGTCAAATGCCAGGAAGACACTGGATTATCAGTGATATTCAGATCAAGCATCTTTAACACTATAAAATGCTATGAAACTACTGAGATTGTTGAATGGGATGATTTATCTGGAAAGAAGATACGTTGAAGGGGTGAGCTAACAGCTCTCTATACTTTATTGCAACTCAGTTCTAACCTAAGGTAGTCCTTTGACCTTTTTAAAGTAGCACTTAAGACTTTAATGGTTGCACAGAAAATCTGGAGTACATCAATATCAAAGCAAACAAGCTTATTTTATTCTCATCTTTTCTCAAACATTTGTGAATAGGATGACACTTCTTAAAATACATCTTAAAATTAAAAGTACCAATTGCGAGCAGAAAGACTGAAACTTCAAAATTAGCTAAATACTGCTGCAGTATAGTTTTGAAAGGTGTCAAAGAGAAATCACGGGAAAGACAAGATGCCAATTATGCACTACTGTAGTTTAAGGCAGCAGTGTTCAAGCTTTCTGCCTTTTCACATCAACTTGTCTGTCAAAGAACCCTGCACAACAGTGATGCAGATGATTCTGGGGTGTGGCTGCACTCATTTCATGCAGAGGGCTGACCTAACCTGTTGTAGCTTGCCATCACCCCACATGAACTAAGAACATTTCCTAAAACATACTTCATACTTCCCTATGCCTGCATATTGCACAGAAAGTTAGGTAATGAATGGAAAGCTAAATTTCAAAGAAGTGTATCCTCCATTACTTATCTTCTCACTGAAGAATGTAGAGTCCAATGTTTCCCAAAACACAGTTTGAACACATCCCAGTTGGATGCTTATAAAGTGAAATGACAGGTTTATAGACTCTATGTGTATATTCCAGTAGAGAAATCGGGAATTAGGTTCACCAAACCACCATCACCACCAGTCATCTAGCTCCAAATGTTGAAGATGGAACTTGTCACAGGATATGAGACCATATCAGTATTGCCTAAATAACATGTCTCACTTATTTACACTTTATTTATTAACACTTATTTACATTACACCTTACTGCTATGTAGGTGCAATTCACTCAGTTTGGAAAAATCCTTTATTTTACTTAACATATTTTTAATCTGCCTATTAGGGTTCAAGTCCTTCCAAACCTGTCCCTACCCTGAATAACTTAATGTCACACTCAAACTGGCTAACTCACATCTCACTCCTGGTTTCAGGTTATTTATTAATATTAAATATCACAAATCCAATGCAGATATTTCTTTACTAAGACTTCCCTCAAAGTAAAATACTGTATGTCTGTTTACTCCTACCTTCAATTTCAGAAAAGCTTGTTCTTCTATTTATTTAACAATTATCACTTTAATAATGTGCTCTTCCAGTTAATCTGGGAAAGAAATTAGTCACGCCCCTTTTTTAAAAATACTGCTCATTGCCTCTTTTCCAATTCTTGGATGAAGAGATTAATTTTAATTTGCATATGGCTAACCTCTGCCAGGGACATCAGCTGAACCTTGTCTGGGCCCTGTTCCTGAAGAGCCTAAGTCTGCTCAGGTTCCCCTGCAACAAGCACCAGCTAGGCCGAGTCAGGGGCCTGAGGCTGTCCTGACTCCAGGTGCTGAGAATACCTCATTGCTGACAGCTGGTCCACTGCCGGCTGGGTCAGGAGAGGCTGAGGTGGCTCCTGGGTCCAGTAACCCTCCAGCGTCTCCCGAGCTGCAGAGACTCAGGGCTGAGAGGAGAGACCTGAGTACTCGCAGGAGGAGTGCTCGCCTTCAGGCGAAACAGGGTGGTGAGTCCTCAGGGGATCGGGACCGGCTGTTACCTCGTCAGAGATAAAAGGCAGTCAGACCCTGCCCCAGGTTGCGGGAGCACCTGTTTGCTAGATAGATCCTGCCTGTGTTCCTGCTCCTGACCTCGCCTAGTTTCCTGCCCTGCACCCTGCCTCAGCTTCATCGGACTGACCCCTCGTTGATTCCTTAGACTTCAGACCAGCCCTGGACCTCGCCTTGGACCAGCACAATTGCGATGTTGGTAACCAGTTATTGCCTAGCCCTACTATTCAGCTACATGTTACTTGAAGCAGACACACGGTTGACCACACAGGCATGCTCTTGGTCCTGATGGTTATCTTTCTTTATCCACAGTAGATTCTAGCTGAACTTCTAATATTGTGGTTTTAAACAACTCCTAAGCATTTGGGAAATTTGACCCTTTTAACTTTGCCTTTCAGCTTCCTTTTTAACACTACACCTCACACTACGTCCTGGGCACCACTTAAGATTAAATTCAGGGTTGCCAGCCCTCTGACCAGTTCCATGGCCAACTGTTCCAGAGCAGAATGCTTTAGAGAATCCAGAAATGTTTACATTTTTGTTGTGATTGGAACACATATGTAGCCAGTCCATGTGCGGGTAACTGAAGTCACCTATCACTAATGAACAAATAACAATTTCAATTACAATACTGGGCAAGCTTGGCAGCTTCAAAGTTTTTATCTTTGTTTACTAAATGCAAGTGAAATAAGCATGCAAAATTAGATCACTCTATAGTGGTCCTCTAAATGTTATCTATCTAAAACTCCCACCATCCCTGACCCTGGCCATGCTGACTGAAACTGGTGGAAGTTAAGAGTCCCACAGCATCCAAAGAGCCAGAGGTTCCCCATCCTGTGCAAACTGAGAATTTTCCAATGAAAATAAGAATAATTTGTGCAAAGGGAAATTAATTCACATTTTTATGAATGTCTTCATTACAGAAATTAAATTCTATAATTTGAATTTACAACAGTTAACATTATATTTATCTTATCAATGAATCCACACAATCCTATGTGTCTGCTTAGAAATTTTGCAACATGGTGGAATGAAACCTGGCTTTTATTTCTCTTTCACAGCAAAAGAACTGAAAGCAATGGAAATGTGCCTGGCAGTTTTGTATGATGATATGTGATTTATCACTGTTATAGGCCTTTCACTGACGAATGCAGTGCTGACCTCAGTTGGAAATGGAATAAAATGATAGCAAGATGTCTGGCATGCTGACCAAAAGACCACAGTGAATTAAAGGGCATGGTGTGAGCAGTTTTATGTAGTCCCTAGCCCACGCTGATACAGAATTTATTTGCCAAGGCCATCAAATGGTGGCATATTTGAACAAGGTAAACAGGGCAGTCTTAAGCATATTGGGTGCCCGGGCGCCGTGGTGCGATGATCGCTCCGGCCCCCCGCCCCGTTTCTCACCGCGGTGGGCGGGCGGGCGCAGCGCGCAGTGCCCCCCTGGCGCCCTTCGCCACCCGGGCTTTCCTTAGAGCCAGCCCTGAAGGTAAACTAGGCGGTCAACTGATGGATGAAATTACTATATTTAACTTGTAAAATGAGTGGTTTGTTAACCCAAAGTATAGTATTAATGGACAATCTAGTCTCTAAATCTGAAAACTATAATCGGAATAAAACAAATTGGAGGTCCTTCTGCAGCAGCTTACTAAAAATATTTCCATTCCATTTATACAAAACACACACAGTATCTTTCATGTTCACAGGTCATTCATTTCAATTCATACAAAGGTCCATGACCTTCTATCTTGATTTCAAAAGACAAGTCTCTGTAGCTACATAAAAGTTTCAATCTCTAGTAGAAAGCGTTATTCTTATGAGACTTTACATTTAATACATCTTTGGTCATTTTTGTGAAAATCGTTTCTGAATATAGCTGTCTTTGTTGATTAAAACTGCAATAAACTGAACTTTTCGGCACATCAGTCCTCAGGAATACAGTAAAAAAAAAATTGCACCAAGAAAAAGTTCAAAGCACCTAAGAGGACATTTTTGAGTCTGGGTGGTGACAGCACAAACTGTTCAGAACTTTTTCAATTATTAGTCTCACAAGCAGGAAAGGTTTGCTACTCTTGAAAACCCCAGAAGATGGCATACATGTCTCTAAGAGAAACTTTTTATTCCTTATTGTATCACAAACAAAGCAAAAGTCAGACAAGTAATAATGGCTACAGTGCAGCTTTTAGAATATGAAGGGGGTAAAATTGGTTTATCATAGTGCCCCTTCTTTTGTGTGTTTTCTATATATGAGATTAAAAAAAAACCCTCTACTGACAGCCCAGATTCTGATCACAGCAATTTTATTTTAAGCAAGCACTAATGTCCTTTCATATCCATTCCAAACAGAAGGGTAAAATGACAGTTTGCTCAGTTTGTTTCTACTTCATTATCAACAGTGAGAAAAATACGGTCAGAGTGTTAAACCTTTGCTATTACTGGAAGAAAGAGGGACCAAACAAATAAATCATTTCTCTAATCTAAGACAAACCTTTTTCCCAAACCTGAGACCTGGTCTTGCCATCTCTCTTGCACTAAAATTAACATGAAGCCAACAGGAAATACCAGATTTATTGTTCTCCAATTGTATTGTAAACTTTTTTCCAGGGGAACATCTAACTATTCCTTCACCTTGACTTTTCCTTGGTTTCCAGAAAAATATATTTAATTACAGGGCCCCAATTAAAGATACATTTTGAAATATTAAGCAATTAGCCCCAAAGATGGTTCCAAAGATTCTATTTAGAACCAAAGCATATAAGTGAATACATTCATTTTATTTATTTAAAATTATTTATATCCTACCCTCCATCATTACTGATACCAGGATAGAGTGCAGCATAAAATCATCTTTAAGAAAAATTTAAAAAAACTGATTCTTAAAAACACGGACAAACAAATCAACTAACAGGAGAGAGTGAAGTCATCTGGAGATGATAGCTATCTAATTTAGTTACCACAAGCAAAACAGGATCGCCATATATCCATAAATATAAAAAAGGATCAATATAAAACTGCTTAAAATAAAAATATCTGAAGATAATTACACTTTCAATAGCATGTTGCCTACCTGAAGGACAGGCACTTTTTGTGGTGTGTTCTGCGGTGACTGGTGAAGCTGCGCCCAAGGCTGATGGTGAGGATGTGGTGGTGGTGAAGACTGGTGGTGAATGCCTGGGTGAGGTGGCATGGGAGGACAGGTTGGCATCTGCTGCTGAAAAGATGACTGGCTGGGATGCTGCTGACCAGATATTAATCGTTCTTGTATTGCTTGTGGATCAGCAAGGCCAACACCTGGACAGCCATTTGGTCTCATGTGGCCACCCATTTCCCGTGGGGCTGAAGACATGCCCATGAACGGCCGATTCTGTTGTATATTCCGAGGGCCCATACTCCTCTGCCCAATTCCCATGGCACCAGGTGGCTGGTGAGATGGCTGAGGATGGGGCATATTTGGATAACTGCCAACTTCCATTGGTATTCCAGCACTACCAGGCCTACCCTGTGGAGGAGGTGTACCTGCTGGATTACTCATTGCTTTCATGGGTGACATGGGAGGTGGAGAAGCATAGGTTCCCTGAGGCTGTGAAGGGTGCATAGTTTGTGTGTTCATTTGGTTAAGTGAGCCACTAGGGTGAAGGGGCTGCTGGTGCATTAGTCCTTGACCACTGTTAGATGGAAACCCTACGGCATTTGGGTACCTAGGTACAGACTGATTCATTGGAGTGTTATTTGTAAGGCCTAAATTCTGATTCATCCCTGTATTGTTTACTAATCCCTGATTAAGGTTACTGTAAGGATAACGAGAATACTGCCCTGAGTTGTTTATAGTAGGTGAAGGTACTGTCTGGCCCCGAGAACTAAAATTCAGTGTTTGTGGCCTAACAGCACCCTGCTGAGGAGGGTTAGGGGAGAATCTGGGACCATGGGCTACTGATTCTCCATGGAGAGCAGTGGGAGGGTGGTGATGAAATTGCTGCACTGAATGTCGTAAAGAAGGCCCCATGCTTGGATTCTGTTGGGGCACATGAGACATGTGGCCAGGTCCTGAGGTGGCAATGAAAGGATTTCCCTGATTAAGACCTTCCTGGCTTTGAGAAAACTGGTTTATCCTCTGCTGTTGTGGCTGACCATGCTGTTGCATTGAAAAGTCACCACGAGCCATATAATTTCCCATCGGCTGCATGTGCTGAGGATGTCCCTGTCCAGGTGGTCCTGATGGTGCTGGTGGCGGCGGCTGAGTGGGTGGTGGTTGCTGCTGCTGGTATGGTGCTCTATTCTGGTCTGGCACTTGAACTGCCCTTGGCCCCCACATAGAACTACCATCTACAAAGGGTTGTGCATGCCTTTCATTCTGCATACCAGGATAGACACCCATTTGACTACCGGTACTCCCACCGTGAGGAACTGGAGGATTATGATACTGTGAGTGAGGAGATGCTATACCATTCCCTGGGGCATTACTCATCATTCTGTTGGGCTGATCCATCAGATGCATTTTCTGCTGTTCATACTGATTATAATGATCAAAGTGGGTCAACTTTGCTTGATTTTGACTGTTAGGAGGATGGTGAAGGGGTGACTGCAATGAGGCAAATCCTTGATCAATAGGCATTTGTTGCCCCATAGCGTTTACTGCATTTTCGGGGTATCCACATTCACCCAAGCCCTCCAGTCCTTCACTGAAAATATTCCCATCTTCTCCAAACAGGCTCAACATTCCTGGATCTGCCATCTTTGTTCCAGCACGCAGCGTCTCAGAGCCACAACTAGAATACTAGTTCGTGCTTCACCTCACTGAGGTGTTTGTCTTCAAAGCCTTTAATCCTCAACTAATCGCCTTCATGTCATTCCATATTTCCTTAATTCTTTTGGACCACAGAGTGTCAGGCAAATTCGTGTTACGAGTCCTAAAAAAAGAAGAGAAAATTTCTTTTAAAACCAGGTTGCAAGTAAAAACACAAGTTGTATTTAAACACACTACAGCTTTCTGCAATTCTAAATGAAGCCTTTACAAATCCTGAGCTTTTAATATTTCATTTAGAAAACTCATATGAAGGTTGATTATGATAAGAAACTAGAAAGCCAGGAAACAGTAACCTTAAATTAATCCATTCACTACACTTCCTTGTGTTCCATTCCTGGATAGAACAGAACAAAAGAACACAACAGGCAGCTGAGGCAGCTGCCACAGCAGGCAGTCAAATGTATGAATATAGCCAAACAGCCCATCTGCTGAACTAAAACCCTGAAAATGCTCTACTTACCAACAGCATGTCCTTAACCTTATTCCCCCGAGCAGAGTAATCAGATGAGTGAGCAAGCAGCAGCAAGAACTACAATAAGCTAAGTCAGTTATATGCCTAGCTCTTAAGGTTAATTTCTTCTAGTAGTCACAAAATCCTGTTGCTCAGTTAACTAACTACACATTTAAATAAATTATAAGGCACACTCGATACGCAATGAAGTTGCAAACAGGATATTGAGTTCTGTATTAATGCAACATTCAGGCTTAATTCTTAACATTTGTATCCAATGTAGCACTAAATTAAAGTCACTAAACAATATTCAAGTTACTGTACAAGAAAGGAGACTACGACTAAACATATGGAAAAACTTTCTGACAGTAAGAGCTGTTTGACAGTGGAACAGACTCCCATGAGAGGTTGTAGACTCTCCTTCATTGGTGGTTGAAGGAGAGGTTGGCTGGTCATCTGTCATGGATGCTTTAGCTGAGATTCCTGCATTGCAAGGTGTTGGACTAGATGACCCTTGGGTCCCTTCCAACTCTAAGATTCTATGAATACATTGGCTCTGCTGGTGAAAAGGCTTGCACCAGCAGAACACTGATGCACACCAGAATGCGTAAAGAAGTTCTTGGTAACTCTGTGGCACAATGGAATGCACAATCTGTTGCACGATGAGTTTCCACTAGTGCAAATGCTGCACTGGATTCTTCTGTTAAAGCTCAACCACACACTAACACAATAGGTCTTCTGCTAGCAGACAGAGAACACTGGATACAGGCTACTGCTTTCAAGTGTTTACTTGTATTACCATAGACATAATCCTTACAACAACCCTGTAAAGCTAAGTCAGTATTATCTGCCATATTGCAGACAAGGTAACCAAGGCGGAGAACATATGGCTTGCCCAAAGCTGCCTAGCAAGTTCATAGCAGAAGTGAAATTCAAACTGGAAACTTCCTGATTAGTACCAGATTATTTGATTATTTAATAAAGAATTGTTAAGGTCATAGAAGACATATACAGCCAATATGCTTCTGAGGACAAGGAAGACGGCACCCAGATCAGACTAGCTTATTCTGCAAACAATTTTTTTAATAAAAATTCCTTCAGTAGCACCTTAAAGACCAACTAAGTTTATATTTTGGTATGAGCTTTCGTGTGCATGCACACTTCTTCAGATATCGTATCTGAAGAAGTGTGCATGCACACGAAAGCTCATACCAAAATATAAACTTAGTTGGTCTTTAAGGTGCTACTGAAGGAATTTTTATTTTGCTTCGACTCAGACCAACACGGCTACCTACCTGTAACTAATTTTTTGAATGAAGAATGTAATTTCTGAACTCCCTGGCAAAAATGGGGTAATTACGAGTAACCAATGTAGAAATGTTTAGAACAAGTAATCAAGTTTCACTGAACACTTAGAGGTCATTAAGATTTCCGACTTGATTTGTACTACACCTTACAAGTTTTAAAAAAAACAAAAACAAAACAAGCAAGCAAATAAAAAGCAAATCGCATATTTTAAAAAAAACCTTCTGATTTAGTCATGAAATTAATGGTACAATACTGACTGAGGTGAAAAATTCAGTGCTGTGGGATTGGACTTTACCTTGAGGAAACTTTTCTGTATCATAAGCTCAGTAGTAACAATGAATGAATAACAACTGCAAGGGGTAGTCTCGGTGGCGTGGGGGCACCAGGGCACTGGGCCGGCAGGAGGCAAAGCTGTGCAGAAGCCGCCCACCAGGGCGGGGGCGCCAGAGCGATCTCCGCGCCACGGCGCCCGGGAGCCCGACCGGCTTGAGACAGCCCTGCAGCCCACAACTTGAAGAGGTATAATTTAGTTGCTGGTTTTATCACCTCAACACCACCTAGGCCTAAGGAAGCCATTAACAACATGGCATAAAACAAATAAACCCACATATAAGGAAAACCCTCCATGCCCACTAAAAAGAACCAACAAACTATAAATTAAAGCCGGGGGATATAAATATTGCCTGAAACCAGTTTAAAGTTGAAATTGTGAGAGATTTCGGAATTTTGGAGAAGGCAATCACGAATTCCCACTCACTCCTGACATTTCAATCAGGCCGCCTGTTGGTCTCCCACTCCCTCCCTTCCTCTGCAGCCCAGCCGCCAATCTTGGTAGGCTGAGAAGCGAATGGGGCTTGCCTGCCTTACAGCCAGCGCCTTCACTTATTTCTCTGGCCGCATGAGAGCTGGTGGGCTGCTTCCTCCCTTCCTCCTTGCACTGGTCACTAAGCAGAACATGTTTTGTTAGTGCCCCCATTGCTGAGCAGAATGGTGGCTCCCAGTAGCCGCTGCTTGTGCAGCGAGAGGATAGTGACAGGGTGAGCTGTGACTGGCAGCTGCGGGGATGCTGGCAGTGCTCCGGGGCTCCACGTCTGCATGAGGTGCCATGCCATGTGGTGCCCCAGCTAGGGTACTCCACCTAGGGTAGCGCCACCCACCTGGCCTCACCAGGAAGCGGCAGAAGCTGTGCATGGTGACACTGATTATCTGTATGGCCAGCAACTGCTTTCTTCCTCCCCACCTTCTTTCCTTCTTTCTGATATCATAATATCTCGGGAGAGGTTTAGCTGGCGATATATTACGATGTTGGAAAGCAAATATTGCCCAGCCCATCTGGAAATAAATGTCATTATAGATGCTTGTTTGGACACTGATGTGAAAGAGGAAGACTGAGCAGACTGCTTGGCGTTTCTCCTGGGATCTCAGATAAATGAGGGAAGTGGACCTCTAGCATCTAGGAAAATGGAGGAGGGAGGGAGAGGGTGAATGCTCAGGTTTGGGAGTGGCAGTTAGCCCCAAACTTGAGCTACCTAGCAATACTAAGGACAGCTGGAGAAGGCCTAGAAGTGTGTGTCCTTTTCCCTTTCCCTACCTCCTCACCCCAAAAGCCCTGAACAGCACCAAAGAGCTCCAGCCTGATTAGAACAAGAGTATTCCTAGGGTGGGAATACACTGCAATATTTTATTACATGTTTCACTTGTATAGTTATAGTGACCTCTCTTACAGAGATATTGCAAGGACTACTTAATAATGTTTATGAAGCACTTTAAAACATTCAAAGTGCTATATAAATGCTGAGTTTTATGGAACTGAGAAGCACAGCTTAGATGGCTTTTAAAAAGACAGATTTGTGGATAACAGTGGTAGACCTATAAGCCATGCGAGCTAAGTGGAACCTCTAGAGGAGAGTGATTTAGAACAGGAGGTGACTGTTGTCTTCAAAACCCACTTGAGAGCTTTCAGAGGTTGTTGACTTGTATCTGCTGGAAATATTAACCTAAAATTGATATTCCTTACCTACGTACATCTCTTTAAAACACAGATCAAAAACAGGCGACAAATTATGAAAACCAAACAAATCCAATCCAGCACAATCTATAATAAAATATTACAAAACCACCACCAGTTTAAAAGCTAACGGACGACAACAAATGCTTTTGGAACGAGGTAAGCATGCATAGCTTTCTATTAGAAAAGCAAATGCAGGATCTAGTGGTGCTCCTGGGGTGGAATCAGGTCATAAGAAAAATGATCAGTAACAGAGCAGTGGAAGTTCGAAAATGTGAAGAAGAGACCAGAATTTATGTATGTGATAATCTAGTTATTTAATAAATTTAAGAAGTTACTTCAGTAAAATTCTTCTGGGAATTGTTACTGGCCCCAGCTACCCAGCAGTGTGCATTTGCACATGTGCATGTGCCCCCCCCAACACCTTTAAGGCAGGAAGAAAGCATACTGGGGGCTGTCTATGCAGGTCTATGTACAATGCTGAAGCATGTGCAGTAATACCTAAGTGTTTGCAACATCTGGGGGAAACTTGTCAACACCTTTGCTTTCACAGTGTCTCTTCCATCTGGAGCCAGAAACTGCAAGACATAGCAGAAGTAGTAGCCTGGGTGAAGATGTCCCACTCCGTTACAGACAAGTATCTTGCTGATCCACTAGATCATTTTCTCTATGACCTACCCCTGACATTGTGGCTGCAATTCTCTACTTAGCTTCCTGGGAGAAACCCCTACTGGACCCAGTGGGAAACTTGAGTAGACATTCACACATCTTTCTACCAGAAACTGTCCTGTGGGAAAGAAGCTGATTATGTGCTATTACAGTATTGTTTATTGTGGATTTTTTTCAATGTAATTTAATGTTACATGTAAAGGGGATTGGAAGGATTTGTAGCCTGAAAGGACGGATATAAAAAAAAATGTAATAAACAGTCATGGGAAGCAGAGTATCAGCTGGAACATCTGAGAGCCAACCTACACATGATGCTAATCATGTTGCTTACACTTTTTACTGCAGAAAGTGTGGAGGGGAGATGATCTAGATAGGCCTTTGCACCTTGTTGTGAACCCTAAAGCCACCCAACTCTCACACCCGGGTTCAAATCCAGACAGGAGTCTCTGAACTGGCCACTTCTGCAAGAAAAACCCTGCACTTGAGGGAAACCACCATGATCAATGCCGTATGTAGTTTGGCCTTGAGGACTGGGAGAAACATGTGTACATCTTTGCCCATCCCTAATAACTTACTTGTTTTCAGATATCTTGTGAGCCACTACAATAACTTCAATTAGTATGTGAAGTGTACCGGTAAATGTTCTAAACAAATAAAATATTTAAGTGGCCACCTGAAGTAAACACTACACACAGAGGAAAAATAGTGAGTACAAAATTGCATGGATTATCTATACCAAATTCAAACACCACAAAGGAGGCATAAAGTTTAGATAAGAAAATGTAATTTTTGCACTTTGACGTATCTGAGAGCTCATGCTTACCATTTAAGCATGATTGAAGTGTGTATTCTATTTACAACTATTTTTTACCTTAAAATATGACTGCAAAAAAGTAGTATTGTGTAAGTATGTATGTTCAGGCTGCCTGAAATAAAAGTGAAAAAGATTTACGTATATCATTGTCTTCCCATTTAAAGACAACTGGGTATTTTTAAAGGCAAAAGTAACCGAGTCTTGTGTTACTCCGGTTTTAAACAGTGAACACAAAATTGAACGAGATAATGGGTTTACACAGATGCTTAAACATCTGGGAGCACTGACTGGTCCTAGACTCTCAGATACATAATATTTAAAGGCCTATCTTCTACACTATTTGCTGAAGGGCACTGAAAAGATACATACTATTTAAAAAATATTAACAGCATCTTAAGCAGCAAACTTCTAACCCTTTTAAAATTTCTTTAAAAAATGTGCTACAAATCAACTTATCCTTTAGCTAACTAAAACAGAGGCTTATCCATTCATTTTTCTGAAAAAAAGTAAGAAAAAGAAGTTGTTGTTTAAAAAGCCACTAGTCCACCTTGTCTATATAACAGCTGGTGAAATTTCCATTCTGACATTTTCAAAATTCGTCATTTCCTTATAACTATGAAAATCAGTTAAAATTATATATACTTTCTGTAAAAACTTGCACTTAACATACCTAGCGTGTTAGCAAATAGCTTCTCTCAAATACCTGAATATATTTATTTTGTAACTTTACTATAGTTTCAGAGTTAAATCTCACTAATTATTGATTTCTTGAATCTGGCTCAGTGGTTAACAGGCAGCCGGTGCAGATCTTTGAACACTAGTGTAATAAGCACCCTAAGCAACTACTTAAGGGGTTGGCAAACTATGGCGCGCAGGCCAGATACGGCCTGAGGGGGTCGTTAAACTGGGCCCCGCCCCTTGCAGCCACTCAGACAGTCGAGGTCCACCAGTTTAGCTCCTGCACCCAATAGGAAGCCACAGACGCCTCCTCCTCCTCCTCCTCCGCCATGGCTCCAAAAGCTAGCGGGGAAAGAGCGGCTTTCAGAGCCATGGCGGGGAGGGGGAGGCATCTGCGGCTTCCTGCAGCCAATAGGAAGCCACAGACATCTCCCCCCCTCCATGGCTCCAAAAGCCAGCAGGGAACGAGTGTCAGATGTGTGCACATGGGCACAGGTGCACGTACTCCTGTGAGCGTGCCTGCTCGCGGGCGATCCGGCTCACCAGCGGAAAAGTTTGCTGACCCCTGAACTACATTTCGCACAATCCAGGCAAAAAAGGTAACTCCACACACAGCACATTACAGTAGCCTAGCCCACTTGCAGTATAAGTGGTATACAAGTATCACAAAACTTTTTCCAATTGCGGAGGGGGGGGGGGGAGAGAGAATAAAACAACTATTAATTTAGTTTGAATGTTCTATTCAAAGCATTTACAGTATTAGAAATCCTTTTCAATGCTTCAATGCTTTCAATGTTTCAAGTAAACAATGACAACTCAATAGCACACTTTCCTTAAATAGCTTACATTTTAATGGCAAGAAATGAAGGCACTGAAAACTGTAACCTTAATTTTGGTATGCCAAAAGAGGTGAGCAAGTGAAATAACAATTTTATTTATTTTAGAAATTGCCACCCACTCTTCAGTGTGAAGTTCTTCTCTCACCCACACCCCACCTCCCTACCTTAAGAACTGTCACTGGGAAAAGGTTGAGCACAACTTTGGAACTGCACAGTTTAACTTGTAACATATGTATAATGTTATTAATTTATGAAAAAGCATGCATGGAAATGGATTATTTCCCCCACACAGAAGAGAACGTGGTGGAAAATATTCTTGCCCTCAGCACTGATCCCCATTCCACAAGCTGCCCACAGTTTTCAAGATCGAAAACAAGGTACCTAACTTTTTGATAATATTCCTTCGTGAGCAAGCATTGCATCAGCCTTGTAAATAAGATTGGTAAGGGATCTCCATTCCACTTTCCACCTCAGCTTCCCCTGCCTTCTTCACATGCCCTCCATACGTATTTCACAACTGTAGACAGTTGCTACAGAATTCCCATCAGCCTGGTCTTGATTTCTTTGTGTTCTGCTTTGAGTGATGGCCTCAACAGTATGAAGGCTGTGACCCAAGGTAACAATTCAGCTTTGGGCAAACAGAGTGAAGTGAAGAAAGACAAGGTAGAGTAGGTTGATCCAAGGTCTCCAGGCAGTGTTTGAAAGTAGCCAGGCCCCAAATGCATTTTGCACCTGGCTATCGGCCACTTGCAACCAAGTGAAGATGCCTGTATGGCACCTGATATCTCCACCATCTGAAGGTGCATGCCTGGGATCGTTCGATCTTGACTCTTTTCACACACTAATACCACATCCTGTAGAATTCTATCCTATATAATAATGTCCATGTTGTCCCTGCGTCCAGTTGTCCCGTGTGTCCCTGGGTCACTGCGCATATGCCCCAGGGATACAGGGATTGGACGGCGGGACAACGGCCAACCGCCGCTCCGCCAACCGCCGCTCCGAAGCCCAGTCTCATGCTGGAGGTGCGCGGCGAGGCGGCGGGGGAAAGAAGCGCTCCCCCCGGCAGCCTTGCCGCGCACCTCCGGCATGGGACGGCGCTTCCTCGGCCGAAGCGGCAGCGGGCGCCGAGGGAAGCCGGCTTTGGCTTGGCGGTGGCGGGAAGAAGAGGAGGAATTCCCGCCGCCGCCAAGCCAGTCCCCAAGCCGAAGTGCGGCGCGGCGGGGGCTTTTCGCTGTTTGACTTCCCGGAGTGAAGGGGGAGGCAAACGGCGAAAAGCACCCGCCGCGCCGCACTTCGGCTCGGGGACTGGCTTGGCAGCGGCGGGAAGAAGGGGAGGAATTCCTCCCCTTCTTCCCGCCGCCGCCAAGCCAGTCCCGGAGCCGAAGTATGGTGTGGCGGGGTTTTTCGCTGTTTGCCTCCCCCTGGGGGGAAGGCAAACGGTGAGAAGCCCCCGCTGCGGGGTTGCCAGCTCTGTCGGGTGGGGGGGAGGGAGAAGCAGAAGATCTGATCGGTCTTCGGCTTCTCCCTTCCCCTGCCCAACAGAGCCGGCATTTGGCTCTGTCAGGTGGGGGAAGGGAGAAGCAGAGGATCGGATTGCTTCTCCCTCCCCCCACCCGACAGAGCCGGCAACCCCGGGATCTGTGCTTTCTGTCGGCGGTGGTGGGAGGGGAACGAATGGAGAGAAAGGGCTGCTTTCTCTCCGTTCGTTCCTCTCCCCTCACCACCAACAGAAAGGGCTGTCGGCGGCGGAGGGAGAGGAAGGAAGGAGGAGAAAGGGCTGCTTTCTCCTCCTTTGTTCCTGTCCCTCTGCCGCCGACAGCAAGGACAGGTCCGCAGCGAGGCGGCGGGGGGGGGGGGGGTTTGAGAAGCGCTCCTCCCCCCCGCCGCCTTGACACGCAGCGCCGGCATGGGACGGAGTTTCGGAGAATATCTCCCGCCCCCCCCCCTCGCCGCGCACCTCCCGCATGACACGGGGCTTTGGAGACCTCCGAAGCTCCGTCCCATGCCGGCGCTGCACGAGAGCAGCGTTCTAGCGCCCGTTTCTAAACGGGCTGAATTCCACTAGTCAGATATATTTTATCTGCACAGTCGGAATGAATTTCAGGAACTAAAATGCGTTTTCTGTGCAACCTGAGCAGGAGTGGTGAACAATGGTATAGTTAACTGTTGTAGCTTGTCTTCACATACCCCATGCCACTGCCCTGTTCACAGTTGTGAAAAATATTCGTACACTATGAATGGTCTGTGTCACCATTAAGAAAAAGAGGTAGGGATAGGCCAATATATATGTGGACTGTCCCTGGATCAAATGACTTTTCTTCTTTGAGTTCTCAAAGTTCTTGACCTAGCTTAAGGTTGTCATCTGAAGTAGCCAGATGTTTAACTGATAATCATCGTTTGAAAACTAAAACTTTGGAGCTGTCTTGCCAAAAAATGGCAATTAATCATTCCGTTTTGGCAACTGTAACTTGGCTTTAAGGTTCCATTTGGTGCCTTGCTTATATATCTCTTTCCAACACTGCCCCAAGCAGCATGATGGAAGCTATAGCATAGCTGCCAAGTCTCCCGTTTTTTGCGGGAAACCCCCGTATTTTAAATCGTTTCCCGCTGGCAGCCCGGATTGGGAAAAATCCCGTAAATCCCCTGGAATTCCTACCTGCCAGGGAGGCTCCATTTTAGGTCCTGGCGCCGCCCGATTTCCGGTGCCCATACATGGGTATGCCCATACATGGGTATGTCCGGACATGCATAGAAGTGACTTCCGGTGCCGCGCTACCCATGTTTGGGCACCGGAAATCGGGCAGCACCGGCACCGGAAGTTGCTTCTAAGCATGTCCAGCGTAGAAGCGACTTCCGGTGCCTGCATGAGAAGACAGGCTCCCGCAGATTGAGTGGACAAGGCCAATAGCTGTTCCAACTGTCAAAAAGGCATTTTGTGCACATGCTGCAGAGGGAAGTTAGGGGCAGATGGGGCTCATCAACCTGGGAAGGTAACCCATCTAGGTCGGAGGAGGAAACCTCCACTACATTGCGGGATATCTTTGGGAGAATAAAAGGCTAAGGAGCAAACCCTATATAAATTTGGAGCGGAGTCCCTAAGATGCTTGGATGGTGCCTTGTACACCTCCTTCTGGCAACTTCTGAGCCAAGCTGGTGCCAAATATATTGCTCCACTTTCCTTTGGAAAAGCTGAGAGGGGTTTTGTTGTTGTTTGGGCAGCCCAGGAACTCCATGCACACTGTTTAGGCTTGCACTAGAAGTAGGTCACTTCGGTGCTGCTAACGCAGTGGTGTGACTTCACCCCCAGAGGTACACTATTTTCTCTCAAGGCAGGTGTCAACAATACCTCTCACAAGAGGTACAAAACAAAATAAATGTACAAAATCATGTAACAATCAGCATTAATTTAAACAAATGATGCCACTCCCATTATGCTCCAAAGGCCTGCCAGAACAAATAGGTCTTAAGCAGCTGCCTGAATAAAGATAATGGGAGTGACAGTCAAATCTCAACAGGGAGGGAATTCCCTGGCTGAGTTATCACCACTGAGTAGGCCTTGCCTCTTGAAGTAACACACACACACACACACACCCTTCCAGGTCACATAAGGTTAGGCATTAGTCACACATTACTCTCATTGTTTTCTATTTGCACTGGTCCCCAGTTTGTTTCTGGGCTCAATTTAAGGTACTATGAGGCCACTGTTTTGCTGGAGCTCGGGAGGTCTATGTCTGGTCAGGTGACCTGGGTGGGAGTCAGTCTGGGAACCACATTTACACCACCTTGGGTTCCACAAATGGCATAAAGGTAGAATAATAATAATAATAATAATAATAATAATAATAATAATAATAATAATATAAAATAAGTATATACATGTGCCCTAGATTTCCCAAGTATCTTCCCCTTTCTGCTTCCCCCTTAGGATGGCACTCTGGCAGCTTGAAGGCACTATATTCTATTTCTCTCAATGGGATAGAGCATTGCCAAATGAACAGATTGCTTGTGAACACAATAGGATGCTTGATGGGTTACTAAGCCTAATAAACCCCAGTGTGAAAACTCCAGAATGTGTCCCCTTTGCAGGACGACAGAAAGCCTGATATGCAGGAGAATGGGAACTTGTTAAGTCACCTGAAGGCAACTCTTACTAGACAAAGCTTGCCGGACAAGTGGCTATGATACTGTGGTGCTGTGGGTTGAACCACAGAGCCTAGAGCTTGCCGATCAGAAGGTCGGTGATTCGAATCCCTGCGACAGGGTGAGCTCCCGTTGCTTGGTCCCAGCTCCTGCCAACCTAGCAGTTTGAAAGCACATCATAGGTACCGCCACAGCGGGAAGGTAAATGGCATTTCCGTGTGCTGCTCTGGTTCTCCAGAAGCGGCTTTGTCATGCTGGCCACATGACCTGGAAGCTGTACGCCGGCTCCCTCGGCCAATAATGCGAGATGAGCGCCGCAACCCCAGAGTCGGTCACGACTGGACCTAATGGTCAGGGGCCCCTTTATCTTTACCTTTATTACACATACACCATATTCTTGTAAGGCAGGCATAGGCAAACCCGGGCCCTCCAGATGTTTGGGACTACAATTCCCATCATCCCTAGCTAACAGGACCAGTGGTCAGGGATGATGGGAATTGTATTCCCAAACATCTGGAGGGCCGGGGTTTGCCTATGCCTGTTGTAAGGGGTTGCCAATGTCACACCTACAGGTGCTCATGTGCCCAAAGAAGCCGTCCCTGGTACTCATAGCAGCCCCTCCACTCACTGAAATTATGTTTGAAAGAAGCATTCCACTGCAGCCAATGGAAGATTGTGTGTACAAATCTACCCACAGGCCCCAAAAACCTGGTACCCCAATGCCAATTAACCTTAACCCACAGCTCTAAACAGGAAATACTATTAATCATTATCTTATGACTCCAGGAAAAGACTAGGGATCGTATTAAACGTAGTGCTAAGTAAGCAATTCTGTCAACACAAGTATTTCTGTTTGCACTATAGAACTTTGCTCCCTCTTCTCCCTCTGTACGCCCTTAATTTTTTTTTCTAGGGTTTTCCCCAACCCTTCAGAGCAGATCTTAGGGAAGGGATGGAGCAGGAACAGAGGAGACTTGTGTTGTGCAAGTGGTAATACTTGTGCTGCTGGGATGTGGTAGCTGAATACCACCCAAAGTTTAACAATCCCCCAAAATCAAAATTGTTAAATTAAATTTAAAAAATAATTTAAAATAATGTCAAATTATAAATATCAACATTTTAAGTAAGTTAGAAGCCCTTATACTTCAGTGCACTGAGAAATGTAGAAAGGTGTGGTGAGCTTTTAAAACTAGGCTATAGAGCCAGAAAGCTCATCAGTAAAGACCAATGCTAAATTGATTATAATATTAAAATGCTTTGGTAACACAAGCTACCAGGAGGTCAAAGGAGACATTAAAACTATGTCAGGGATTGTTTTCAAAACCTTCATAGGAATGTTAAACATTCAGAATACAGTTTGTATTTTACATTTGCAGTATTTCTCAAGAAGAAAGTGAGCAGTGAAATAAACCTTATTTCTATCTATTTCAAGCTACTGATCCAATGAATATGCAACAGTTATGTCAAAATGACCAGAACAAAATGGAGTGTGGGGACAGAAAAAGCTATATTGCTGCCATCCAACATCAAAATCTCACAGCAATTACAATGTCGTATAAAGTTGACACTAAACTAGGGGACAATTCAAGAGGCAAGGCTAATAGCTACATCCCAAGGTCCTGAAAAAGCATCAAGCACAACTTACTACTTTCATTATTGGACAAAGTTTTTGTACATTTCCTGCATTTGTCATTCATTAACTAAATCATCTGGCAATTTCCTACCTCTCCTGCATTTAAAAAGGATCTGAAAGCCTATGCTTTTCACATTGTAGAAGACTACTGAGATTTCTCTCTGTCCTTGCCATGCTATAGAGGGCCCTGCTCAAACAAGCTCCTCTTGTGCACACAAGGAACGTTCATTTTTCAAGCTTGGCAGGGCTGCAGCTGAAAATAATTTATCTGTTCTCTCTACAAGAGCACCACATATGTGATTGGGAGGGAAACATATCCATCAGGAATAAACTTGAGCACAAAGACAAGCTGAGTGTCACAGGATACAAAAGGGCAAAGGTCACAACAGTAAGCTGGAGGCTTTGCACTGGGCTGTGGTTGTTAATGCATGGCTGCTTCATTCATTTTCTGACATGCAGAACAGAAGCATTAAGCATAATTTCGCATTTCACATTACTCATTATGAAAGAAATACTACATACTGCATGATGAAACCCTAAACATCAAAACATTAACAGCTCAGCTAAGTTGCCCAGGAACACTTTTTTCCAATATGTACAGACAACAAATATTCTTTTGTACATACAAAGTGCTAAATAATATTTCTGTATGAAATATGGCTATAGAAATTATCAATTATCTTTTGACATTCATGCTAACCACATCTGAAATATCTGCTGCCAACTAAATTGCTTCTAAGAAACAAGAACTTATACCTTACCTCCGTCATTAAAAAGTAAAGAAAACTGTGACGTAAGCCGAAGCCTTGGGAAATTACCATGTGCAAGCACAGTCTTATGGATTGGAGCTTAGACCCAATGAAATAGATCATTTTAATCACTCCCTGGACTCATTTTGGAACAGCTACATTTCTGATTTTAAACAAAATGCTTATGTTCAGGCTTTTAATTTTCCAAACGATGCAAGTGCAGCAACTTGAAAATCCACAGGTGGTCAAGAAACATTTCCCCTGTCTCTCTCCTGAAAAATGTAATCATACAGGGCAACCAAAGCAGTTTCCATACAGAAGAATCACTATGCTAAATACAGCACCATGTTATTAGAGAAGTTGGGGGGGGGGGAGGTTGTCTGTACATAGAAAAAAGTGGAGCCATCTATGATGAAGCACATACATTCAAACCCAGTTTAAGTAGTAGTGCAGCCTCAACACTGTTATCTGATAAAACAAATGGATTTGGACAATGTACAAGCTTGTTTGTGTCACTGACTACAATTCTAGCTAAGTTCACAACTTTCATTCATACATTAATATTACAACACTTGATACAGTCTGTAATACGAGACTTGAAATGCAAAAGCAGTTAGTTGCTGGTTCTGCCTAGATTCTGGCTGCAGGCTCAACACCAACATCTTTTTTGGCACCAGGTAAATACATTTCTTTTCTCCCAGACACCTGAGTGTTAATTTTTTTCCCTTTGCAACAGCTGGTGGTGTATAAATTTCCTTTGCCGGCTATCCATTGTAGTCAGATCTAGGCTAGGAGATGGTGGAATTGTTTCTATGGTTTGGTTACCACATATAGTGCTTCACTTTTACTTTTCTTATTTTTCATATGTTGCATTGTGATATTTTAAGTCGCTTTGTGATGCTTGTGCAAAGTGACTAGTAAGTTTAATAAACAATAATACTGTACCTGGAACACCTTACTTGCTCTTATTAATGACCAGTTCAGATACTGAAATTTGATAGATTCAAAACCTTTCAAATAGGAACCAGCTGAGCTATACTAGAGACCAAACAGCTGCTAGTGAACAAGCAGCTGTGGTATGAACGATAACTATGTTGTCTATAGCTTATAAGGCTGCGAAATGCGGACAAAGCCATAGAACTGAATCACAATCAAATATCACCATGCAGCTACCACTCAACTCAAACAAACAAGAACCTAAATTAAAAGATCTCTCTAAATTAGCAAGCTTATTACAGGTGAACACTCCCACTGGCAGGCAATGGAAATTTTGGGACCTAGGACTAGAGAATCTTTACATTTGTCGCCATACCATAGTACTACAATAAGCTTCTCTTCACAAGACTTGTGTGAAAGTCTTCGTATTGACTGTCCTGAACTAACTGACAATAAACTTCATAGTGAGATTCCAAGCTGAGAGGGAAAGAAAAGTTTCTCTCCCTTATCTAATCACATCCTTCCTAGATTATCAATTTCCAAAAAATCAAAGTTCTTTAGCCTTTCCTCACATGAAAGGTATCCCAACATCCAGGAACACACAAATGCAGGGAGAAGTTTGTTTTATAGAGCATTAACAAGAAATATAATATTAGGTTCCCTGTTCACGGCATCTACAGCAATTATGCTCTTAACACTCAGCATTCTTTCCAGAAAGGTGGCATTTATTTTGTATCATTAATATGCACCACCTTCCTCAACATGATAAGAGTCAGATTATTATGATTCTATATAATCAATTCCTGGGTAAATAATGCCCATTCATTCCATAATTGCCCTAACTGCTTACTCAAAAGATTGATACACATTATCATGGTTGGAAACCAGTGCTGAAGCCAACCGATCACTGAAAAGAATGCACAGCAATGTATAAAATTTAAAACAGACTCAAATGCAAAAGCAAGCAACAATAAAGTAGAAAATGAAAATAGGAAAGCCCAAGCTAAGAAAATATAGAGCTTTATAGTTGTCTAAAAGTCTAGATCAGACTAGACCGTGAACAGAACAGAGGACGGGGGAAGAAAAATGTTGGCTAGGGTGAAGTCATCAAGCCTGCATCTGGTCAGAGTATTTAAAAACCCTCTCCAACTGTTGGTAAAGTTACAGTTTCCACCAATTTTTAACCAAGCACACTACCTAATATAAAAACTATGTAATTTCTCTTTATTCCTGTTTTCCAACTACCAAAAAACTTTTGTGTTTCCCCTAAGAATAGAGATACATCTGTTGACAGCTATATATTTCTCTGCCCTAGAGGACCTTGGTAGAACCTGAAATGTGCAGCTAGCCATTGGAATGTCCACTACCTCCTCCCAGATTCAATCTTCAGAGTGGCTTCTGATTTTTCTTCTATCGGCACCCCAACTTGGTTTACCATCTATTCCAGTCTGATGAAGAGTTGTAGAGAACTCTCACAAGTACACACTCTTGTGAACATTTTCTGTTGGCCTACTGAAAGTGTTGTTCTAAGGTAAATTTTAAAAGTTTTCTAATAGGCTAAAACAGTTCCCTTTACTTTTTTGCATTCACGCTATACTTATGTTGAAAACAACCCAAAGAATGTTTGTTATAGGGTGTCATATAAATAATGCTGTTTGACCATCTTTGAAAAGCAAGTTATGTATTATTTTTATAGTATTTTAATCAGGGTTTATTGCTGTTTCATAAACCATTATATGCTGGTGTACACACAAGCTTTTCAAGTCACAAGACACTGAAAATATAATTTTATATCAAGGTCACTAAATTCAGCCCATTATGACTACATGGTAAGATATGTGATGGGGTAATATTTGGCAGTTAGCTCCCAAATCCCACTGACACCTATCCAGATAGTTTGCCTTTTTAATTATCCTATTTGTGGTAAAGTGATTCACAGATGTTCCTATACTGAGCTTGTTTTATGACACGGCAAAGGATTAGTTCAATGATGGGCTGAATCTATATTGGGGTGAAGATGAAACAAGAGTGGTTATTATTGCTGGACTGGTAGGTAGAGTAGATTTTTAAAACAGCAGCATAAAAAGGAAGCTAGGTCACATAGCACAGACAAGCTGGCTGGGTTTGCAGCAGTTTGGTGAGCATTAAAAGCATGGCTACCTAAGCAACATATTTTTAACAGTGAGAAGGGACCTGCAAAGCACACATGCCCCGCCCCCACAGAATATACTGGTGAATATAGATCTCCATCGACTCTTAGCTAAATCAAGAAAACCTCCTACTTGTATGTCAAGAGATACGCTTGACCGCAGCTAGCATATTGATTTGAGCTCAAAGAGTATGTTGCTCTTTGGGCTTTGCCACAGCTTTTGCCACTGTTAACTTTAGCTTAGACTGAAGAAAAGCAAAATGGGATGTTGTGTGCCTAATGGCAAACTGAGTTGCCATCCTGACAGCTAATGCAATGCCTTTAGTCCCAAAGTGTCCAGGAAGCCAATTTAAAAATGAAAGGTCTCAATATGTATCAATACATCACCCAGGGCCAGACCACGAGGCTGCTTCACCTGACTGTATATTCAGGTGAAACAGCAGCCACTAAAGTCCCTCTGCCAAGGGGGCTTCTCAGCTGATAAAGCCCCCCCTCGGCAGGTGGGGGCTTTGTTAAACTGCTCTGTTATGGGGCACAGGCAGCCGTGCGCCCCTGAGCGGAGAGGTATAAAGAAATCACCCACCTATGCCAAGGCACCACCACCGCCTGAGGCTGCTGCCACCTTAGCATGGACGGGTGCCAAGGCGGGGGCTGATGCTTATCTCTCCCTTATTGGTTTCTGCAGTCACAGCAAACACTGTAACTCTCAAATGGTTTGACTTTTCTCCCAGTGTTGCACTCTTACATTGTCTCTCCAGACTTTGTGTGACAGCTAGAGATGAGGACTGTGTGTCTGATGAAGTGTGCCCATCTCATACACTTCGCAATGACTGGCACAGCATAGTAGCTATAGCAGCAGTGGGGAACCTCTGGCCTGTGGGCCTAATTAGGCCAGGCACGGGATGTAGGTTGGCCAGCAAGGCCTTTCTCACAAACCACGGCCACTTGGCTCACATCTGACATCACAGGTGACATCACATGTGAAGAGGTACAGACGTGGCTACCAAGAAACAATGGGAGTTTAAAATGAGATCCAGATTATTCCTTTGCAAGCAAGGCTCCCTGTCAGCCCTGATCAGCTAATACTTGCTGACAGAGAGTCCCACTGGGATTGGCTGCACTATAGAATTTGTCGTCGGAAACTCCCTAGAGCAGCTGAGAAGGCTGGAGGAAGTGCTCTGGATCCAAACCACTTCCTCTGCAGGGTTGGGTGAAACAACAAGGAAACCAATAGGGACTGGATTCAGAGGCAGAGAGTTGGGTGAAATGAAATGAGGAATGCTATAGTAAAAGTACAAAATAATTTGAAGGTGAAACAAGGGTAGCAGGCTCTAAGGACTACCTTAGATTAACCAGAGCTGTTTCCTTGTTCTGCTGGATCTCTCAGCGGCTTTTGACACCATCGACCATAACATCCTTCTGGACCGTCTAGAGGGCTTGGGAGCTGGGGGCACTGTTATGCAGTGGTTCCGCTCCTTCCTCCTGGGCCGTGTTCAGAAAGTGGTGGTGGGGGATGAGTGTTCAGACCCCTGGGCTCTCACTTGTGGGGTGCCTCAGGGTTCTGTCCTCTCCCCCATGCTTTTTAACATCTATATGCAGCCGCTGGGAGAGATCATCAGGGGGTTTGGGCTGGGTGTCCATCAGTATGCTGATGATACCCAGCTCTACCTCTCTTTTAAATCAGAACCAGTGAAGGCGGTGAAGGTCCTGTGTGAGTGCTTGGAGGCGGTTGGAGGATGGATGGCGGCTAACAGATTGAGATTGAATCCTGACAAGACAGAAGTACTGTTTGTGGGGGACAGGAGGCGGGCGGGTGTGGAGGACTCCCTGGTCCTGAATGGGGTAACTGTGCCCCTGAAAGACCAGGTGCGCAGCCTGGGAGTCATTTTAGACTCACAGCTGTCCATGGAGGCACAGGTCAACTCTGTGTCCAAGGCAGCTGTTTATCAGCTCCACCTGGTACGCAGGCTGAGTCCCTACCTGACCGCTGACTGTCTCTCCAGAGTGGTGCATGCTCTAGTTATCTCCCGCTTGGACTACTGCAATGCGCTCTACGTGGGGCTACCTTTGAAGGTGACCCGGAAACTACAACTAATCCAGAATGCGGCAGCTAGACTGGTGACTGGGAGCGGCCGCCGAAACCACATAACACCGGTCCTGAAAGACCTACATTGGCTCCCAGTACGTTTCCGAGCACAATTCAAAGTGTTGGTGTTGACCTTTAAAGCCCTAAACGGCCTCGGTCCGGTATACCTGAAGGAGCGTCTCCACCCCCATCGTTCTGCCCGGACACTGAGGTCCAGCTCCGAGGGCCTTCTGGCGGTTCCCTCACTACGAGAAGCCAAGTTACAGGGAACCAGGCAGAGGGCCTTTTCGGTAGTGGCTCCCACCCTGTGGAATGCCCTCCCACTAGAGGTCAAAGAGAACAACAATTACCAGACCTTTAGAAGGCATCTCAAGGCAGCCCTGTTTAGGGAAGCTTTTAATGTTTGATGGATCTCTGTATTTTAATGTTTGATGGATTTCTGTATTTTAGAATTTCTGTTTTGTTGGAAGCCGCCCAGAGTGGCTGGGGGAACCCGGCCAGATGGGCGGGGTATAAATAACAAATTATTATTATTATTATTATTATTATTATTATTATTATTATTATGTAAACAGTGCTGAAAACTTAAAAAGTGCTATACATATATTATACACAAGACTACTTGATACATCTCTTGGTCTTTGCTGGTTTTTTCTGCAATAGACTAGATTAAGGGAGGGAGGGAGGGAGGGAGGGAGAGAGCGTGCAGCTGCAAGGATGGCAAAGTTCGATAAATCCACTTGCAAATACCTCTCCCTCATCTGGCAAACACCTGTGCTTCCACCCAAAGCCCTGCTTGGGGGGGGGTACCTCTCCTTTTCTCCTTGGTTCTCTAGGGAGGAAAGTAAAAGGTACTTTTCCTCCTGAAACTTGGACTTCCATTTCTTTGCTTTTCCAAAAGCACAGCAACACCTCGCAGCTGCTTTCTGCGAAGTCTGACAGGAATGGAAAGAGACCACACTCCCTTTTTTTCTCTGTGAAGAAAACAAGGGGCAGTGTCCCTACTTCAATTTTTACAGGAAACAGCAAGGAGAAAATGATGCTAGTGCAGCAGGGTGAAAAGCCCAACTCTTAGGAAAATAAAATATGGCCTTGCTCTGAGTTGAGGCTTTCACACAAAAAACAAAATTTGGACCTCATTGCTCTGTTACCTCTTGGGGGGGGACCTAATGAGAGGAAATAAAAGCTGCCTTCTTTATTTTATGCACCCATGAGAAAAAGTGGTGGTTTCTTTCCTTCCCATTAGTCATCCCCCCCCCTTTCAGCTGTCTCTTTTGCAAAACCTCAACTCATGGCGAGGGAAAAAAAAAACCCTTTTCTTTCTTCAATGGAGAATAGGGAAGAAAGGCTATATGGCTACCTTTCCGCAAGTTTTGCTAAAGGAAACGAAATAATAATAAAAGAAGCACCCTTCTTTTCTCCACTGAAAGAAGTTTCCCTCCCTACCAGGCTTTTGAGTATGCACCAGCTGAATATTGCTGTGCCTTTTTGCAACTTGTGGGATGGAAGCCTCCTCTCCTCTCTCCATCACACCATTTACAGGAAAATAGCGGCAGTTTCCTGGATAGGAAGGCATGTCCCCTCTCAGCAATGGGAATGAACGTGGTATGTTTCTTCATTTGTGTCTGTGTGCGCGCTCTGTACCTGCAGTGGATGAAACTCATGTGTGGCTGTTTTGGCCATGAGCAATTGGTGCACCAAAAGGCTCATATCTTTCAAGCCTTGGCTATTCTCCAAGCAATCCCTATTGCTTATCCACTCATTCACCTCTCCCTTCACCGATTGCCCATTCCTCCCTCCATTGGTACTGTCCTCTTGGTGCAGACAGAAGTAGCACTGAGATTCTATCCCAGCTCCATCTGTTAGTAATTAAAACAAGGAAAGTCATATGATGCTCCTCCTAGCTCAGGTAAAAAGAGCTGCAACAATATGCCTGCACATGGTGTTTCATCAGGAAGGAAGGGATGTGAGAGCTGTACCATTCTCACGGAAGAAAGATTTGTTCATTTCTTTTCTCTTAAGGTAACCCAGAATGGAAATATAAACCTCAAAGATTCCATAACTGAGCACAAACTTTCTATAAGCGAAGCAGTGGTGCCAGACATGTTGCATCACTTTACTAATTATGGAAATGTAACTTTTGCATGTATTAGTGATTCAACAAAGACATGCTCATAAAACATGCAGAAATTGCTAACTATAAGTTAGACAAATTCCTACACATACTAATCCTGTTGAGCACTGATACGGTACTGTACTTTGCCTTCCATGCAGGGAATACTCCACACCATACTTGGATGGAAGCAACTTAGTCACAGTTCCCTTTAACCTTTAAAGCTACAAATTGCAGTCCTCTATAGCAACTTCTTTATACAATACAAAAAAGGTCTATCAGTTGATTTTTTAAAATTATTATTATTGGCTTTGAACTTAGAATTGCATTATTGCTCAGCTAATCAGAAGCAGATAATTTAGGATCATTATCTATTACACAATAAAATGAAGAGTTATGTTTATTGTTACCAACTTATGTTTCATTTCTACCAACCCCTAGTTCACATATGTAGCACTTTCAATATTATCAGCTTTGTGAAACCTACTGAAACAGTTCAAATAAGATAGACTTTATAGCTAATGAGTGATAGTCACAGAATAGTTCACACAACTACTTGCTACATTGAATGCCTATTTTTAAGACTGTGATGCCTTTAGCAGTCAGGTCTTAATACAGCATTAAAATGCTTGGAATAAATTTATGTAAGATGTTCATCCCTAACTTGACTGATATATTAATGTTATTTAAGTACCTACTGTCAATTTCTATTACTCTAGAGAACTTTGAGTACATAACACTGCAAGTGCTCAGTCTATACTGAAATATGTTACAGTTGCACTGATGGGAAGCCTTCCATTTCAACCACATTCAGGACAATCCAAGAGTGGCCTCGTGGATTTTTCAGCAGATTTTCCAATTCATACAATCACATTTTACCTCATCTTCATGCACTATGTGACATCTAGCATATATGGCAAGCCAAAACGGCATATTAGTACAGTGGTACCTGTACTAAGTCCGTTGGACTTCCAAAACGTTCGGAAACCAAGGCATGGTTTCAGATTGGCTGCAGGAAACTCCATCAAACATTCAACTTCCAAAGAACATCCGCAAACCTGAACACTCACCTCCGGGTTTGCAGCATTCAGGAGCCAAAACGGATGAGCACCAAGGCGCTCGACAACCAAGGTACAACTGTATATTAATTGGTATATGCCAATGAATTTAAAATAAGCAACAATGTAACATATTAAAGGTAAAGGTAAAGGGACCCCTGACAATTAAGTTCAGTCCCGAACAACTCTGGGGTTACGGCGCTCATCTCACTTTAAAGGCTGAGGGAGCCGGCGTTTGTCCTCTTCCGCAGACAGTTTTTCCAGGTCATGTGGCAGCATGACTAAGCCACTTCTTGCGAAACCAAAGCAGCGCATGGAAACGCCATTTACCTTCCCGCTATTTATCTACTTGCACTGGCATGTTTTCAAACTGCTAGGTTGGCAGGAGCTGGGACCGAGCAACGGGAGCTCACCCCATCGCGGGGATTTGAACCGCCGACCTTTCGATCGGCAAGCCCTATGCTCAGTGGTTTAGACCACAGCACAACCCATGTCCCTCTATGTAACATATTGCTCCAGTAGAAAAACCTATTAATAAACATTGTTCAGCAATGAAACAGTTGTTGTAAAAGAGAGAGGCTAGAATATATGCTATATGCCTCTACAATGGCTACATTGTTTCGCTATTAGTAAGCTCTATTTCCCCCCCCCCAAAAAAAGAAAACACCAACCCCAACTCTACCAGAAATCTCCCTGACCAGATTAAGGCTGTGTTCCAGAAAAAACAGTAGATAAAATATTAGGATCACAGGATGCAGCTTTATACAGTGGCAGACCATAGGGTCCATATAGCAAAGTATTGGCTACAGTGACTGGCAGTGACCTAGGACTGATCTGGACGTGCCTAGGACTTTTTGAATTCTCTGGTTCCCCTTAAAGGTTTCCACACACTACGGAAATCCTACATGCCATTGTCATGTATGAACCAACTCCAAGGTAATTCACATCATTAGAAAATTAACACAGCCATGTCCCAGAGGTCCGTCATCTCTTTGCTACCAGAAAGACCAGAAGATCATGCAAACACAACATAAACAAACAGTCCTTCAGGAAACAACTGGAAATAAACTGCCAGCTTTCATTATGATAGCAATGATATCTTCCCATGTTCCATTAACAAGACATCCAAATATACTCGTTTAAACAACTCCAGAGCTGGAAAAGTTATCAGCCAAAACTGGAACTATAGCCTGACAGTCCATTTTATTTCATTTTCCCACCTACAAGTTTTCTAGCCCTTATAAAAAAATTAACAGCAAGATTAGGGAGTAAAAACTCCCTGCTGCCATGAGAAGTCTCCAATTGCCCTGGAAAGGCACAACAAAAAAGTACCAACGAATCTACTGTTTGCTCTTCATGTAACATCCATTTCTCTTTTTAGGACAGAAGTTTGTGGAACATATACATGACTCAATAATATTCATTCAGGCAAGTTTCTTTTGCTTTTGTTCTCAGGTAAGACACAAAATAGTTTCCCCAAGTTACTTCTCTGTCTAGAATTATATGCCAATGAATTTTCTGCAGCAGCTGTTGCTTCTTCCTTTAATTCTAGCTTTAGGTTGAAGACTTTAGACCAGATGTGGTCATCTAATGTTGCTGAACTACAACTCCCACCATCCCTGGCCACTAGTCATGCTTGTTTGGGCTGATGGGACTTGTAGTTCAGCAACATCTGGCAAACCAAAGGTTCCCTACACCCAGCCCACCACATATTCTTTGTGAAAAGTACTTCTACCTGTTGTCATTGACTGAACCAAATAATATACAGTCTTTTCTTATCCTCCGTTTTCCTCATTTTGGGGAGAGGTATGGGCAAGGCTGTATACAGTGGTACTTCCGGTTGCGGACGGAATCCATTCTGGAGGTCCGGCCAGATCCCGAGGTTTTTGCAACTGGAGAGACCGCTTCTGCGTGTGCGCGCACGTGCGGCGATAGAGCGCTTCTGTGCACGCGTGGCAAAAACCCATAAATATACTTCGAGGTTTGCCGCTTACGTATCCAAAAGTTTACGTAACTGGAGGGATACGTAAGCAGAGGTAGGACTGTACCTTGCAAATATATCCAGTGATATATTTGGCTGGCACATGCCTGAGCCTGAAAAGTTAAGAGATGTGATCAAGCAGAAGGGGGAAGAGTAGGCAAGAGGAAGAAGCAAAGTATTGGGAACTGAAATGAAAATGAGGTCAATGGTAGAAGGGGCAGCTGACATAATTTCCAATTTTGTCAACAGTTAGGCATACACAAATGATGGCCAAGCCAGACAAGCTTGAAATACTAGCAGCTGTCTTCTTCAATTTAGGGACAAATACTGATAACCTCAAATACATATCCAGGCAAATCTGGTTGATCCAATGCAATACTATTTATATTCTTAATAGTTAGCTCTATGAAGCAACTAACAAAGTCTAGTTTCCACATAATTCATCATCATATCTAGTGTGTAAAATTTAAGTAAAAGAAAACCCTGGCACAAAAATTCAGCATGTTTCCCCCCCTAGTGCTAAAGCATTTCTGCCTACGTCAAGAAAGATAATTGGGCAACATCTTTGCACAATCTAATGCCAGAAAACAAGGGCTGACATCAGACAAACATCTACAATAGGCTTTTATTCTGTAGTCACTGTCAAGTTGTACAGGTAGGTGAGCATATTGCGCAGGGGTTCCATTCCTGCTCCCCACACACATCAGAAGAGCACACATAAGCCCAGCCCAGCCCATTTTGGGGCCGCTTCTGGGTCAGCAGCAACAAGGATGTGTGTGATTGTACATCAATCAGACATGTGTAAAATGGTTCCTGTCTGTATGTATACATGCATTATGTCTTTAGATTGTGAAGCTCAACACCTGTTCTGATAGTGCTCTTTAAAATTAATATTTGCAATTTAATCCGATGCGAAGTGCTACCATCTTTCCTTACACACAGCAACCTGATGCATGCAGATTGCAGCTGATGCAGCTGAAACTTTTACAAATCAAAACAACATATTAATATTTGTACACTTTCACACAAAATGATTTTTCGAAAAATAAATGTTTTGGGGTAAAAACATTCATTTCTTACTTCAACAAGAATTTGCTTTTTTAAAAACAGAAGTCTTTCGAATCTGCTTGTTGAAAAATATCCAGCACTTGCAAACTGTGTCATGCAAGCATCATAAACTGTAAGCAAAGGTTTAAAAGTAAAAAAATAAAGCATACTGACCAAAAAGCAGAAATGTTGTAAGAACCAAGTATCTTCTTAAAAACAACCCCCCACACACTATGATTAGCTCTGAATTCTACCTTCAATAGCATCATTCATTGCACTGCAAAAACTATTTTAAACAGACGGTCTGAATATCACATAATCTATAATAATTTGGGTATCTATTAAAAACTTAATTTCTTAAGACCTGAACTGTCACAAATTCTGAATTTATATAAACAGCCAGAAAGAGACTTGGCCTGTAAATATGGAGGGCATTCATTGCTGGATTCTCTACCAGCAGCAAGCCCAGTTCCAGGAAAGTAGCTTTTAACCACAGGAAACCCACCCACATCAAGTTTATGAAAAAGAATCTGTTATTAGAATTTTAGACACTGAAACTGAATTCAGCGGATTATGCTGCTAAAAAAAGAGGTTTGTAATCAGTGCACTTCCTACTGAAACGGAACCATAGTTTGGTGGAAGAACATGTTTTTTATGCAGAAGGTCCCATGTTTCAGTCCCAAGCATCTCCAGCTACAGAGTCAGGTAGCAGGTAGTGAGAAGGATGTCGGTCTGAGAAGCTGCAGAGCCACTGCCAGTCAGAGGAAACACTGAGCTATAAGAACAAACAGTCTGACCTGGTATAAAGCACCTTACTACAAAGAAGTTCTTGAAGAACTGCTCAAAGATTCTTATAACAGATAATTGCATCTCACAGCAAATAGCCAAGCCACTTCCACCCTTTGGATGTACTCCTTATGCTCTGTTCCATGTAAGCTTAGAACCAAGGAGCTCCAACAAAATTATGTTGTATGCAGAATACGTTCTGATGTTTATATTGTAATCTAGACTTTTATAGAGTGTCAGAAGATTTAAAACAATTAACTACTACATATTTCCCTAGTTTTATGTTTACTGAATCAAAAAGTGCTAGGAGCTAATCAGCTTGTGTACACTTAGGAACATCTTTAAGAGGTTTATTATATTTAAGGCTTTGGAATGTATTCTAAGTTACAGAATACTTAATTTAGAAAATTGATGTGTAGAAATCAGTAATTCGTTAAAGCATAAGTACCACTCCCCTACACCAACGACTAATTCTCAGGAAATTCTCAGTTGTATTTTGGTTCTGCACTGCAGTATATCATGAAACAGAAGATCTGTCTTGGTCTGCAAGCAAAAAAAGAATTCTGCAAAATATAAAATTAGGGTAAATGGCCACAACAAACTGGACCAAATATGATCTCTACATAAAAAGCTACTGTATGGGTGGTGTCCAAAGCCATCTTTCAGGGGAAGAAGAAAGTAATCTTTCTGCAGGCTGGGGGATCTATGGAGCAAATTTAATGTGACATGAGGGGTGCAGGACAGGAATACCTGAAATCTGCCACCTGTCCCCATTCCATTGGGATGCCCTTCGTCACCAGATGGACAATATTGGATACCACAATCCTAATGTACCTGTTAGAAAGCTTCATTGATGTGCTAGTGGTAATGATTTGTGAGTAGACTTGGATAGTATCGGGATGTAGGCCTATGAAACCTAGGCAGTTACTGAACTTTCCCTAGTGAATTTCACTAGTAGATACAGTTGTACCTTGGAAACCAAACGGAATCTGTTCCGGAAGTCCGTTTTACTTCCAAAATGTTCAACTTCCAAGGTGCTGGTTCCTGCAGCCAATCGGAAGCTGTGGAAGTTCCACTGGACGTTCAGCTTCCAAAAGAACGTTCACAAACCGGAGCACTCACTTCCGGGTTTGTTGCATTTGGGAGCCAAAACATTTGACTGCTAAGGCATTCATCAACCAAGGTACGGCTGTGTTTATTTTTGAAGCAAAAACTGTTATGAAATATCAGAGCAGTATGGTACAACCAACTATTCTGAAATCAACATAGTAAATGGTGTCTGTTCTGCTTATGTATTTGGCCTTCTCTACATGTGGAAAGAAAGCTTGGCTCATCCATACAGATCTAACAATAGCCTACTAATTCTGTGTAGCACTGTTACATATAGGAGACATGCATAAACCTGAGTTCTGAAATAAAGACTAGTGCAATTCATACATTTTCTAGCCACATTAGCCACTCTTTGATTTATTGGAACAGCAGCCCACAAACTGGACCAAGCCCGATAGCTACCGGTAACTAAAATTTGCACTCATCAACAATCTTGCCTCTTCCCCCAGAAGGGAGAAGTCTTGACTGTGACATAAACCTGAGATTCATAAGATTTCAAAGGCGATCCCCAATCCAACTCCCATCTCCAAGCTGGGTAGAAGGGAAGGGGCGTGTCCCTGTCATACTGTATCTTGGACAGATTAAGGAGTCCCGCTGCTTTCCAAGTCTTGGCGGCTGAGCATGAGATCAGAGAGAGCTCCTGCCCTTTTCCGGACTCCAGAAAAAGGAGATGGGGAAATCACCAAACTATAAAAAGTGGTACCTCATCTATGCCTGAACACAGGTGATCTGCAACTGAAGCCATTAGTATTAGGCAGGGCCCATGTGAAGCCCTTACAGCAGGCATGTCAAACCTGCGGCCCTCCAGATGTTTTGGCCTACAACTCCCATGATCCCTAGCTAGCAGGACCAGTGGTTGGGGAAGATGGGAATTGTAGTCCAAAACATCTGGAGGGCCGCAGGTTTGACATGCCTGCCTTACAGCATTACTATCTAAGAGGTCAGCCTGTGTAATAAAATATTGCTCTGGCTCATGCATCTTTGTCTGAAAATTAGAATTATCTTCCAAGGATTCAGAAGTACAATACCTCTCAAATAAACAACAGGTCACTGAAAGCAGTTTGTGCGATCCGACAGCTCAGGACACACACACATGCATGCGCATAATTTACTTGCTTGCTATGGACAACCTTCGTGTGTCAGTAACAAATGTGGTTTCCACATAAAGTGTAGATCGACCGACCCGAAGACCTGATCCTGGGATTCAAAAAGACCTAAGCCTACTACAGCACATCGTCAAGTGCAGCTGAAAGTGCAAACTTCATAAAAGACAAAAACTACTTAGGAGCCACACTTTTACAACCTCTATTTTTCCTTCAAAAACTTCAAACTCTGCACTGGCTTATTGCGAAAATATATCTATATACAGCTACTGCCAGAGGCCCACAAATTATGGATAGCCTTAGTAGCTGACCAAAATCTATGCTTGCCACCTTTCCCTGAAGAATAAAGGCAGGTGGTTGCAGAAGATCTAAGGCTCAGCATAAGGATGGAGGCAAGTCACCCATTTCTCTCCAGTGCCAAGCCAAAGAGAAGGGTGACGATTTTCCATGGCTTTGTCCGGACTCCAGAGCACCAAACTCTCAGTGGTTTTCAAGTTTTTTCAAGCCTCAGCATATCATAAGAGGAAGGACCAACTATTTCCAGAGTCAAGTTCAGACCATGCCACATTCAACTTTTTAACTGTAGAGCATTGGAAATCTTGATTGGATGTTGCTTCCCAGTAATCATACATGCAATTAAAAATATATATATTCACCACATTTGATTTTCATGCTCTTTCTTATACAAACGTATGAAAAAGGCGATGTTTCAGAAGTTCCAAATCTGATAACTTAGCAAACATTTTAAGGCAAAATAAAACAAATCACCAGATTATCTCCTTCAGATAGTAAGAACAGATTGGGACTTTCTTTTATTACCTTGCTTCTGTATTTAGAAAAGTGTAATATATTAAATTTTCCATGCCCCAGCACCATACTTAGAAGCTGCAAAAAAAATTCTGTCAACATGCTTCAATAAAACAGTAATCAGCAACCAATATAAGCTCCTTGGATGCTTTCAAAATAATATGTATTATGAAATTGAAAATATTCTTGTAACTGACTAGATTTGGTGGATTGGCTCAAATGAACCCTCCCTTCTGCTTATAGAACAGAACCTTTGAATCCAACTGAATCTGAAAAGCATTTCTAACGTATATCTAAAATAAGCTATAGTAGTGGACCTTAAAATAAGCTATTGGAATTGTCATTAAAACAACAGGTATTCTAGCCTTGTATTATACAAGTACAATGCATTACCATTACATTTTATCATATCTGATATTCTTCAAGACCACGGTGAAGTTGGGGGGGAAATCATCATACTGAAGTAATTCAGTATGTATTAGTTTCTAAAGGTAATAAAAACCCTTCCTAGACTTACCATTTAAAGAAATCTTGCATGGTTTTTAAGAAGCTAGCAAGAATCCCAAATTCTTTTTTGTTGTTATCTCAAGTTTCAAGGAATAAAATAAGCAATAGAATACCCTTTGCAAACTAAATGGTTCAAATAGATATCTGTATCTTCCAGAAATAGTTGGTATTTTGTAGAATCTTTTGATAACTAGAACAATTTATAATACATTGTTTGAAATAGGACATGTCCTATAGAAACTTGTGAATGTACAAGATCTTTCATATGCTTAAGTAACAATTTGTCAGGAAATAAATTATACTCCAAATTAGTATTAAACTTATTGTGATGAGAGTAAGTAAATGCCCCACTTAAAAACAAGGACACGAATGACAGTCACCTGTTTCATACTTCAGAAATGGAGCCCACTACTTCAAACAATAGTGAATATTGTAGGGCAGTTCAATTCTATTTTGGACAGGGTCTGGAGGGAGGGAAATGCTAAACCTTCCAAGCTCCTTCATGATTATTCAACTTTCTGTCCACTGTTTATTAGCAAATACTGTATTTCAAAATAAGATGTTTTGTTGTAAACATTTGTACTCTGGATGGAAATTGCTCTTTCTGTGCCATCCTATAATGCGCAAGGTAGAATTCTCAAATGTACTCCAAGCATCCAGCTACATTTAGCTTTCAGCCTTTTTATTATCACTGTCAATGAATGGGGCCCTAGTCAAATTAAGCTGCCATTTTAGGTTAAAGACAAGAGCCTCTGTTGTGCAACAGCAATACAAGCATACTCTAAGCAACAGACACAGCACTCTAATTGGAAAAAATATGAACATCAATTCCTACAAAAAATAGTTAGCAACTGTGCTTTTTAATAACAACAACAAAATAATACTCACACATTACTGCAAACTAACTGAATTTGTAATTGGGATAAAACGGCTACCCATGCTGCTAGGGTCACAGTCACTAAGATGTTTTGCCTCCGTTAGAATGGATGATCTGCAAGAAAACAAAAAATTGTTCAACTTTTATCTTCAGATCTGTAGTTATTGTAGTATGAGATATAAAAGTGTATTTCCACCAGGAGAAAAGCTGGTGAGCTTCTATTTTAAAAAAATATATTCTAAGGAACACATCTCCTAAATTGGAGGGGGAGAGAAGGGCCATATCGGTTTGAAATTTTAAGTTTGCAAACCGAAATCTATGAGAAGCAAGTGGTCAAAAAGCTCACTGCAAATGAAAAAAACACCTCACAAAGATCTGCTTGGAAAGCACATTCAGTACTACACCAAACAAAAGCAAAGTAGAATGAGTTGGCTGTTGTATCTAAAAAATCTCTAGTAATTCAAAGGAAACTCCCAGCGCCTTGCTACTTTTCTTTTGTCCATTGTCCGTTTTAAAAGTACTTTAAAAGGAAGGCGTGAGCACTATCCCAAAGTGATCTGGAGAAACTCATCCGATTTATTGCCTATGTGGTAAATCCCACGAGCTTAATGTCCCCCCCCCCGCCTGCCCCACCGCTAGATTAAGGGGGTGCCTCCTAATACGGAAGGGTGTCCCCTTATATAATGCTACCAGGAAAAATGAATGCAATATAATGATGGCTGCTCCTTCTCCCTGTGACCCACTAACAACCTTCCCTAACCACCTCGAGTAGCCCTCCCTCCCCCCCCCGCGCACATCCCCAGCGTCCGCTTCCCACTTCCACCAGCCCCACATTCAGCACCCACCCACCAGAGCCAAAGCAGAAACAAAATTCCCGGCCAACCCCATTTCCCTTTATGAATCAAACCTAAACACATACACTCCCTGACCGCCTGGCCTCAAACCACCTTTTCCGCTCACCCTCAAAATGGCCTTGGTTTCGGGAAGGGAGGGGGGGGACTACGGCCACCAGGGAGACCTTCTCAGCGACCCGCTCTCGATCAGGGGAAAAGACAGAGAGGGGGAAGCGCGCAGGCGAAAGGAAGAGATCGCCCGGCGGGGGGGAGGGGGGAGAAGAGAGGGAGAGAGACACACACACACAGAAAGGGAAGCAGACTTGGTCCGCGGGGTTAAGTCTCCTATTATGTTGTTGTTGCTGCTACTACTATCGCCTCCGCCACCAGCCCCAATCCAAGCTGCCTGGGGAGCGTCTCTTCCACCACCACCACCACCACCACAAAAAACCACACACACGCGCGCGCGCTTTCTTCTTGGGTTGTTGGAAAACAGTCGTGATCTCCTCTCCCCCCCCCCCGTGTGATTCCCGTTTCACTCCCACCGCCAGCCTCCCCGCTCCTCTCCGGCGAAGACAAATAACCCCGGCACAACCTCGTGCCTCTTCTCTTCTCTCGCCGCCCCCCCCCCCGCCACCACCACTCCTCCTCCCCTATCATCACCTCCATTTCCTTGGGCTCTCTTCTCTTTCTCTCCTCCTCCCATGGCTCCATGTGTCCGCGAGGAGCCCCCGGGTCAAGCTAGCAGGAGGCGGAGAGGGTGGAGGGGGGGCGAGGCGGGCGGCCCCCGCACTTTGTTAGCGCTTGTTGTGCTGCCAGGGCCGGGAGCGCTCAGCGTGGCCAGCAGGGCGGAGGGGGGGAGCGCCTTCCCGGGGAGCCGCCGCGCTCAGCCCGTCGCCTCATCCCGCTCCCCGCGATCCGGCCCCCGCCGCCCCTCCTCCTCCCGCGGAGACTTTCGCCCAACTTTTCCTCTCCTTTTAATCGCCCTCCAAAACTTGCGCTCGAGGAAAGGGAGGTGGGGGAGGGGAGGGAGAGGAGAGAGGTCAGGCGGAGAAGAGCCGCCAGGCTCGCTCCGGCTCCCGCTCTCACCGGCGTGTGTGTTCGTCGCTTCTTCTTCTCCTCCTTCCTCCTCTTTCTTTTCTTTCTTTCCTCCCTTCCTTCCTCTCTCCCACCCCCACCCCCCGCTTTACATCCTGGGAAGCTCCTCGGCCGAAGGATGCACATGGACCAGAGAACCAGGCGAGGCTCGCCGACACACCGCGCGCCCCTCTGCTCCCCCCGCCCTCCGCCGGACCGGCTGTGGGCCGCGGACAGCCGCGCTCTCTTGCCCGGCGCGCCGGCGCTGCCCTCTAGGCTGCCTCCAAGGCGGCTCGGAGGCGCGGGTCACTCACCGGGGTCAGGGCTGGCGCGGCGGAGGCGTCCTCGGGAGCGGACGGGGGGGGGGAGCGAGAGAGCCGGAGAGAGAGAGAGAGCGCCTCTCCCTCACAAACAAACAAACACGGAGAGAGAGAGAGAGAGAGAGAGAGAGACCCACACACGCGCACACGCACCGGGAGTTGGTTTCGGCCGGGCGGTCAAAGCGAGGCGGGCGGAGATCCCTGACCAGGGCCGGCGAGAAGGAAGGGCAGGCGGGGGGGTCAGCGAGGGTCTCCGGGTCTCCACCGGGTCCCGGGTCCGCTTCGCTCCTTTGTGTAATTTCACTCGATTCAAGTTTAATCCGATAGTTCCCGAGCGCGTCCGCAAAAGCCGAGCGACACACCAGCCAGCCAAGCGGCTGCCGTTGCTGCTACCGCCCCCTGCCTGTCCGCTCGCCCGCCCCCGTCGCTCGCTCTCTCGCTCGCTCCCTCCGCCCGCCACGAGGCGCGTTCCCGACGCCACTTGCCCTCCCTCCTTGCCTGCTTCCCGTGAACGAGCGAGCGGGGGGGGAGAGAGAGGGAAGGAGGGAGAGTGCGCGCGCCCGCAAACCCCGCCCCACAAGGTTACACGTCATCAGCCACCGGCATAATTTATGCAAGAATCCAGCCTTCCTAAAAGGGCAGCGGGGGGAGGGGGTCAGGTCACTAACTCCCTCCTCCGCTTTCTTTCCTTCCTTCCTCCTCTCCCCCCCCCCACCGCGATCTCCGCTCTCCACGAGGACACTCTCTTCCTCCTCCTCTCTCTCCAACCCCGCCCTCAGGAAAGAGGGAAGGAAAGGGAGATGGACGGTTGGGGGAGGGGGCGTCAAGCGCTGACAGGGCGCCGGGTACACAAGGGCTCAGACAAGTCGACACCCACTTCTTCGCCCGCCGCCCTCAAGCGACGGGAGGGGAAGGGGGCGGAGAGGAGAGGAGGACGGCGTCCAATACCCAGATATCGACATGGAGATAGCGAGGTGGCGCCCTGACTCGCCTGCGGGCGAATGGCCGGCGAGAGAGGGGCGGTGTTCCCAGGACGGAGCCGCTGCTCGCTCGTGGCCTCACGCAGCTTAACCTGGCCGCACAGAACATGCCGCCGCCGCCGGCGCTTCAGGCGGAGTGGAGCAACTCCCGCTGGTGTTGTGGAAAAGTTTGGCGGCGCCCGGGAGGAAAAGAAGGGACCCTCCTTCTGCAGAGTTATTATGGGAGAAGAAGGGGGCGCGGAGGGTGGGAGAAGCACCTGCGACGGAAAGACTCTCTAAAGGACTTCGCCGCCGCCTCGTTTCTAGGGGAGAACCTTGCCCGCCCCGGTGCGTTCAGTCGACGACAGTCGTGCTTCCAACATGCCGCTGCCAATCTCGCCTTAAACGTGTGATCCGTGTGCTCTTCTAGAACCGCGTCCGCCTGAAGGGCACTGTGTTAGTTGTGCACGCGATGAAACAACCGCCATATGTCCTGTGCTGGAATTGTCCGAGAACCACGGCCCGCCTCCTGCCTGCATCATGGGGTGTCCCGTGTCTCCCCCCTTCCAAATTTAGCAATTTATGGCGATCTTTCGTGTGTAGTGGGGGGGGGCGATACGTCGTCCCTACTGTAAGAGGATAAAGCGCGGAATAATTTCTAAATTCAAGAACCCCATGAACGACCAAAAAAATTAAATAGAGCCAGTCTCCACAGAAAATACTACTGCTTTTCGATAAACTTGTGAAGGTGGGGACGAACTCTGCTTGCTTCTCTGAATCCAAGTCTCTGTTCTGGGGAACAGAGAAAGAAAGAATGCTATTTAAGAGTCTAATTAGGAGATCAGGCCTGTAACTTTGACAGGTCCAAAACAGCAGGGCTTTTAAGTGTCGGGATAACACATCCAGGTTAATATTTGACAAAACTATCTGCTAATGCAGTTTAAGCATAAGGTTACCAGATTTTTTTCAATGAATCCGGGGACACTCTTCAATTTCAATTGATTTTGTATGGGGACTGATTTGTACATCCCGGGACTGTCCCTGGAAAACGGGGACATCTGGTAACCTTACATACGCGTGCTGGCCATTTGCTTATCCTCAGGTTTCATGTTTCTGAAGTCCCATCACACATGAATGCCATTGCATCCCCCAGCAGCTCTCCAATAAAGTTTTAATTTCTGACTCAAGACTGTGTTCTTGTACTTCATATATACACATATGGTAGACATATCTAGCAGGTGCAAGTCTGAAACATCTGCATGCCACACAATTATTAAAGGCACTGGAGCACTCATTGGATAAGTAGATACCCAACTTAGTTTAGTGGCTCAAGCACTGCTATAATTTGGTGCATGGTTAGACTAGATTTCATTGTAAATCTTTGGAGGTTGAAGTTCAACATTTTAGGTATTACATGGACTTCATATATGCACAAGATCATAAGTGTACATTACATGTCAATTAGCCCAGAATACTATTCCTTTGTACCATATGTGGACCATTTAGAATTCTTCCATAATTCTGCTCTGGAAGGGGGTTGGGTGAGTCCACCCATTAATTACATACTGTATATTGTGAGTTCAACACCTGTTGTGAGTAAAGAGTTTTAAACAACTCATTTATGTGTTAAGCAATTCCGAATATACATCTTGAAACATCTCTAGCTTGCATCAAGAAAGCTCACCATTATACTACCGGTAGCTGCTACTTTCAGTATGAGTTTATAATCTGTTAAATCAGTTATCAGTAATTTTCTTGAATTTCAAAATCCAGTCCACAAATTTTGTATCTTGAAACATTCTGTTAGCTGAAATCAAAGAAGCCAAGAGATGGAAAAAGTACTGTACAGTGTAGCATTTAACATTTTTATGATGCTTAGTTTTAGATTCTGCTACAGTGGAACCTCGATTTATGAACACCTCGGTTTACGAATTTTCGGTTTACGAACGCCGCAGACCCATCTGGAACGGATTAATTCACTTTCCATTACTTTCAATGGGAAAGTTTGCTTCAGTTTATGAACGCTTCAGTTTATGAACAGACTTCCGGAACCAATTACACCCATGCTTCGGGTTAAGTACGCTTCAGGTTGAGTACTCCGCGGACCCATCTGGAACAGATTAATCCACTTTCCATTACTTTCAATGGGAAAGTTCGCTTCAGTTTATGAATGCTTCAGTTTATGAAGAGACTTCCGGAACCAATTGTGTACATAAACCGAGGTACCACTGTATATGTTCACACATAAGCATTCCTATGTAGAAACAAACACTTGATTAAGCAGTTAAGAATGCTCAATGCTCATTCAAGGAGAGAGGGGAGGTGTACAGGTATAACAAGCCCCCATCAATTCATGCCTTGGGTACTATGGAAGCCTCTAGTATTAAAATCCATCACATCAAAATGGAGCATTTGGAACAGTAGTGAGCAGAATATTTTGTTCTAGGATTGCCAAATATTAACCCATAAATCATTGTTGAGCTTTCAAAAGATCCCAGGCAGAGGCAATCCAAGCTCCATTCATCACTTCGCCTACTCTCTTCTAGTATTGACTGTAGCAATCAGAACTTTGGTTTTGCCCCATAGTGTGCAAAGGAGGAAGTGAGCAAAGGATGACAGAGCAGTAGGAGGGGAGGCAAAGCAGATGCGTGTAACTTTCTATGGGTAATCTGCAGATTATGTTAGGCAACTCTTTCCTGTTAATATTGAGGTCCAGGGTGGATGCTAGTAGCTGAAACGATTAGCTATATGGACAGCAAGAGAAACAGACCATTTTGGCAGTTATTCTCAGGTTCATATAATAATAGAATCTAGAAGAGAAATTGTTTTGTTTTTTCTTTTAAAGTATTCTAGGTACACTTGATCAGTGTGCTCATATAATTTAACATGACTTCCCAAAATATTCTACTATGCCTGCTTGTAAGAGGTGCATAATACATTCCACTAGTCTCTCATTCAACTGAATAGCTCAGTCCATAGAGCACAAGACTCTTCATCTTGGGCTTGTGGGTTTGAGCCCTATGTTGGGCAAAATAATCCGGCACTGCATGAGGTTGGACTAGATGACCCTCATGGTTCCTTCCAACTCTACAATTCTATTATTCTCTGCTCACTCCAGAGTCACAAGGATAGAAAGGATGGGGGAACCTATGTTGCTTTGGGTTCGAGGAAAGGCAGACTAAAAAATATAATGACCAAGGTAGAGGCTTGCCTTCATATTAATATGTCTCTTTTGATCAATCTCAAAGTTTTGAGAAAACTACTGTGGGTATACTTCACTAACACTATTTAAGATTCCACACTAGGCCTCACAATATATGCTACCCCAGGCACCCCCAAACTGTGGCCCTGGTCAGGGATGATGGGGTTTGTAGTCCAAAACATCTGGAGGGCCAAAGTTTGGGGATGCCTGTGCTACCCTATATAATGGGAATGTGGAACAAATTTGTGTCCCATATTATTCCCATCACCCTTTTGATCCCAAGGGGAATACCGAAAGATCACTTAACATAGATTAGCTATGATTTTCCATTAAAAGCAACAATATATTTTTAAAAATTAGCTAACGCTGTTGCTAAATAAAAAGGGAACTACTGTTTTTAAATCATTTTTTATTTATTACTAATATTACAAGCATGGTGAAAGGGAACTAATCTATATTTACAGAAAATTCGGTATTTTTAAGTCACAGCTGCAGTTTGTGGTGGTTCATAATATAGACTTACAGTGCAATCCTATACTATACATGCCTACTCAGAAGCCCCATAATGTGACTCACTCCCAGGTGCAATAGGAGTGCATTTGCAGCAATCAGTGTCAAAACGATGTTTGAATTATTACTTTTAACTAAATATACACAAAAGTATTTTTTTCAGGATAAGCTACATACCAACACAGAGTTAAGCACACCTAAGCCTATTGATTTCAGTGGTCTTTAGAATCTTAATGCCGGATGCATATATAAGTAACATGTTACGTGCAGCGAGAGGTGTGAATGCATACTCACCTTTATTGCTACTGATGGCCTTTTCACAGAAGCAGTATGAACTGGTTCCTCAAGTTATTTCTCCTGAAAGTGAGTTGACTATGGTTTCACCAAGCATGGGTGTTCCCCATCCACTGAAAGTACACTTTCCAGCTACAAAACCTGCCACCCACTGCCCAGACACGTACCGCTTCCAAGGTCCATGCCCAGTCCTACCTCTGCATTCCATTCTTCTTTCTTTCAAATGCACCATTTTCAAATGTTCCTTCCCAGACTACATTTTCATCACCCAGTCCTACTCATAATTCTATAGCAACAATTTATGGTCCCTGTCACTGCATATGAAGCATGCATGTAAGTGCGCACACACAAACATTCATATAAGGTCATGCACAGAAAAAAAAAGTGCTTACATTCCAGTGTATAATTGTACAGTATATTGCTTAGAATAAGTATCATAAATACACTTTTATCGCCACGTCTCTTAGTGGAGCCTTTATTGTGGCCAAGTTTTGCTTGTAAGGCCTTCTTGGTGTTTGATTGTTTTCATGCTGGCAAAAAGGAATAATGGGAGAAGTGATAATGGGAAGATAAAACATACCACAGGAAAGCATACATACCAGTCCAGAAAAAAGACATTCCTCACCTGAAGACTGAATGGTGAAGCAAGAACATGTCTTATTTCAGTGACATTCAAAAATTTCATATTAGCCATATCCTTAGTGAAACATTCTCCAAGTATAGAGTAACTTCTTTGGAGTTGATGCAGCAGCAAGCTGTTCCAGTATTTAACCTGGTGATGTGGACGTTGGACAGCTGATGGAACAGAACTTCACTATGAAGGAGTAGACACATGTGCTGCTAAGCTGGATTCATGCCAGGTGTGAAAACAGTGTCAGCTTTTCAAAAATTGTAAATAATAATAATAATAATAATATTTATTATTTATACCTCGCCCATCTGGCTGGGTTCCCCCAGCCACTCTGGGTGGCTTCCAACAGAAAAATGAAATAAAATAATCTATTAAACATTAAAAGCCTCCCTAAACAGGGCTGCCTTCAGATGTCTTCTAAAAATCTGGGAGCTGTTTTTCTCTTTGACATCTGATGGGAGGGTGCCACCACAGAGAAGGCCCACTGCCTGGTATCCTGCAACTTGGCTTCTCGCAACGAGGGAACTGCCAGATGGCCCTCGGTACTGGACCTCAGTGTCCGGGCAGAACGATGGGGGTGGAGACACTCCTTCAGGTATACTGGACCGAGGCCATTTAGGGCTTTAAAGGTCAGCACCAACACTTTGAACTGTGCTCGGAAACGTACTGGGAGCCAATGTAGATCTTTCAAGACCGGTGTTATGTGGTCTCGGCGGCCACTCCCAGTCACCAGTCTAGCTGCCGCATTCAGATTAGTTGTAGTTTCCAGGTCACCTTCAAAGGTAGCCCCACGTAGAGCACATTGTAGTAGTCCAAGCGGGAGATAACTAGAGCATGCACCACTCTGGCGAGACAGTCTGCAGGCAGGCAGGATCTCAGCCTGCATACCAGATGGAACTGATAGACAGCTACCCTGGACACAGAATTGACCCGCGCCTCCATGGACAGCTGTGAGTCCAGAATGGCTCCCAGGCTGTGCACCTGGTCCTTCAGGGGCACAGTTACCCCATTCAGGACCAGGGAGTCCTCCACACCTGCCCGCCTCCTGTCCCCCACAAACAGTACTTCTGTCTTGTCAGGATTCAACCTCAATCTGTTAGCCGCCATCACTGCCTCTGTGTGTCTGTACACATCAGCAAACTACAATTTGGATTTAAATGAGGAAACAAAATTTGTCAATCATACTGCAAATAATTGGTTCATGGCAGATTCAAGAACATAGATAATGTCTACAGGATCCTACTCTTGGAAGATTCCTCCTCCTAATATATAGAAGCTGATCCATCTATTCACTAAGTGACAAGTAATTCAACATGGAATCTATGTACTGTCATGGTTTTCACATATTACATGACATGTCAATGATGTATTTGTAGCTTCCTAGGAACACAACAAAATGCAGAGTTGTTCAGGCAAAAAACAGGTTGAACCCAGTCAAATACAAAGCAAATATATTCCACAGTGTTGTCAAATCAATCCTTCAGAGAAACAAGCCAAGAAATCCATGTGCATAATCAAGTCTTCAAAATGTTCACAGCTTTAAATAGTTTGAAATTTAATCCATAAAAGTTTACATCATGAAACATGTTCATATTCAAGATACCACAAGACTCTTTGTTGGTTTTGCTGCAGCAAACACAGCTACCCCTCTGGAAACTCTTACATTTTTACTATTTTAGTGGGCAGGGGCTCCCTTTTATTAACATACATACTAGGCAAAATCTATATATGTGTAGATCTGAAGATACATGGTACACAGATTGAATGCTAATCCCAGTTCTATTCCATTGCCCTTAGATTGGACTTCCACTGGAAGGAAGTTCTTCTAAGTATTCATAACAAATATATTATTATACATTACTGAGAGTCATTGCCATGGCAAGAAACAAGTACACTTCATGATTTCTCCAAAATTGAAGCTTTTGCTATCATTCATCATAAACATCACAATTATTATTTTAATGTAAAATTTTAAAAGACTTGTCCACACTGCTTTGAAACAATCATTATGTGTTAATACTGGCAGCAAAGAAGTAACTGAATGCAAAACAAAATAGGAGGCTAATTTTTATTTACTCAGGAGGAGAAGAAGTAAATAAGAATGAGAAAAATAAGATACCAAGCTAACAATCTCTGCTTCTGTGGAAAATTAATTCTGTGACATGCAGAATGGTTACACTGACTGGAAACTATTCTTGAGGTGATTCAGCAAGAAAAAAAATCCAGTACTGTAAGAAGTTAAGATTCTGTTCCCAGGAGTGTCCCAGAGAACATTATGAAAATGATTCTCACATGATTTCCAATGGCATACGCTTGCACTACCACTTCAGAAAGCTACTGGATGAATAGAAAGTTATGTCAGAAAAAGCTCAGGGAACCTACAATTTGATCTTTTTAGAATAATTGCTTTCAATTGAGTTGTTATCTACCTCTCCTACATATTTGTTGTGAGGTTTTCAACAAATTAAAAAAATCTTATACCAGCAAAAATGACTATGAGGTACTAACCTAAAGGGATAAGGGAATATGGCACTGTGGCAAGGATGGGATCAAGTGAAAGGGAGAGGGCCTGAAAAGGCATCATCATGCTCCAGTGCAGGATGTTTCCAGGTGGATTAGTTAACTTGTGCTGTGTGCGTGTGTGATACCGGTATATATATAGTGTGTGTGTCTCAGGAAGTGTAAGCATGAGTAAAAGAAGAAGTTAGCTGGAACTGGATTGAGGTCTAGGGTAGTGTTGTGAAAAGCAAACTTCCTGAAATTAGAAGATGTGACCAAGTTCAAAAGATCCAAAGTGAATCACTCAAACATATTGCAAAATCTGCTGCAAGAAATGCTTTTGTAACTGCTCATGATAATCTTGTGCATGAGATTTGCAAAGTCTGCCTGCATATATACAATACAAATATGAAACTATGCCAAAAACAATTCCTTAAAAAATACAGTAGTTATCATTTAGAATATATGAAGTAGGTCAAAGCACAGGGAAAGAAGAGGACAAAGTTATCATAAGTTAGCTAAATAAAATTGCCTGTTCTTGAAAAACAGGTTCTCATCGGGAAGTTTCGGGGAAACATTAGTAATGACAGATAATAAAATATGTTCTTAATGGCATACTGGTAAGAAGAGGAAAAGGGTTTCATAACCTGCAAGAGAGAAGAAAAGTAAAATGTGTAAGAACAAGCTGAATCCTGCTCCATTATGTCTGAAATACATCCCCGTCAGCCTAAACCCTTTGGTCCAGACTGTAAGAACACCATCCTCCCCACTTCCACATTAGGCTGCCAAGCCCATTTTCCTCTTGTTTGTAACTTCTTCCTTTCATTACTTCACAGTGGCCCACAGATGTCTGTCTCCTCCCTAGTCCTCTTCCCTTCAAACCAAACACCTCTTAACTTCCGCTCCCCAAGGTGCCCCTCCCCAACCCACAATTATCTTCCCACTAAGCTGTACCCCCCACCCCAATTTGGGGTGCGCTCCTAGATCCCCACACCCCTTTCCTGAATTTTGCTTCCTTCCCAACTCTTCTTTAGACGCTACCGATCATATCCAGGGCTCGACTCGAAACTGCACAGCCTTGTGTTTTTTTGGGGTATCTTGCGCGCCCCGTTTCCACTCCCCGCCCCCTCTCTCGCACACACCTATCGCCGTGTCCTTCTTCCTCCTACCGGGATTCCATTTCCTCCGCCCCTTGTTCCACTCCGTTTCTTACGTCACAATCTCAGGGTTTTCCTTTTCCCTGACGGCACTTTCGCCCGCCGCGCCGATTGGCTGTGAACCGGAGCCAATGGGAAAAGACACTCTTCCCCCCCCCCACTCCGCAAGAAAAGAAATATATTCTCTGAGCTGGGTTGGCGAGGCGCGGGCAGGTTCCCCGGTCCCAAGGGAGGGCGGGGGGGGGGTCAGTTCGAGAAGTGGGCGGGGAAAAAGAGAGACACAGAAAGAGGGGGGAGGGAAAATCTCAAGCACCAGGTGGCTCCGGGCTAATCCCGTAAATTCGCGAAGAGGTCCTCCTGCCGATTTAAAAGGGCAAGCGCGGCTTGCAGGGGAGAAGAGGTGGCGAGTGTTAGCGAGGCGACCACGAGCCAGAGCTCTCGGCGGCTGAATTTCGGCAGCGAACCCCCTGAGGCGGGAAAGGGCGAAGTCGCCTTATTTCAGAGCATCACCCCACCACACACACACTTCCCAGCCACCCCACAGAGCAACCCTCCTCTTCTCCACGCACGAACGAGACCGTCGTGCGTCCCGCCCCGCCCCCCAGTACCCCATGCCTCAGAGCAGCAGAGTTTCCCCGCGCAAGTTGCAACAGGATCCCACGCAGGAGGCAGAAAACGCCGTCTCAGCCAGGGAGTCGCGCCCCCGCCCCCCCCTCCACGCACAACAAAAGCCGCCGTCCTCCACAACCCTTCCGGGCGACCCGGGCAGGAAACCTCACGAGTCCTCGGAGGAAACGGAGACCCCACCCACGCGCTGCAAGTCCGCCCTCTCCCTGCCTCGGAGAGTCCCTCGCGCCTCGCCAGCGGTTCCCTCAGCAGTGCGCCCACAGGAAATGGGAGAAGCCGCCGCCGCAGCTGCTCTGGCTGGCAGCCCTTCCGCGCTTCCCGCAGGAAACGCCGCCGAGCTGCTCACAAAAGAGCGTCCGCTTCAGCACCTCGCGCGTCCGTGGGCCATTACCGGCCGCGATCCTGAAGCACGTTTGCATTCAGAAAGCAACCCCGCTGGGCTCAGGACAGCGGCAGAGTCTTTCTCTGCCGCTTTGAGAAATGGCTCACATTTTTTTCTCTTCCCGCTTTGCAAAGGAGGAAAGGGGGTGCCCAGGTAGAAACGTTTGTCTAAAGCAACGTGGCCTAAAGTGTGATTTAGGAAAACAAAAAAAACCTGGCATTGGTCAGATCTATGTAGAGTTTAATCTCGCACAATCTTTTCTCCTTCTCTCGAGTAAATTGCTCTGGAAGCACGAGGCCCCAAAGCGGGGGGACGGGGACGGGGGACGAGACAGGACTAAACAGAAGATGTTGCTGGACTCCAAGTCCCATCACCCGGAGTCACAAGGCCAAGAGGCACGAATGATGGGAGTTGGAGTCCATCACGGTCTGGAGTACCACAAAGAAAAGGTAATGTATGCAGACACACCAAGTGTCTCTATTTTCCAGGGATGTTCCTGATTTAGAGAAGCTGTCCCGGTTTCTGATTTGATCTCAGAAATATCCTACTTTTCCTTAGGATGTCACTGTTTTCATTGGAGAAATGTTGGAGGGTATGGCATTATCCGACTGTCAAGCCGTTTGAAGGCAATCCTGTACATTTTAAAAAATGTTTTATTATGTTTTTATATATGTTGAAAGCTGCCCAGAGTGGCTGGGGCAACCCAGTATTGGGGTATAAATAGTAAAATCTTTATGGAATGGGACATCCCTTTTTTCATCGGAGAAATGTTTGAGGGTATGGTAATGTTTCTTGACCCTTTGCATTGAATAAAAGTAGGGGGGGAAATGAGAAGTTACTGTGAAATTAGATTACAGTATTCTGCATTAAATTAAGAGACTGCAAAGATTAGGGATACTGTACATGTGGGATATTATTGATGGGCAACTGTCTGGTTTATGCTTCACATTAAATATGACTTAATAAAAATAATTAACTCAGATCTAGACTGAGTCTTTTGTACTTAAAAATGGAAGAACAGGTGGGAGGGTGCAAAATGTAATGTCAGCAGCACCCATCGCAGCTGCTGCTGTTAACTGCAGGTTGTGTATGAGTGGTACTGTCTACAGTAGGCATCCCCAAACTTCGGCCCTCCAGATGTTTTGGACTACAATTCCCATCATTCCCGACCACTGGTCCTGTTAGTTAGGGATCATGGGAGTTGTAGGCCAAAACATCTGGAGGGCCGCAGTTTGGGGATGCCTGGTCTACAGCAAGGAAAGAAATAGACAAATATCTTAGCTGGTTAGACCGTGGTGGTGATAATGCCAAGGTTTCAGGTTCGATCCCTGTATGGGACAGCTGCATATTCCTGCATATATGATCCTCAGGGGCCCTTTCAACTCTACAATTCTATGATTCTATGAACAAAAGAGCCCACTGGATCAGGCCAATGGCCCATCTAGTCCAGCATCCTATTCTCGCAGCGGCCAACCAGATGTCTGTCAAAAATATGCAAGTATTCTAAATACTATCACAGCATCAATTTATGCAACAGCATTATTATACTGGCAGTTTTATTTTCAGTTTCTTTCCTAATTATCCCTATCATGGAATTTGCCGTTTTCACGAGTGCCGTGCCCTGGGTTACCTAGCACTTCACACTAGTGTTCTGTGGCCTGTTCTAATTGATGGCCTTTAAATGACTTGGGCCTAACATGTCTTTTCTCACAACTGAAGCCCAAACAGAGGCATTTGCACTGTTAGTTCAATAGTTATAAAATCCATTTGCATTGAAGGTTGCCAAAGCCTGAGCTTAACTTTATCTCTGCAGATCTCCGGACCTAAAACAAAAGTATTGGCTGGGAGGTACCTTATTTTGAAACTAAATTGTACCAAATAGCTACTACTTTTGATGTCCCTCACAGTTCTCACATGTGATGGTGTTAGGCACACAAGTAATTATCATTGGCTGCATAAAAAAATCCTTTACTGTATTTCAAAGGCACAATGCAATTGAAGAGCCCACTAAGCTTGAGCAAGGAGCAGAATTTCAAAAACAAGGGACATAGACATGCCATAAGTAGTAATGGGTAACCGTCCTTTGACTCAGTTTCGAACTGCACTGGGTAAACCAAGCTATTACAAAAATCAGGAAAGAACTTCCTTTTATTCACCACACCCAGTTCAGAAATTATAACCTGCAAATGCCTGGATTCTGTTCACTTAGCTGGCAGCTGCCTCAACAATAAGGCCTTCCTTACTTCCTGGTTTGTTAGCAGCAGTTGCCCATCCATTGATAACATTACAAGACTCAAACTTGGTGGGATCTGGACTCAACTTGTAGTGTAGCAAGAAACTGAGAACAGAGGTGTATGTATTCTGTACTCTCCTTACCCCATGTTCTTCTTCATCACTAGTTCTAAACATGTTTCAAGAATGTTAAAACATTTGCTTTATGTGACTGGGTAAGTTAAGAAAAAGGTATGTGAGTAGCTTCCTAATATTGCAGTTGTCTACCAAAGTTTACAAGGCCAGTCATGTCAAACAGAACATTTTAAATGTTTGAGTGCTAAAAAAAATCAAGATGCATTTATGATTATTTTTAAAAAAATCTAATGTAAAATTTTGTTAGTCTTTTCACCAATGTAAGGAAGCGCTGAGGTCCTTGAATGTTGTATACAAAGGCACGTTTAGTTTCTAAGTGAGCATTCTTATCTATAAGAAAAGGTGATTTATTTAATTATCACACCCCTTGACAGAACTACAGCCTTACTTAGTGGGTCAATTTCACCCTCTCTAGTAAGCACTGTCTATAGTGAGGTTTTCGTAGCAACACTCTTTTAACTCAAGCCAATTCTACAGTAGGAAAAACTTTTCAGCTGCTAAAGCAAGCAGGGAATAAGCCTCTGGCTCAGATCCTCCTTTACTGTAGCCTGAGTAGGGTAATATACTGTAATTGGTTTTCCACATTTGCCAAGAGTCTGTTTCCTCTTATCATCCACAATATTTAACACAGGGCTTGTAATAGGTCCAAAAATAATAAAATCAGTCCCAAGAATAGATGTGATAGATCCATAACATGCTGCTTTTTGTCATGGTCTTGGCTTTGTTAGAGTCTGTTAGTAGTTTTTATTACCAAATGATGTGGTTTCTTTCATGCGCAGCAAACCTAGTAAAGACATTTCATCAGCTACTTACATAGTACCGACATGGATTATTTACAGACTGAGACTTCAGTGGCACAATAAAACAAAATTAGTATGGTATACTATTAACAAAGTTACGATGTAGTTAGAAAAGAAACTCTGCACCTCGACCAGTGAAAAAGGAGCAGTACAAGAACATATGTATATAAGCCTCCTCTTGGGAGAGATCACCAATATGTGGAGTTAATTATATTTTTGTGCACGTAAGAATAGTTATACAATTCTTTTTGCTGCAAAAAACATACTTCCGCTATATTTCTAGTACGGCTTTAATATTTTGTAGTTTTAAAACTGCATAGCTTGTCTCATATTGAGACAGATAGGATATAAAGGTATAAAGTACAGATGACAAAATATGTAACTACAGATGTTTATACTGCAACTCTAAACCTGCTTACGTGGGAGTAAGTCTGACTGAAATTAATGGAACTTATTGAGTAGACATGCACTAGATTCTGCTATTATTTAGAAAGAGTACATTATATTGAACTTTAAAGTCAGTCTAAAGGCAGGGACTGGGAACGTATGGCCCTCCATGTTGTTGGATTCAAAGTCCATTAGCCAGCCAGCATGACAGATGGTCAAGGATTATGGGAGCTGTAGTCAAACAAGAGTGGAAGGCCAGCGATTCTCCAACCCTGTCATAAAATGCATAAAAACTGTATGTAAATGGAAACTCTGGAATACACTTACACCTAAGAAAAATGTATCTCACTGCTGGGGTCTCTTCCTACAAAGCTTCAGCCATAGAGTTTTCTAGTGGCCATCTGATCTGCTGTACCCACTTCTATGCAAACATTGCTTTTTAAAGTTCTATTCAGTAATACGGAGCAGATTGACTTGGTGCTTTTAATCACTATCTTACTGTGGCAATGGCCAACTATGTGTATGGGGCAGCTCTCATATGTAGTGTCATATCAGATTTCTTTCATCCAACTGTATTTTCAGCACCTAAAAAGTTTCATAAAGATAAAGCAACACCTCCAATATATCTGATGTATTGATTTCACAGAATTAACAATACCTGTTGAGAAACAATAGTTTGAAGTGCAAAAGTCTATTAGGTGCTTAGTAACAAATCTGCTATGAACCAGCTCAAGCAAGGTAGAATATGTACCATATTTTTCTGTGTATAAGAAAATGTTTCTTCCTAAGTTTTTTTCAATCAAAAATTTGGAGTCATGTTATACACTGGAGCATTTTCTCTGAAATTTAGCATGTTCATTATCCCACACACTCAATTCAGTCAAAGGGTGGCGGGGAGTTATGGCCATTTTTTTTATTTCCTCATGAGCAAATGGAAGACGTAGAAAGGTGGTTTTTTTGTAGCCTCTGAAGTGCTATGGAGTGAATGAAGCTGCTTTCTAAAGCAACAAATCAGAGTCTCTTGTGGTTGATGTAAGAGAGGGTTGTGGCTACCCAACACCAGACCCTTTTCAATGAAACCGATTATCTGGACACAGGCCTGGTTTTGGCACTGAAACAGACCTGGTCATCACAATGAATAACCTGTCAGGAGAGTCCAGGCTTTTACCGGTAAGTTAGGTTTGCTTACATCAAACTAGCCGTTAATGAACTGTACCAGCTGCCTTTCCCTTCTAGCCACAATTTGAAGTGGTAGAACTAAACTTGAAAAACACCAGAATGAGGCCTCTTCCATAGGAGCCTACCCATGTTTTGAAAATTTCTAATGAAGATCTTCCAAGTACCTTCTTTTCTTTAAGTGTGTTATGTAACAAAGAGGGCTTCTTCAACATTGGTGCCCCTTATGGAATTTGCTAGTTAGTACCTACACTATTTTTCTTGGCACCAGGTTAAAACATTTCTATTTTTCCAGGCATTTTAATTTGTGCAGTACCTCAATCTGACACATTATGTTTTTAGCTTCTGCTTCATATTATTGCCCATGCTGTCATTTTATTTATCCTCTTCTAGGCCTTTGATTAATTAAATGATCTATGGCTTTAAAAACTTTGTGGGGCTGTTATTGTTTGTCACTATGGTATGCATCTTTGTATTGTAAAACACCCTGTGACCTTCTGATGAAGGGCAGTACAGAAACTTACTAAATAATGATAATACTGATTATTTTAGTATTTATGATAGAAACAATTCATTATTTACCCTTGTTCACCAGCCCAAAATCTGTTGGATGATGGGTGGTATGCAAATATTTTGAATAAACAGATCACATTTAAGCCACCATGGGTGCCTTTTTAGCTGAAGAGAAGAATAAAAATGCTTTAAATAACTAAATGCTAAATTGATTGTGTGCACTGTCTTTGAGACTCTACGCATGCTCGCAATTGATCTAGAAACGCATTTGTGAATTCTTGTGCAGTTGTATTATTATGTAAGGAAAAATCACTTGTACAAGATCAGCTTAGAAATGGACCTTAATTACATGTAAGGTAGTTTTAAAGTGATGTCAGTATTTTAAGAACCAAAATCCATAACCATGCTATTTGTATAAAAGAATTTCAAAGTAAGAAAATAACATGGAAGACAAAGTAGCACAAACTGGAAACATATTTACACAACTTTAAATGTGTAGATTCAAAATTGAAGAAAATTACAAACCTTCACTTTGTTAAATAACGTTTTTTTGGGGTGGGGGTAATTTTTAAAATGTACAAAGTAGTTCTCAGCAACAGGCACCAAATGGATAAGCTTTGTTTTACCTGTCAACAAGTAGTTATTGGCTCCTTGCTAAGTACAGACTGGTCACCATCTCTCTCTGATTAATCTACCTCATGATTGCTGTGAAGCTCAAGTGCTGCTCTGAACTCAGAGGAACAAATGAGATACAACTGTAACGAATAACTGGACTCCAAAATGAATTCTTCAGCTAAAGTATGCCCACCAAGACAATCTAAATATGGAAGAGTAAGAATTGTGTAATTCCATTCAAACATATCTATAAATAGTTTACCCTGGAAAACCCAGCAATACAGATTAGGGTCAAGAAAAGATGTTCTCATATAGTTAAAGAGTGTCATTAATATTCTCTACTTGAAATATATAATTAAACAGGAGTTTATTTTGCAGTGATGTATACTAATTCATTAGAAGCATGGGGGGGGAATCATCATGTGGAGTACAGCACTAAAGCATTTCCAAGTTTGGCCTTAATCAGGATTTTCAATCTGGCAGTTTTATTGTCACACCCCCTTCACAATAGACAAGATGCTTACCATATTAAGATTACAAGTTGTCACCAAAAAAGAAAAAGAACCAAATCAACTTTACACAGCCACTGTACATCTAAGTTGAAAAACTATCCTTGATGGAAATATACCTAGAAATGAAGAGGCAAATAACGTTTTAAGAAATATGAAGTCTTCATAATGTGCCATTTTATGAGTTTCAATGCTTCCTGTATTTTTCATTCATTATAATATGTTTAACCTACATAATTAAGGCAAACAGCTAATCCATTTCTGAAGAGGTGCTGTGGAAGTTGTGAGCAAATAGCAAACATTTGGCATTAAAATAGGCATATGTAGCTTCTAATACTATACATAAAGCATTTTTGGACTCTAGGATAATGACAAAAGGACAAACATGCTAACAATGTCAAGAAGGTTTAAAATTCAGCATCTAAGCAAATTCCTAATAATGCTTCTGTAGTCCAAGCTCTAAATGTATAGAATTTATGCAAATGCATTAAAGAATTATAGCTTGGCAAATACACCCAAGCAAGTTATTAAACTATATATACAGAAAGTAAATGATAAATACAGAAAAGAGTCCTTCTGTTTTTCTTTAGAGCCTTGAAAATGGACAAGAGTTGAAGACAGTTCTACAATATTAAACATTAGGAAACCACTGTAGTTGGGCAACCTAACTACACAAACTGATTAAAATACTCAGATGACTTTGTAGTGTTTAATACAGTTCGTAGTCAAGGGCACAAGACAACATTTAACAAAAAATAATCACATCAATTGACTTAGAAATCAAATGGAAATATAGATATGAATACAATCTCCAAAACCTGTCTTTTAAGTGAACATTAACCATTTATTCAAAGTTGTACAAGAATTTGAAGAATAAAGTCTTCTGCAACATGATGCCATCTTACAATAATTTCATGTCGTAGTTGAAATTGAGCGGGGGAGGGTGAAACAAGTTAGTAGGCCCCTTCAGGCAGCTAGGAAGTAAAAATAGGTTCAACAGCAGCCTCCACCAGCCTGTTGTCCTCCCTGATTGCCTGCAAGTGTTGCATTAGTAGCAGCATGCTGAGGGCCGATCTTAATGCCATTTGCCTGAAATAATAAAAGTTGAATGCACATTAATATTTTTGGAACACTGCCAGAAGCTACAGCATTTTAAAGTACTTAATCCACTTCTGATTTATGAACATCTAAACTTATTGTCTCCTTTTCATGATAATCAAGCTGTAGGGGGGAAATCCTATTAAAAACAATGTCTGGTAGCAATTAAGGAAACAAAAATCAAGAACAGGATATATTATTTCATTTTTTCACCACTTCTGTACAACAGAATCCAATAATCTATCCTTGCCAGTACTAATGTATATATGTAGGCAACCTATACACTGAAGGTTTTCAAACTGTTTCATAACAGTAGAAATCCTTAATATGCCTAATAAAGCTTTGGTCCCACCAAAAGAAGTAAGTTCAGATTTCTTCTGGTCTCACACAGCAAACCCTTTTCTTCTCTTGACTGCATTTCCTTCTATGTTGAGTCAGCTGTACAGACTAAGGGCATACAAGTGTTCTGTGTCATCAATAATTTCTATGATCCCCAAAGACATGGCAAGTTGCCAAGAACCACACACAGAGTAGTTCTTTCATTCATCAAACTTACACTTATATCCTAACCCACACTCCCTCAAGTGGATTTTACCTAAAAATACAGCACTTTAAGAAAAGTAATACAGTAGCTTCAGAAATTAAGCTCTTAAGGAAACTTTGCGTCACAGTAAATCTCAGATTTATAGTGCTTGGCAGTTGTTCTGCAACAGTAGTAGCCTTGGGGTTTCTGGCACTAGCTCAGTATTGACAGCAGCTGATGTGGTTTCTTTTCGCTCTTTGACTCCTCTTTAATAAAAAGCATGCCCTATGGCTCATTGGTTTTGCCCCCTCTGGGCTGGTAGCAACTTCTTGAGGAATCAAGGAGCCAGACTTGGCACTGAGCCAAGTAAATAGCATGCACTGTTGGCTCTTGACAGCATACGGCAATCAAATCTCCATAAGGCACAGTAAAGCAGTCAGATTCTATATGAAACTCGACAGATACAACAAGCATTATTTTTCAGAGCCAATGATTACTGTCCAATATATATGCTATCCACTGCTAACTTTAAACCATATGTTCTTTAGTTATCAGATGAGAATGAGGTAGTTCAAATGGTACTAGGGAAAACAAGGAGAGACACATAGTATATAGTGTAACTCAGCCTTCTCATGCTGGTCTTGTGCTAGTCATACCACTATTCCTGATAATCCTAGACCCTGCCACACTTCATTTACACACATCCAGGGGCTTGCAGCTCTTCAAGGCACAGCAGAAACATGCCCAGCATGAACAGGGGAAGGTTATAATATGTGCTGTTATGGATAAACCTCTCTCATACGCAGAGGCGGCTGGACAGAACTAATACAAAATCAGTAATACAACTTGTGCAGATGCAACGTTTGCTCTAAGGAAGCTTCATTTTCAGAAAGTATTGTATGTGTCAAATTTTAAATTTAAATAACACTGAAACAGCTATTTTGTTTCTTTATATAAAGATAGCTGTTAGACCCATAATAAAATAGTTGTCATTGAAGACATGGAGCCTGCACCTGCTGTCCAACCAAAAAAGCCCCTCCCCACCCCACCACCCTGTTTACCATCTAGCCTGATGAAGAGTTCTGGAGAACTTGAAAACTTGCACACTATTTTGTGATATTTTGGTTGGTCTCAAGAGGTAATTGCCCTAATATGGATTTGGTGACATTGTAACAAAGTGAATTCACTCCATCACTTTTATGAGCCGACTATCCTGTTCAAATAAGTTTTCCCTTGACTTTTGGGCACATGTTGGTTTTCAGACAGTTTCTATTAGATAATAAAAATAATTTCTCAACACACAAGACCACATTCAAATTACTTATTATTCACTACTGGAGACTGGTAATCGTCATCAGAGAAAACCAGTAAGGTGATGTCACTTTGTGAAAAATAACCAAACAGTAGAATCCTGCACAATTTAAGAAAAGAAAAACTAACTCATATTAGTTCCCCAGTATTTAGTCTTCAGAAGAACTGAGAATAAAGAAGAATGGAGGAATAACTCTGAAGACAACCCCGCAAAGCGGTTTCCTCTTTTCTAAAGACTCATAAATGAAGGGAGGAACTGTTGCAGGGTCATACTGAAACCTCCAGATGCTGGGCAGAAGAGACCTCTAAAAGTAAGTGCATATGACGACTTTGCCAGAGATGTGAATTTTTAACACAAAGCGTTTTACTAAGCAATGTGTTTGTAAAAATGGGGGAAGGTCTCATCTGACAGTTAATACCCTCTAGGTCTGAAATATTATAATTCTATTTCATCACAGCCATTTGCCAAATAAAAGGCAAACAGGAAAAAACATAATTGTCAGGGTGTGTTGTGACTACTCTTGCGTAACGACTGTCCACATGCTTGTCTTTCAGACGTTTTTATTGGTGCACATTATTTACAGTGTAACGGATTGCTCATTTCATGTCTACCCGCTCGAGTCAGATTCCTGCACTACCCCCTTCCGCGTTCGGGACCAGCATAAAAGCCTCGGAACTGAGAAGCGCCTCCCTTTCCCCCTCCTCCGCAATTCCGGCGTCGGGGGGACGGGTCTTCTGTCTGACCTATTTCTGTCCACTCTTTCCGCCTCCCTCTCTTCCTGCCTATGGAGCAGGGGCTCTTTGATGTTGTCAGAGCCCTGGCACTCCCTCTCTGTTTCCTGACTCACCCCTTCAGACCCCTCGCTCTCATGCTCAAAACTCCCTAGGATGTATGAAATTATTTGTGTGGTTGTTTGGATTCCAGCCACTAGATTCCCAATTAATGAATCGGTGACCTAGAGATGAAAGACTAGCCCTGACCATCCAGTCTATGACAATCTGTCATTTTCAATTAAGGAAGTAGATTATGAGACTTTGAAGAACATACCACAGAGATCTCAGCATGGATCAATATAACAACCATGAACTAAAGAATGTGCAGACATGGATGGTATGTACACCTATTTGAAATATGGTTTTCAAATATGGTTTTCAAATCTCTCAAAATGAGCAAAACTAGAGATTACAAATTCCAAATATATAGAACACCTCAGTCCTATGGCTACTGACTTGGAAACAAATCCCAAGTTCAAGAGGCCTTACTCTGATGTAATTACACATAAGATAGCATGCTAAATCTTGAATATAGTAAAATTTTCATGCAAGTCTCATATTTATTCTGTCTCTGACAGTACCCAACCCACATGTGGCAAACAAATTATCCTTTTGACTACTTTGACTACTCATTTGTACTGAAAGTTGCTGATATCATATGGAGAAATGGATACAAATGATGGATACTTTTTCTTTGGAAGATTTAAAGTTGAGTCTTGGTTGGAGAGGGGAACTTCATACTCCACAATTATAACTATATATACCCAAAAACAGAGTATACAAGGAGCTCAGCATACATTCAGTGTGTGTAACAAGCTTGGTGCAAGATGTGAATATTGTTATTTTGTCTCTTACAGCATTCTAACATTTGAAGAACTTACCTCATTATTAATGTCAAAAACGCCTTCCTGTATTTTCTCATAGATTTCCTTTGCTGTATTAATAAACGCCTGAAAAAATAAATAATAGTTTGAGACTTTAAATCCAAATTATGGATATGTACACTTCATAAATATAGCACAATAGAAGCACAGAATTCTTCTCCCAGTAAAGGTAGGGTGTGTGTGAATCTCCCAGTGAAGATGACATGAAGGGCCCTCCAGTGCCTGCTGGAAAGTCTTCTAGGAAGGGGAGGGATTAGGATTGTGTGTGTGTAAGTATGTAACAAGATTAAGCAGAGCCCCCTCTTCGCACAAATGGGCAACTTAGCAACTTTTAAAGCAAACTACTTGTGAATCTAGCCCATAATGTTATACTCTAAGTGGCTATGCAGAATCTCACACAGACAATTTTTTGTACCATTGGCTATCTGATCCTTTGCAGCATTGTCCATTTCTTTCTACTCTCAGCTTCCTGTTACTTGACCAGGTCCTGAGCCACAAAACGATATCACATTACAGTATTCAATGACTGCTAAGTTTACTCAGGGGTCTTTAGTGAAGTTGCTTATATAGATATAGTAAAAAAAAAGGAAGTATATGGACAATATCTACAAGATACATAAGTGCAAGAGTGTTGTTCAGAACATCAATTGAGTAACTTCTGTGTCTTCACAGCACAATGTCTGCCTATGTCCACAAAACGAAGTTCCTGTTGATCCTTATCACCCTGAACTTTTATCTCATCCCGCTGCTCTCCTTCCTTGCATTTTATCATTAGGCTTCTGAAACTGAATTAGCTTTATTATTGTTTACATAGCAAGCAGTGTTACAATAGATGCATTTTAGCTCAAGAAAGCCAAACTTCCCTCCCACTGTTTTCAAAATTTCTCACAAAAATAATGACAACCTTACACATGATGGAAAGGTATCATCTTAAACAGGCACCCCCAAACTTTGGCCCTCCAGATGTTTTGAACTACAATTCCCATCATCCCTGACCACTGGTCCTGTTAGCTAGGGATCATGGGAGTTGTAGGCCAAAACATCTGGAAGGCCGCAGTTTGGGGATGCCTGATCTTAAAGTAGAAAACATTTCCCGCTCCCAAAAGTCTACAGGAAACATTTTAATTATTATCATGCCTAACATATTAGCCAATTATTATTTAATGCACAAAATGGCTTTGTTTCCCCATTTAATACTATGAGAAGAATTTGAAAGACAATATACTATGTAAGATTTTAATGGCAGTAGCAAAGTTAGCCAATATCGCACATCAAGTTCTTTTGACTCCTTACAACCCTACAATGCAGCTATCATCTACTCAAGCTTGCCACGCCTGGTCACAAATCTAATTCAAATATTAAAAAGTAAACAGAGTTCATGGAGGGGAACAAATCATACCTTTCCTCATTTCTACACTGGAAGCATTTGACTGCTGAACTTGCCACCAGAGCTTTGTTTCCTAATTAACAGGACTGATATGTTTTCACCTTTAAAGGCCTTACAGCTCCCTAGAGTAATCAATCTACTGCAGCTCAATTACTGCACCAAGTGCATACCACAGCCAGTGAAGGAGACTTGAACAACTGCAGCCATGAGTGGAAAGATATGAATATGCATAAACTCTAAGTGGGTGATCGAATCATCACAGAGGGTCATGAGAATTTGCAGCAAAATAATGAGAAGAATTAATCATTGCAGATTCACAAGGCACTTAGGAAGTGAGTAGGTTTTTCAAACGTGCACTGGAGCTCAGAAATTGGCTTTCAGCCAACACTGAATTGATTTGCATTCTTCAGAAATAGAAGTTTTCAATATATAAAAAAAGAAATACATTGTATTTTGGCTTCTGATAAAACACCAATTACTGCAAGGGCATAATATGCCATAGTAATTGAAAACTACTTATAACTTTGGAACTTCATACAACTGCAATCTCTTATGCAATCCGCTTTGTTTTCATAAAACAATTTTTTAAAAATTAAATTCTCAAATATTAGTTCATCTGGACAGCTCACCCTTAAAATACTTTTTAAAAATTCAGGCATTAAATCCAAATCATGTGCACACGCAAAGAGGAGTATGGCATTATTTAGACATCTATTAAGAAGTGTACCAATGGCAAATAAAGGTCAGGTTACAGCACCTAAAATGTCATGATTGAAGTCCCATGTAAGTGGGAGGCTCCCATGCTCTTTTATGACTGTCTACACAGATAGTGGCCTAAACTACATGTCATGGTAAGCCAATATGAAAGAAACGCCAACAAGAGGTAGTGGTTTGTAGTTTGCACTTCCCAAACAAGCCACAAATAAAAACCATGGTTTGTTCTTACGTTTTATAACCTAGATAAAATGCTTGCAATTTCTCCATTTCATGTTATGTAAATGTATAACTGTTAAAATATGCTTACTCTTTCACTCCAATAAAACTCATGGCTTCTGACAATTATCCATTATAATGGCAAAATAATGCCAATATCCTATGAAGGTGATCATAGGTCAGTGGTAGACTTTGAATGTGCCGCATTAACTCCAACATCTTCAAGGCACAACAAGAAAGAAAAGCGGGAGGCATCTAAAGAAACCAGTGTGGCTGCATATGGAGCTTACAGAGGAACTGAGATGAGAAAAGGGGAATGTATAAGAAATGGAAGAAAGGAGAAATCCCAAAGGAAGAGTAAGGATGAGTAGCCAACAGTTGCAGAGAGAATGTCAGGTGGGCCAAAGCTCGGAATCAGTTCCAGCTTGCAAGAGAGGTTAAAAATAATACCAAAAGGTTTCTTTGGCTAGTATGTCCAGTTCTGGGTGCCACAATTTAAGAAGGATATTGACCAGCTGGAACATGTGCAGAGGAGAGCAGTCAAGATGATCAAGGGTCTGGAAACCAAGCCTTATGAGGAATGGTTGAGTGAGTTGGGTATGTTTAACTTGGGAAAGAGGAGACTGAGAGGAGATATGATAGCCATCTTAATATCTAAAGGGCTGTCATATGGAAGAGAGAACCAGCTTGTTTTCTCCTACTCTGGAAGGTAGGACCCAGTAAGAGCTGTTTTGACAGTGCAATGTCAAACCTTGGAAGGTTGTGGGCTCTCTTTCCTCCTTGGAGGTTTTTAAGAAGAGGTTGAATGGCCATCTGTCAGGAATGCTTTACTTGAGATTCCAGCAATGCCAGGGGTTGGGCTAGATGATCCTCGGGATCCCTTCCAACTCTACAATTCTGTGATTCTATCTCTAGTTGAAAAGATCTCAGTGGGTAGGACTGAGAAAGCCTAATGACATTGTGTGATTTCAGACCAAAGTCTTACATGTTTCTCTCCCTTTTTTTGGTGTCAAGACTCAGGGGTATGCCAATCTATCTTAGTTTAAATAAATCCATAACCACATAATCTGACTGAGGATGCAAAATATGGAAATGTTATAGGTTTAACATGGGGACAAGACAAGACTCATTTTTAAAGATAGACAATATGTAGGTTGCAGCTTGTCAACAAATATGCAAAATTTATTGGCATATTAGTATGCACAACAAGAACACCTATAAATAAATGGTTGATTTAATAAAACTCAATATTTATGAACATGACTTTTGCTACAAAAAGAAAAAATACTTTCTCTTTACAGAACATTAAAATAATGTCTTTGACTTTTCTCTTCATGTAGCATGCTGCCACCTGGTGGCTTTCAATGTTAATTTATATTTAATAGAGTTCTGTCAAGAGAACAAGCTGGTCATCACAAACACTCTCTTCCAACAACACAAGAGACGACTCTACACATGGATATCACCAAATGGGCAACATCGAAATCAGATTGATTATATTCTCTGCAGCCAAAGATGGAGAAGCTCTATACAGTCAGCAAAAACAAGACCTGGAGCTGACTGTAACTCAGATCATCAGCTTCTTATAGCAAAATTCCAGCTTAAACTGAAGAAAGTAGGAAAAACCACTGGGCCAGTAAGATACAATCTGAATCAAATCCCTTATGAATACACAGTGGAAGTGAGGAACAGGTTTAAGGATTTAGATTTGGTGGACAGAGTGCCTGAAGAACTATGGATGGAGGCTCGTAACATTATACAGGAGGCAGCAACGAAAACCATCCCAAGAAAAAGGAAATGCAAGAAAGCAAAATGGCTGTCCAACGAGGCCTTACAAATAGCGGAGGAGAGGAGGCAAGCAAAATGCAAGGGAGATAGGGAAAGATACAGGAAACTGAATGCAGATTTCCAAAAAACAGCAAGGAGAGACAAGAGGGTCTTCTTAAATGAGCAATGCAAAGAAATAGAGGAAAACAATAGAATGGGGAAAACCAGAGATCTGTTCAAGAAAATTGGAGATATGAAAGGAACATTTCGTACAAAGATTACCAAAATCAAGGACAAAAGTGGCAAGTGCTGTTAAGGTGCTACACCCAATATGCCAGCAAGTTTGGAAAACTCAGCAATGGCCAGAGGACTGAAGAAGATCAGTCTACATCCCAATTCCAAAGAAGGGCAGTGCCAAAGAATGCTCCAACTACCGCACAATTGCGCTCATTTCACACGCTAGCAAGGTTATGCTTAAAATTCTACAAGGCAGGCTTAGGCAGTATGTGGACCGAGAACTCCCAGAAGAACAAGGTGGATTTCGAAAGGGCAGAGGAACCAGAGACCAAATAGCAAACATGCGCTGGAATATGGAGAAAATTAGAGAGTTCCAGAAAAACGTCTACTTCTGCTTCATTGACTATGCAAAAGCCTTTGACTGTGTCGACCACAGCAAACTATGGCAAGTTCTTAAAGAAATGGGAGTGCCTGATCACCTCATCTGTCTACTGATAAATCTCTATGTGGGGCAAGAAGCTACAGTTAGAACTGGATATGGAACAACTGATTGGTTCAAAATTGGGAAAGGAGTACGACAAGGTTGTATATTGTCTCCCTGCTTATTTAACTTATATGCAGAATTCATCATGCGAAAGGCTGGACTAGATGAATCCCAAGCCGGAATTAAGATTGCCGGAAGAAATATCAACAACCTCAGATATGCAGATGACACAACCTTGATGGCAGAAAGCGAGGAGGAATTAAAGAACCTTTTAATGAGGGTGAAAGAGGAGAGCGCAAAATATGGTCTGAAGCTCAACATTAAAAAACCAAGATCATGGCCACTGGTCCCATCACCTCCTGGCAAATAGAAGGGGAAGAAATGGAGGCAGTGAGAGATTTTACTTTCTTGGGCTCCTTGATCACTGCAGATGGTGACAGCAGTCACGAAATTAAAAGACGCCTGCTTCTTGGGAGAAAAGCAATGACAAACCTAGACAGCATCTTAAAAAGCAGAGACATCACCTTGCCTACAAAGGTCCGTATAGTTAAAGCTATGGTTTTCCCAGTAGTGATGTATGGAAGTGAGAGCTGGACCATAAAGAAGGCTGATCGCCGAAGAATTGATGCTTTTGAATTATGGTGCTGGAGGAGACTCTTGAGAGTCCCATGGACTGCTAGTAGATCAAACCTATCCATTCTTAAGGAAATCAGCCCTGAGTGCTCCCTGGAAGGACAGATCGTGAAGCTGAGGCTCCAATACTTTGGCCACCTCATGAGAAGAGAAGAATCCTTGGAAAAGACCCTGATGTTGGGAAAGATTGAGGGCACTAGGAGAAGGGGACGACAGAGGACAAGATGGTTGGACAGTGTTCTCGAAGCTACGAACATGAGTTTGACCAAACTGCGAGAGGCAGTGCAAGACAGGAGTGCCTGGCGTGCTCTGGTCCATGGGGTCACGAAGAGTCGGACACGACTAAACGACTAAACTACAACAACAATGGTCAATGATTTTCAATATTAAACTAGAAAATTTCTAATAGTATAGGTCCTTCCCCCCCAATTCACTAAATATTATTATGCATCAGAGCTTAGGCTTCTCAGAAATTGAGGATGTGGCTGGAATCCAATGTTATGAAAACAAACTTTTGTTTGTGCAATGGGACTTCCCTTTCTTCTGTTTCCCCTTCATTGCTCCCCAAATCTGCTCTGGTGGATTGCGGGCCCGTCAGAGCACATTTTGGATGCACAGAGGGGCTGCAGGTCAGAGAGGAAGAAGAATATGTTCTGCTGTGTGAGCAGAAATCCATTCTGTTTATGCACAGTGTTTGACTAAACTCTGTGCATTGACAAAACCCTATGCTATCAAAACCACAAATCCTTGGCCTGTTCAAGCACTGTTATTAAAATATTTTAGAAATCTTCCCTGACGCTAAAATTTAGTGGTTCTCAAACTGTGGGCCAGATTTTCTGGTGTGTGCATCCATGCAGCAGCCATTTTTTGTTGCAGCCATAGCTACTACTACTAAGCATAATATTGAGGCAGCAAATAGAGAAGCTCCTTTCCCTCTTTTTCAAAAAATAATCTGTTATAGTCCTTTCAACAATGCCAATGTTTAATCTGTGACTTGATGTACAGATGTTGAACACACAGCAGTGGGCTACATATAAGATTCTGTATGCTTACTTCGGTTGCTGGTAGATGCATGTCTTGTGTCCGCAAGTTTTTAAAAACTGAGAAACACTTCTTAATTTTTGTATATTACCTACTAGTTTAAAAGTACCCTGAATTTGTGAGAATTGTACTAGGGTCTCTTTAGACCAATTTGCACTAAACAATAAACCATACCACTTCACTAGTACATGGAAGAAACAAACCATGATAGTTCAAATTTGTTCTTCTCACAAATCAGTTTTCTTGAGCAAAACATAATGCCAAGCCAGAGAGTCTGGTTTGTTTATCTCCAGTGGAAGAACTATTGACTATGATTTACCATGAAGTATGAACGGTGCCTTTAAGGAAGAGCTAATGAATTAACTTTCTGAGGACTATGGCTCAGTTCATGGCAATTGAGAGGAAACCAGATTTACGAACAAGGGAGAAATTACAACAGCAGCATATTTTAGCAAGGTACTTTGAAGTGAGAGATGATAAGTGGTACAGTGGAACCTCAGTTTTCAAACATTTCGACTGCCAAACTTTTCGAAAGCCAAATGCCGAAAAGCCAGAAGTGAATGCTTCCATTTTCGAACGTGCCTCGGAAGTTGAGTGACTTCCGAGGCACGGTTTTCATTTTTTTTTATTGAATTTGCTGACAGCCCTTTGATTTTCAGTTTTCAAATGTTTTGGAAAACCGAGGTTCCACTGTAGTAGGAAAAACCAATAGAGAATGTTGAGGTAATCTAGACAAGATGAACAAGATAGATAAGAACTTTAGTAAATAATGATGACGACAACAACAACAACAACAACAACAATTTTATTATTGGGCTAATCTCTACCAATAATTTTAGTTGCAGATGGGCTAAGTACTTCTAGTACAGCTAATTTTATGGAAAAGGAAAAGACTAAGGAAAAACTAGAGAGGGTTCTGTGAAAACAGAAAGGGGAATGGCGGAAGGAAATAAAAACGATGACTTAAATTGTGAGAGGACGTGATCTGTGGTGGAAAGTATAGTGGACCCTCTGGATATGAATGTAATTCGTTCCAGGGGTCTGTACGTACCCAGAAAAGTCCACAAGCAGAGGCACTGCTTTTGTGCACACACACAGCGCGATAGAGCGCTTCTGCGCATGTAGTGAAACCCGGAAGAATACATTTCTGGGTTTGCTGTGTTCACAACCCAAAAGTTACATTACCCGAAGGTAACATAACCCAAGGGTCCACTGTAATACAATAGTTTCAGAAGACAAAAAGGAAAGGAGCAAGAGACCCTAAAACCTGCAGGCGATAGAGTGAGAACTGAAAGGAGATATGTGGGATGAAGGCAAATGGAGGGAGGGGGGAAGTCATGAGTGCAGAATATAAAGGAAAAAAGTAGTGAAAACTGCAGTAGGAAGGAAGAAATCACACACATGGCGGCAGGATCAGGCCAAAGATCCATCTAATTCAGCATCCAACTAAGCACTTACGGGAACCCACAAGTAGGACTGGAGTTCAAGAGTGATTTGTAGAGGGGAAAGCAAGATAAAATTGCAAAAACCAACTAACAAACAAACACCTAAGTAAAATGAACAAAATGCCAGGGAAAAATCCTCACCTATCACATGATGTTCCAAGCATATTACTAAGGGATGATATAAATCCCATATTCCTTGGCTAACATGATAGACTTAATACATTGAAGTCAGAGAAAATGTGGAACTATAGAATAAATATTCATCAAGAAGTTTATGCCTTCCCAAAACAGTTTTGAACCAAAGCAGGACCAATCTCAGGAGCATAAACCATTTCCACCATTAAGGTCAGATTCAACTTTATTTGTGTCCCAGAGAATTTCCCATTACAGTCGTACCTTGGTTCACAACACCTTGCAAGTTGAACGTTTTGGCTCCCGAACACTGCAAACCCGGAAGTAAGTGTTCAGCTTTGCAAACATTTTTGGGAACCCGAACGTCTGATGCAGCTTCTGCAGCTTCTGATTGGCTGCAGGAGCTCCCTGCAGCCAATCAGAAGCTGCACCTTGGTTTCTGAATGTTTTAGAAGTCAAACGAACTTCCAGAGCGGATTCCATTCAACTTCCAAGGTACCATTGTACCTGTTATCCTCCTAACATCACAGGATAATGAATAAAATTGAAGTCTACCACTTGTTAGCAACATGAATTCTGGATGGGCACCCTGGTGCACAATCATATGATATCGTCAATTTCATATTTAAAGCTCAGAAGGTGTTAAACTATATAATGAGACTAGGAAATGGGGTTGGATGCAGAATTTGGTGTAAGTGTTTAGCAAGCATTTGGGGAAGGCAAAATGGGGCCATGGCCGAGTACCCAAATACTACAGCTAGGTCATTTCTTTCCCAGTTTTACCTGAGCATTTTCACATGAGATTTGTTGATGCACAGTAGTTCATTTATTTGTAGATTATTGCTGTTCACTGATAAAAGCAGAAGCATCTGCCTCCATCAGATTAGTTTATACAAAAAACTTGTTCAATGTAAGAAAAGGTGAAGATAAGAAAACCACATATTCTTTTTATCTAGCGGACCCCAGCTTTTACTCAGAAGTAAACTCCACCAAGTTTAATGGGGCTTACTCCTAGAGAGGAAGGTGCACTGGACTGCAATTATTAAAACTATGTGGAACTGAGGAATGAGGTGGAGAGATGGGGGTCAATTAACTCAGCTTTCAAGCGACTGAGTTAAACTTTATATGTCCCGATTGAGGAATAAGAAGTTCAAGTCTGCCCCTCTGAAAGCCACTGGGCTAATCTTCTTGCCCAACATGGGGTTCCGTGCCTCAAGGTTTCTGTAAGAAACTTAGTTTCCCCTGGACTTGTAACAATTACATGGGTACATTACTCAGTTTTAAGGGGGGGGGAACTAAGCTTCAGAAAAATCTAATGTTTAAATACAATTATATTTGGGCATCCAAGTAAGGTAAAATCATGAAAATTGTGAATGTGACCATTAGCTGTTCACTGGCTAAAGTCTGGTTCCACACATCCATTTGTAACTGACACTCCTGATTTAGTATCTCTCTTCTGAAAGTAACTTCCGGTGTGAGACTTGACTGCCACCATTATCTCCAGCAGACTCCCTGCTCCCCACCCCCAGCCTCATTTATTATTCAAGCACCAGCATTTCTTCCATGACCTCTGGGAAAGTGATCGAAAGGACCATCTCAAGTATATTTTAAAAGCATGTGTACTGAAATTGGAAGACAATTCTTTCCAATTTTCCAAATCACTTTTATTTTTCTCCCCTGTCCAAACACCCTTTGTTAATTATATCATTACATTCTAGCTGTGTGCGAGTCGATCACACATAAGTGGGAGGACGCCTGTATTTTATATTCAATTAACAAAATATTATGAATTGGTGATGCACATTCTTTTTCCAAATTCTCAAACATTTACATAGACCGATGAAAATAACTAGCAGAAGAGAAGAGGGAGAGAGACAAAACTTACTCCATGGCATTTGTTAATGGCTCATACCAGATCAGGATCCTGGAGATCTGATTGGATCCAGAGACATTATTTTGATCTCAAAGCTGTGTCTCTAACTTCCCACCTAAATCATACCCAGAAAGTAAACATGTAATATAAAATAAATTAGACCAAATTACCTCTTCTACGTTGGAAGCAGTTTTGGCAGACGTCTCCATAAAGATAAGCCCATGCTCTCGTGCAAATGCTTCACCTTCTTCCTTTTTCACTTCTCTTCTAGACTCTAGATCACTAAGAAAACAAGACATCAGTTGTTCCCTGTACAAGCACAAGCTAACTCACCTAGGCACATACCGTATCTTTACTTAAAATTAAGTCCATACAACACTACATTTGATGACGTCCAATATAGAACCTTAATCACTTTCAAAGTGACTAAAAAGAAATTTATTCACTATTACTGATTAAAAACCAATGTTGAGGAGAGAAAAATGGGAATGAGGATGGCAGAGAAGACATGCACTCACTCCAAAAACATAACCACAAAGAACTATCAATGTTGATTTCTAACAAGAGAGGCATCTCCTCAAAAATACACTGACAGCATAATATGAAAAAATGACTCCCAGCGGCTTTTCAGACAGGATCCCAGCTGCCATTTTCATGAACCTCATTAGCTAGATTGTGGGCAACAGGACATTCCTGTCTACATTTCTCAATTTATGCATCCATATACAACTTTGTGATATAGCTTTCTAAAAGCAGTTTCTATCTAAGTTCATAACCAGAAAATATAAATTTAGAATGGATATTAATATAGTAACATTTCATTTACATACAAATGCCTGCTGGTCACTCTTACCCAGTCCTTCTTCCAAAATTTCCAAAATCTCTTTTCATAAGTTATATGGGACATGTATTAGCAGCCCTAGATCAGTTCTGAATAACTGCAAGTTCCTATGTGACTACATTGATGCTTGTCAAAACCTCACCCCATAGACAGTTGGTCTTGCAGACCACCCTTTGTAGGTGGTGTTTAGAGCAAGCAGCCCCTCTTGCAGGCCTTGATACTGTTGGATCCTAACACAAGATGTATTGTTTCTTCACTCAACACTTATTTAATTAGCCAATGTAAGATGTAGTGCTGGCCACTAGCCTCAATTGTCTTTCTTGGTTTAGATCAGGCATGTCAAACCTGCGGCCCTCCAGATGTTTTGGACTACAATTCCCATCTTCCCCAACCACTGGTCCTGCTAGCTAGGGATCATGGGAGTTGTAGGCCAAAACATCTGGAGGGCTGCAGGTTTGACATGCCTGGTTTAGATGATCAGGGGGTGGAGTAACCTCCCTATGAGGAATGGTTACAACCTTAATGTAATTATCTGTATTTTAAAGCTATGACACACACTTAGCTAGGAATAAGTCCCTTTGAATTCAGTGAGTAGGATTGTGGGAGGGGAGTTGTTGGTTTTTGTTCTTTTTCTTGTTTTTATTATGTATTTTGGGTTCTCATTTTGTATTTTTATGCTGTGAACTGCCCTGTGATCTTTGGATGAAAGGTGGTAGGCTACTACTATTATTATTATTACTACTACTACCACTACTAATAATAATAATGGCAGCCCAATAACAGTTCTGAACAGCAGGAAGTTCCTATGTAACTACAGTGACCTCACCACACAGATTGGTCCATTGTGTAGAAGTGGAGTGAGGAACCTCTAGTCTGCACATTGGATGTGGACTTCCAGGCCCCTCTATCAAGCTACATCTCTTACTTGTGCTATACCTGCACTATTGTGTAGAACAGAATAGGTAAATTCTAGAGCCATTTTGGTACATAAATTGCATATCAATTAATAAATAATAGTACCTTTTAAAAAGTGGCCCTTCAGGCCTCTCTATCAGGCCTTGGTACTTGCCCCATGCCACACTTCTCTCTGGCTGTTTGCCTCGGGTGCTTTTGCCTTGTCACTGAACTGCGTGCAGAAACTCTGGCTTTTGCATGACTATGGTGTAGTCTACTGTACAAATATAAAAGTCAAACCAGTTGCTCTGCCTACATTTGCCCCACCCACTACTGGCATCTGGCTTATGCAAGGCCACCCATAAGGAAGTACAGCCCTTAGGCTTAAAAAGATTCCTCAGTCTTGTTATAGAAAGGCACCTAGTAAGCTATTTTTTTTTGGGGGGGGGGACTACACTGCTTGCAAAATGCAAGAAATACTACGATCACCACCAATGAAATTTTATCTTCATTTTGGATAAAGTTTTGTTCTCCTTGAACTTGGGAAATCTGCTTTCTCCAATAAACTGTTGCCAACGTAAGAGTTATTGGTAGCATAATGACAATCTTTAAGTCATTCGGTCCAAACTATGCATGAACTACTAGTGCTAGACAGAATCTGAAAAAACTCAACATGTTAATAATACAGCATTGATTGAACAATTGACTGTATCAGATACTTCTGTGAGTACAACACATTTTTTTCCAGACAACAAAGATATCTGTTCATCAATGATGTTCATACTATGAAGAAGTAGATTTAAAAAACATCCAGAGAATTATATTAAGAATTGCAGTAAGCCGACCAAAGATATTCAATAAGCCTCCAACTGGAGTTAAGAGTTCCACCGTGGTAACCTTGGGATCAACTGCAAAGGAGTCTAGATTGAAGAAGAACTAACATATTGTGGGACAGCTCAGACATGAAGCTAGCTACGTGATGCCCTATAGATGTTGTGGATTACAACTTCCATCATCCTGAGCATAGGTCATGCTGGCTGAGGCTGATGTATGCCAAAACATCTAGAAACACTGTGTTGGGTACCCCTGTTTTAATTGGCATTCAAATCTAGAATTAGATATATTACAAAAAAAAATCTCAAAAATGTCAGGGTTTTTTTGGGGGAGGGGCAACTCAGCTGACTCAAACCAGGATCATCAATTGTTAAAATTAATTTTTTAAAAAAATAAAGGTCATGTACTCTATATGCTACTTGTTATGGAGCAGTCCAAGTATTCTGAATTATGAATGATCTGAGCTTTTTAATTAACTGTTAATCCACACCATTTCAAAATGCTTTAAATATATATATACCTTTTATTTCCAATGAGCATAATGACCATGTTGGAATTGGAATGCTGACGGGCATCTTCTAACCATGTTGTCAAATGATTGAAAGTGTCCCTCCTAAAATGAGACCAGAACGCAAGTGAGGAACAATGCACAAACAAAAAATGAACAAAGCAAAAGTTTAAAAATATATATAAACATAAAATTTAATGACTTTACCAGTTGTTAACCTAGGACTTATATATTGGACAACTGATGTGCAGTGGAAGTCACTTTAGTCCCTGTAAGGGGAAGGGCTTATAGAGAACAGCCCCCCCTCATCAGAAGCAGCCCATCTCCAAGCAGTCATGAAAGTGAAGGGGCGGATGAGGAAAGTCAGGAGACGGAAAGGGAGTGCCAGACCTCTGGCAACATCCAAGAGTCCCCGCTCCACAGGCAGGAAGAGAGGGAGAGGGAAAGAGAGGAGAGGAATCAGGCAGACCGCAGACCCTTCCCCCCCCCCCCCCGACACTGGAATTGAGGAGGAGGAGAAAAGGAAGGAGATTCACTGTCCCGAGGCTTTTATGTTGGTCCAAATCGCAGAAGGGGGCAGTACCGGATTCTGATTCGGAATGAGGAGACATGAAACCAACAGCTCGCTACACTGTAAATAATGTGCACTAATAAAGACTTCTGAAAAACAAGCATGTGGAAGGTCATTACTCAGGAGTAGTCACATCAACCCTGACAGTCCCCTTCTGCTTCCACCACCAGTTGAAAACCAGTTTTAGACACTGAAATATGTTAATGATTAAAAAAAAGCATACAGAAAAAAGCTAGTTACAAAAGTCTAAAATTTTCTGAAAGATTCTCACCTTGTAATGTCATACACTAGTAAGGCCCCTGCTGCCCCTCTGTAGTATGACCTTGTGATGGAACGGAAGGACTCCTGCCCAGCCTGTAGAAATACAAGATTCATAGTTCATTTTGTCTCCTGTGTTATCCTTGTGAAGAAAGTAAGAGTTTTGCATACTTACACTAAGAAGTTTATTGTGTAAGGAATTGGGGGAAAGGACAAAACCTCACTAATTTTGGAAAAGAGGAGCCACGAATTAAAAAGTCTACAGCACAGAACCATTGGGGAGGGGAATCAAGAACAAGACCTCTAAACCTTTTTTGGCAATCCCTGACAACCCAATTTACTGAATGGCTTCACAATACATGAATCATTATTAGAGTACAGAATGGACTCCTAGCAACTAAGCTCTGAAGACAAATTTGAAAGGAAGCAAATAACCCAGTGCTTCACATTTGAATTCAATAACTCCCTCCCTGGGGCAGCTGTTGACACTAGAATAAATAAAGCCCATTGTAAATAAATGATGAATGACATCTTTACGCCCACCATCTGCTGGTGTAAAGGTTGTAGGAAGGCCAAGGATGCAGATTTTATCCGTTATATCATAAACTGCAGCCAGCTTTCAACAGTCTTCAGATGGAATTCTTTCCACTAGCATTTTATTATAAAAAACAGATAATGGTTTTGAATTTGATTTTATATAATTCTATTGTACATTTAATCAATTTCCTGTGCTTCTGACAGAGTGCTTGTCAAAAGCATGCAAGAAGGTGCCTTGATTGCCACAAATGAAAAACATCAGATATTACATAAAAATGATTTTTTAAAAAGAATTCTAACAGAACACCCTAAGTTTAAAATTTTATGTTAGATTTTCAAAAGGGATTGGTCATAGAGCTACACTGATGTTATCCTAATAGCCCTCCTTTCTGCTTCAAAACATATGGATGGGTCATATATTTAACCTTTTAAAAAAAGCCTTGATCACTATAAACTGGACATAGGAATCCCAAACACTGAATAGCTATATTCTATCACTAAATCTATATATATATATAAATATATTCCGTTTGACACTTTTCTCCGTAACCGCTTGACCGATCGTCCTGAAATTTTGACATAACGATCCAGGCCACTCCTAGAGCGTTGTTGGGGGCAAAAATCCCTCAAATCGCACACCTGCCCAGGTGCAGACCTGCTTTTCCACCAAGTCAAACAGCGCCCTCAAGTGGCGTAGTACCCTCCTCCACCCCCTCCCTTCCTGTGAAATCTAAGCCACACCCACAAACCAAATGACATCATCATCAACCAAGCAAGTGAAAATCCCCCAAGGCGGCCATTAGGCCTTTGTTTAATGTAGGCCCCTGACAGGCACGGGGGGGGGGAACCCACAACAACACACTTGGGGGCATGGCAAGGGGTTTTTACTTTACCATTTAGCACCACTAACCCTCCCCCCCCCAAAAAAAACCCACCACAAAACCAACATTGCCAAGTGGAGGTCGGGGCCTGCCTGGGGTGGTGGTGGCATAAGCCACAGCACAGACTTTGATTTATGTAGGCCCCTGCACGGCAAGGGTTTTTTACTTTACCATTTAACAACACTACCACACCGGTCATGGGGGGGGGGGAACTGAATAGATCATGGATCGGGACACATGGGGCCAGTCACAGGGATAAGGCACAAGAACACACCACACCCACAAACCCCGCCTCTGCCACAAGATCCTGTAAAACAGGAGGCCTTGGCTCCATTTTACATACTAGGCCTCAGGTCTACAGCCCATTAAATACTATCCCAAATGGAGCCCTGGGTGGGAGGTGGGGGGAGGAGGAGCCCAAATAGGTCATGGGCTGACGTAGGGTAGGGGGGTAGATAACCCACATCAACGCACTTGGGGGCACAGCAAGGGGTTTTTACTTTACAATTTAGCACCACTACCCCCCCCCCCAAATCCACAAGACAAAAATAAATACCATCCTTCAAAACGTCCTGAGATACGCCGGTCATGGAGGGGGGGACACAAACTGAATAGATCATGGATCGGGACACATGGGGCCAGTCACAGGGATTAGGCACAACCACACACCACACCCACAAACCCCGCCTCTGCCACGAGATCCTGTAAAACAGGAGGCCTTGCAACCACCAAAACAGCTATTCCACCCCAAACCCAAAGCCTCTCCCGGCGGCTGCATTAATAAACGCCTGGCAGGATTAGGCAGTCGTTCATCATTTCTCCTAACACGCACTTGGGTTTTCGCTTTATAATTTAGTGGGCGTTGTGTCACATGCGAGGCTCCGGCGGCCATTTTAAGTAAGGGCAGTCGTGCCCCTTTTAACTTAGGCTTTGCCGTGTTTCTCCAAAAATAAGACACCGTCTTATATTTATTATTCCTTAAAAAAACCCACATTGGTTTATTTTCAAGGGATGTCTTATTTTTTATTACGCGTCCAGCCTTGCCTCTTCCTTGGGGCCCTCCAGAACTGCCCCTATAACTATGTCTTATTTTTGGGGTATGGCTTATATTGCACAAATGCTTAGACATCCTGGTATGGCTTATTTTATGGGTATGTCCTATTTTAGGAGAAACAACTGATTGTAAGCCTCTGTGTTTTTCTTTAAAAAAAAACCATTCACTTTCTCTCCCCAGTTTAAGTCCTCAGATATTTGCAGTGGCCACCCCCCACCCCATTTACAATCCCCTACCTTCCCCTTGCCCGGGCCAGGTAGATAATGTGGCCTTTTTTAAACCCTTTTGTTACTTTTCTCATTTTACTGATTGTGAATATACTGACCGAGGCCCCCTTTAGATTCGGAGGCCCGCCCCAAGTGGCCCATATGACCCCCCTCCTTCTGTCTGGGCCTGTCTGTTGCTACGGGGCTATGGGGCTTCGCTATTTGATCCCCCCCCCCCGGGTTGGGATTCTTTAAGTAGTTCTCTGGGTCCCAGGGCACATCATCATCCCCTATCCTTAATCTAAATATATAGAAATGTTCACGATGCGTGTGCAGGGGCCAATGTATGGAGATACAGGGGGGAGGGGACAACAGAGGGCTCAGACAAAAGTAAATACTGTGAAATGCAACCCAGAAACTGACATTTCCTTCGCCAAGGGTGGGGGCCAATGTAGGAAGATACCGGGGGCAGGGGCCAACACTCCCCAGGGACAACAGAAAGCTCAGACAGAAGTGCATGCTGGGAAATAAAACCCAGAACCTAACAGTTCCTTCTCCAAGGGTGGGGGCCAAGGTATGGAGATACAGGGGGGAGGGGCCAACACTCCCCAGGGACAACAGAGGGAAGGGTATCCTACCGAAACACAGGGATGAGCCGGGGTGGAGGGAGGAGGGGCAGGATACGTCATGGATCGTTACAGGGTGGGGGGGATCACAGGAAAGAACCACAGCAACGCGTGGCCGGGTCAGCTAGTTATTTAGTAATCAGCATCCACAGAAAAGAAAAGTTCACCCTGCCACAGATGTTAGGCAAAAGCTAATGCTTCCAATACTTGTAGGTAAGATTTCACCTCCCACCTTTTCTCCAGGAACTACAATGTTTACCTATTAACACTAAGGTGATTAGTACATATATTCAACAAAGTTGTTGCACTAGTGGAAGTCAGCGCCATGAGACAACAAGCACTATGGGACCTCCTCCTTCTCCTACCTCCTCCCCAAACTAGGATAACTCTAAGAACAGCACATGGGAGAGGAGGGGAAAGATTTTACAATCAGTGCAAGCATTTCTGCTTGCCAGACAGAATAATCGCCTTCACACGGTGTTGCATTCCACCCATAGTTTTTTGTGATGGCAAAAAGGAAAATGAAACTTATCTCACATAAAGATAAACTATGTCTTTAAATTCACTAGCATAAATGAAAAATACTTATAATCTGTTAACAGCATCTATGAAGAATTTGTGTTAAAGAAAATTTAAAGACAAAGCATTAAAAACTATTAACTATGTAGCAGATGTAGCATAACTCCATACAATGTTTAGGGAGTTTACTTCTAGAGTATTCAAGACTTTGAAAACGCCAAGAGTTTCACCAGATCTTCACCAAGTGTGACCTAGCAGCTGACCACATCCAGGAAGTCAGCAAAAATCTGAGATTTATGGAGCCCCTGTATTAAGCCTATATGCATGCCAAATATACATAGAGGTAAAACTGCTAACATATATAACTTTTGAAGTATCATCTCATTAAAGATTAATGGATGAAAGCAATATTTATTTTTAAAAAAACACAAACACACACCAGGCTTAGATACTTCTAAGGCTTGCTCTGGATGACCTGTGTGGGATTCTTTAAGATCATGTTTGCCTTAGGTGTACATAACTGGGACAGGCACATACACAAAAGAAGCAGGTGTATACACATACACACTATTTCTCTCCCTTAAGCCTCCTCTGCAGTGCCATGTTGGGGGGGGGGGGAAGAGGCAAGTCCAAGGGCTTAGTTACAAAACTATTTCATTCTCTTGACATAGATAAAATGCCATGACAGGAAGACGGCTATGCTTCTCTCAAACATTTAGTTATCTATTTTAAGAGGATTCTTGTTGTTTCATATGGGGAAAACTTTCAACCATGTAAGCTCCATCTGCAGTTGTAGTGATAAAGTCAAGAATCAGGTTCACTGCTCCCTATCCTACTGGCAAGAACTATGCCCTAGTATAGCATTGTAAGAGTGACTGCATGATCAGAACCCAGAAGTCCCTTTTAGGCAGCAAAGGTAATTCCGAAGCCAGTGGCTGGACCAGTTAAGAACACACATTACTGAAGACACATGAGGGCTATGAGTAGCTTCAGACCATCCCAAATATGTAGGGAGACTGTTTTACTTATGCTTTTTGTGTAAAATCCAAAGCACTGAGTTTCCCATCTTCCCTGATGAGGTGGATGGGGGAATGAAGGAATGCACACGTTTCAGTTACAGCAGGAGCTTCCTCAGAAACAGTAGGTACGCAGCTTAAGAGGTAGTTCTGGATACATCTTTGCCATTAGAGCCCCAAGTGACCTTTGTGGATAGCAGTGCCTCTTACCAGCTTTTTCTGGTATGCCTGGTTGTTGTTGTTTAGTCGTTTAGTCGTGTCCGACTCTTTGTGACCCCATGGACCAGAGCACGCCAGGCACTCCTGTCTTGCACTGCCTCCCGCAGTTTGGTCAAACTCATGTTCGTAGCTTCGAGAACACTGTCCAACCATCTTGTCCTCTGTCGTCCCCTTCTCCTAGTGCCCTCAATCTTTCCCAACATCAGGGTCTTTTCCAAGGATTCTTCTCTTCTCATGAGGTGGCCAAAGTATTGGAGCCTCAGCTTCACGATCTGTCCTTCCAGGGAGCACTCAGGGCTGATTTCCTTCAGAATGGATAGGTTTGATCTACTAGCAGTCCATGGGACTCTCAAGAGTCTCCTCCAGCACCATAATTCAAAAGCATCAATTCTTCGGCGATCAGCCTTCTTTATGGTCCAGCTCTCACTTCCATACATCACTACTGGGAAAACCATAGCTTTAACTATACGGACCTTTGTCGGCAAGGTGATGTCTCTGCTTTTTAAGATGCTGTCTAGGTTTGTCATTGCTTTTCTCCCAAGAAGCAGGCGTCTTTTAATTTCGTGACTGCTGTCACCATCTGCAGTGATCAAGGAGCCCAAGAAAGTAAAATCTCTCACTGCCTCCATTTCTTCCCCTTCTATTTGCCAGGAGGTGATGGGACCAGTGGCCATGATCTTGGTTTTTTTGATGTTGAGCTTCAGACCATATTTTATCCCTTCATGGATCACTGCCTTGTCGTGGCGAAGGGGCTTAAATAACTTAGAGAAGTTATGTTTTGACCAAACGTGATCCACCTGGAGAAGGAATTGGCAAGCCACTCCAGTATCCCTGCCAAGAAAACTCTATGGACAAAGACAACAGGTATGCCTGGTACAGAGGTGTTTGAATCAGGAAAGCCTGGCCACTGCAATCCACGAGAATGGGTAACCTCAAGACTGGACTACGGCACTGTGCTTTACGTTTGGTTGCCCACTACCCTGGTCTAAAAGTTCCAGCTTGTGCAGAATTGTGTTGCCAGATTGCTGATGGGGGCAGATGACTGATAGCACATGGCACCTCAGCTATAACATCTGCACTGGCTGCCTATATACTACTGGGCTGAGAGATGTGCAGGCTTGGCAAAAATGGGGAGGAGGAACCCAGAAAAGCTGGGAGGAAAGCCCTAAATGACTTGGATCCAGAATACCTCAAGGACCGCTTGAGTCCTTATATCCCACTTCAACCATCCTGAGCAGCACTGTTAGTTGTCCTGAGTCCTTCACTACTGGCTTCAAACAGAAATTGGGCATATGGTGCTGCCAGTTCCATGCTGTGGAATACCCTTCCACCACAGATTCTGCAGGCAACCTCACTACTAATTTTTAGGCATCTCTTGAAGATACTGTATTTTTATGCCAACAGATTGATTAATTAATTAATTAAAAAGAAGTCAGTTATTTTTATAACATTTTGCATTTTATGTTCTATAGTATGTGTATAGATTGCTGTACACTTCCTTGATATTTTATGTACATGGGTGGTATAACTATTTTTATAAATAAATTTAGACTACAGCTGAGAGCAGAAGGTTAGGATGTCTGCTAACTGGATCCCTGAACAAGAACACTCCTGCAGGGTGGCGATGCACCTAAACATTTTGGTACATGTTCCACTTGTATAGTTCCTATGAAACCAATACACACTAAACTTTTGCCTTAATATTTCTTTATTATAAAGGCATAATACTCTCAATAAATGAGCACATTCCAGCTTAAGAAACATCTCATAATGTGTAGCAAAAATTCACAATTTGGTACTTCAAAAAACTGGTGAGTGAATGACAAGCCTGTTTTACAGTTGAATAAATGAGGCAATCCAATTAAATGACCTTTAGGCTGTATTCTACACTGTAGCTACTAACTTGCACCCTCTCCCCTATACAAACCAGTGAGCTAATGTTATTTATTCTGAAATTAAGTATATCAAGCTGATTCATACACATGCTTACTGGGTTTAGAGGTTGAAGTGTATCGAAAGAGAAGAAAATTTGAAGCTCTTCTCACTGGTCCTTTATCCCAGAATACATAAACAATACCTTAGTTAAGATTGTTTTTTCACAGACAGGTTAGCAGAAACTTTCTAAATAACTCAAGGGAGTTAGAACAAACCCTATATCCATATACAGAGAGATTGTTGATCCAGGATAAACAGGAGCCAATAATGCTTGCAGCAGCTAGTATTATCTCGGATCATGGAACACACACGAACACACGCACACACAGACACACTATTCTTGGGAGATATCACAAAACTCTGCCCCCCTCCCCAAGTTTACACCATTTTTGAGAGTTTCTTTTCTTTCTTTTTTTACAACAGTTGACGGGTGCTTTTTCCAGAGTTTCAGTTCCTTGCTCCTTTTCTTTGAACCAGTGTTTAAATAAAATTTGCACAGAAAATTTCCATACACTTACCGTATCCCATATCTGAAGTTTTATCTGTTTCCCATCAATGGTTATCATTCGAGCACCAAATTCTACACCTGAATAATAAAATAAAATGTTGTAACAGAGCTCCAACACAGCAACGAAATACTATCCAGTATCCTAAATGAAATCAGAATTTACTTCAACCTTTCTCATAGCAGGAAGTAACATTGCTCTTCATGCTTTCAGTTGGCTTTCCCCCTATACCACACACTAAAGAGTTTTATACAGTTTTGTATTGTGTCATAGTTTTATACACTCATTTTTAGATTAACAACTGCAAAAAATGTCTTTGAAAAGAGGTAGAAAAAATAAGAAAATCTAAAAGCCTACAAAGGAAGCATTTAGGATAGCCAGTGTGGTGCAATGGTTAGAATTTTGGGCTAGAACCTGAGAGACCAGGGTTCAAATCCCCCACTCAGCCATGAAAATTGCTGGGTGACCTCAGGCCAGTTACAGTCTCACAGCCTAACCTGACTTACAAGGATTCTGTGAAGATATAATGGGGGTGGCGGTGCAGAGAACCATGTATGCCACCTTGAGTTCTCCAGAGAAAAGGTGGGATATAAACTGCAATAATAAAAGAAAATGCTTTTTTAAAATTATGACACTGCAATGTAGTTAAACCACAGAGCCTAGGGCTTGCCAATCAGAAGGTTGGCGTTTTGAATCCCCGCGACGGGGTGAACTCCCGTTGCTCGGTCCCAGCTCCTGCCAACCTAGCAGTTCGAAAGCACGTCAAAGTGCAAGTAGATAAATAGGTACTGCTACAGAGGGAAGGTAAACAGCATTTCCGTGTGCTGCTCTGGTTCGCCAGAAGTGGCTTAGTCATGCTGGCCACATGACCCAGAGGCTGTACGCTGGCTCCCTCAGCCAATAACGCGAGATGAGCACCGCAACCCCAGAGTTGGTCATGACTGGACCTAATGGTCAGGGATCCCTTTACCTTTAATGTAGTTTTAAAATATTCAGAGGCAGTCACAAGCAGCTGCAGAATGTGAGAAAGTTTCAAATCTCACTGAGTCAGACTCAAATTAAACTACTTAAATCCCTTCAAAGAAACCATCATTTAGGCTTAGAAGAGTGTTTCAACTTAGTTTTAACAAAATCTTAAAATGATATTTCATATTCAGATGACAATATTTTGAAACTAACAATTCTGACATTGTTAAACTGAAACCATTTTGTATGGAAAACACACTCTTTATAAATTCAGCCACAGTTACTTTTAACAGTGTATAGTTGGATGTCATTTTGTCCAGTATGAACCTGATTTATTTATTATCAGACTAAGCACCACTGACCCATGCCACTATAACCTTGTAAATATATGACGATTAGTTGAAAGTCTAGACCAGGGGTAGTCAACCTTTTTATACCTACTGCCCACTAATGCATCTTTCTTGATGGTAAAATTTCCTTACTGCCCACCAGTGCTCGATGGAAGGAGAATTCAGCTTGTGCCGTAGAAACCCCTACTGCCCACCTGGAATCCTGAAACGGCCACTTGTGGGTGGTACGGGCCGGGTTGACAACCCCTGGTCTAGACAATCCATTTCAGAACTTGATGCATGCAGTTGCCATGACCTTTACTCATTTACCTACATAAAAGAACTTACCTATAGTAAGGTCGTGCACTGGCTGAAACCTTTTGTCTGTGAACTGCAACAATAAACATGATTTTCCAACACCTGGGGAGGGAAAAAAAACTATTTCAAGAATTTCCAAATATAAAGTATTACAAAAAAGTGAGAATATTTTAAAATTTCAGACTTCTTTATACACATTTACAAATTACTGATAAAACTACTCCTTGGTGCTAGCATAACATTTCAGAGCCCACAAAGGATAACAGTGAGGTCCCTTGGAACTTGTCATGCTCCTCCATAGCAGCCAAATTACTAAATCCCACTCCTCCTCCAAAATCATATTCATTATGTACATTTACTATTCAGAAACTTAAGTCTCTCACTTAGTAGCTAGTTTCAGATAGCCTCTATAGTTACTTTGTTGCTCTTTTAAAATATACATACTGTACTTCATTAATGTGACTATGCAATTACAATATACAGTATGTATGTATGTATGTATGTATGTATGTATGTATGTATGTATGTATGTATGTATTGTGTATAAACATTTTAACCCTCTTAGAAAACCAACTCTTTTTACATAAACACTTTTATATTCTGTTAAATCAAGTACTGTATACTTAAAAGGAAATACGATAACCATTATTTAAAAGTACTTCAATATTGCTTAAATGTTACATTTGTTTTTTATTGTTTTTGCTCCACTTCCCTCTATCCTGGGTCCTCATTTTATTGCATGAATATACTTCAACTCTCCAATTTTTCTTCAATGTTTCCTTAGCATTATATTCAGCTTAACTATCACCACTGGCCCACAAATATTCCCATCTGTTATATTGTACATATGAACTTTTGACTGGCTTATTCCTACATTTTGAATGATATCATTATTCTATTATATATTCTTTACTATTAGCCTACGTGTTGCGTTTGTATTGTTGTGATTGGTTCTTATTGCAACCACAAAATACTGTACAAGGTGCACTCTTTCATCATTCACTGCACCACCCATGCCAAAATTTCTGCTTCATGTTACTATTCTAAATAAGAAATTACAAATCCTCTCTTCTTACAGGCTTTTCTTCCTTATATAGTATTTTATTTATTCTCAATTTCTTTCTAGTCAGAAAAAATTAAGATATAATTTATTGCCACTCTTCATAGTTTTAAATGTAAGTAAAACAGGTACTTTACATCAGAATATGATGCAAGGTAGGACACTTGTTTTCACCAGACTTTTGTGGTTTTACCTCTTGCAACATTTTATTATTATTATATATGGCCTTCATCCAAAGATCTCAGGGTGGTTCACAAGATAAATAGCGCATAGCTCAGGCGTTGCTAAGAGAACTTCAAACCACGACTGTGATTCAAACAGCCCTCAGTAGAAGTGAAAGAACTGCTTACTCAGTCCAGGACAGATAAACTTAAGCAATGACAAATCTAAGAAACTATGATATGTAGAAATCATGGATGCCCAAGTTCTAGTGTAGAAACTATGCTAGCGATGGACCAAACAGCTATAACTTTTTGTGAGGAACAGACAGTTTGTGCATAACAACCAAATTTCCAGCTAAAAATGTACTTAATTCCTGCAAGGACCTACCACATGGCACTTTCACAAGGAAACTTTTGGGCTTCATATATTTGTACATGAAAGGGCTGGTTTGCATATGCTTGTGAATCATCTGTCAACAATAACATAAAATGGCAACCTGCATGAATTACACCTCAAAGATTTTATATATATATATATATATATATATATATATATATATATATATATATATAGGTAAAGGGACCCCTGACCATTAGGTCCAGTCGTGACCGACTCTGGGGTTGCGCGCTCATCTCGCATTATTGGCCGAGGGAGCCGGTGTATAGCTGCCAGGTCATGTGGCCAGCGTGACAAAGCCGCTTCTGGCAAACCAGAGCAGCACATGGAAACACCGTTTACCTTCCCGCTGTAGCGGTTCCTATTAGTTTTAGGATCAAGTGGTGATCCTATATATATATATATATATATATATATATATATATATATATATACACACACACACACACACACACACACACACACACACACACCCAGAGGTAGAACTTTCCTATCAAGAATTCAGACATTCTCAGTTTTAGGATCAAGTGGTGTGAAGCTGATATACATGCACAGCCCAATCCTATGTTATACAGTAATAGATAACAAATACCTGAAGAAGTGTGCATGCACACAAAAGCTCATACCAATGACAAACTTACTTGGTCTCGAAGGTGCTACTGGAAGGAATTTTTTTTAGATAATAAATATGGTTTTATACATAAGCCTTAATTAAGAATTCCATGACCTGCATATAACCAGCTTCTTTACACAATTCATCCAAAAAGCCACTGGAACATGTTACCTGCTTCAATGGATCTCCTGCAATGTAGGCTAGTAAACACTCCAAGTTATTCAAGGAGGGGGGAGGGTTGACTTTGGTGCAGTTTGGAATTGTACTTGAGACATGGTTAAATCTGGAATTTACCAGCTTGGTGGAAGAGGGGGGTAACAGATACCCTCTTAAAATTCCTCTAAGGAGCACTGCTATGAGAAAATTGACTTGAGCAGCCGTCAATCTACTCCCAGAACTGAGGCAGGGTGTGATTTCTCAAAGGGAGATGCATGTGGTAATTATCACAGCTCTTTGCTCTTGGAAGACTGGTACGATATCTCCACTGAAAGGATAATAATGTTGATCTTCTGAATCTGAGTAATATTGTAGGCTAGTTAAGGATTGAATAACAATTTGATTTACACACAATGTCTGAAGTCATTTCTATATTCTATTCTGCAGCCCCACTTTGCACCCATTTTGACAGTCACCCCCATGCCCATGATAACTTCCTGCATGTTCTGCCTCCCACACGTTGCAACTACTAACCACCCTTTTCATCTTTTGTTCAGTTATGAAGCTATCACACTCTCCTATTATTCTGACTATTTCATGCCCCTGCTTTCATCTTCAACCCTATTCCCATGCCTCCTACTCCATCCTTTGTTGTAATTCCCCTTGCACTCCCATTTTCACCTTCACTCCTTTTTCTTCTACCCTTCTTACTTTTCTCAACTCTTGGTTGCATACAGATCACCACCCCCATTTCCATGCCTAGTCCTCTCTATTCTGGAGCCCCCTCTGCAAACATACTCCATAGCATGGGTAGGCAAAATAAGGCCCGGGGGCCGGATCCGGCCCAATCGCCTTCTAAATCCAGCTCACGGATGGTCCGGGAATCGGAGTGTTTTTGTACGAGTAGAATGTGTCCTTTTATTTGAAATGCCTCTCTGGGTTACCCGTGGGGCCTGCCTGGTGTTTTTACATGAGTAGAATGTGTCATTTTATTTAAAATGCACCTCTGGGTTATTTGTGGGGCATAGGAATTCATATTTTTTCCCCAAAATATAGTCCAGCCCCCCACAAGATCTGAGGGACAGTGGACCGGCCTCCTGCTGAAAAAGTTTACTGACCCCTGCTCCATACTAATATATGTTGCTGTATCTTTAAGATAGAGTCTTTAGAGCAAGGCTGTCAGCTTATTCAGCTAGAGAATGTTAAGTTCAGTCGATGGCTGTTGTACATATCAGGATGTTTGCTTGTTAATAAAAAAATCTGATCTAAATTACTACAGTGAATCTAGAACTTCATGTTGAAGACAACACATGGTACTAGGAGTAAAATATACTATAGGAAGGTACTATGGAATATTTGAGGGCTCTGCATTTTTTCTCTCTCTTACATGAGGCAGATGAGGAATGGAAGAAGTTTAAAACAACAATCACCCCCTTTCAGTATTTCTCCTTTCTTGCAGTACTCAAGGAAAGCCAGAAGTCTGAGTAAAGTGAGGGTGGACAGACACTGAGAGGGAAACTGTGGTTTAAAACAACAGTATTGTAGAGGTTTGAGTAAATAAAAGATGGAGGGACTGACGTCAATTTTTCTTTAAGTGGAAAGAAATTTGGCAAATAAATTGGCTTGGCATTTCAACATTTGCCTGGCAACCATCAGCAGCAAAAAATAAAATAAAAATAAAAATGCACGGATGTAAGTAAGCAGGCTGCCAGGGGAGAGGCAGAATACATCACTTCTGTGCATTCAGCAAAGAAATCCTCCACACCAAGCACTGAAATGTTCTTGGTGCTCTAGCCTTTACCTGCCAGCTACCAGTCAGCTTGTAAAAATTTATGCAGGCTAATAATTCTTGTGGATACAATTTAGAATTGTAAAATTGAAAAAATTATTAAACTGTAGTAACAACAACAACAACAACAATTTATTATTATAACAACAGTCTACCAATACACACATAAAAATGTAAAACTACTTTTTGGTGTGGGAAAACCTCTTTTGAGTACTTTTTTATTTTACCTTGATGTAATTTCAAGAAGGAATACAAGGGAATAAACAGAAAAGCCACAGTCACAATTTCTTAGGAGCATTTCATTGTCGACCAATACATTGATTATGACTAAGCACCTACTTAAAAACAAAATTAAATTGCAGGACTTTGCAGCGCAGTATCCATATCTCCTCAACATTCACCAATCTGAGCTGGTGCCATATTTTGTTTTTACTACAAAGGCTCAAGAACCAGCAAATGTGAACAAATTATGCCTGGCCATTAAAGAGCACTTCTGCAATCTTCAATAAATGTCCAAAAATTTCTATTCAAAGGCAGCTTTCAGTCTACTTTCACTCAAAGCATCTACAGCTTCTGTCAAATACAAACAGCTAAATTTACTTCAATCCTTTCCCTTGGGTTCAGACCGAAGACAATATAAAGATAAATGCAAGGAGATAAGAACTCCTTCCAAAAAGCAACACAAAGAACAAGGATAGCTAACTTTTTGTTGATGGACTATTATTTCCATAAATCCTGACCATTGGTCATGCTGGCTGGAACTGATGGGAGCTTGGAGTCCAACAACATGTGGAGGGCAACAGGTTGCCCACTATTATCATAGAGCAAAGATAATGTAATGAAAAGTTAAAAGACTGTGAATCTTGAAAAAAGCAGGAAATTTGTTAAGAGGAAATTTAATCAGCATTGAATCAAACATGGCTAAAAGTTTTTTTGCTTTAAAGGGCAAAAGCAATGCAAATCAACACTGGCCTGCAAATTAAGAGATGTGAGCCACTACGGTACCTGGACCTGGGGTGATTCTAGTTGCCGGTGGCTACTAGAAAGCGCCAATGTAGGAGAATCCACAATCTCTCTTGGGAGTTTGTTCCACTGTCAAATAGCTTTTACTATCAGAAAGTTCTTCCTGATGCTTAGTCAGGATCTCCTTTCTTGTAACTTGAATCCATTGACACAGGTCCTACCCTCCGGAGCAGAACAAACTTGGTTCATCTTCCATGTGACAGCCCTTAAGATATTTGAGGAGGCTATCATATCTCCTTTCAGTCTCTTTCCCAGGCTAAACATACCCAACTCCCACAACAGTTTCTCATAAAGCTTTGTTTCCAGACCCTTGATCATCTTAAGCATCTGCAAGTGGTACTATTACTTCCCTTGACCTGGACACTATAGTTCTGTGGATACAGCTTAGAATAGCATTGGCTTTTTTTGCTGCTGCATCACACTGTTGACTCATGTTAAGCTTGTGGTCCACTAAGACCCCAAAATCCTTTTCATATGTACTGCTAATAAGCCAGGTGTCCCTCATCTTATATTTGTCCATCTGGTTCTTCCTGCCTAAGCACAGAACCTTATATTTGTCCCTAGTTAAATTCATTTTGCTAGTTTGGGCCCAGTTCTCCACTCTGTTAAGGTCATTTTGAATCCAATTCTTTCTTCTGATGCGTTAGCTACCCCTCCAAGTTTAGTGTCATCTGCAAATTTGATGAGCATCCCCTCAATTCCTTCATCCAAGTTGTTTATAAAGACATTGAACAACAGTGGGCACAGGACAGAGTGCTACAGCACCGTGAGCACACTTTGTGTTCAGTCAACCAACTATAAATCCATCTAACAGATACCTCATCCAACCCACATTCTACCAGGTTTTCTGCAAGAATATCATGGGGGACTTTGTCAGAAACCTTGCTGAAATCAAGACACACCATATCCACAGCATTTCCCTAATCCACCAAGCTTGTAACTCTATTAAAAAAGAGAGATTCGCCTGGCATGACTTATTTTTGAGAAGGCCATACTGGGACTTAATAATCACAGCATGCTTTTTCAAGTGTTCACAGATTGACTATTTAATTATCTGTTCTAGGACCTTTCCTGGTATCAATGTCAGAGGTCTTCTTTTCTCCCCTTTTTTGAATATGGGGACAACATTTGCCTGTTTCCAGTCTGCACAGACCTCACCTGTTCTCCAATAATTCTCAGATTATAGAAGAGGCTCTGAAAATACATTGACTACAGCACTCAACATGCCTAGCTAAAATAATTTTTAATTTACTTGTAGATTCTCCAGGATTCTGCTTGCAATGTTGAAATCAAATACTGAATATATGAAGAGATTGGTTCCATAGCTCAATCCTACACATGCTTACCTGGAAGTTAGACTGAATTTAAAGCAGCCTTGTAAACAAGCCACGTTTCCTAGCCTGCCAATCAACACATCACTATGTTTTTCATTTGTGGAATATAAACTGCCTAAAAATGAGAGAGCACGTTTCAAATTTATAAAAGCTTCCCTGCCTGGTCACCAAATGACTATTGCATCTCACCATGGGCAACCAAACAAAGGCTGTTTAGAAATGTGGCTTAATAGAACCTCTTTCCTAGTAACCATACATACAAGTTCTATGCTTTAAGTAATGAAAGTTGGTCAGTCTTGGTTTGCTGTTGTTGTTTTTTCAAATGAAATATTACAATACCTACAGAATCAATAATGCAATTGGCCCTTGCTGTGTTTTTATCGGAAGCAAAAACTCCCAGCAGGAAATAATATAAGTTCATACACAGTCTGATCTAGTAAGTTCCAACGGGAACAGAAGTGTGCCTAGGAGTGCAACATTATATTACTTTGCTGACTAAGTACTTCTAGACTGCATAATACAGCAATAAGAAATTGAATCAGTGGTACCTACTTCAAATGAACTTTTATAGAATCAGGCTGTAAAAATGTTTGTGGCAGTTTTTTAAAAAATAAAAAAATGCATTTTAAAAGAGGGAAAAGTGATTGCAATATAACCTATTATGTAATCTAGAGCTGAGGAATCTGAGTAAATAGGCTAAAATCTCAATGAGGCTAGACGGAAGAAGTAAATGAAAAACAGATACCTTTGTATTTTAGGTTCCCCCCTAAAGATAAGACACAGGCATCCCCAAACTTCGGCCCTCCAGATGATTTGGACTACAATTCCCATCTTCCCTGATCACTGGTCCTGCTAGCTAGAGCTTAGGGGAGTTGTAGGCCAAAACATCTGGAGGGCCGCAGTTTGGGGATGCCTGGATAAGTGGAAGGGGAAAGGGAATAAGCATTCAAGAGAAAGCTACTAACTTTATAAACAGCTAATAAAGGAATGTTTCCCAGGAAAGTCACAGATCTCCAGTCATACACTTGTCAAGAAACTTTCAGCACCACTCCTCACATTATGTGGTGGCTAACATGTACTTTCAGCTACATGTACTCATGGCAGAAGCTTCAGCCAATCCTAGTTCCATATGTACCTGTTTGATACATGTTGATATACCTCTTTGTGAATGTTTTGCTGATATGTGTATTATAAAACATATTGAATTGGTCCTTCAGAGAAATGATTTCTAGCCTTTGGATAAGTTTGACAGAAATCTCTCTCGCACACTATTCCAACTCAACTATTTTCATAAATAAATAGCTAAAATGAAAAATAAACATTGCAATCTAAAAAGGTAGTTTTCAAATACTGTAGTGGCCTAGTAGCTCAGTCTCTTAGGTCACTATACTGCATCTATCATGCTAAATTGCATCATGTTAAAGTCAGAGATGGCACTAAAGGGCCTCACCATAAGGCTCAGCTGCAACACCAGAAACTTTTGGCTTCTCCTTTCCTTCCAGTTAGCCATTACAGGAATTGTCACTTAAGACCCCAATTTGATCGCTCCTTCTTTCCTTCCGGTTTCCCCCTTTTTCTGCCCTGTCTTTTACATTCTATACCGGAGGGGTAGAGGTTTATTACTGTCACTTTATAAGCTCTTTCGGCTAAGCCGGGGTGGCTAAACAAACGTCCAGGAACAGAGCCACGACCAATGAACGGTGGAAACCACTTTTATTTGGTAGACTTTCTTGGAACGTAAAACATACCCAGAGGTGGGGGAGGGTGCTTTAGTTACAGGTCAGTGTATCTTTGGGCAGGGAGGGATTAGATGGTGTGATCCTTTAGGGCCTTGCTCCGCAGGCGTGTCTGACAGCGTGTCTGGAGTGAGAAGTCTTGGCGGAAGGCCCAGCGCGTCTCGAGGCCTTGTCTAGCCCCCGGCCCGGAGTGGGGTGTTATCACCACGCCCCTATTGCCTCACCGAAGCGTCCGGCGTGGCCAACAGGGCTCTTCGGACGCGTCCCAAACGAGGTCAACAACAACCAACCAGTCCGCCCGCTATCCCGAGGCCCCGGCTGCACCCATTTCAGGGCCGCCGCCGCCCCGCTCCCTTCCCGGGAACTCTCTGGGTGGAGAGGCCTTGAAACTAGACAGCATCGAGGGGGCTCTGGCGGCGCTGGCAGCCGAGCCCTAGGCCTCGCAAGCCCGAAGCCAGGCCGCGGGCGGGGCCCTGGGCCGAGCACCTCCCCCTGCCGAGCCCAGTCACCACCACGTCGGCGCAGCCAACACTGCGGAAATGGGGCAGCCGAGAGGCGTTGCGCAGGAAGCGCCGAGGCCGCCAGCAGTGCAGGCCCCTTTTAAACCTTCCCCGGTGGGCCGCCCTTACCTGTGTCCCCGATTATGATGTACTTGAAGAGATACGCGTAGGCCATGTCCTTCCAGTCGCCGCCGCCTTCCTGCGCCTCCTGCTAGGGCTGCTCGCTGCTTGGTGACGCGGCGCGCACTCCCCCGCCCCTCGCTGTCAGGGCTCGCGCAACGGAAGGTTCGAAACCGTTGGCAGCGGGCACCCCTCCTCCAGCTCCTTCCAACCGCCCTCGGGCTTCTGACAGCTTCCCTTAGCAAGCCTCCCACGCCGGCCTTCCGCGTGCACCGCCTCGCCTCCCCTTCTTTCCCCGGCCTGTCCTTTGGAGGTGCCTTCAAAGCGTCCTGAGGAGCGCGCGGTTCCAGTCGGCTCGCGGAACGGACGGAGGGCCGGAGGGAGGGCGGGCGGACGCGGGGGTGGGGGGGAGACCGAGGGAAGCAGGAACAATAACAGGCGCGAGACTCCCGAACGCTCCGGCAACGTCACGCAGCGCGCTCTCCGCCGACCCGGAAGTGCTGAAGCAGCCGGTGCCTCGGCGTGCGAGCGAAGGGGAGGTTCCCTGGGAGTGATGCGAGGGACGGGGCGGCCGAGCGCCTGGAGCCTTCGGCCTTTGGGAGGGGCCCGAGGCTCCTGAGCCGCCGCCCTGTCCGCTGCAGGCCGAGGAAGAGCCCTCGCTGCCTCTTGGAGGGAATGGTCGCTGCGAAGCGCTTCGTCGCCTTGGCTCTTGCTGGAGGATCTCTGCGGCCTCATCCTGGCACAGCAACATTTGCACTTTTAACTAGGGCGAGTTGTTGTTGTTGTTGTTGTTTGGGGGGGAGGCGAAGGAAGTAAAACAAAAGGCACTATACGGGCTTTCGCATCGCGGTCGCGGATCGTCACATGACTTCTGGCAGTTTTTCAGATTTCCCTCTGGGTCCAAACAGAATGTCAAATGTCTCGCTGTATAAAAAACGAAAGCCATGGCAGCGGCTGGACTTCTCTTGCCTTCTGCTCAGTGCAGAAAGATGTTGTGCATTGATCACCCTGCATTATTGTGAAGCTGAGATGGAAATGGTACAAGAGTAATGGGCCGGAATGCCCCAATGCCTTTTTGCGCAAGTCTGCTCTATATCACAAATAACCAAAATGTCTCCAGAAGTTGCCAGTGGTTGCATGGGCGTAGGCAGGGGGCAAGTGCCCCCTAAATTAAGTAAATCAATAAAAATACTTAACTAACTGAGGTTCTGCCCCACCCCTAACATGAAGGCTGCCCCCCCCAATAAATCCTGGTTAAGCCCATGAGCTGTTAAGAGTCGTATGCTGCTGTCGCTTTAAAAATGGCTTGAAACGTTTGCAGACAAAAACATTTTTCTTCTTCCAGGCCTGGCCTTTGGCTAAATAAACTATCTATGGCCTTTTATTATCCTGCCAACTATCTATGGCCTTTTATTATCCTGCCAACCTAGCAGTTCGAAAGCACATCAAAGTGCAAGTAGATAAATAGGAACCGCTACAGCGGGAAGGTAAACGGCGTTTCCATGTGCTGCTCTGGTTTGCCAGAAGCGGCTTTGTCATGCTGGCCACATGACCTGGAAGCTGTACGCCGGCTCCCTCGGCCAATAATGCGAGATGAGCGCGCAACCCCAGAGTCGGTCACGACTGGACCTAATGGTCAGGGGTCCCTTTACCTTTATGGCCTTTTAAACTTGTTTAAACAACCGGGGGTGTTTTTTAAAATTAAATATTTTTGTGGTTTTACACAGTAAACTGCCCTGTGATCCTCAGATGAAGAGTGGTATATAAATTTAATATAATATATATTAAAAATAACACAAAATAATATCTAGCACCAAACATGACTTGCTGACTGTTCCAGTGAGTGTTTTCTTTTGCCCTGTGCATTTTTATTGTAATTATTACTGGAACACTGGTTGTGTCATACATACCAATCTCCTTTGGCGTCCCTATGTATGCACACACCCCATGGATAAAGAACAGAAAGATTGTGAGTGGGAAGCTCCAGCATCAATAGGATTAAGCTGTTAATCATTCTTAAGGAGACTTCAACACTTGCCCAGTTTATACATTATCTTCATAGTGTGGGTGTCATGCCACATCTTTGGGGCCCACAGATGGTCACCATGTGAGAAACATAGGCCAGCAGCTTTTCATATACCTTTAATCTCAAAAATGCAGTAAAGGGCTCATAGATTTTTTTTTTTACAGAGCAAGCTAGTACTCTTCCCCACTCCCCCACACCACAACAAACATTTTAAAAAAATACTCTCAGAACAAAAAGCAGGGGAAATAGTGTTAGTGGCATTGGTACAATACATAATAATCTGTCCATGACATAATAGTGTATATTTCACCAGCTAAGGGCTCAGCAGAGCAGTTGTGAAAGTATTTAGAATTCTATTCTTTATTACATTTGTATATTGTTTGTTATCTTAGCAATATAAAATATAATTCACAATAAAGGCCAAAACCAATATAAAATAAACCAAAGCAGTATAAAGCCCTTTCCACCACCAAATGAAAACATCCCAGCACAAACCCAGTTGCTAAAACGATTGAAAACCCAGCAAGAGATAGCTTGGTATGAAAAACTGAAACGCCAGGTAGGTTGTGCCTGAGAGAGCACTAAAGTCTCTACATTGTGCCAAGAGGACTATAGCATGGGTGCCAGAGAAGCCTCTCTATAGGACATTCTGTAATCAGGGCACCACCACTGAAAAAGCCCACTTAATATTTCTCTTTATTATTAACGTGCCTGTTTCTTGAAGAGAAATGGAACTCTGGGAAAAGAAGAGATAAACCTACAGACCCTCCAAATGCCCTGTTTTCCAGTGACACTCCTGGGTTTACAGAAGCTGTCCCGGTTTCTGATTTCATCCCAGAATGCCCCAGTTTTTCTTAGGACGTCCCTATTTTCATCCCCGAGTCAAGGAGATACAACCATTAGAAGACATCTGAAGGCAGTTTTTAATGTTTAATGTTTTATTATGTTTTTATATTTGTTGGAAGCTGCTCAGAGTGGCTGGGGCAACCCAGTCAGATGGGCGGGTGTACATAATAAAATTATTGTTGTTAAATAGTACGTCTCTGTTTTCATTGGAGAAATGTTGGAGGGTATGTAGAGCTATTATGTTACAGTCATGATAATTTAATTTATATCCCACCCTTCCCAAAGAGTCCAGGACCACAAAACAGATATACAATTTTAAACGAATTGTATTGAATTCTAAAGCAGATTAAAACATTCTAAAAACTATTACAATTAAAAACATTGGGACATTATTTCAGTCAAACCACAATTCATGTTTTGCCAGATTGGCACATGAAGGAGCTGAAGCTCACAGAGCTTTCTTGTAAAAATTTCCTAGAGAGAACTCTCTGAGATGACTTCCTTTATCTGCCTTGGCAGGAAGCTGTAACATATCACTCTGCATATCACTCACCATTTTTGAACATATTTTTGTACTTTTGTAACTTAAATAGTACTTATAAGCCTGTCTTCATTATGCCTTCATACCTACGTATGTAGGTAAATGCTACTTTTATTTCTTCACCGAACAGTGTGTGTGATTGTTGTTTTAAGGTAGAGAAAAGGAGCAATATCCAGTGTGCCTGAAAGCATCTTGCATTATTGTTTCTAGAAGGTTAAATTAACCTTATCTTTGCTTCCAAGTTAAAACTAAAAAGATGGTACTCTGCTGATCTCACTAACGTGGACAAGGAAAAGTACTAGCTAAATATATTCCCTCCTGGTGTCTAAATCCATTCCTACAAAAACAATGAAAGGCAGTTCCAGTTCCAGGCTACCAGGACATGGCTGCCTTGTTCAGCAGCTACCCAGGCCTTCCTCTTGGAGCCATCTCAGGAGATTTGGAAAGCGAACATGAAAGACAAGACCTTTCTGTTTTAATGTAGCAATTTGGCAATACCCTTCCAATTGAAGTACAGTGGAACCTCGGTTTATGAACACCTCGGTTTATGAATTTTCGGTTTACGAACACCGCAGACCCATCTGGAACGGATTAATTCACTTTCCATTACTTTCAATGGGAAAGTTCGCTTCAGTTTATGAACGCTTCAGTTTATGAACAGACTTCCGGAACCAATTACACCTATGCTTCAGTTTATGAACACTTCAGTTTAATTACTCCGTGGACCCGTCTGGAACGGATTAATCCACTTTCCATTACTTTCAATGGGAAAGTTCGCTTCAGTTTATGAACGCTTCAGTTTAAGTACTCCGCGGACTGTCTGGAACGGATTAATTCATTTTCCATTATTTTCAATGGGAAAGCTCGCTTCAGTTTATGAACGCTTCAGTTTATGAACGCTTCAGTTTATGAACAGACTTCTGGAACCAATTGTGTTCATAAACCGAGGTACCACTGTACTGTATACTCTCTGTCCAGCTTCCTTTTGTGTCTCTTGTTAGAAGCTGGAGATGTTTTTATTTTGACTCATCTATATATAAAAAAATGTAGAATGTGTCTGTTATTTCGTCTCTAATGTTCTACAAAACCGCTTGACCGATAGCGCTGAAATTTGGACACAAAGTCAAATGTGACTTCGAGAGAAAGCCTGTACCGTTTTAAAAGACGGATGGCACACCTGGGCCACGAAAACCCCCAAACCCCCATGTTTCAGAACACACCACTCAGCCGAAAGTGCATGCTGAGAAACCAGAAGCTGACAGTTCCTTTTCCAAGGGTGGGGGCCACTTGGGGGCCAAGGAATGGAGATACAGGGTGGAGGCCACGGCTACCATTTACAGACTAGGCCAAGTGGAGCCCGGGGGGTGGGGGGTGGATAGGTCATGGGTTGAGCCAGTGTGGGGGGAGTCACAGGGATTACAGGGGGGAGGGGGACGGGATACCTCATGGGTCACGATAGGATGGGAGGAATCACAGGGATGAGACACAACAATGGGGGGGGGAGGAAAAAACACAAAGCCCAGGGGGGAACGGACACATCCTCCCCCTTTCCTGGGAAACAAGGACCCTGAGTCAGGCACAGCAATGCGTGCCCGGGCCAGCTATTGTTTAATAAGCAAGACCCAGTTCTGTTGCTGTGTAACATTTCTTACTTTTGCTGCTGTTAGATTTTTGTTTGGGGTGTAAGTGTTGGTATGTATATGTTATTCACTATTATCCGTACAACCTTGGCAGAGATAAGGTGCGATGGTCCATGGTTTTCATGTAGACACAATTCAAGCCAAATGGCTTCTACTATGAAACTGAGAGTATAAAGTCCTCCATATGTGAGGACTCATGTCACTTCAGAAGCTCACATATGAATTTGAAACAGTGATGCACTCATTTGGGCAACCGTAACTAAGATATACAAAGCATTTTCATAAAAGAGACAATGTAGTGCTTTCCTAAATGCCATCTGCAATTTTCTCTCTGTTATAACTTCATGTATAGGGTAAGTGTGCTGCTTTAAATAGTAGGAACTGAATTGGGCGTTGTACACATTTTGTTAAAATTCTTAAGATTGCCTAAATTATAGGAAAAGTGATAGTTACAAGTGACATCTGCAAGTGCTTGCACTGTCGTTGAAAAGAGCATAATGTGTTTGTGTATCGTTTATGAGACTAATGCAACCAAGGAAAGAAAGGGCCTTCTGACAAATGCTGTGCTACAATTGGAGATCTGTTTGTCAAAGAGACAGCTCTTTATTATTCAACTGGGTAACCCAGAGTGTTTGGTCATCTGCAGAGTGAACCTCAGCAGTAGCTCTGCACAGTAGCTATTAACTCATAATCAAATCATAGCAGAAATAAACACATGGACTACTCTTCAGTATTGTGAAAGTCACTGTATAAATTGAACGAAATACTGAAATAATCTGGTTATTCCTTAGGCTATAAAAAAGAGAGAATGAGAGAACAATGCTTTCATTTACAACACAACAACTGTAATGACATTTTGGAACTGTGGTGGTGGTGGGGAAGCAAATTTCTAGTGCTTCAATAAAACTGTGCTAGAAATGTGCACAGTTGCCTGTATGTCACTTAATTCCCTACACTTGCTTGAAAGTGACTTCCTTTGACTTGGAAATCTCTGTCTTAAAATCCAGGTGTTTTCAAGCAGGGTGTGATTAGTCTATGGTGGAAAACAACTCTCTCTGTGTGTTAAGGAGCCCTCTTTATTACTGCTTTAGAAGCTGGTGGCTGCCAATTTTGATGGACGCATATTCTGCCTACCCCCCTTCCCCAGTCTTTTGTCCTTCACTTACCTCTGCTTTGGACTGACATCAGGTAACTCAGAAGAAACCCACAGCTTGGTGCAGCATAAGCTGTTTTCCTGCCAACCACCTCCACAGGTATACCTAGGCTCCCTTCTGCCCTTGGCCAGGAGCTGTATCGGCACCCTCTGTCCATTGCGCCCTTGGCAAGGAGCTCCATCAAGACTCCCAGAGGAGCCTGTGTGCCTCACCTGGCCACCCAGAGCAGTGGAAGAGTGGTCTGGGGAGAGCACAGATTGGTGGGTGGGTTCTGTTATAAGAAGAAGAAAAAACTGCTCCTTTTCCCTTATGGGGTACCCGAGAGCCCATATAGAGTCCTTTTGTAGGTTCTCTATCAGTAGGAGAAAATAACAGAGGCCAACCAGAGAATATTGAGAAGCAAAGCAGCTGGTAAACCTGATCTTTATTAACTGTTTCAACAGGGTGCTCACAAACCACATGCTGGAGGCAGGAGGGACCCTGAACAATGACGCACAAGCCTTTATATAGACACATTTGAAATTGCTGACCCTGGAGCCCAAGACCACCCCACTCCATACATTATACATCAGGGGTCAGCAACCTTTTTCAGCCATGGGCCAGTCCACCATCCCTCAGTCCATGTGGTGGGCCAGACTATATTTTTTGGGGGGGGAATAAACAAATTCCTATGCCCCACAAATAACCCAGAGATGCATTTTAAATAAAAGCACACATTCTACTCATGTGAATAATAATAATAATAATAATAATAATAATAATAATAATAATAATAATAATACTTTTATTTATACCCCACCCTTCCCAGTCAAGACCGGAATCAGGGCGGCTAACAACAAAAATATCAACGCAGGTATAAAAGAAACAATTCAATTAAAATGCAGATTAATACAATGTTAAAATTCCATTTTAAAATTAAAAATCTACAAATAAGATAAAACCATTATAAGATAAAACCTTAGGGGAGGGTAACCCCGGTTAGACTGCATCAGTCCAAAGGCCAAGCGGAACAGCTCTGTCTTGCAGGCCCTATGAAAAGATGACAAATTCCGTAGGGCCCTAGTCTCCTGAGACAGAGCGTTCCACCAGGTCGGGGCCAGTACTGAGAAGGCCCTGGTCCTGGTCCTGGTTGAGGCCAGCCTAACCACCTTGTGACTCAGGATCTCCAGTATGTTATTATTTGTGGACCTCACAACAGACATCACAGAAGAGGTGTCTACAGCAGAAATCTGGTTGTGTTGTTTTTCTCCTGTCTGCCAGGATACCTGATAATGGATCATTGATTGCATTACCTGGGTCATTTGGCCACTCTTTTGTGATGATAACTACTTAATTCCTGAATCCAGGTCACTGTCAGGGAGGATTTGGAGGAGCAATGGACAGAAGAGGCAAAACAGGGGCTAAGGGATGCTGAAGAGCCATTCAATCGCCCAGAGACAGAGGGAGCGGAACAGAGGGTGGAGAGTAGCCAGGGAGAACAGGGGCTCAGGGATGCTGAAGAGCCCTGCAACCACCCAGAGGCTCTAGTCGAGAAGGAGTACTGCTTTGAGAGAGATTATGATTAAAATGATGTACAGATGGTATCTAACACCTGTAAAACCAGCAAAAATGTATCGTGCATCTGATAATAAATGTTGGAAATGCAAGGAGAAGGAAGGAACCTTTTTTCACATGTGATGGACTTGCCCCAAAGTAAAAGACGTCTGGGAACGAATTTATAATGAAATGAAAAAAGTGTTAAAAGACAATTTTAGGAAAAAACCAGAGGCCTTTTTACTAGGAATAATAGGGGAAGAAATCCCCAAAAAGGATATTACATTCTTTCTGTATGCCACAACAGCAGCAAGATTATTAATTGTCAAGAATTGGAAGACAGAAGAAATACCAACTATAGATGAAATGAAAAATGATGGACTTTATGGAACTCGCTGAACTGACTGGGAGCCTCCGCGACCAGGAAGAGGAGAAGGTGGAAGAAGATTGGGAGAAATTTAAATTGTATTTGAAAAAATATTGTAATATTTGATATATTATAACCCTTAAGGAAGCTGATATAGGCTATCGGAATAGAATTAGGAGATATGGGATGTGTGTTATTTTATGTATATAATTATGATTTAAGTTTTTAATATAGTTAATACTTTGATATGGAATAGTAGAAACTGCTAAAGATGATCAGAAATGGAATTCAGTTGGGGGGATCTGTGGAACTCACCTAAAAGGTTAAGAAAAAGTAGGAATTTGCAAGAATTATTGTATGTGTTTGTTGTTTTCTGTTTTGTATGTGTGTTTGTGTCTTTATAAAATGAATAAAAAAAATTTCAAAAAAAAAGAGGCCTGGAAGGAAGTTCAGAATCAGGAAGGGAGGGGGCTTTCAAATCAGCACAGACAAGGAGGGAAATGAAATGTAAGGATCAAAGACGTCTCATGCGATTCCCACTTCTACTTTGTTGGCGCAAAAATCATAGGAAGTCACTCCCCGAATCTGACTCAACAGGTTTGGACGCGTAATTCTGGACTGTAGCTGTTTCTTGTATATATGTAATAAGGACTGTTAATAGCACATTGCTTGTGTCAGAGTGTTATTGCGAAGGGGAAACACAACCTTTACAGTCACAGGCTCACCCTATTCATACACAGACACACTCTTAAGACAGGATTTGTGAACAAAGAGACAATGGGGAGGTTTTTCTCATTTCCTCCCTCCTTGCAGAGAAACATTTGTTGTTAATTTGGGAGAAACAAAATGGTTTCAGGACTTTTTCCTGTACTGTTTTCAGACATGTGGTTTATAAGACCTTAAAATTAGTGTGGGTGGCGCTGTGGGTTAAACCACTGAGCCTAGGGCTTGCCAATCAGAAGGTCGCTGGTTCGAATCCCCACGACGGGGTGAGCTCCCGTTGCTCGGTCCCAGCTCCTGCCAACCTACCGGTAGCAGTTCGAAAGCACGTCAAAGTGCAAGTAGATAAATAGGTACCGCTGCAGTGGGAAGGTAAACAGTGTTTCCATGTGCTGCTCTGGTTCACCAGAAGCGGCTTTGTCATGCTGGCCACATGACCTGGAAGCTGTATGCCGGCTCCCTCTGCCAATAACGTGAGATGAGCGCGCAACCCCAGAGTTGGTCACGACTGGACCTAATGGTCAGGGGTCCTTTTACCTTTACCTTTAACCACTCCAAGCCAGAGTTGAGAGGCACAGTTTTTGTGCCACCCCTCCCCCACCCCCACCCCACTGGCCTATGCCCTTGGAGGGAGCCAACTTGGTCAAACCCTAGGTATGCTCCTGACCACCTCATATATAAGTTACACATATTATTGACACCTTTAAAAAAGATGCTTAACCTGGCCACTTCTGTGTTGGAGAAAAAGCAACCGATCAGGGCCCTGTGTTATTTTCTGATGAAAAACACCCCCTGGCTGCTATTTGCCCCCAAAGGCACTGTTTTCTGCAATCAGCAAAAAGCAGCAGAAGGAGTTGTTTCCGTGGAGTGAAAGGCGCCACTCATTTCCCATCTCAAACCAGGTTCCTTTGATCCAGGCATCCCCAAACTGTGGCCCTCCAGATGTTTTGGCCTACAACTCCCATGATTCCTAGCTAACAGGACCAGTGGTCGGGGAAGATGGGAATTGTAGTCCAAAACATCTGGAGGGCCAAAGTTTGGGGATGCCTGCTTTGATCCATGGTGTTCCTTTAATGACTCATACCCCATCTCATAAGGATGTTAGCCTGGCTTAATTAGCCCTCAACACATGCTAATTTCAAGTTTCTAGCTTAATTTGCTTCTAATGCTTGCTGATTACAAGATTTAGAAGTGTCTAACACACAGCTTAATACACCCAGGTCTGGCTTAGTACACATGCGCCTGGAACCCAGACTTAACACCTAGCCTTAACTCCTACTAGATCCAGGAATTTAACAAACTCGTAACAATATCCCCACTATCAAATTTCTTGGACTGTCACCATGCCTTCAGCATTTTAGGCAGCAATCTTAAACACACTATGGAGAAAGTATGCATAGTATTATGCTATCAGGATGTCTGAGTAATGAAAAGGATGGACCTCCCCCCCCCATGTTATCATGTAGGAAAACATGTAAAAGATATTCAAAATGTTACATATCCATTATTTATCATCTTTAGAAAAACTGAATTTTGAAGCACAACTCCATCCCAAGGGAAGTTTATTTCTTTCCACAACTTTAATTATATAATTAAGCACTGCTTCCTCTCTTCCTGTAGCTGCAAAGAGCAATCTGCAGGAAATTGCTTGCAGCTGTATAATATGGGAACAAACCTAGTAGCAGTATTTGCTCTTACTATAGCTGTTCAAGGAGCTCTTTCATAACAAGAAGATAATAGTGACAAAAACAACCTGACACATGAAAGAAATGTTAGTTCAGGTTCAGATGATTTCAAGCAAGAAAAGAAAGATATATTCTGGGTAAGTACATTTCAAACCACTGACTGCCTTTGTTGTTGTTGTTGTTGTTTCCACATGGTTCCTGTATGAAAAGTTGCTTATTGTGGCTTCCGGTTCAGTGCCAGTGCCGTCCGGCGGGGTTCGTCTCGAGCTCCGAGGCGACCCGTCTCTGCAAGGGAGGGGGAAGCAGCAGGAGCGCCGCTGCACCCCAAAGAACCCCAGATTGTGCGTTCTGGGGGCAGAAATTGCCAAGCAGCGCCCCAATCCCGACTCCCCAACTCTCCGGCAGGCTCTAATAAGAGCTCCAGAGCGAGAAGGGTTGTAGTTGTGGGGCCATTTTGGTGCGCCATCGCTACCCTTGCAGGGAGAAGCTCCGAGCTCCGGAGGCGGAGAGCGCTGGATTTTTCCAAAGAAGAAGTCAGGAAATTGAGAGACCATGAGTAAAAAGGACTCAAAGATTTAAAATTGGATTTGAGATTTGGAATGGGGGTGAGATTTAAAAAAACGGAAGCCGATCTCCCTCCTACTGATTTAAAGAGGAAGCAGCTTAAGGAGGAATCCCAGTGCCGGGGACTAAAAATTTTATTGTTTGAATATCTCCGAGGACTGATTAAAGACTCTCCTCCTGAGGCAGGGTCAGGGGGGAGAATTGTTTTAGACAATAAGAATCCCTGCAAATTTATTTAATTGAAGAAGAGACCCCCTCTGTACCCTGAAATTCGGCACCCTGAACAGAACAGCGAGTGGAATATAATGCGGTGAGTGAAAGGAAGGAATTGACACTTTAAAACTTTTGGTTCGATATTTGAGAATATGCTGTATCCAGTTTGGGCTATGTGGAAGAACTGCAACTTGTAACCACTTCCTGTTTCCCAAGTTTTGCTCTGCCCTTGAAAAGCTAGAAAAATGTCAACAGAAGATTACACACATGGCTTCCAGGAGAAAGTTTTGAGACTCTTGTGGGAAATGAGAATTAATGTGTATAAGACTCAACAACAATTGGAAGGAATAAATCAAGATCTACAGAAAAATGAAACACTTCAAGAAATGGTGCATGAGGATAAACAGACAGACGAACTGATTTACAACACAGTTGAAGCAAATGAGGATGAAATACAGGACTTGCCAATGAATAAAGACTTAGTTGAGAGTGGAATTAACCCTCCTCAGGAGGGGAAAAAGCAAGAATTTTTGAAGAGACAGAAAACCCACAATAAAAGCATCATGCAAAGAAGAAACAACTTGTGTGTGTGTGTGTGTGTGGGGAGAATAGAAAAGACTGGATTGACAAATCTGTCAGGAAGGGGGTGGGATGAAGGAGGTACATTTGTTGTTTAATAGGACGGATTAAAAAAAGGACTGAAAACTGGATCATGGACTTTGGTACTTGCTGGACTGGAAGGGGAGGGCCGGGATCAGGGGATAGAGAGGGAAGAATTGAGGATAAAGATAAAATTTAGAATTGGGAATGTAAAAAGTTTTTAAAAATTTATGGGAGTTTTTTGGGGGGAAATTGAGGCACGAAAAAAAAAAGGAAAATTGATAAGTTAGAAGTAAGATTTAGAAGTCATTTAGAAGTATCAAAAAAGTGAATTTGGTAAGATGAATGATTGAAGGGACGGTTGGAGGTTCTGGACCTCTTGTCGGCCCTCTGCGTGTGGGGAGCTCCTGGTGGCAGGGGGGTCTCCTGGGGCGGGGAGGTAGGGAAGCCCCAATTGGAAAAAGAACCATTGCCTCTCTCTTTCTTTCCTCTGGGACTCTCGGTGGCAGAGGGAGTGCTGGGGGGGAGGGGAGGGAGGGAATGGGAAAAGATGTTAGAAAATAAATCTATCAGAAATAAGGATACTATTGAAGTAAGATTGGAGAGTGTGGAAAATAGAAAGGGGAATATGAGAAGAAAACTGCTAAAATGGAGTTAAAAATGAAAATCAGAAAAGGGGGGAGGCAGGGGGAGCCCATAATAATACAATGATTTTAAAGGAAAGAAAGGAACAATTATTAATTGTTCCTCTTTATTTTTCTTCTTTTTGTTTTCTTTTTTTTCTTTTTTTTGTAGTTGCTCTTTTTTTCTTTTTCTCCTTTTTTCTTATTCCGGTGTTTTTGTTTTTGCTTTTTTCTTTTCTTTTTGGGTGATTTTTGATAAAGTTGAGATAAATAGTTGGGGGGACACCCGCTTTCTTCTTGTTTCCCTAGGATCTCTCGGTGGCAGGGGGGGGTTCTGGGGAGATGAGGGGGGGTGGGGACAAGCCCAACTATAAAGATGTACCACCTTCGACTGCGCACTGTCCATGGGGATACCTGGTGGCAGGAGGGATCTCAGGGGGGGGGGTTGGAAGAAGGAGGAAAATATGTTACTTTATGTTTATGTCTTTATTCTTTTTTGTGTTCTGTTAATATGCAAAATCAATAAAAATTATTAAAAAAGAAAAGTTGCTTATTGTTTTTGTGTGAAAGTTGGATAGGAAAAAGTTCCATAACTTATTAATTCTAGTCAACATTGTATTTACACTCTTGGACTGTTGTTGTTGTTTAGTCGTTTAGTCGTGTCCGACTCTTCGTGACCCCATGGACCAGGGCACGCCAGGCACTCCTGTCTTCCACTGCCTCCCGCAGTTTGGTCAAACTCATGTTTGTAGCTTTGAGAACACTGTCCAACCATCCCGTCCTCTGTTGTCCCCTTCTCCTTGTGCCCTCCATCTTTCCCAGCATCAGGGTCTTTTTTAGGGAGTCTTCTCTTCTCATGAGACTAGAAGGCTGCTAATTCACCAAAGTTCAGAAACGTCACTAATTGCAAGTGTGATTTGATACGTTATGAGCCTAGGATGCATGCAGATAATGATAGTAAAATCAGTAAAACAATTATTTGTTATTTCTAATTAATTAATTAATTAATTAATGGTTTCTTATGAAGCATCTCAAAGTGATTTCACAACATAATTTTTAAAAATGCCTTTATCAAAGCAGTGACTTGCATCTTATGCAGCCCTAAGGAAGCGTCCTGTCAGCACAAGGATATTCACTTTCCACTGGTGCCTCCGCTAAAATCTGTTCTAGGGGTTCCCTTGATATTCTGGAGCAGATTTGAAGAGGGTGCGGGAGGAGCAGGGTGGGGAAAGCAGGAAGCCTTGAGCTGATGGGAGCTTACTTAGCGCTGCATTGGATACAAGCCAGTCAAAACAAACATATGAAAACAATTACATATACTGTATAGAACAGTTGAAACAATTTCAAGTCCAGTGCTGACACCAACTGGGATAAAAAGTTATCCACGTCCTGTGAACAACACAGGGCACTCAACACTGTAGTGACAAGCTGTATGTGACAGTAGCAGTTAAGTAATAAAAATGAATGGAACAATGATTCATGATACTTCAAAATATTCATTTTTTTTACAGCTGCCTCAATAATATAACATTGGTACACTTGCCACATGACTGGGTACAGTATTTCAGATAATTCATAAATTATGTTACACTTAACATTTCTTTTTAGCCTTCTGTTGGCAGACTTTGCCCTGTTCCATTCCAATCTCTCTCTCTCTCTCTCTCTCTCTCTCTCTCTCTCTCTCTCTCTCTCTCTCTCTCTCTCTCTCTCTCTCTCTCTCTCTCTCTCTCACACACACACACACACACACACACACACACACACACACACCATTTTAACCAGTGCTTCTGCCTGACAATCTAGCAGTGCAATTGGTTCCCTGTTCTAGCCACCCACCCCACTTCCCAGAAGCCAGGATGGCTGAGTTTCTGCTTTTGGGTTTAACAGCCAGCCATTTGACTTGAGACTGCCTAGATGAGGCATGTCCAAAATTGGCCTTCCAGCTGTTTTGGGACGACAATTCCCATCAGCCCTGACCACTGGTCCTGTTAGCTAGGGATGATGGGAGCTGTAGTCCCAAAACAGCTGGAGGGCCAAGTTTGGCCATGCCTGGCCTAGATATTTGATCCAGTATGTCATCATGTCAGCACCTTACTTAAAAGCAGGATGATACTGCCTTCCTTTTCTGTTATCTACGACTGTTCTGTTTTCTGTGCCTGCCTTTCCTTTAACCCTTTCTTTGGACTGGTTTGTTTGTTCTTGGCTGCCCTTGTTTCCTTTTCCCTATAACTGGAATTCTTCCTCTTGCAACACTCTATCACAGGCCTTTTCCTTTAAAGCACACGTTAAAAACCTAACTTTTTTTTGGTTCTCCTTCCTAAATATGTAGGTTTTATTTCTGCAAATTGGAAAAAGAGTTGTCATTGATTGAAGTGCCATTCTCTACAAATCACCCTATTTAACATTTAATATTCAATGATTTTGTTTAAAAAGTGCAAACATAACAAAAAGAAAGAGAGCAAACACACACAAAATGTAAACCATAAACTAGCGTCACATCCTGGAAGGAGAAAAGTATGAAGATATAGCACAGCTCCAAAGGGATAGCTCATATTACAAATGACAAAGATATGTAAAGACAAAAGTATTCCCCACCTGTTAGTTATGTGGATTATTGCACATAAAGGTTCTAAAACATCTTAGTTGAGCCAAACATTTGCATATACTGGTGACACTGAGTGACTGTGGGCCTTACAATTTATATAAGAAATAAAACCATGCCATATAGCATAAACAAAAACCGTCATTTGAGCTCTGTTTATTTTATCTTTTTACATATTCTTACCTCCTCCTCCTGTCCTTTGTCTGAACAACTGTCTGGATCTGGTCAAAGGCCCCTCTAATCCAGCATCCTGTTCTCACAGTGGCCAACCAGATGTTTTAGAGATGCTTAGAAGGAGAACATGAACACAATAGCAATGTCCCACTTGTGATTCCCCAACAAGTACTAATTAGAAACATACTGCCTCTGATTCTGGAGGTAGCATATAGTCATCATGGCAAGAAGCTTTTGATATACCATATGCCATGAGTTTCCCTCCCCTTCTGAAACCATCTGAATTGGTGGTCATTGCCACATCTTGTGGAACAAATCTCATAGTTTAACTATGCAGTGTTTGAAGGCATCCCTTTTGTCTGTCCTGAATCTTCTACCGTTCCACTTCATGGATGACACTGGATCTTTCATGCCAATACCTAGACTGTCAGTCATCAGGCAGGAGGTGTCTTTGAAAATTTTTGATCCCCTTCTCACCTCTTATTTGGCAATATTCATGTCTGTGAGTGATCCAGTTTGCATTCCTTGGAAATCTGGAGTCAATTCTGCATATTTTTCTGTGCATGAATGATGGCTATTTATGTGAGAAGCCTAACTTAGTTGTCTGTGAGCACATGTGTTCTGTATGTCATTTCAGGTCTCAAAAATTCTCATTTGATATTCTAATTAGTTGCTTTCAGAATATGCAGTCATGATCTTAACAACAGTCTAGATTTCATATGATAACCTGAGTTCAAAGTTTGCTGCGGGCAGTAATACCCAGAATCTTTCAGAATAAATGCCTGTCAAGGGCTTATCTGAAAAGATAACAACGTGACATTTATTATATTATTGGTCTATTTTTTTCCTCATACTGTATACAATACAGTAGAAGTTAAGGAACCATTATGTTTCATTTCTAGGATTAGAAATCAATCCACTAGGTGGAGAACTTGCATCAAGTATATGTCTAACACTGAAGTATAACCATATTAATTCAATGAAATTATATTTTTAGAAAGTAAATGATCTTAGTATGTCAGTCTTTTCTCTACTGTATTTTCTAGCAAAGAGTTTTTGCAAGTTCCTGGGAAATATTAATTAATTGCTGAATTATATGCATATAATAGAAGGCTTAACTGTTGGTGCCTAGGAAAAATTACTGAGTTGTTATTTTTCATTTATCAAGCATACTATTTGGTTTACTTACTGAAGATGTCGGACACCATCCAGCCAACATAAAGCACTGGAATCCAACAATATCTAGTTCTCCATTCCTGTTCTCTGAGCATAAACAGGACTCTGAATCCATATAATTGTGTTCACTGCTATGTGAACTTTCATATGTAGCTAGCATTACAGTGCTGAAAATCACAGCGGAACATTTCCCAAGGAAAGAAATAGTCGCAAATTAGAATATGTGTAATGAACTTCTTTACTTTGTAAAGATTTTGGCTGGTACCATCATTTTGTGCAAGGATAAATAAAGCCATTGCAAGAGTAAACTCTTAATAGTGTTAAATAAAAAAATTCCTTCAGTAGCACCTTAAAGACCAACTAAGTTTTTATTTTGGTATGAGCTTTCGTGTGCATGCACACTTCTTCAGATACAGTGAAATGGAAGTTTCCAGTGTTGTCAATGAATTCATGTGGATACGAACTGCTAAACTGCAGTGAAAACCAGCTGGAAATGAGATAATGGAAGACAAGAAAGTGTTTCCCCTGAGGAATCTTGAATGAAAAAGTCAGTTATAGTGTGGGGGTTTTTTGTGTGGGGGGGAGGCTTCTGGCAATTCTTAGGGTTAAGATAAAGCTCAGGTTGCACTCTTGGGAAAGTCTGAGAGGATAGCTATAGATTAAGGGATATAGTATTTGCACATTTTTAACAATTACATTTTTACTAAATATGATCTATAACTAGGGAGTATCATCTATATCCTATCATCCCTGAATATTTGTCATGCTGGCTGGGGCAGATGGGCATTGTAAGGGCACCACATTGGCTACTCCTAATCTAGAGGCATTGGGAAAGGAAACCATATTAAGAAGGAAGGAAGCAGGGGCACACATTTTTAAAATTACTTAACACTTAACTACACAATGCATCAATTATGGGGCTTGCTGCAGCAGTATCAGGTGACCTTTAAAAAATTAATCCCTAGCAATAATTAGCAATAATTAGAAGTTTGATTAAAAATGAAATACAAGCAAGGTCATGAAATGGCACATGGCTTATAGTGAATATTGCCCAGTGATCTTCAGATGGAGGGCAGTATACAAATTTATATAAACTGCAAATGTCACACCCACTTTTGTGAACAGAACACAGTGAGATGTATTAATAGAAAAATGCAATATTCCCGATAGTGTGGAAAGTGCAATTGTCCTTATAGCTTATAATAGAACAGCGATTATTAGGTAGTGCTAGGGGCCACATGGTCGGTGCTTCGAATCCCCGCAACAGGGTGAGCTCCCATTGCTCGGTCCCAGCTCCTGCCAACCTAGCAGTTTGAAAGCACGTCAAAGTGCAAGTAGATAAATAGGTACCGCTCCAAGCAGGAAGGTAAACAGCGTTTCCATGTGCTGCTCTGGTTCGCCAGAAGCAGCTTTGTCATGCTGGCCACATGACCTGGAAGCTGCATGCCGGGTCCCTCGGCCAATAACGCGAGATGAGCGCCGCAACCCAGAGTTGGTCACAACTGGACCTAATGGTCAGGGGTCCCTTTACCTTTACCTTAGGAGACACATGGGCTCTGACTTCTTCTGTGCTTATCTGTCAAAAGCAAACATGAAAGCCCCATTATCATTGGCTTTCGAGAGCAAGGAAGTTCCATTAAATACCCTGACACTCCAGCAGATGACATCATCATTTCTGTTTTGGAGGAAAAGGTTCCAAAGGGAGCTGTTCTCGCCGGAGTTCCCCTTCCAATACTGCAAGTAATACTTGCAATACTGCAAGTCAAGGATCTCTTCTACCCTTGCTGAAAGTGGAGATTATTTTGTAGGGAGGAGCATTGCCAGAGACATCAGTTTAGCTGAGCACGTGATGCAAAGTCTCCAGGAGAAGCTCAGGATGCTGATCACCTCTTCCTCAACATGCTCAGGGTTGGATCCCATCCCAAAGGGTAATCTTCCTTCATACAACATGACCACCAGTCTTCATCCACAGAGCTACCTTACTGAATCAGGGTGCCTGCGTATAGAATTCCAACTGACATATATATATAGCACAGCAATAGGATCTGGCATTTTAATACAAATTGTTTGAAGGAACTATTGAGGAAAAGCAAATCTGAATTACTCCACCCCCCCCCTCTCCATGCATTTTGAAAAGTTTAATTCAAAAAATAAATAAATAAGGAAGTGTGCATTCAGTTTTCAATTTTGCATTCTACAATGTATCCCGGTGTACAGGTCTGTACAGGTTTGACCACATTGCATGAGGAGAATATATGTGAAAAATAGGCCATGAGAAGGGCTGGAGCAGGGAAAGTAAACGAAGGCTTTATTACATATTGCTAACCTAATGTGGAGTCCACATAGTATGATGAATGTGGCAATATGACGATTGATCTAGTGATGAAGAGCAATGTCTTTTTAAGAGTGTTCCTATGATGTTGATAAATATGCAGCTTCCAACCAAAGCCTATTCATTTGATTTATTAACTAATATTAAAATGATTAAAATGAGGAAATGAGGTTAATATAAGCAATCAATCCTGCTGGGTTTTCGCTTAGTATTTCTGCTTCTGAGGCTGCGTTAGCTTGGAGCACTTCCTTTGACAAAAGCCCTTTCTCATACTGAGCAGCCCCCTTTTGCATGCCTAACTCCTACTGGCAGGTATAAACAATAAAAAGTGGAGATGACAAGACATCCCCAGAGACTGTGTGCATTGTCAAACCTGTGGTCACTTTCTGTATGAAAGGAATGCTATGGCTAACAACACCTTTGGCTATGCAGAGCATATCTATGGCTACTGTGCAATATGTATATATTGCTAAGAGTAAAAGCAGGGGCTGCCCAGAAGTGAAATAGCCTCTGTTAAGGATAACTAAAACCTTTGTTGGTCATGTGCTGGAGTAGCATCTTACACAAAAAGGGGGCTGTTCCCCCAAGTACAGTAGTACTTCAGGTTCTGCCCATCACTCTCCGATTTAAAATCCACAAGGGAAGGGAGGGCTTTAATATCTCATCTGCTTCTGTAACTGAAATAAAATAAATTATTTTGACATTGAAATAAGCATGTATATAATGAAGTGAAGGAGTAAGAGCCGGAACTATGCTCAGCTAATAAATACTATATTTTGAGATATATAGTGACCTCAAAGTAGCATTCCAGTTGGTGATATTTTGGCAGAACACAAACACCTTCTGTTTTAAAATCCCATTCATGATGCCTATGGTTTCAAGGAAGATTACTTGCAAAAACAAAAACAAAGCCCCTTCCCTTGGGGTCCTAGCAGAGCTTCCAGGAAAGGTGGGGTGTGCTCTTATCTTTCTCACTTGCTGAATGCTTCAGTGAGCTGGTCTAATGCCATTAGGCTGCCTAGATCATGTGCATGCCAGACATGAATGCTTCCTTTGTCTTCATACAGCAGCAAAGCCTGTAAACCTGATAGAACTGCTTTTCATTGTTGAGTATGGCTGCAGTAGTGGAAAGTCACCCTCAATTGAAAGTCTTCTGATCTTGCTCTTATTGAGGAATAGTTAATAGAAGCTAAATATAACAACTGTTAAAAAGCGTATTGTGCATGCCATGGTTAAATTGCTTCACGCATCAGGGGGAAGCAGAGATGCACAGAAGCTGTTCTGGCAATCATTGTGTACTTTTCTTTTTTTCACAGAAGGTCGTGTGTATTTGTGCAGAGGGGAGGCAATCGAATGAAAATATATAACTTGTGAAGAGGCAATTGTGATCATGGTGAACAACTCTGGAAATTTTGAATCAAGGGGGTATAGAAAGGTATTAAATAAATCAATAGATTAGACGGTTAGATGAGTTTGAATCCACCCTGGAACACTTCTAGATAGCAATTTATCCTGGAAGACATTTAAACAACTTCACAACTGCTCCAGGAGAGGCAGATGGCGCTGTAGCTTGAATCCTGCAGCATAAGAAGAAAGGCAGCAGCTGTGTGATCCCTGTCTAGTTTGCATAGCTGACATCTACAACACGGAGTGCAGAGTATCCATGCAAGTCAGGAATGGGGAACATGTGGTCATCCAGATGTTGTTGAGCTACAGAACCATAATCTCTGGCCCTGGACTCCACCAGCGTTAGGAAGCCTGCAACTTCCCCATGTTTGCTGTAAGAAATGGCCTCTTTGGTTTCAGCAAAGGGAAAATAGGAACCTTTTGCTTCTTGTCATGATGAAGAGGTACCAGCAGATGAAATGCTTGCAGAGAGATGTTGGCTTCAATTGGACGGATTCCTCCTATCTGTCCAGCCCTGTCCAATTTGTTGCAGAAATCAAAGGTGGCAATATAAAAGTCTGGTCATGTAAGCCCCTCAACTGTACCTAATCCAGGGTTGTGGGTGGCTTTAGTCAGGGACTGGCTGGATGAAGAGGAGTGGCGGGAGGCAGCAGCTGGGGAACCCCCAAGGGAACCCCCAGAGGAGGAAGGCTCTGAGCCAGGGGATTGGTGGTGGGACACTGAGGAGAGGTCAGAGGGGCAGTGGCGGAGGAACCCTCTCCATCACCCAGGGCAGGACACCGAGGGCGGGGCAAACTGCCTGGTGATGCACGCGTGACGTTCGTATGGACTGCGCATGTGCAGCATCCTGTATGGAGTGCACATGCTCAGTGACTGTACAGGCTGCCACGTGTGCACAATCTGTACGGGATGCCGGACACCCGTATGGATGGCGCACAAGAGTGGTAGCCCATATGGTCGTTGTGCAAGAGGTAGCCTGTATGGACACCCGTATGGATGGTGCATGAGAGAGGCAGCCCCCATAGTGACTGCATGTGCAGGGGCTATCTTGTCACCCCCCAAGTGACATCCGGCGCGGGCCGCCCCCTCCACCCCCATTTCGTACACCTCTGCAGAGGGGGAGGATTGGGAGGAGGGGCTGGATGCTGAAAGGGAAACAGGGTTTACTGAGCAGGAAGAGCTGGTGACAGGGAGCAGTTCAGACTCCGAGGCTGAAGCAGAGGAAGGTGGTCAAGATGCTGCTGAAGAATCCAGGGTGTCTCCCTCTCCTGCTGTGACAAGCTCTCCTCCCCCCTGGTCTTCAAGAATGTGCAGAATAATGAGGAGAGCAGAACGGAGGCCCCAAACCTTCCTCATGCATTTCCCCCAAACTTTCAGAGAACCCATCTAAGCTTTCCTGGCACCAGGGGCGTCACAATGGGGGGGCAATGAGGGTGATCTGCCCTGGGTTCCACTCTGGGGGGGTGCCACTTGGCGCCCCCACCCCCGCGACTCCCAAGCCGAGCCTCCAGCCTCCCGGTAGAAAGTCCGCTCGGCGCACCACACCAAGCAGACTTTTTACTGGGAGGCTGGAGGCTCGGCTTGGGAGTCGCGGGGGTGGGGGCGCCAAGTGGCACCCCCCCACCACACCAAGCGGGCTTTCTACCTGGAGTTTGTAGCTGGAGGCGCGTGGATTGGAGTTGCCGGCGGTTGTGGTGATACCCCGCTACGTAACACGCATGAGCGGGCTTTTTACCGTCTCACACTGAGCGGGCTTTTTACCTGGAGTTTGTAGCTGGAGGCACGCGGCTTTGGAGGCGCGGGGGCAGCGATACCCCGCCACGTAACAACACATGCGTCGTTACATAGCGACGCCGCGCCCCCTGGGTGCATGACAATTTGCTGCCCCGGGTGTCGCGGCGCCTCACTACACCCCTGCCTGGCACCTCTGAGCTGAGCTGGACAGGAAGCCTCAGGTGGAGGTCCAGATGCAGGTATAGGATGTGGTCTTCACTGGGTACCAGTCTTTCACTTTTGTGCCAACAATGCCAGCTATTTATTGTTCTTCTTCCTTTCCAAGGGCTGGTGGCGCTCCAGGTAGGTCTTACTTCCCCATCCCACCTCTGCACATTCCTCAACATGATCCAGGCTATGGTGACATCAGTTCAAGTCCATGTGGTTTGTGTTCTCAATCTGTGGCTGTTTGTCTACAGCATTTGCCATGTCTCCGCCAAGTTCGTTTCACAGCCTTGCTGCAGTCTTGTTGGGTGAAAGGTGAGTGATTCTTTTATAAAACTGCTTTATCTTGTACTGAATGTCAATTGTGCGCTAGGTGTTGGTACACAAATAATTTATATATGAATACTGAGCACACACTAATAACGCAGGAGCAATTTTTAACTAAACAGAAGCACAAATAGCTAAACAAGCATTGCAATGTGAACTGGCAAACCTGCCTTTCTCCCCCTGAAAAACAAGCTTGAATGTGAGTTGTTCTCTGGAGTGTGCTTATGGGGGAGGAATAATCCTCCACAAATAAAAATAGAAAACTCTGGCACCACTGCACACTAAAAAAACTAATTCCCAGTCAAGTGCACAATTGTGCATATAGGGATTAAGAAGTGGTTGACAATCTGGCTACAAGTTTATTTAAACTTGCTTCTGCCCTCCTAGTCTCCCCTGAACACTTTGGTGGTGTGGGGCACAGGATACATTGGAGGCTGTAGGGCAAGGATAGGAAAACTGTAGCCACCCATATGCTTCTAGACAACAACTCACATTAGCACCAGCTAGCTTGGTCTATGTTCAGGGATGATGGGAGTTCCACCCCAGCAACATCTGGAGGGCCACTGCTTCTCAATTCCTGGTGTAGGGACATTAGTGATAGACAGCTTTCTGAAGGAGCCCTTCCCTCGCTTGAGTGCCTTCTTCACCATTTTATCCCACCCACTGTTGACTCACGCCAACCCTGCTTGTATATTTTTGTTTATTTGCATTTGCCATTAAACTTTATACTATGGTGATTTCATTCAGCCCTGTGAAATATGCAAATTAGGAGCCCAGATCTGTGAGTTTTACAATTCCCACATCTTAAGATGCAAGCAGCGTGTTTCGACAAGGCACGCTGAACATTAGACACACTGTTTTCCTTTGCCTCAACACTCTACAAGAAAAGCAGTGTGTGAAATTAGTGCTTCAAAACAACAAGAAACGGAACAGGCAGGCTTGCAAATGTCAATTTCTCAAAGCTTTCATCACTCTTTAGTACAGAATTGTAGTGTAGTTCTCATGGGCAACATGACTGTGGGTATGCTATAGGTGTGTAGAAAGCATCCAGACAGGCAGGGCCTCTGCTCAGGCTTCACCCTAAATGGCATATATCACACTCTTCCCACCAGCTTGTCCCCACCCTGATGGCTATTGTAAAAGCACAGACAAAGCAACCCCAAACAGTGAAACACCTGTTGGTCCTTTGCAGCTAATGTTTTATGCTCCTCATTTTACAAGGTGCAGGATGGTTCAAGCAGCAGATTTTTTCAACTTCCATTTCATTATGAGAAGAGAGTACTGGAATACAATAGTGCTGTTTGTAACATCTGTTTTTTTTTTAGAAATATACAAGCTGAGCTCAGGGGAGGAGACAAGGATTAGCGGAGCAGTGTTAAGTCTTCAAACCAGTGTCAGTTTCTGCCAAAGCAAACAATAGGAGTGTGCACCAACCATAGTGTAGGGGTTGGACTCAACTTTGTCACTTCATGGAGCCCTCCACTTTGGTCTGAGGTGTTTTGAAGTCTGCCCAGGGCCCATCTGAGCCTACTTTATTTCTCAATACCACCTCTGCCACCTTTGGCTATTGAGAAATCAAAAATAGCTATAATGCTTTTCCTTTTGGCAGAAGCTGATAAAATTTGCAGGCAGTGTCTCCCCTTCTAAATAATTGATTTTCCTTTAAGGGTAGTCAATGCAGTGGGGGGGGGGAGAGAAATAACTTAACCCCCCCATGTGTCTCTTGTGAGCAATTGGTTTGTAAGGAGCCCCTGGAAAAGAAATCTGCCAAATTGCACGCTGATAGGTCCACAGGCATTTGAACTCAGTTTATTTGAGGTTAAGAAGAACTCAAAGAAATTCACAGTCTGGGTAAAGTCATCCCCCCCTGACTACAAGCCAGGGCTATTAGTTGCAAAGGAGTTCCCCCTCCTGCCTTCTGGTTCTTGTGTTTTCCTTAAACTCCAGATGTAGGTATTAATTTTGCAAAGTTGATTCCTCCTCCACCCCCTCCACACTCAGATCTTTTCCTCACACAATAAGCTTATAAACTTAGAGACATTGTTTCCCTTTTAGTAGACAGTTGTCTGTAGCTTTTTGGGGGGGGAAATATATGGATTGCGTAAAGCACCACAAAGTGCTTCAGGACTTTTCCTGCTTCAACTAGTGAAAAAGCACAAAGATCCTGCTTGTCTTGGGCCAGCCCAAAATCCCTCTGTCTCAGTGCAGGATTTATTTGAATCCTCTACATAGCCCTAGTAAACAACAGGCTCCTCAGGCTCCTCCTTGATGGATAGTTGTAAAACACCCCCTGTTTCCTTCATCTTTGCTTTCAGAAACTACAAATTGTATTTCTCCAGCTTCCACTCAAGCAGCTAAGGTGTTCTTGGTAGCTATAAGCTAAAAGAAACCCACTATTTGCTTATTTAACCAAGCCTTTTGTAGTCATCAGTTCCCCATGAAGGGACCCTTTTAGCCAGTCAGATCTGGAGAAAGCCCAGAGAAATCAAAGTATTGAGCCTGGCTGAGAACAAAGTGACCCTAGTGGACGGACAGTGTATGGCAGGGGAGTGATGGGTGATAAGAAGTTCAGCAGCCCTAGTCCTTGTCACCATTTGTATTTTAAGACAACTGTCTCACATTCCAGCCCTCCCACCCCACCTGCCTGCCTATGACTGGGGCAAAACAATGAAAAGGTAAACAACCATGAAGTGCCAATATTTAAATGTATATGCACCAACAACCTTCACATATACAAAGAGATTCAAAAATGTGTACAAAATCTCATGCTCAAAGTCTTAAAAGTCCAGTATAAAGTGCAATAATCAAGTCCGATAATAAAGTCCGATAATAAAGTGCTACAATGTATCATGCGTTCTTATCTCTTCCCATGCGTTCTTATCTCATCCGACGGGCGGCTAGCTTCTTCCCCGTTTCACAGGGATGGTTTCCTCAGGGGGCGGACTCTTTCTTAAGTAATAAATTTGTATAAATTTATATGATGCACCATAAATACTTATACATTTCTTTAAAATGTGGAAGGTGTGCCACCTGTGAATTAACGCAAGAAATTAAGGAATTTACAATACCTGGTTCTTGCAAACCTGTCCGGCTGGAGTCTTTTACTAATTGTAACTCTCGGGGAGTTGTGAATGCCCTACGATGCAATTGTAAATTATGGTACATAGGGAGTACTATTAGACCGGTGAAAGTGAGAATCTTAGAGCATAAAAATCGAATCCTTAATAAAGTTTTGGAGGTGCCACTTATGTCCCATTTTATTGAGCAAAACCATAGAGCTATGGATTTCAAATGGTTTATTATTTATAAGCACAAACACTCTGGAATAAATGCTGAGGCTTTGAAAAGAAAACTACACCAAAAAGAGGCATACTGGATACACAGATTCGGATCATTAGCACCCGGGGGGTTAAATCTCCAAGCAGAATTTAGTGCCTTTCTATAAATGAGGAATTTCAAGGATATGGTGGGGAACGTTTTTACCTTATTAACAGTTGTATATCTTTAAGAGTTGTACTTCTTACAAGGATTGATTTGAAATGATTTACTGATTGAACCTTGTATTTAACCTTGTAAGTAACTGTTGCATTTCATCAATCTTTGAGAATTGTGAGCTTCGGTAGTCTTGTTAAGCTTTTACACATGAACCTTAGGTGAGTAATTTTAAACATTTCTGTACAATGTTTTAAAGAAATGTATAAGTATTTATGGTGCATCATATAAATTTATACAAATCTATTACGGTACTTAAGAAAAAGTCCGCCCCCTGAGGAAACCATTCCTGTGAAACGGGGAAGAAGCTAGCCGCCCGTCGGATGAGATAAGAATGCATGGGAAGAGATAAGAACGCATGATCACCATAGCACTTTATTATCGGACTTGATTATTGCACTTTATACTGGACTTTTAAGACTTCGAGCATGAGATTTTGTACACATTTTTAAATCTCTTTGTATATGTGAAGGTTGTTGGTGCATATACATTTAAATATTGGCACTTCACGGTTGTTTACCTTTTCATTGTTTTGGTAACATTACTGTGTTGTCTGTTTGTTGCTATGACTGGGGCAAAGCTGCATTTAAAGACAGGGGTCTGCCACTGTGATGTGTCCCCTAACAACAACTCAGGTTGGGGGAGGGCAAGTATTGACAAAAATAAAGCAGGTCATTCACATGCCTATTCATTCCTAGAAATACAGTAACAGATTTGTGGTTTTGTGTTTTGCACTGCTCCCACAAATGCTAACAACAATTAAACAATTTTTTCCCCATAGTAGGTTTCTTTGCTTTGTTTTACAGATAAAGAAATTTTACAGACTAACATTTCACCCATTCATAAGCTTGGCTAGCTTGGCAAAATCTATCAGCACTATAATTACCCCAAACGTTTGTTTGTTTGTTTAAGAAGAGAGAGAGAGAGAGAGAGAGAGACAGAATGTATATGTTATTATGGCACATTGCTCTTTCTGCCTTTATAGGGGTGTTTTGCTGCATTGCCCTTCAGAAAGATAAGATTTCATTTCAAATTTGTCAACAAGAAGGTTTAATGTCACTTTGGAACTGTGTTCATTAGGGTTTTTTATATTACTTATAAATGCTGAGTACATTAATGTTTTGGAATATAACATCTCATCATCACACAGGCAAATGAAAAGAGCCCAAATAAGACTTTCAGTACTTGCAGTTCCTCTAAATTAAAACCAGTTAACAAGCTAGAACATGAACAATTAATTATAAATGTTAGCTATAACATCTAGCACTTTAGTATTCTAGAGTGCTCAGAGGTATCCAACTAAAATGGAAAATTAACCGCTATACCAATTTACATTGTTAAAAATCCAAGAATTGACGATTGAAGTATGAAGAAATGGTGTGCCAGACCAGCTGCAGGATATTCTGCCTCCCTGTTCTACAACCTTCTGTTTAGCATTTTGAGCTGTGCAGAAGCAATTTCTGTTTCATTGATGAAGCAGACGGTCCTATTATGATGATCAGGTTCAGAAGTAACACTAAAACACAAATAGGAAACCTGTGGCTTTTCAGAAGTTGGTTGATTACAGCTGCCATCATCCTTGACTATTGGGAATGATAGGAATTAGAGTCAGATAACACTTGGGACTGGTGGATTTGGGTAATCTTTAGTAATATGGGGCCCTATGTGAGCCCAAAATTTGGTGCCCCCAAATGGATCTTCTCAGTTTTGTTCAGCGCCCTGTGTGGGGGAACTGCCTGCACTGCCCTAAATCTGGTGCTGCACCTGAAGAACCACAGGTTCCCCAGCACTGAGCTAAACATAGTTTAATGTTATATGTATGAGCCTGCTCCCCAATCCCATCTCCTTCAGCATAGATGCAAAGAGGAGATGGAAAGCACCCACTTCTGTTTTAAACTAACCAGTTTGTTGTTGTGTTCAAACTAAAAGCTGTGGTTAGTTTTAATTGAGGTTTATCTGAACAAGGCAGGATCTTGGTTTGGTCTTGGCTTGTTCTAGCAAACCATAGTTCAGATGAAACATTTGCTGGCTTAAAATGGGAGCAGATGGTTCTGAACTCCTCCAGGCAGAGGAGGAAAAGAGTAGTGGGGAAGACAGACAAGATTGAGGGTCATGTACATAACATTAAACTGGTTTATCACTGCATATCACTATATGTGCAAGGACAACTTTTGCACATTAGCAAACAGCCTGATGAGGCAGAAAATGCTTCATTTCAGCTAGGTGGGCCTGATCAGCTTTATACATTACTGTGAAGCACATCATCTCTGTGCCCAAGTAACGTCTGAGGAAGCAGGAACCACTGTGAGCTAAATATCTCCCAGTGGAGAAGTGCAAGCCACAACCGGTTCTTACTCAGAATCATGAAAAGTTGCGTCGCTTTTTGATGCTTCTGTGTTATGTCCTAATAAGCAATATTTACTTGATGGGGCATCTCACCCTTGTTCTCACTACCTGTGTTATACCCAAAGTATTGTGCTCTCTTAATATGTTCAACAAGTGGGTTTCCTTCATTAAATGGTCAGAGGCCATGGCTGTTAAATAAGTATTATGTAAATAGACAAAACAGGAGGCAGGTTAGGCAATAATTAATTCTGATATTAGAAATTCAACATTTCTTTAGTTTTAAAAACTGCACTTATGTTATGTGACCTTTTACTCCAGCCCTTGTTTACTCACATGAATTTTTAGCTTCTCCCAGCTAACTCAGTTACTTTAGGTAATATTTAATTTCTGACCCCACCACAATAAATAAAAAGACCAACTGAAGCCAAGAGTGTCCCAAATGACCTGATTAGTCTCCCTAATTCTTTCAGGAATCCCTTCTGGCTTTCAACCTGATTAAGATTAGGCAAATGATATTTCAGGACCTTATGATGGCAGTTTTTGTTTAGAAAATCTTGTTCTATTCCTTTTATTGAGTTTGAGTTATGGTAAAGACCATAGCTTAGTGATAGAGCACATACCTGTACTTTGATTGCAAAAAGATATCCACGTAGGACTGGAGACTCCTGTCTGAAACCCAGGGCAGGTGCTACCTCCAGACAGCATAGACAAGCTATGTGGACCAATGGTCTGATCTGGTACAAGGCAACTTTCTGCATCCCATCAGGGCCGTCTTAAGCATGCCCGGCGCCCTGGCGCCGTGGTGCGACGGATCTTTCCGGTGCCCCGCCCCGTTTCTCAGTGCGGCGGGCGGGCGCTGCGCACAAAGCTGCACTGTGCCACCCAGCCTGCCGTAGGGCCGGCCCTGGGCCAGGGGGCGCTGCCTGCCCCCTGTTGCGAAGCCCCTGCGAAGCCCTGGTGCCCCACGCCACCGGACCCGGGCCTAGAGACGGCCCTGCATCCCATGTTGCTGTGCATTTCGTGTCCTGCATCTTTCCTACAAAGACATCATGGATGAAATTCAGCATCATGCTATGACAGACATTCCATCTGCACCAGCATTTCCGTTTTCCAGACAGAATGATCCTCTCTTTCTTCCCCCTGTGTGTTGTTCTGTGGTTTCTACTGACCCCCTGAGCCAATTAAGTGGAAGCCTCTGCACCGGGCATCCACTGATTTAGCTTGTTTGGTTAATCCTGCTCCATATTGCTATTTCATACCCCTTGCGTGTCATTCCCTTCCCTTGCTCTGCGTTACAAAGTTCTTGTTTCCTCTTTTGTTTTCCTTTTTGGCTAAATATTTTTGAAAGTCTTTCAACTATCTTGCCAAACTGAATTTTGTTGTAGCTGTAGCTTTCCCCCTCCCATAGTGTTCTTCAGATTTAGCATTGCCTTGTTAAACATGGAACTGAATCACTGCTTGTATATATGCATATTGGTAGCTCATCAGACATGCTATAAAGCAGTGGATGCATCCTTCATATTTGATAGCAACCAGGGTTATTAGCCTGAGTCTACTAACCAGCAGTCAAATAAAGATAGCCTAGGGATGTGTAACAGATGCCCCCTTTCCTCCTTTAGACAAGTAGCTTTGAGTGTCTGGGATCATGTGGGTCAAGGGAGGAAGAGTTACAACCATTTGTCTATTCCAAAACTTCCCCTAGTGACTCCCTACCCTTAATGTTCAAAATGAGTGCTTTGTGCAGGCAGTAACACTTCTGAAACCTCTTGGGAGAGCAAAAAAGGGCAATTTGGAGAAGGGTGTTGAGATGATTAAACACTGTTTCCCTCATATATTTCCTCCACTCCCAACCATCTCCTCTCAGAGCTGCTTTTCTTAAAAACAAGTAAAAGTGATAGGTATCTACTATACATAAGTGAACACATTGTGTAACCCATGCTGGTGGGCAGTGCAAGAAAATTTCCCCTGAGCTCTGGCCCAGAGACAACCTTGAATAAGCCATGTTACCTTCATTATTATAGAAAACCCTGATTATATAAGGTAAGCATTTCTGTTTTTGTTTTTCTGAAAAGTTAACCTTTTCCCCAAGCTCTGTTTACACAGCCTCACTGCCCTTGTGGCCATGTAGACTTATAGTTGGGCACATCCTTGTTTAAAGCAAATGTAGAAAGAGGAATAACCTTTTGGTCCCCAAAGGGTCAAATTAGATTCAGCACATTGACTCACTTCAGAGTCTTGCTCGTTGATCAAAGAACAAACAACAAAGGTCCTGCAAAAAGAAGCTCGTGTTGACATTTCTGTTTCAGGGTTTGGTGTTCTTTGTCTTCTTCCTCTTTGCACCTTCCTCTAATAAAAATGTACAAGGACAAAATGTAGTTCATAATTCATTCGCATGTTTCTGAGCACCTTCTGCAGCTGTGTATAATGTGCCTACAATTTTCACTGCCAAGATGCACGCTAAGGGAAACTTTGGAAGTCACTCAGGACACTACGCGTCACTGCTATGGAACAGCCATGTTGAAATCCATTTTTAAATGATGTTTGTGGCATGTGTAAAGAACTACAGGCAGGGCTTTTTGAAGGGTTCAGCTGGGCTTCTTCAGTACATCAGATTGTGTATGGCAAGCAATGTTGATCTGTTACACAATAGGTTGACTAATCAATGGCTTCGGGATAGGCCAACTACCTGCTTAGCCTGATGTGAAGAGGCCCTACAGCACTATATTTTATTTACTGTTGTTACTAGGAACTTCTCCTAAATTCCAGGGACCCAGGTGGCGCTGTGGGTGGCGCTGTGAGCCTAGGGCTTGCTGATCAGAAGGTCAGCGGTTCGAATCCCTGTGACGGGGTAAGCTCCTGTTGTTCGGTCCCAGCTCCTGCCAACCTAGCAGTTCTAAAGCATGTCAAAATGCAAGTAGATAAATAGGAACCGCTACAGGGGGGAGGTGAACGGCGTTTCCGTGTGCTGCTCTGGTTCGCCAGAAGTGGCTTTGTCATGCTGGCCACATGACCTGGAAGCTGTATGCCGGCTCCCTCGGCCAATAATGCGAGATGAGCACGCAACCCCAGAGTCGGTCACGACTGGACCTGATGGTCAGGGGTCCCTTTACCTTTACTAGGAACTTCTCCTAAATTCCCAGTTTGGTTCCAAGGCATGCACAGCCTAAGATATGGTTGTTAAGGTGTTTTCTTACAAAATTAACCTGGGAAGTCAACCTGCTCTCCACAGTGATCATTACAGGCTGGAGGTTTAGGATACCTAAGTAAAGTCCTGTCAAATTAGACATGCATATGAGTGTGGGAATTGAATTATAAGACAATGAGCATTTGTCTTGTTCATTCATCCTAATATGCTTGTAGGACCTTTACACATGTCTTCTCACTAGTCATTCATTCACCCCACACTTTTTAGTGCATTTCCCCCATCACTTTCCAAATTGCAAAAAGTCACGTTTTTCAAAAAATGAATTCGTTGCAGCAGGGTTTTAATCCGTTTTTATTACACAAACATAAACTTCAGATACGCACTTGAACCCCTCCCTCAAAACAATGAGAGTCTGGAATGCTTAGTAATAGCATTCTAGGGCATGAAAAAGAAGCAGTCTTCCTTTCTTAAAATGCGAGTGAGTCTAAATCAAGACAGATCGCTAGAGGCTCTCCAGCATACAGAATAAACTTGCTACTCTGGAGTCATGTGGTCAGTGCTTTGGTCATTGTTTCCCGGGACTTTGCAACATATCTTTCACCAGCCTTTCCACATAGCAATACTTTGTTCTTTGAACAGATGCATTCTAACATGGGACAGTTCCTGCTCAAATGTCAGCTTAGCTACAAGTCTAGACACAGCTGGGCGCATCATAGACACGTCGTCGTCACAGTTCTCCAGTGAGTTGGTTTCAAACAGGGAAGTTGTGGCCCTTCAGATGTTGTTGGCTACAATTCCCATCCTCCCTCTCCATTGGTCATGCAGGCAGGGGCTGATTTGAGCTGAACTCCAGCAAGATTTGGGTCCTCACCCCTGTTTTAGAGGCTCCCGGAGGCAAACAAATCCCTTCACCTTGTACAGCATCTATATTTCTTCGCAGCCTAATTGTTTGCCTTAGATGCCTGGATTTGATTGCTCCACCCACCCACCCATCCCTGTACTGTATTATATTTCATTAACCCATATCATACACTGACTAATATTGCCATCACATTTCAGGATTCTCTAGAAACTTATACAAAAGTGACAGGGGCCAAACAAACATCAACCAAGCTTCCTGACTCTCGTATGTGTTTGTCACATGCAGTCATAGAAGAGCTGTTCTCCAGTGAAGTCTCCAGCTCTTGCTTTGCACGCGCGCGCGCGCGCACACACACACATAGCCTGGCTGCCTGCGGAGAACAGACTTCCGCAAGGCAGCCTCCCAGAGACAGCCAGAGTGCTCAGAGGGACGGAGCTGCTGGAGAGCGCCTGGGAATGGCTGACAGCTACATTGAGGAATCGGATCTCTTTCCTGAGAAAGGGGAGACTCTGGAGTGGGGTTATGAAGAAGGTAAGGAGGTTGGGGCTTGAAGCTGTGAGCTGCTAGGTGGGCTGAGCAAGTGAAGCATTTTCATTGTGTGCCTGAGTGTGCGTGTGTGTGAGAGAGAACTTAAATATAAAGTTCCTATTTACTCTTGCCATCAATACGTTTTGGAAATACTGTTTGAAGATCAGGTGTCATTTTAGCACATCAAAAAGGTGTGTGTGTGTGTGTGTGTGTGTGTGTGTGTGTGTGTGTGCAAACTATTGGGTTAAGAAAAGCATGTTATTTAATTTTAGGTTTTAAAAAACCCCAACCAACAGAGAACACAGAAATTCTAGAACTGCTTCATCAGTAAGCCCTTCTCTTTCCAAAGGCAAAGATACAGCATTTCCACAAATAAGTTGCACATTCCCTCGCTGTGTTTGAAACTCAAACACTGTAGCTCTGACAGCGCCACTGGCTGTACACACAAAAAGCTGGATTGCTTTTGTTGCTTTTTACTGTCCAGTGAGCACAGACTGAGGGAAATCAAAGGGGATTTCTAATCTCCTCTCACATTTGATAATCCAAGCTGAATTTAATAACATGGGTGCAGAAACATTTATGGCTAGGACTCACAAATGGCAGCAATGTGTAAATGAAGCACATAGTCACAGTTGTATATGAGTTGTGGAAATGATGGTCTTGTGACAGAAGGCTAAAAAAACCAAAAATTGCTGGTGAGATGTGTTAGCCCACTAGCGGGGGATTCTAAAAGTTAGCAGCTGGGTAATACCTCTTTATTAAAGCCAACTAAACCTTTGCGAAGTAGTGAGTGAACTTTCAAGCTTACGGAGTGTGTTTGTGTGTGTGTGGGGGGGGGGGTATTACCCACAATGTTGCTTGGATATGGTGAAATGATCCAAGTCTACAGTTTCTATGATGAAGTGAAGATGTTATGAAAACTTACTGAGATTAGTTATAGGTAGGTAGCTGTGTTGGTCTGAGTCGAAACAATATAAAAAAAATCCTTCAGTAGCACCTTAAAGACCAACTAAGTTTTTATTTTGGTATGAGCTTTCGTGTATCTGATGAAGTGTGCATGCACACGAAAGCTCATACCAAAATAAAAACTTAGTTGGTCTTTAAGGTGCTACTGAAGGAATTTTTTTATTTTGTTACTGAGATTAGATTGTGTTAAGATATTGGGTGCAAGCGTAGTCTGACATTTTCTTCAATCTGAAGAAGCATTCTGGTGAACACAGATACTTGGTTATTTGCTTCATGATGTTTTATTTGAAACTGATTTTGTCTCAGCAAAGTTTCTCTTCAAAAACAGAACTGGGTTCCCATGATTTGGGCTTAACTGAATCTGATTCTGGCTGAAAAGGCATTGCTGTCCAGTTCAGATGGGTCAGTGATCATGGCAAGCATTTTACAGTGGCTTCTTGGAATATAGAAATGTTAATTTCTTTTATCACATATATTTTGTTCCCTAATGAAACTTCTTTGGCATGTCCCATGGACCAAATTAACTGTGCCCTTTCATTTAACGTGCATGTTTTAAAAAATATGAACTGCAGGATCTGGGCTGGGCTGGGGGATGATAAATATCAGGACTGCAGTTGATAGGTAGGGGAGAATAAACTGATGATAATTGCTCTTTGAAGTTTCTGTTTTCATGGCAAATGTAAATTTCCTCCTAATGCAAACAGCAGCTTTCAATGAGTGTTTTCCCATCGGGACTGCAGCAGGGTAGGAAAGGGTTAAAATCCACCTCCCTATCTTCTGTGGATCTTATTACTTTTAGCACCCTAACAGTTTTAAAATATAGCCACAGTAAGTGTAAAGATTCACTTAACAAGTAGTGGCTAGGGTGGTCTTGCAGAACCACCCTCCTAGCACTGTCATTACTGCCATTTATTTGGATGATGCGGGGAGGCAGGGGACAAGTTGTCACTGGTCATGTCAGGGCTGTGTTGGCACTGATGGAACCAATCCTGTATGCCTGCAAATTTGCCCACACAGCTCCGAACGTCACCACTGCCCTGCTCCACCAGTGACACTAGGGCCAGGAGGCCAACAACACTCCCCACTATGAGGACCGATTCTGCATTTAATGTCATATATAGTTTGGCCTTATTTTGCACTTTGGAATCTAGAACAGGCATCCCCAAACTGCGGCCCTCCAGATGTTTTGGCCTACAACTCCCATGATCCCTAGCTAACAGGACCAGTGGTCGGGGAAGATGGGAATTGTAGTCCAAAACATCTGGAGGGCCGAAGTTTGGGGATAACTGATCTAGAAGGAACAGGGTGATTTGGGCAAATCCTTTTAAGAGTTTTGAGAAACTTGCATCAGCATAAGGAAGTAGACAGAATATATTTTAGGGCTCTTCCAGCTCATGATTCGAAGAGCATACAGAAATACTTTAATATTTAATTTCAAACAAGTACCGTATGTTTTCTTTTGTCATAGGAGTTGAGTGGGGACTAGTCTTTCCTGATGCTAATGGAGAATACCAGTCTCCTATTAACCTGAATTCAAGAGAAGCAAAATTTGACCCCTTGCTGTTGGAAGTATGCTTATCACCAAACTATGTTGTGTGCCGCGACTGTGAGGTCATCAATGATGGACACTCAGTTCAGATCCTCTTAAAGTCCAAATCAGGTATGCTTTCCTATTCTTTATTGTTTGCCTTGGGATATATATGTCCAAACCATCATTGCTGTCACATTTTTAAATTATCCTATCATTATCAACAACAAAAAGCAGACAGTTTCACACACATTAGCTCAATATTCTCACAAGCACCCTGTAAGGTCGGTGTTATCCCCATATTACAGGTGTGAAGACTGAGGCTGAGAATGGCTTGCCTAAGGCCACCTAGCGAGTCTATGGCTGAAGTGAGCATTGAACAAGGGACTGACTGACATGCTTCACACTCTTAGCTACTTCAGACACAGGCTCCTGTTTCATTTCATTTTTCCCCTTCATTGTGCAAGTCATAAACCCCAGACATACCCTTCTTTTTTCTTTATTGAAAAACTCTCAGAGAAAACTCTGTGGATGCTTGTTTGTAACATAAAAATGGTCAGATACAAGTCATAAGACTGCAAAGAAGGTCCCAGAAGCGTTCAAGCAAGGAGTGCAATGCTTCAAGCATATGTGTTTTCAGTCACTTTCTGGCCACCTTCCTCTGGTTCAGATACTTAAATTAGGGAGAAATAATACTAGAATTGGCTTCTAACCAACAGAATTGTAATAATATGTAACAGTGATAGAAACTGGCTTGACAAAAATGGGCAACACTTAAGATGCCCTCTCCATATTCTTGGGTCTTCGCGTGCATGTCCCGTCACCAAATTTAAAACTGTCTCTATGTTTTTTGACTTCTGTTAAAAAGAGAATTCTCCAACTTGCCACTGTATGCTGACATACGACACCAGCAACAAGAGTTAGCAATAGGAAGAAAGCCTTTTATTTATCATATTCTTGGCAGTCTCTAAGTGCTACGAAGCAGCTGGGAGACCACAAGGAAAGTTCTCACTATGTCTCTAGCTGGCTGGTCAGCAGGAAATATTTGTCAATGGACCCTGTACCGGATGCTTGCAACTCTTAGGTTGGGAAGAACACAGGAAGGTGGCTCAGTCCTTTGGGTCTATCTAGCTCAGTATTGTCTACACTTACCAGAAGCAGTTATCCAGATTTTCAAGCAGGGGGCATTCAAGGATTGAACCCAATACCACCTGCAGGCAAAACAGATGCTCTGTCTACAGCTGAGCTATGTCCCTTGCCCACCTGCAGTCCCTACCTGCAGGCTCACAATTGAATAGACATGATACCAAGGGGAAAAGGAATGGGAGGGAAGAGGAAAACCTTGGGTGCAGCTGCTCCTTCAGTGGCCAATGGATAAAGCCAGTTCAGTCTCTCTTCCCCTTGCCAATTTTCTTCCTGAGAGGCAGAAGGTGCTGATGTTACAAGAGCCCTTTATCCAGCAGTTAAAAAGCCTTTTCCTTCCTGCTATTGCTGGTGGGGGTATTTGAGGGAGGCTCCCTTTCTGGTGGGACGCGGGTCGTGCTGTGAGTTAAACCACAGAGCCTAGGGCTAGCTGATCAGAAGGTCGGCGGTTTGAATCCCCGCGACGGGGTGAGCTCCCGTTGCTCGGTCCCAGCTCCTGCCAACCTAGCAGCTCAAAAGCACGTCAAAGTGCAAGTAGATAAATAGGTACCGCTCCGGTGGGAAGGTAAACGGCATTTCCGTGCGCTGCTCTGGTTCGCCAGAAGCGGCTTTGTCATGCTGGCCACATGACCCGGAAGCTGTACGCCGGCTCCCTTGGCCAATAACGCGAGATGAGCGCCGCAACCCCAGAGTCGGTCACGACTGGACCTAATGGTCAGGGGTCCCTTTACCTTTACCCTTTCTGGTGCTCTTCTTAGAGCCATTTAAAATATTCTGTAGAAGTGACAGGAGAGGAAGTACAATTGACTTGTGCTTCATCTGCCCGCAGTTGCAGGCCATGTCCAAATTGGAGAAAAGCATCTATCTTGTATGGGGAAATATCTTCAAATTCAGGGCAGAATGCACATCCTCTGGAATGCACATAGATCTCCCCCCAGCAATATTATCTGGAAGCATAGCAGAGCCCCCTTCTCTCTTACCTTATGTGGAAAATGTCTGAAGTGGTATTTCAATATCAGGAAGAGGGCTTTAAAAATCACTAACGTTTTCACTGCTGCTAGTATCTCATGGGAAAAAACTAACATTTCAGACACATTCCCCACTGAAAATGTCCTTAATGCACCTCTAGAACTGATCATTCATGTATATATCTACTTTTTCAGCAGAGAGCAAACCATGAATAGATAACATGGGTAGAGTTAACTTTTAATAGCAAAAGAGATGTGCTATATAGTTAAAGGTGGAAATGTGCATATTCTGTCTAGATATTCTATGCATGTTCTGGAGGAGTAGCCTTATTACAATGGAATAGATGAAGAGCTTTATAGCACCTAAAAGACTATCTGATTTGCTGCAACAAAAGTAAGCCAGTATTCAGCAGTTCCTGCTGTAATAAAAGAGTTAGTGCTATAGAACTTCCTTTAGCAATTTGGAACTTTGCAATTTGGAGTTTTCAAAGTGAGAAAGAACTATGAAGAGGAAGCTGACTGTCGGCCTTAAAGGCAGCACTTTTATATACAGGATCCAAGACAGTCTCGTGACTCTGCCAGTTTCCGTAACCAGGGGAACACAGGATCACTAATTGCTCATGTAATGGCTTTTCTATAGCCCATCCTCTGAGTCCCAGCTCTGAATCTACCGAAGCTGTCCTAGAAGAAGTGCTTCTAACATGGGACTCATAAAATACCCATTAGAGTTGAGAGAAGTTCTTCATAGCCCTATCCCTACTGAGTCTACATGCGTGTGACAAAATAATGTCTTTTGAAAAGTCAGTCTTGGGAGATCTTCCTTACTTTCTCTGCTCTGAAAGTACTGAATCAACTCTGCAGACCATCGTGATTACTTTTCCGTTATCATCCATTCGTATCCCTTCCTTCTGCATATCTCATTACAATCTGTGTCAGTCAAACCTGGGTCACTTTGCTGCTTTCATGTAGACCTGTAAAAAAAACCACAGTGTTCTTGGCAATATTCCAAATATATAATGCTGTGACTTGCAGATCCAGGCCATATGACTGTAGATCATTCACCCAGTGTTCTAGTTCTTGTAGAAATTATATGCAGATATATATTTTGATTTTCTTCTTCTGGGCTCTGACTTTTGGATATCCTGGGTTTGTGAAAGATTAGCAAGTTTATACTTTTTAAAAAGCTAGGCCATAGAATAATAGACAGTTTATTTCATGCATAAGATGATATTGCTGATGATTCAAGCTTATCTTAAAGCTATCTAACTCTGTCAGTTAGGACAAGCTTGTAAGTTTGTCAGCTGTTATGGGCCCAATTCTGATGAGCATGGACCCATGCTCAGAGGGACCCTGCCAGACCATAGCTGCCAAGTCTCCTGTTTTCCCCGGGAAACCCCTGTTTTTAAAGCCATTTCCTGCTGTCATCCTGAATGGCGAAATATCCCGTAATTCCCCCAGATTTCTTCCGGTGCTGCTGTGCCCATGTCTGGGCACCGGAAATCGGGCAGCGCCGGCACCGGAAATTGGACATGCATAGAAGCGACTTCTGGTGCCGATGCTGCTGATCCCATATTTTTCTAACCAGGACTTGGCAGCTATGTATAGACACGTTTTCTCCAGACATGCTGGATGGGGAAAACAGGGTTCCATTCATCTCTTTAATGCATACAGGTGCTGTGCCTGCACTTTGACTAGACTGGGCCCATATATGACTAAAATGGTTAAGAATTTGTTTCCCCCCCAAGTTCAGCTTCCTCACAACAAACGTAAGTTACATAGTATACACAGAACCCCATCAGCTAGTAAAGAGGCAGGCCTGATGTATGGATATGTGCACATTCATGCCTAGAAGGAATAAACACAGACCAGCATTTATCCTCATGAAAACTGCTCATCAAATTAAGAACGCAACAAGAAGTGTGCAGCCACAGAGCAAAGTTTGTCGCATGTGACCTCTCTCTCATTCTCACTACGGTAAATGCAAGAACTGTTGTTCTGTTGGCTGAGAAAATCTTCAGAAAATGGCAGGCTATGAATGTCACCTGCTATTATTTGTGTTCTTTTGCAGCGTTAGCTGGAGGACCCTTGCCTCGGGGGCATGAATTTGAACTGCACAATGTCCGGTTTCATTGGGGGAGAGAAAATCAGCGGGGCTCTGAACACACTGTTAATTTCAAAGCTTTCCCTATGGAGGTAAGAGTGGTCTTGCCCTTACCGAGCCTTACTCTTTTCCTGTGAATTCGAAAACAATGTCTAAAAACCTGTTGGCTTGATTTCAACCAGGCAGCTTATTGATTTATAGTCACATTTAAAGGCTGTCATTTTAAGTATGCATTGGGAACTTATAATTAACATGTATAGCATTGTGCCTCTGGTGCAAATTCTACTGCATGATTAATAGGTCATAAAGTTAACCTTCAGAACTATTAACTTCTGCATTAATAATATTCTAACAACTTCTGCTAAACTTAGCATTTCCTTGACTACTAGCTGGAACATGGGCAGAGGCACACCTGGCTTCCTTTTTTTAAATTGACAAATAAATGTAAAGCAAGCCAAAATCATCAATGGATTTGTTCGTAAACAGCTTTCACTACTTAAAAGCAAGGTATTGAATGGTACTGATCCACAGTGGGTTTCCAGATTTTAGTGAAATGCAACTTTTAAAAACAGGTATAGGGTTACTGCAGTGAGCCATGTGCGGTAGTCTCCAACTCCATGTGTGCATTATTATGGTGCTAGTTGGCGATAGTCAAGTGTTTCCTCATGCTATGCAGTTAATCTTTTTATATTATAAAAGCTCTTTCAGTGCATATTTGTTTGGCTTTAAATATTTTCATGCTATTTATCTTAATCCCCTTAGAAGCTTGAAAACAAATTTCCTTGCCATTTTAATTCTTTGTGGGATTTGTTTCGAAGCACTGAGCTGCTACGATAAAGGCTTGTTTTTAAGTACTATGCCAAAAGGATTTTGGGCCCACTTCAGACATTAGCTCTGCTCTGTCACTAAAAGGGAAACATTAAAACAGTTGAAAATCTGCACAAAACCCTGGGCAGTTAATTGAGAAAATTAAAAGTGGGAAGGGCCAGTTCTGTTCCTTTACGTCAGGAATTTCATTGTCCATTTGTTCTGAAATTGAGCATAAATCACAGTGCAGAGGTCTATTCAGGTGTAAATCCCATTGAGGTCTAGGTAAGTGTGCCTACTCAAAAGGAAGTCTTATTGAATTCAGTGGTGCTTACTTCCAGGTATGTGGAGTTAAGATCACATCCTTGATGTGTGAGCTCCCTATTTACAAACATGCATTTTAGGGGGAAATGTTTCTACTGGAACTAAGGAAGTTAAGAAGAAATTGAATCTTTGTATGATTGTTGTGCAACAATCTGAAAGCACAAGGCACGCATTCTCTTACAGAGTCAAGTTCAGAAATGTTTTGTCTGCTCTCTGTGTGGGTGGGGAAGTCCCACCCCTTACCTGGCCAACTCCCCTGGCAACGCCCCCCCCACCAGGATTGGTTGCCTGTCTGAGGTTGGACAGGAACCTCCAGGTATCCAGTCTGGGGGGGGGGCATGTCAGGCAATACTGTTAGGAGCCGTGTAGGATCAGGGGTGCTGCACGCGTCCACGCAAAGTATGCCCCACATTTGATGTGGGGAGTGGTCATGTCTAAAATACTTTTTTTGTTTGCCTTCGAAACCTGGAATATATTTTAAAGATTGACAATGAATAATCTGGATAACGTTTTAAGAAGAAAGCTAATCATGTGGTACAAAAAGAGATTTAGTTAAATCTGTGAACAGCTTTAAGACGGGAACCACAGGCTTTAGCTACTGAATGATGTGAGATATCTAAATCTACTGAAGCCAATGGAGCAAATGACAAAAGATTCTAGCTTTGCATATTCACTTGCTTTTTCATTCTAGTTTCTGCCAGAAAGCTGCAGAATACCAAAAAATATATCTGTATAGAAACATTGAGAAGAATGTTATTATTATTTTTTCCAAAACTTGGAGGAGCTCAATACTGCCAAGTTCCATGTTATTTTTCATTTTTTAAATGAGAATAAAACAACATCCTGTATCTTTAAGTGAAACAATGCAATTTCATTCCTCCTGCATATCTGGGAAACTGGTACTCAAGGTTAGGACTTTTTGGTTCATGGTTTAACAGATTAGCTAACTAGAGGTTTCCAGTATGACCTCTGGAAACTGACATGCTCAAAATTAATTATTGCGTTGTCTATTGACCAAATCTCCTTATGCAATTCAGAAGTTGTTCTTGGATGTCTTTGTTGACGTTCAGTAAAATCTTCACAAAAATGCTCTGGACAGCTGCAGCCAGGCATGGTAGACCAGGGGTAGGCTGAAGGTAGATTGGGATCTCCTGGTAGACCTCTGGATGACTTGCAGTAGATAGTCAAGGGTATCTGCCTTCCAGTTGCTTACTCATAGCCACAACTAAAAAAGCTCAGCCCCCCCCCCAATTAGCATGCTGAGAAAGAACGCTTTGCTCCACCATGGTCCCAGTCAAAACTGGAACCCCCAGTGCCTGCTAGTTGCTCCAGGAGGAACACTTCCATCCAATGAAAGCTTTCTCCCTGGAAAAATAGCAAAAGCTTGGTGGCCAAATTCAGATTAGAACTGGGTGGGGGGGCCAAGGGTTAATGCTCATTTCCTCCCCAGGCCATTGCCCATTTCCCATCTCGCCCTCCACCCCCTGCTGAAAGGCATTTTAAACATCACTAACGTAAGGGCTCATGACACAATTAATACCCCATCTTGTTTGACCCTTAGAGCAGGCATATAGAACAGCGCAGCAGCAGATGTTTCACAGTCTTACGTTCACTGTTGTTAAATGCATTCAGTGTTTTCCTAGTAGCCGATTGTAGAGAATGGTAGACTTTGTATGCTTTACAAAATTGAAGTCTTATCCTTAACCTTCTGTCACAGAATGAAAAGTAAGTGTGTGTGTGTGTGTGTGTGTGAAGCAGTTGATACCACCTTTAAATAAAAGAAGAGGCATGAGAGCGTAGCAGTTATTTTATTATCTGTTGATAAGGTCTTCAGAATATTGGGTTTGTTTGATCAGGTTTTATTTGATGCAAGTGGTACATTCACAGGGCCTGAGATGGACTTTGGTTTCAGGTAATTGAGTAATGAGGGTACTGAATAGTGCAGCTGCTAATTAACTAAGACATATTAACGACACATATTACTTGCAGATAGAACACTTAACAACTTGGCACTGCACTGCTGTCAGGGGCTGACCTGGGGCATGTTCAAAAACTGATCTCCTTTCCTGGGAAACGTTGCAGGAAAAGCTAGGGTGGCCTCAAAAGCTAAGTCATCATCCAAAGAAGAGGATAAGGAGTACACAGATATGTACAACATGCGTATATATATATGCTAATTTATATGCATTGATGCTAATTTAAAATACTTCAAATAATATTTTAAATAGCAATACAATAGCATAGTGAAAAAGGCCATGAATTAGGGATCCATCTGCACTATACATTTAAAGCAGTATCATACCACTCAAAGCAGCATCGAACCCTATGGAAGTAAGTAGATCACAGAAGAGCTGGAAGTGAAAAGACGTATCATTTTAAGGCACCAGGTTCTCCATATCTTCCAGAGCTATTTCTTTGCATAGATATAGACAGATGCTGCAAACTTATAGAGGCACACAGAACAAACAACAGAGCCTTCTAACTGCTCCTACTGGCCTACGGGTACTTTTTGAAAGAATAACATTAGAATTTCGATCGGAAGGGGTGTGTCTTTCTTTCGATCTGTTCTGCACATGAATTTAAGATGAGAGAGTGAGAGTGATGCAATTTAAATCTAACACAACAATATTGCTACAGCTAGCCTGCTGAAATAGTACAGGGAACTACAGAGCAGAGATTTATGGTGGTACCCTCCCTGCCCCTCTTTCCCCTCTTCTCAACTTTTTGTGGCACTTTGGATTTCTAAGCAAAACCAGAATAAAAGGGTTTGTGTGTAGGGATTAAAAGGGGTTTGTGGATGAATGAGTCATCTATCCTTCCTTCCTCCAAGTCAGGGCAGTAGGGCAACGGGGATATGTGAATGCAGCTAGTGAAGTGTGCAGACTGGCATGAAAGCACAACCTCTCTGGGCTGCACATTCAAAGAGGAAGCCTTCGGTGGTTGGCTGCCCTTCCAGAGGGACTGATTGTTACGAGTAGGCTGCGTATCCTATCGCCATGCTCAGTGTTATTCCTCTTACATTAGCCGAAGCAGCAATGGGTCTGAAGATAAAGAAAGCAGTGGTGTGTAGCTTCTCATAAGAAGCCACACAGCTTCTGATTGCCTTCCAGAAGTGGATAAGGTGACATGAGACGTTTCATGCTTTGCTGAAAATTAACAGTGTGCTACAAAAGTAGCCGGAACAGATCTATCCCAGGGTGCTTTATTCATTAGACCATGCTGCCTAAGTCAAAAGCATGGTCTCTAATCTCATATTCATGAGAAATATAATTCCCTCCTGCCACATAGTATGCTAGGCTGAAAATGTCTTTCCAGCATTACATGGCAGTCGCATCAGGTGTGTGCTGTACAAATGAAGCTAATCCACCCTCAGGAAATGGGAACTGAGGAAAGGAAACAGATCTTAGGTAGTGCCAAAGACCTGAGGCTCTGGAAACCTGTTCCCTGACAGGGTGTCTAGCCTGGACTAGCATAAAACAGTTTACCATATTAAATCTCTGCCCTTAGAATCATAGAGTTGGAAGAGACCACAAGGGCCATCTGGTCCAACCCCCTGCCAAGCAGGAAACACCATCAAAGCATTCTTGGCATATGCCTGTCAAGCCTCTGCTTAAAGACCTCCAAGGAAGGAGACTCCACCACACTCCTTGGTAGCCAATTCCATTGCCAAACAGCTTGTGGGCAGTTCTTCTGATAATGCCATACTACTTTTAAAAAATATTTATTCTGTTTGGTATAAGATGAGGTTACTAACGGGTACACTCTTTGGTTAAAATAAAGATATCCCACTTCTACTTTATCTTCCACAATCCCCCCCTGCACCAGAACTTTTGTTGTTGTTGTTGTTGTTGTTGTTGTTGTTGTTGTTGTTGTTGCTGCTGTTGTTAACATTGTAAAATGGTGCATAGAACCTTTCCTGAAATGTTAAGAAGAGGGAATGGATAAGGTCAGTTTATTGCTTAAAATCTTTTGAATTTCAGGCATTGTATCTGACCATTTGCTCCAAATTCACAACAAATCTTAACTTCATTGCCTGTAAAACTGTTGCAGCTGCTCTGTGGATAGGAATGGTGTAAAATCTGTGTTCTGTGTGGTGCTTAATGCCCCATTCAATTAAGCACGAAATAATTCCAGTGGTCTCTGAGATTTCCATATCATTAACTATTCACCGTTTCCCCCAAACCAATGTTCTGAACAAACACTGATTTGGCACTATCCCATCAACAAATCCATTCTCTCAAACTGGCTATTTCTCCTGTTCAGAGCTTTCCTGCTTTTGCCCACTTTATCATTCCAGACATATAATCAGCTTCATCTCACCAAGTTGCTGCTATGTTTACTGCAATAACATTTCACTGTTAGTTTGAAGCTTGTCTATTGTATTTGCTTGTTATCTCTCATTTCAAGTTGTAAGCTCACTCATGCCTGGCATTTCTGGGTGTGCACTGCTATCTTTCATAATTTGGCATGTCATGGGCTTAGATCATTATACACGGCTGGGCTTACTTGTCAAGGGGATTTACTCCCAGGTAAGTGGGTATATGGAATTGCAGCCTAAACAGAGTGATCTTTACCAGGATTTCATTATAAATCCTTTGAAAACGGATAGCTTTTATATTCAGTGGGGATCCTTTTCCTGCAAAGCTTTCATTGAGTTGGGAGGCTGAGAAATTGTGGTTGGGCTCAGCCTTCCTGCTGCTTTAAGGCAATTATTGGAAAGGGTTTTTGTGGGAGGGGATGGCGGCAACCTAGGGGCCACCCCCTCCCCTTACTGCATAGCTGACACTGAAGCTCCAGGCTGCCATGCCATAGAGCAGGGGTGACCAACTTCCAAGAGACTGTGATCTACTCACTCACTGGGAGTGATCTACCCCCTTGGGGGGGGGGGGTTTCCAGGTCAAAGCTGTTGCGCTTTTTTTAAGGAAGGCCCATGTTGGGGGGGTTCATGTAAAATTTGTTGAGCTTCTTTAGGGAAGAGGAAAGCAACATTGAACTTTTTTTTAGGAAGGAAAGCCCTGGTTTTGGTGGTTCAGGCTAATAATAATAATAATAATATATTATTTATACCTCACCCATCTGGCTGGGTTTCCCCAGTCACTCTGGGAGGCTTCCAACCGAATATTAAAAACAGTACAGCATCAAACATTAAAAACTTCCCTAAACAGGGCCGCCTTCAGTTGTCTTCTGAAAGTAGAATAGTTACTTATTGCCTTGACATCTGCTGGGAGGGCGTTCCACAGGGCGGGTGCCACTACCGAGAAGGCCCTCTGTCTGGTGCCCTGTAACCTCACTTCTCGCAATGAGGGAACTGCCAGAAGGCCCTCGGTGCTGGATCTCAGTGGTGGGGGTGGAGACGCTCCTTCAGGTATACAGGACCGAGGCCGTTTAGGGCTTTAAAGGTTTTAGGGGTGCAGGGCAAAAATGTTGAGCTTTTCTTAGGGGAGCCAAAGTTTTTTAGCTTCTTTGGGGGGTTCCACTGATCTACCGGTGATCTACCACAGACGTCCAGTGATCTACCGGTAGAACACGATCTACCTGTTGGACATGCCTGCCATAGAGGAACTGGCTGTGAAGCATGCTGCTCAGTCAGCCCCAAACTTGTGAGACACTGTATGCATCTGCTTTATTGTAATGTTTAACTTTTTGTGAGCTGTCCTGGAAGGCAAAGTATAAATAAACTGAAGTACATAAATAATACAATGCAGAGCTTTGAGCATGAGCCCCAAAGTGCTGTAGGCTGGCAGGACTGATTGCACAGTAAGCTAGCCACCTACCTGAGCAGTAGAATTTTATCAGAGTTACTTGATCCATCTCTAAGGATGGGAGGAGAATGTGAAGCACACCGCCTTTGTTCACCATCAATATTTTTAAGTGTTTCTAATATTCTGACGCGGACGCGGGTGGCGCTGTGGGTTAAACCACTGAACCTAGGGCTTGCCGATCAGAAGGTCGGCGGTTCGAATCCCCGCGACGTGGTGAGTTCCCATTGTTTGGTCCCAGCTCCTGCCAACCTAACAGTTTGAAAGCATGTCAAAGTGCAAGTAGATAAATAGGTACCGCTACAGCGGGAAGGTAAACAGCATTTCCGTGTGCTGCTCTGGTTTGCCAGAAGCGGCTTTGTCATGCTGGCCACATGACCTGGAAGCTGTACGCTGGCTCCCTAGGCCAATAGAGTGAGATGAGCACCACAACCCCAGAGTCGGTCACGATTGGACCTAATGATCAGGGGTCCCTTTACCTAATATTCTGTTCCTATGGGAAGGCTTTGTTCAAATGCATTCCTCATTACAGTTTGGGAGAAGGTTTGTATTATTTTTAAAGGTATGAACAATTTTTTGTTCATACCTAACAACTCTTCGACGGGCTCCTCCATGCCGGTGGGTTTTTTTTGGCCATCCACACATCATTCCGTTCAATTATTCTGCAATGCTTCCCCAATGAGTCAGCATTATTGCCACCTGGAGGAGGAGCGCCCTTTTGTAACAGCACAACAAAAGTGGGACAAAAGCACACCCTGAAAATATTTGTGGCATGAAAAAAAGTCACAGAGTTTCATCAGGAAGCTACGGGACATGCAACGGTTGGGAACAAAGCAGCATGTCTACCCTGAAACTTTTGTGAGCCAAAAAAATATTGAAAATAGGATGGCCAAGAATCCACAGGGATGCTCACCACTTCGGAGAGAAGTGATGGTGCAACAGAGGAGGTCAGTAGTTTCTGACTGGCAAGGCAAGGCAAGGCTAGGCTTTGGAGATGGAGTCAAGGTGTTGGTTCAGGACTACCAACTGTGCCCCTGAAGCTGGGGTCAAACATTCAAGTTGTTTCAGTGAGGTCTTGGAGCAACTGGTTGAATTTATTGCCAGGGATGCATAGTCATTGACTGGAGGCCTCACCGCTTGACATTTAAAGGGCTGGAACCTTCTTCTTTTGTCATTCCTTTGAGGTGGGGAGCTGTGGGGTTCCCACCTCAGGGCTCTCTGGAGCCCCTAAAGAGTCTGTGGACCAGCCCATCAGAGTCTGGTGGCACCAAGGTCTCCTCGTGGCTCAGAGGAAGGGAGGCAGGCTCTGGTGCCTGCAGACCCCCATTGTACAAACCAGGGGGTGGATCCATTTCCTCCTCAGAGCTGCAGCTGTTGAAGGACAGTGCCTCCAAGGAGTCCTGGTCAATGGCCATGACAATGAGCACCTGTACTCATTCAGAATTTGAGCAGAAGCTTGAAATAAATGGAAACCATGGTGCCATGGTGCTTGAAATAAATGGAAACCATGGTGCCATAATATCGTTTGAAAAATTGCCCATAGACTCAATAAATGGCAATTACTGTACACATTTGGAAACAAAGATACACTTTGTCAGGAATCCAGTTGTAAGGTGGGTTGGAGTCAGTCAACCTACTACCCAGAACACTGAAATGTTCAGATTGAATATTTGGATTGCATAGGATTTTGTTTTCATGAAGTGCATTGAGGCTCAGAGTGGAACAATAAGATGATTTTGTTCCACTTAATTCCTTGGGGTGACATGGGCTGGAATCTCCGTTGTCCAATCAAGCAAAAACAATTCAAATCCTGTGACTTTGAGATTACTATATAAGAATATTTAGATTTAATCGGGTGTTGAACCATGATTCCTTTAGTTTCTTTTTCAGTTATAACCACTAACACTAAGATCCATATAATATGTAAGAAATTTCCAATGGTTTTACAGACTGGCAGTGTGATGTTATGCTGCCAGTTCAGCTGCAACACTTCAGGAAGAACTTTACCCAGTTGCAAGTTACATACAGTGGGCAGAACCCTACAGTTTTTCTCTGCTTGCTTGTTGAAAATGCTTTGCTGCGGTGCCTTTCCACTGGCACAGTGCAGGCAAGTTCTGGGAAAGTTGCCATATGATTATCTATTGCAGCTAACAGAACAAAGATTCCCGTGGCCAGCTGGGAAAACTAACTAATTCATTGCAGTGTGAGCTTTTGTGGAGTCTACAATCAGATGCATCATTCATCAGAGGATGACCTCCAAACCATCCTAAATATCTTTGCCGAAGCTTACGAAAAGCTCGGCCTATCACTCAACATCCAAAAAACATCCAAAAGTGCTGCACCAGCAAGTACAAAACAACCCCTCTGCAGCGCCACAAATCCAACTGGATGGTGTAACATTGGGAAATGTCGATCACTTGTCCTACCTAGGCAGTTATCTTTACACAAGGGCCAACATTGATGCTGAAATCCAGCATCTCCTGAGCTCTGCGAGTTCAGCTCTCTCTCGACTGAGGTGCAGAGTGTTTGAGGACCAGAACATTCACAGAGAAACCGAAATGCTTGTTTACAAAGCTATTGTACTTCCAACGTTACTATATGCTTGTGAAACATGGACCACTTATAAACACCATCTCCAACTCCTCGAAAGATTCCATCAACTGTGTCTCCGAAAAATTTTACACATCACTTGGGAAGACAGGTGAAATAATATCAGTGTACTGGAAGAAGCAAAGATCACCAGTGTTGAAGCAATGATTCTTCAACATCAACTTCGTTGGACTGGTCATGTTGTGCGGATGCCTGATGATCATCTTCCAAAGCAACTACTCTATTCCGAACTTTAAAATGGAAAGCGTAATGCTGGTGGTCAACAAAAGAGGTTTAAAGACTGTCTCAAGGCAAATCTATAGTAGTATAAACACTGACAACTGGGAAACACTGGCCTGCGAGCGCTCCAGTTGGAGAACAGCCTTTACCAAAGGTGTCATGGGCTTTGAAGAAACTCGAAGGGAGAAATGTGCTAAGAGGAAGGCACGCTTGGCAAATCCACACTCTGATCAACTCCTGCCCAGAAACCAATGTCTCCACTGTGGAAGGACGTGTGGATCCAGAATTGGCCTCCACAGTCACTTATGGACTTAGCGTTAAAACCGTGTCTATGGAAGACTATCTTACTTGGCTATGAGTGATCGCCAAAGAAGAAGAAGCATCATGCATGGAGGCAGGGATGCTCTAGTGGCTATTGGAAAGCTGTAAGGAACTGTTGTTGGCGCTGCAGCTTCCTTCCGTGTCTTATTTCCATGCTCATCTGTGCCATGTAGTTACTTAGATGGACTGCTGCTATAGTAATGCTTGTGGCTACAGCTACACAAGTCTTCTTCTCATAGCCGAGTAAGATTGTCTTCCATAAACATGGTCTTAACAGTGAGTCCGTAAGTGACTGTGGAGGCCAATTTTGGATCCACACGTCCTTCCACAGTGGAGACATAGGTTTCCAGGTGGGAGTTGATCATGGTGAGGGTTTACCAAGCATGCCTTCTCCCTTTCATCCTGAGTTCGAACATCTTCAAAGCCCATGGCACCTGTAGTAAAGGCTGTTTATGGGTCAGGTTACCCAATTGTTATTCTTTCCCAACTTCATAGGCCATGTGGGCTTCAGTCACAGCCCCCTCTAATGCCACAGAATCAGTGTTGCTCCCACAGCCTGTAAAATATCTGCTGCCATGAAGAAAGAAAAACAGGAAAGAAAGACAGCCTACATTTCCCCCAGATTTGCATTTGTTCAGTTTTATTTCTCTTTGGCTAAATTTCACTTTTAAAACATGCATCTTTAGTTCTGCTGAACTCTTGCCCCTTGCCATTCTCCATTTGCTCTTTGATGCAAAATGCTTTTTTTTGTTTTGGGAAATGCCAAAATACCATTATGCTGTTTTCTTAAGCAGCCCACATACTGATTCTATGAATTTTAATTCTATTCCTTTCCTCCTCCAGGCAGTTAATGGCTAACATATATTGTTTTAAATCACCTTTATTGAAATTGAATGCTCTAGTATCACCAAGTCAGAATGAACTCCCATGAAGATACGGAGCTCAGTTATCATATCAGGATTCTTAGTGGCTTTCTCAATTGATCTAGATAAGTTTTCAACTTGGTACTGATGCAGGTTCTTGTAAATTACTAGATGTTATTTTTATTTATAGAAGCTGGTTTTCCAACTTTACATCACAGATATAGCTTCCCTCCATTGGTTCTATTAGACTAAATAGCAAAGGCTTTTAAAATCACTGTAGTACTTGTAGGTTCAAGAGGTCATCTAGGTATTACTACTCCTATACTGGTCAACTCCTACCCGGTATATTTGGCTCAATAAGCCCCAAAGGTCTCCATGAAACTTACTTACAATTAAAAAACACACCATAGAAAAAAATAATAGAAAACACTAACAGTTCATACAACATATAAAAAACAACCCACCCATCCCCTTAAAAAGCAATGAGAAGATCCGACAGCACACTAACAGTAAAACAAAAACGACAGTCTTTCAAAGTCCTGGGGAAAAGGTAAGATTTTATTTGGCACCAAAAAGCTGTTAGTGCCTTGTGAACCTCACTGGGGAGAGCATTCCACAGACAGGGAGCTACAGCTGAGGTGGGACCTCAGATGACAATCTAAGGGGTTTTGTAGGTTCATATTAGCACACCATTAAAGTCACTTGTTTGCAATGTATTCCCAATTCAACTCCTCAACTTACAAAAAACCCAGCCTTATTAGCTCAAATAATAAGGCCTATAGTATTAGCATTTACGCATCTATTTAAAATTTATCTGTTCACCTAAGCTTTCCCTGAGGGGTGATCTAGTTATGTTGATGTATTAATCTGATATAGTGTTTACATGTGTCTTGTATTTGTTTTATGAATGCAATTGATTTTATGCTGTTCACTGCCACAATTTTTTTAAAATGTTGGCAGCACAGAATTTTAAATAAGTTAGAAAACAGAGTGTAAGGCAAGAATGGTGAACCTGTGGCCCTCCAGCTGTTGTTGGACTCCGACTCTAATAAACAAAGCTGGCTGGGGCTGATGGGAGTTTTCAGAACAACATCTGGAGAGCCACAGTGTCTCTATCCCTGGTGCAATGATACATACCACAGAATAATTTTACAAACATATTTGTCCAGGTGTGTTTCAGATCCTCTCTATACATTAAAGCACATCCAAGAATCCTGGGGACTGTAGTTCTTTAAGTTTGTTAAGCGTGCTGGCAAATGTATTTCTGTAAGGACAAAACTACAGTTCCCAGGATTCTTTGAGGAATGTCATGTGTTTTATAGTTAAACACATATAGTTAAAGCTATGGTTTTCCCAGACGTGATGTATGGAAGTGAGAGCTGGACCATAAAGAAGGCTGATCGCCGAAGAATTGATGCTTTTGAATTATGGTGCTGGAGGAGACTCTTGAGAGTCCCATGGACTGCAAGAAGATCAAACCTATCCATTCTGAGGGAAATCAGCCCTGAGTGCTCACTGGAAGGACAGATCCTGAAGCTGAGGCTCCAATATTTTGGCCACCTCATGAGAAGAGAAGACTCCCTGGAAAAGACCCTGATGTTGGGAAAGATTAAGGGCACAAGGAGAAGGGGATGACAGAGGGCAAGATGGTTGGACAGTGTTCTCGAAGCTACCAACATAAGTCTCACCAAACTGCGGGAGGCAGTGGAAGACAGGAGTGCCTGGTGTGCTCTGGTCCATGGGGTCACGAAGAGTTGGACACGACTAAACGATTAAACAACAACGTGTTTTAAAAGTGCATTGGATGTTCTTTAAATTTTTGTTGTGGATCTACCCATCATTTAAACGTATGATGCAAAAGGCAGAAAAATGTTTTGGAGCATCCAGAATTTTATCACCCTACTTCACAATGGTGTATTTCTCAATAGCTCCTTCGTCCTACACCTATAGCACCAAGGCTATAGGTGTAAGTAGGTTTAAGTGTATACACCATACGTTTTAAAAAAAATCACTTCCCTCAAAGAACCCTGGGAACCATAGTTCCAAACACCCTTAACAAACTACTGTTTCCAGGACTCCGAGGGGGGGGTCATGTGCTTTAAATGTGCTTTAAAATAAATGCTGAAGGAAATGTGCTTCTTCTAGGAAGAGGAATGACCTATGATCTGAATCCCTCTACTAGTCTTGGTTTTGTGCAAAGGGTACTGAGACCTCAGCACTAAGCCTCTTCAGTCCATCTGGACTAATGGTGTGGAATTGCCACATACTTCCTGTGATCTGCTGGCATCTGGTTCCCAGATCCAGGGGGTGTGTCCTTACCAGTTTGTTATACAGTGGTACCTCGGTTTATGAACACAATTGGTTCCGGAAGTCTGTTCATAAACTGAAGCGTTCATAAACTGAAGCGAACTTTCCCATTGAAAGTAATGGAAAGTGGATTAATCCGTTCCAGACGGTCCGCGGAGTAACCGTTCATAAACTGAAGCGAACTTTTCCATTGAAAGTAATGCAAAGTGGATTAATCCGTTCCAGACGGGTCCGCGAAGTACTTAAACTGAAGCGTTCATAAACTGAAACATGGGTGTAATTGGTTCCGGAAGTCTGTTCATAAACTGAAGCGTTCATAAACTGAAGCGAACTTTCCCATTAAAAGTAATGGAAAGTGAATTAATCCGTTCCAGATGGGTCCACGGCGTTCATAAACCGAAAATTCATAAACCAAGGTGTTCATAAACCGAGGTTCCACTGTACTTCTAGCAAAGGATGTGAACCTACCAGTTTCAAAGGGGGCGGGGGAGAAACAGCTGAACTTATTGAGTCAGCTTCCTACCCTCTGTATATATATAGGGTCTGACACTTCTGTTTCTAGTGTATCTGAAGAAGTGTGCATGCACACGAAAGCTCATACCAAAATATAAACTTAGTTGGTCTTTAAGGTGCTACTGAAGGAATTTTTTTTATTTTGCTTCCTACCATAGTTTCTGTTTCACGTCCTGCTCATATACCATGAATGTGATGAAAACTCCTTGAGCTTGGGCCTGAATATGTACCTCTGGGATTCTTAAAGAAGAGGCAAGCACCAGGACCCCCCTGGAGAAGCACCCCCAGCTTCTTGCCTCCTACTTGCCTTTCCTCCAAAACTCATTCCTTCCACCCAGTATCTCTTTCCTCCATTCCCTTCAAATTCCAGGAAAGGAAAAGGAGGAAGGAAACTAATGAGAAGCAAATGTCTCCCCGGGTCTTTTTTTTGCCCCAGGGCTCCTTGGTGGTGGTCTGTTTGTCTTCTACCTGTGGTTTTTGTGTTTTTGCTAGCAGCAAATTTGATTCAACTGTCTCCACTTGACTTGCATCAATGGAAAAAAAAATCTGCACCCCTTAAAATGCCCACACTTACTTGAAAGGGATCGTGAGCCTTTGTCCCACAATGTGTGTTTTTCTTTGCAGTAGACCTTTCTGTGTACTACTCTGAGCAATCTAGTGTCAAAGCTTTTGAAAGAGACCTTTCTCGGCTGTGCTAACTTGTCAAAAGCTCCCATGATCTCTGGCTGCCTGCAGATTACTCTGCACCAGGCCCATGCAGAGCTTGTCTGAAGCCCAAGGCAGGAGTCATGTTTGAATGCAGTTATAAACTCAAACAGAAAAGCAGCCGGTTCCTGGCAGGACCCCCATGGGCTTAGCCCTCTGAGGCCCAGGGCAAGTGTACCTGGCTGCCTCTCCCTCTCCACAGGCCTGCTTTGCACTGCCTGGAGACTTGCATCTCCTGCTTGGTGAAGCTGCCCTTGGAGGTGGTGGATCAAATTCAGATTGGCCTGGAAATGAAGCAAGCCTTTTCCTGCTTTCAGGGGAGAAATGCTTCCACTTGCTTCCAGTCCAATGCCTTGTGAGCCACGAGTGGCTCATCTTTCCCTGGGTACAATCCCTAACTGCAGAGCTAAGTATCTACGTTCTTGCCTTAGTATGCCAATTACAATATGCTTACTGTTATGGACTGAGCTGAATCCTAAAACAATAGGATTCAGAATCAGCAGTCTGATTGGTCCACAGGAGCTACCCAATCCAACTCCAGGTGGAAGTGAATCCGCAACCTGATTGGCCTGCAGGAGCAGCCAATCAGGCGGCTGGCAGAAGTGAATCTGCAACCTGATTGGCCTGTAGGAGCAGCCAATCAGGCTGCAGGCAGAAGTCAATCCACAACCTCATTGGCCCACAGGTGTAGCCCTGAAGTAGCCAATCACGCAAGGCCCATTGTGTAAATAATGTATATAAGCAGATGGTTTTGGGAAAAGAGCCATTCTTCTCTTCTTCTCCTTGATGACTATGAGCTGAATAAAGAGCATGAAATTCACTCTCGACTCCGAGTATATTTCACTTACATTTGTTTTCCTTTCCTTTTTGGGGTGCTGTAGCAAGAGGAAATGAGCTGTGACTTTTTCACAAGGGCATTGCTACATAGAAGCTTGTCACAAATGATGTACTTTTCAAGAATGACAGAAGGAAATGAGAGAGGCGGAGTTCATATTGACCTCATTGCACTTTGGAGGATATGGTCAGCTAGGAACAGTTTGGAGGAACAAGAGAGCTACATTTCAATCTTCAGTTTGTATTCCTGGATGTCTGAGTTCAGGCACCTGAGATAGCATTTCCTGGCTGGGTTTCTTGGTGTGTATTCTGGTAACAGGGTTAAAGTGTATGCCCTTAGATCTTAATATAATATTTTTGTTCTTTGAACTCACAACCTTTGCAAGCCCTACATTAAAGCAGCAACTTTCCCAGTAAAAGAAAAAAAAGAAAAGAAACTTATTTTCCAAAAGCAAATACTGTCTAAATAAGGTTTTTTTAAAAAAATTAAAAACTTCCCCTGAAACTTCATCAGTAGTGCTGAGAGTCCATTTAAAGAACTGCTTTTCCCCGGGCCATTTCCTTTTGCTATTGAATATAATTGTTCCGGTATTCCAGAATACAGAGCACTTCTAAATGGCTCATTGGATATTGCAAGCAGGTAATTGGGAGCAGCATTTTTAAACTTGCCATCTTTTCCATGCAGAGGGTAAATCCAGATTAAATGGGGGGGGGTGGAATGCAAGCTGGCATTTTGATGCCAATGCACCCACAGAAATTCTGCCAAAACACAAAAAACCCTTTCATGCATGAGCAGCACAGATCCTACAATAAATACTCATGTGGAAGCACCCATAAAAGTCTTAAGTCATAGAACTGTAGAGTTGGAAGAGGCCTCCAAGGATCATCTAGTCCAACCCCTGCAATGCAGGAATCTCAACTAAACCATCCATGACAAATGGCCATCCAACCTCTGATTAAAAACCTTCATGGAAGGAGAGTCCATAATCTCCCCAGGGAACAATGCTATTTGCATATAATTTTTCTAAAGAAGAAACATTTCCCCCCCCCTTCCTACATTTCCAATTTCGAATTGGAAATTTTCCAGTTTCGTACCAGCCACAAGTGGGATATTTAGTTGCTCAAAATGTCTTATTTCCCCGTATTTTTAACAGAAACAACTGTATGGCATAGAAGACCCTCTCTCAAATATTGTAACTATTTTCTGTGAATGTTTGTTGATTCAGCAAAATATTTTTTCAGGACCCAATCCACTTCTACTTGAAATAATTCGGTAGCACAAGAGCTGTGTGGCTTTTTGTGTTTGTTTTTGTTCCCTAGTAACTTTGGAGCTACTGTAAATCAAAGTCTTAGATTGAGCAACTTGTACATAACCTTCACTTGTTTTCCTGGTATCTCTGGCTTGTTTGTACTGTGAATGATGGATGACCCGGTGCAACATAATGGCAAATTCCTGAAATCAGAGTCTGCTATTTGAAAAGATGCAGGTTCATATTCACATCAGTTATTGATGTTTAGTAGCCATATAGTCAAATCAGTGCAATATGTATATGTGTGTATTATATGTGCATAATATACAGTATGTGTATTTTATCTCCATGCATCCATGTTGCCCCCCCCCAATCTATTCAGAGATGGATGATTCCATAAACAGCTGCAACAGGTTAAATATTGCTTGAATTTCAGAAAGGTGATACAGCTTAATTATTTAACAGACCCACTATCTAAAACAGTGATGGGCAACCTTTTGAGCTTGGTGTGTCAAAATTCGCCAAAAACCCCCGAGCCTAACTCGGGTGGTGTGTCACTTTGAGAAAAAAACCATAATTTCGCGATATTTATAGTTTAAATAACAAAAATGTATAATTGTAATATATAACTGTATTTAATAAACCAAAAACTAATAATTTAACCAAACCAAACAAAAAAACCCTTATTTATCACAAAGTGCCCAGAGTTGGTGAGCTTTTTTGGGGGAGCTGCTGACCAAAGTTTTTGAGGTTTTTTGGGGGGTGCAAAAGTTGCTTTGCTTTTTTGGGGGGAATGCCCCAAAGCTGCTGTGCTTTTTTTTGGGGGGGGGAGAGAACAGAAATAAATGACGAATAATACCTTCGCTGGAACTAACACGCAGCACCGATATAGTCTGCTATATAGTCTGGGAGGTCACATGGGCAGGCCAAAGTTGTTCTGGTTTTCTTCCCATTCTCATCCTATGCAAAGGTGTGGACACTACAGCCCTTAGTGCCTTTACAAATGAAAAGTGTCCAACCGTAACTATTTGAAAATGATTCATAGATGGTATCTAACTCTGAGTAGGTTGGCTATGATATATAAAGTACAATCAGATACGTGTTGGAAATGAAAAGGAGGGGATCTTTTTTTTTCATATGTGGTGGACATGTAAAAAGAGAAATGAATATTGGGAAATGATTTATAATGTGTTGGAAAAAATGTTTACAATTACCTTCCCTAAAAGACCAGAGTCCTTTTTATTAGGAATAACCCAGACAGAAATTCCTAGGTGTCAGAAAAGCTTATTTATGTATGCAACAACAGTGGGCTATGTTTTGTTAGCCCCCAAATGGAAAATAAGCAAGGTCCCAGACAAAGAGGATTGGCAACTTAAGATGTTAGAATATGCAGAATTTCCAGGTTTAATACATAGAATAAGAGAACAAGAAGAACTTATATTTAAAGAAGAGTGGAGAACACTTATTGAATATATGGAAAATAATTGTACACAATTGAAAATGCTGGTAGCATTAAGATAAATTCAACAGTATAATTAATGTTTGAATGGTGTAAAAATGGAAAACTGACTTGAATGGTTATAGTAAAATATGCAGGAATGGAAGATATATAAAATGAACTCTCTCTCTCTCTCTCTCTCTCTCTCTCTCTGTGTGTGTGTGTGTGTGTGTCCAATCTTGGTTTAGAAGTGGTCCCTGCTTTCACAATGTCTAGTATGGGATAATGGGATAATGTTGCAATAACCATATATAACTCAGAAGTAAGCCCCATTAAATTCCATGGGGATAGCTCCCAGATAGGACTGGAGCCTGAACTGGTTAGTCTTAAAGCTGCCACCCAGAACTATTAACAAAGTCCCCTCTAAACTTTTTATTCCTCCTGCCACCAACTTACTCACTTCTATGCCTTCTTTCCAGAATGTGGGGTGATAGTAAATGGATTAGTGCAGGAGGACAGGGTTAAAATCACCACTCATTTATGAAATCTCCCTGAGTGACGTTGGGCTATTCCATCAGCCTAGGTCTCAGGGTTGCGAGGGTAAAATGTGGAAGAGGAGAGTCATGAATGCCAACGGAAGATCCTTGTAGGACAGAAATGAAATGGCTTAATTGGAGAACATACGTCCTCAAAAAATATTGCCTTACTAGTAAAATGAGGAATTAGGAAGGGGCTAAGTGTCTGCTGGAGTTATCGGAAGACCTTTCAAGGCCATGGATGACAGCAAAGATGCAGCAGAATTAATATCAGAAGGAAGAGGACCAAATGTTCCAAGTATGATTGTGTATGCATACACAAATCTAACATAACTTTATGTGCATGAAAGGAAACCAGGCTTGCTTGTTTTTAGTTGGTTCAATGCGGAATAGCTGGGCAGCAACATGGACAAGCCAGTTACATTGGGTCTGTTCATTTATCAACTGCATTTATATCACTTCCCAAAACAGGAATTCTCTGGGTGTGTCCCAAAGCAAAGCAAAACAGTTTAAACTGTAAATTAAAACCAAAGTGACAACCAGTGCCCATCTCAGTACACGCTACCTGCTTAAAGTAAAGCTAAGAAACAACAGGATCGATATGGTGACTAGCGCTTCCCAAACCAGCAGCAGGAGTGGACCGGATGCAGATTAAACAGGACAGTGTATACAGAACCTTGTCGTTGTTTAGTCATTTAGTCGTGTCCAACTCTTCGTGACCCCATGGACCAGAGCATGCCAGGCACTCGTGTCTTCCACTACCTCCCGCAGTTTGGTAGCTTTGAGAACACTGTCCAACCATCTTGTCCTCTGTCGTCCCCTTTGCCTTGTGCCCTCCATCTTTCCCAACATCAGGGTCTTTTCCAGGGAGTCTTCTCTTCTCAGGTGGCCAAAGTATTGGAGCCTCAGCTTCAGTATCTGTCCTGAATGGATAGAATGGATAGGTTTGATCTTCTTGCAGTCCACGGGACTCTCAAGAGTCTCCTCCAGCAACATAATTCAAAAGCCTTACTCTCAAGTTTTTGGGGAGTATTATAAGTAAGTTTTGTGTTTCAGGTTAAAAGATGAAATGTGGTTCACCAGCTGAAAGTAGTTAGGCTCTTTTTAATGGGGAGCGCATATAATATTTTCTCTCATTTATGGAGCACACACACAAACATACTTTTCCTTTAAGAATCCTAAAATAACTCTCAGATATATATTAGTTTTGGGGACTTCGGTGCGGGGGTGGGGGGGGAGGCTGCTTTAGATCATTACCTCTCAAATGTGACCCGTCATGAAAGTCATGGTAGCTCCATCCAAGAGGTCGCAATGAGACTCAGGAAAGTGGTCACTCTAAACTTGGTTATTGTCCATTGGAGCATTGTTACAGTCGCTGGTGGCAAGGTATATGTTGACCTTAACAAGATAACAATAGGAGTGGAACTGAGCATTGTTTTCCCAATAGGGTCAGTAGCTAAAACGTTAACTCTTTAATTCAATGAGTTTCTTTCCATACATGGAGTTTCTTTTTCGTGCTGTATATATTATGCTCATCAGGCAGCATGAGTGCCCTCTTGTGGCGACCAAGAGCAAAAGCAATCGATAAAAGGCACAATCCTAGACAATCCATTCATTGAGCATTAATCTTGATTTCTTTGCACAAAGTTTTCCAGGAGCTTAGATGCAGGTTGCTTCCAGATGGACCTGCTTATTAAGCACAACTCCTGATTTCTTTTTGACTATTTAATAAGCATTCATTCCGAATCATTTGCAGATAGGTCAGATGACGGTCACAGGCACGCATACATTTAAAGCACTATACCACCACTTTAAACAGCCATGGCTTCCCCCAAATTATACTGGGAATTACAAATCCCAGAATTCTCTGTGAAGAGAGTTAAACCACACTGTACATTGCCCTGGGATGGGAATAGGGTCTTCCTAACAACTGTTAGCAACTCTCTTAACAAACTACAGCTCCCAGAATTCTTTGGGGGAAACTGTATAAAGTGGCATCATAGTGATTTAAATGTTTTGTGTGCATGTGGGCTCATATAAATTTAATAGTCACGGGGCATTATTTCTAGAAACTGTAGTTTGTTCAAGGTGCTGGGAATTGTAGCTTTGTGTGATCAGCACCTTTAAACTGCAGTTTCTAGGATTCCCTATGACACTGAAAGCAGTATAATAGTGCTTTAAATGTGTAGTGCAGGTGTGACTGACATTGCATATCCTACACTTTCCAGTTCATTTCCCCATTACTTTCCTTGTCTGATTTGGGAGCAGAGGAGAAACTGGGTTTCGGTGTTCTGTTGCTGGAAAAAACTGACCCGGAAAAACTGCCTGTGGACAAATGCCAGCTCCTTTGTCCTGTAAAGCGAGATGAGCACTGCAACTCCAGAGTCGTCTGCCACTGGACTTAACTGTCAGGGGTCCTTTACGTGTGTGTGTGTGTGTGTGTGTGTACACAAAAGGAAAGCATACTATGATTACAGGAGAAGATTTTCCAATGTCTAGCACTTAACTAGCTAGTGGTGAGTAGGGCCAGCCCAAGACATTTCGGTGCCTGAGGTGAACCACAAAATGGCATCCCTCTCTCTGCCAGGGAAGAAGGGGCGAGTGAAGAAATACATCAGGAACGGGGGGGGGGGATAATGATCTATATTGGGATCTGGGGCCCCTGTGGATCCTGTTGCCTGAGGTGGTTGCCTGAGGTGGTTGCCTCACCTTGCCTTATGGGTGGGTCGGGCCTGGTGGCGAGTACTTTAGAATTAGGCACTTAAATTTTGGAAGCTTGGGTTTCACTATTCATTTTTCATCTTGCAACATATACCTGATTAAGACACTTACACACCTTTATCACATGTTAACAAGACTTGCAAAAGATTATTGCAAATTCTGAGAGTGGAGCTTCACACGGAGCGGGCAATTCCGGCCTCTGGTAGGCAGCAGCAGGGCTTAATGGCACAAGGCAGCCATTGCTGCATATGGATGCTTGCCTCTCACCCTGGGCAAGGCTCAAGGGGGAGGAATGGGGCAGATAAAATCTGCACATTAGCTGCCAGCTACTATCAGTGGAAATACAACTGACAAAGCCAGGGCTGGATATATACTCACCCTTTAAATGTTCTTAGAACGATATTTTTTATATTGCTGTAAAACATAAGGGCATTGGGCTTCGCTTCCTTTTCTACAGGGTCTTATTTGACGGGGCAAGCTCTGCAGCGTCCTCTGGTGTCACATTCTGATAACACATCATTAACATTTTAAAGAACATTATATGGCTGTTTCATAACCCTTTAAAACTCAGTTTTAGCATTAAAATCCATGAGTGTAGAGGAGTCCCAGGGCTAGGGTATTTGAAGGATGTCCTTTTCCTATATAAACTTGCCCAAATCTACTGATATTATTAGAAGTCCTGCTATAGCTACCCTTCCCTTTTGTGCTTAGGTGGGTGGCTACTAGACAAAGACTTTTCTGATAGAGTGTCCCAAATTTCAAAAGAGCAATCTGGTGCAATCTCCTTTTTTTCAGGTACAGGGGGAAAATAATATTATCTCATAAGGAGTGTGCTGATTTATTATGTCTTTTATTGCTACTGGCTTTTACAGTGTTTGCTTGTTTTTTTTTTAGTATGTTTGATGATGCTATATTACTGTTCCTGTGTAATAGTTTTAAATTTTGTTTTGTGAACCATTTTGGAAATTCCTGTGCTAAGGTAGGACAAAAATATTGTAACCCCCTCTCGATTCCTCTCTCTAGCTCCATCTAGTTCACTGGAACTCCACAATGTACCACAATATTGATGAAGCAGTGGGGAAGAAGAACGGCATAGCCATTATTGCTTTATTTGTGCAGGTAACTTTCTACTGTCTTTGTCATAATCATAATCACAGTCATCATTAAATTAGTTGCTTTTTTGCCACAGGCAACTCATGACCATTTATCACGACCATTTCTTGTAAACGGTGTGATTCAAAAAACGTCATAATGTGTGCAGTAGAATATTTTGAAATACTAGGTTTAAGAAAAGAAAAAGAAAGGCATTCTGAACATAATCAAACTTAGGTTATAAATTGTCTCTGGAAATGAAAACGATTGTGTGGGAGTTATTTGTGGGCTGGTGAGAAAATATCATTATTTTTTATTTTGTAGTGGGCATTAGAACAACTCTACACTTTAGAAAGCTCAATATGGATCAGATTTAATGACTTGGTTAAAGAAACTTAGGATTTGCAGTGATAATATTTCAAATAAGGACAGCTGCAAATGGACTTATTTTTTATGATGCGGCAGATCTTATCTCTTTGTAGAAGAGCATGAATATGGTTTTCAAAGTTCAGCTTTGGGGCTTATTTGCGTTTTAGATGACATATAGCAATGAGAACAGGAATAATGCAATGAATGAATGAATGAATGAATGAATGAAGGCAGCAATTCCCATTCTAATCTGTTTTCATCTCCATCAGCACGGTTTCCATTCCACTGCACTTTGGTTTCTGCCAAATACTGTTATTCATCTTGCTGTCTGCTATTTAATGTAAGTTGCATGACTTGTGTAACTATTTGTGTAACTTTCTTTCATTTCCACGTACAGGAAATGCCAAAATGTTTTTTAAGCCATTAATTGCATATTCTTTGCTTACTAACATTGATGATGTGAACTACTACCAATCATATTCGCTGAAGAGACTTTTGTTCCTGACCACAGACAAACATGCAATTTCCCTTCTTTCTTTCCATTTTCTACAGAATTCTCCAACATTCCTAAGTGAGAATGGTGTTTTATATTAAGATACAAATTGCTGATCTAAATTCAACTTTACACAAAATATGTTGATTATCTATTTAAGTGCTTGGAATATATACAGAGAAAGAATGGTTTGACTATGTCAAAGTGAAAGGGATCTGGGGGCTTCTGTGAAAAACAATTTTACTCCAGAAGAATTCACTAGTGAGTGCATTCAGGGGCGTAGCCAGGATCAAAATTAGGGGGGCAAGAGGCAAGGGGTGGGGCCAAGGCACGGGGGGAGGGGCCAGAGTGGGGCAAGGAAAGCCATGGTCGTTCAGGGGCGAGGGGGCGCCAGGATCAGCCCGAAATCGGGCTGCTCCGACCCCCTCCTCCCCCTCCGCAATCGGCAGGGGCAAGGGGGCGGCAGGATCAGCCCGAAATCGGGCTGCTCCGGCCCCCTCCTCCCCCCTCCGCGATCGCCGGGGCGGGTGGAGGGAAAGCTGGCTTTCCCTCCACCCGCCCCACAGCCAGCAAGGGAGAAGGGAGACGTCCCTTCTAGCCGGCTGGCTGTGGGGCGGGTGGAGGGAAAGCCCCAGAGCCGCGCAAAGCATTTGGCTGGCTTTCCCTCCACCCGCCCCACAGCCAGCCGGCTAGAAGGGACGTCTCCCTTCTCCCTGGCTGGCTGTGGGGCGGGCGGAGGGAAAGCCAGCCAAACGCTTTGCGCGGCTCTGGGGCTTTCCCTCCACCCACCCCACAGCCAGCCAGGGAGAAGGGAGACGGCACCGGGCGGCGGGGGGCAGCGGGGCAGGCTGGCCAGCGGCCCTGCTTCTAGGCCCCCTGACTACACCCATGAGTGCATTGTTTATTGCTTTAGGTACTAGGCAAATGCTCCTTTATGAACCATATTTGTGCACCATGACCCTAACTATGTTTATGTGGAAGTAAGCCCTACTGATTTCAATTTACTTCCAAGTAAGTATGCTTAGGATTGCAGTTTCAGCCAGAACAAATTACCTTGTATGCTATGGAAGCAGAGTTGCCAAAGAAGACTACACAAATGTCTTGTTCTAAGACTTCTATGCAGCCCAAACAGGTTCTCGAGCTTACCCCTCTGCCCTTCACATATTTGGGGCTTCAATTCCCATCAGCCCAAGCCAGCAAGAACACGTTGATGCAGAGTTGTAGTCTCAAATATCCAGGGGGCACCAGGTTGGTGAAGGCTGCCTTTTCATAACTAGTTGTGCCATTTCAATATTGTATGGAAGGGGTGGGGAAAGTTGTCCTTTGTGTTTGAAATTGATTCTGGGTTGGTTTTTTTTTTTTTTGCTTCTATTAATTTGTCATGTTTTATAATATGATTATAAATGCCTCCAAGACTGTTTGAATGTATTGATTATGGTCCTGATGCAGAAATAGGAGCATTAAAAATAATGGAAGTAGCTCTCAGTTCACTCAGTTTTGTATCCTAGAGGACTCTTCCATAATTGCTTCTGAAGCAGCCTTCCAATTTCGGCAGAACTAACCTTGGAGTTACTCGGAAAGTTATGTAAAATTGTTAAATAACTTTAGCTTAATAATCTCTCTCTACTTTTTCAATTCAATTTAATCAAGGGGCTCCCTCCCCCCTCTTTTTTTCTTTTTGCGTTGCTCAGTATTTTTATTTTAATTGAAAATGTTTCTGCACTGCATCCTTAAACTTGATAGAGAGTTGGGTGCCATTTGCTGAATGGCCTACTAGAAGAAAACCAACTTCAGTTTTCTTTTGGTTGTCCTGTTTCAATCTCCAGCATCTCCAGGCAGGGCTAGGAGATATCTCTGTCTGAAATCCTGGAGAGCTGCTGCTGCCAATCAGTGTAGGCAGAACTGTGCAAGATGGAGCAGTGGTGTTACTCAGTATCGGACAGTTTCCTACATTACATTGAAATATTCAAAGAATAGCTTTCTTATCAAGCAGTTGAAAGATGAGGAATATTGGACAACACTGCACAAAAATAGAATTTCTTCTGGCCAATGAAAACAAAGGCATTCCTTGCACCGTGGCTACTTTTGCCTTGACAGCTGCAAAACAATGACAGATCTATTACAATTCTCATATACAGTGGTACCTTGGTTCTCAAATGCCTTGGTACTCAAACAACTTGGAACCCAAACACTGCAAACCCAGAAGTAAGTGTTCCGGTTTGCAAACTTTTTTCGGAAGCCGAATGTGCTCCATTTTGAGTGTTACGCTTCCGATTTGAGTGCCACACTTCCGTTTTGAGTGTTGTGCAGAGATCTATTTATTTTGCGCTTTTGTTTTTGCGGCTCTTTTTGTTTTTGTGACTGTTTATAAGCCAGTTCAGCTACTGATTGATTGTGTGACTGCAGTACATTGTTTATTGCTTTCATTTTATGGATCAATGGTCTCGTTAGATAGTAAAAATCATGTTAAATTGCTATTTTAGGGGTTGTTTTTAAAAGTCTGGAACGGATTAATCCATTTTGCATTACTTTCTATGGGAAAGCATGCCTTGGTTTTGGAACGCTTTGGTTTTGGAATGGACTTCCAGAATGGATTAAGTTTGAGAACCAGGGTACCACTGTAATGAACAGTAGTCAAGAAGCAAGTTCTTAAAGAACTTTCTATGTCTGTTTCAATGTTGCTGTTTGTGCCTCTGTTCCCTGATCACTGAGATTTATTTATTGCTTAAGACTTAAGTGGTTACTTTGGTCTGACATTTTTCTTTTATGGCCTATGGCTTAAAGCAAATAAGATTCAACTAAGCAGATTGCATTGGCACGTCTGCGTTGGCAAAACATGTATAAGGTTGCTTAACCATACAGATCCCTCTTGCTGGGTTGGGGTGAATGTTTTGACACTTAAAATGCTTCTAAACATGTTGTTTGCATTTGGCACCTGAAACAAACTCATTTAAAGTAACAGAAATCTTCTCTTGGCTTGACAAGAGTCCCATATATCCTGCAACGTTGAGATGGGAGTGTCCCCCATTTACTTTATTATGTGAATGCATCCCTTCATACTCATGAGGGGCGAGGGAAGGCTCGGTACATTTGAGTTTTCTTAGTTTTGAATATTTAATCAATCTTAAATTCAGTTCTCCACATTTGTCCAGCAAGTTGTGAATTTTTCTTTCTCAAAAATCCTGAAGGATTTCTCCTAATAACCACAGTTCTGGGTGCAGTTTTGACCAACATACACATTTTTGCAAGCAATTTCCCCTCACATAATGAATTTCAGTAAGTTATTTTCACCAATGCATTCATTTTTATTTACATTCCCCCCTGATTTATACATGTTCCTAAGTGTTGTTGGGTTGGAGAATGATACTGCAAAATTCTGGTAAGTGCAACTGCTGACAAATGTCTTTGATATGGTTCTCATAATTTTTTTTGGAAAGTGCAAATTGGACAAATTCAGTTTAAAATGTGAACTGATTGAAGTTCTCCTCCAACACTACTCATGAGTTATGGAAGCCCCATATGTACACAGGAACCCCCCCCCCCCACAACATGACTGAGGTGACTGAAAGGCTGGTTTCCTGGCCTTCTCTGGATATATGGTATAAGGCAGCTTTCAGTGAAACCATGCTGACTTCTTCATTCACAATGAACCAGCTCTCTGTATAGACTTCTAGCTCTCAAAAACCCTCATGGTTCATAGCATATGGTCTTCAGCTATCTGATGTGCTAGTTGTGTAGTAGGTTATGTCAGGTTTAAACTGGGGATCAAAAATCAGCAATGATGTTCCCTAGCTGACCTTGGGCTAGTCACCTAAGGTGGTTGTGAGGAGGCCACCTCGAACTGTTTAGACCGTAGGGCAGGATACAATGTCAGAAGTAAAATAATTTACTCTTGCCCTCTTCGTAACGTGCAGATCCACTTGGAACAAGAGGAGCCGAAGATCTAAACTTTATCTGTGTACTTTTCACAGCTGAGCAAATGATAACCTTGTACGTCACACAATGATGCTTGATTATGACATGACATATGATAATTACTGAAACATTAAGGCAAAAGTAGGCAAGTTGGCTTATCCTGAAGTTTGATACCTCGGTACTCTTGTTTTTATCTTGTCTGCTCTATTTACCTTTCTGTCAATTACTTCACTGTGCATCTTTGCTTGAACTTCATGCAAAAGGTCATCCAGTTTGGTAGAAATGAATACAGAACTGACTTTACTTGTTGATAACTTTGAAACCTGTGTTTCATCAGAGGAGGGAATACTGTGTGTTTATCTTTCTTTATTGTGCATTATGTTTCAGATAGGAAAAGAGCATTCAGGCCTGAAGGCTGTTACTGAAATTCTGCAAGACATCCAATATAAGGTAAGGCTGTTAATTCTGCTTTCTAAAAATGTTTTGAAATGAACTAAATATGATAGCTGCAGGCTACATTTGAGTTCTCTGATTTATTAAGTAGCTCAGCTATATCCAACATCATTTTGTAAAAACAGAAACACTTAAAAAATATATAGGAAGAGTTTGATAAATAATTTAATCTTATAATTTGGTATTTTTATTAGATAGTCAATTGTTTCAAAATCTGCTCTCTCTTAAAAACTAGAGAGACGAGACTGATTTCTGTTAAATTTTCAGGGAAAGTCCAAGACAATACCGTGTTTTAATCCCAACACATTATTACCAGGTAAGTGCTTATTTGTATGCCACAAAACCATGCATGCACAAAAGACTATAGAGACCAAGACTGCTGCTGCCAGTGACCCTGAAAGCATTGACAGAGGCAAACCCATGGCTGTACCATGGCTGCTCTAGGCATATTTCCTCTTTCGAAGGTAAAGTTACCTGGCCATGGAATGCACCTTGCACATATTTGACATGCTCAGACTGCCTGGATTTGGGGGAATCTGGGCTTTACGGAGGAAAGCCCTTGTTATGGTTTTGCACAAAGAGACACATAAACTGAGAAGGGGCATGCTAGTGAAATCCCTTGCTGGTAGCCCGTGACGAGAGGAGAGTATCCCATGCCAGTGGGGATTGCAGCCCTTCTTAAATCCTTCAGATTCTGTTTGCTGCAGTCTGATGTTCCATTCAACATCTCCTTGCAGGGATGTAGTTTGGGGATGAAGTGCCTGCAGCAAAGGCTTGTTTTCCAACAGGAGATGCTCCCCGCTGGCTGCACCTGGCAAAGCTCTCTAGACTGAAGTTAGGATTGTGCCCTTGATTTCAAAAAGAAAGATGGCGCATAACGGCAGGTTTTCAAACCAATCTCGTCCATTTAATTTCAGACCCCCTGCTACGAGATTACTGGGTGTACGAAGGCTCGCTCACGGTTCCCCCCTGCAGCGAAGGTGTTACATGGATCTTATTTAGATATCCTTTAACCGTATCCCAACTTCAGGTAATGGCTGTGCTTATAATGACCTTAGAATGTAATTCTGAGCGAAAGGTTATAGCGTGCAAAATATATTGCAGGGCAGGATACCTGCTTCAACTTGAAGATCTCATTAGATCAGTTGGAGCATGGCTTTTAAAATAAAGGTTAAATCTTTTGTGTCACTGAAAGCAATAGAAAGGTCAGAAATGGAAAAAAAGAACTCTGTTGACTTTTATTCTATACGCCAAATAGATATATATGCGGGAAAGACAAAAATAAATAAATCACAGAGTAAAAAAGAAATGTAGCCCCTTGTCATTGTCTGCCTTTAAATGATTACTGCTAGTTGTTTGAACAGAGGCACACAATTTGTGTGCCTCTGTTCCTGTGGGTTCTGAACATGCCCGCCTGCTTACGTCTGACCCCCCCCCCCGACACAGGGCTCCTGTTCTATTGGGGATGTATTATGCAACATAGTATTGACAAAATAACAGTGCATTAGCGGTAGATTTATTCAGCTTTACTTTGTTCTGCAACACTTCTGCAATGCTACCACGTTAATGGTGTCCAGAGGGGTTGTAACACAACAAAACCAAGATTAAACCCAGGATATTTGTGGTATAAAAAGCTATGGGGTTTCATCAGGGTGCTATAGGCGATGCGCTAATGTGAAACGAAGCAGTGTGACCACCCCAAAACGTTTGCTGGCATGTGTGTGTGAGAGAGAGACTGCTTCTGCACTAAGCATTTAACTTCCAATGGTATCCTGCAACCTGCTGCACTTTGGGTGGGGGCAGCAGAGGCCCCCATGGGGGTGGACAGTGGTGTGTGGTCATTGGACTAAGGGGACTAGGCTAGTCCCCTAAATGTTCCCCTGGTGCCTCCTTCCCAAAACCCGGGAAGCTTCTGCCCGGCTTAGGGAGGGAGGCGCAAGTCTCTGATGGGTCCAAGAGCTGTCCTGCCATCTTCCCAAAGCCCACCTGGCTTTCGGAAGGAGGCAGGAGGGTTCAGTTATCCTGTCAGAGCCCTGGCACCTCATTCGCAAAGCCTGGGAAGCTTCTGCCTGGCTTAGGGAGGGAGGCGTGATGCTTATGTGCAAGATGTCAGGACGTCACAACATCCCGTGCATGACACCGACCCCCCATGCTCCTTGCAAGCTAGCACCTCTGGCCCTGTTCCCCTACGAAAAATTTCACCGCATGCCACTGGTGGTACGGTAGAGTCCCCTCATCAGAAGAACTCAGTGAAGGGGCATCTCTGCCAGATCCTCCCCTGCTAACCACCTTAGGATTTCCCTGCCCATTTATGCTCTTTTATGGTTGTCCAGAGTAAATAGTTGTTAAGTATATCTGGTATTCACTTCTCCTACTGAAGTAAGGGCTGAGAAGTGCTTCCCCTTGAATGATGTGGAGTCTTGCCCTTATTGAAAACATCATTAAAATAAAGCTGTTGTTACAAGTGTGAGGCACTCTATTCAACATGCATTTATTTGAAGGCCTCCTAGTAGTACTCAGAAATACTGAAACTGTGATGGAGCTTTTTTTCTCATCTCATTTTTGTTTGTTTTATGTCTCCAAGACTCCAAAGATTGAAACTTTTGAAGTGTGTTGGAGAAATCACTTTTTCCTAAACTGCAATGACATCAAACTATCTTAGTGAAATTTCAGTTCAGGTTTCTTTTGAAGCATGTTACCTCTCTGTAAGATACTCAAGATCTTACTGGTCTTCTGTAAGAGACTTACAGGGAAACTTTTTTTTCTTAATCCACTTAAATAGACATAAAATCAATGAACATCTTCACAATCTGAAGTTTTCCTTTAAAGTATCTCCCAAGAACCTCCATCATCTTCCTTCCTTTCATCTCTTCTATGAAAGCTGCTCCATTCTGCCTTTCAAAGCTAAAAAGAATATGGATTTCAAAAGCGCTACTCTGAGGAACAATAATCTTAGCAACCCAAGCTGTTCATCAAATAAACAAGCGTATTGAAAGAAGTCAGTTTTGAAGTAGATGGTAACCACAATGATAGTTATCTTCTGAAATGTCATTGTCCTTGCACTGTACCGATACGAAGATAAATCTTGAGTTGAATCTGATCCTACACTGACTTGCACATAGAGAAGCCTCCTGTCTCCATTCTTAAACCTTGGCAATATTTTCTATGAGAAATAAAATTTGTCATCTGGGTGAGGGCAAGAACAGATTGTTGTTGTTTTTAAAGCATGGGGGTGTGAATGTACCTCCCGTGGAATATATGATACACTGAATGGAAATGCTATCTATATTAGGGGTGATTTTTTGCTTATTTTTGGTTCAAAAAAATAGGGGTTGTCTTATGCAGTGGTGCCTCGACTTACGAATTTAATCCGTTCCGAAGGCACCTTCATAGGCCGAAAAATTCATAAGTCGAAAAACGCCATTGGAAATGCGATTTCCCATAGGAATGCATTGGAAACGGCAAAATTCGTAAGTCGAAGCAACCCCATCTAAAAATTCGTAAGTCGAAAAAACCCTATCTAAAACCGGCGCGGTTACTGTTCGGATGTGTCGAGAAATTCATAAGCATGCGGCCGTTTGCCCCATTCGTAAGTCGGAAAATTCGGTTGTTGAGTCGTTCGTAAGTCGAGGTACCACTGTATGTGGGGACTTCTTATACATGGAAAAATACGGTACAGTTGTACCTTGGTTGCCGAACGGAATCCATTCTGGAAGTCCCTTCAACTTCCGAAAACGTTTGACAACCAAGGTGCAGCTTCCGATTGGCTGCAAGAGCTCCCTGTACTCAATCGGAATCTGCAGAAGCCACATCAGGCGATCAGGTTCCAAAGAACGTTCGCAAACTGGAACAATCGCTTCCGGGTTTGCAACATTCAGGAGCCAAAACCTTCGAGTTGCAAGGTGTTCGAGATCCAAGGTATGCCTGTACTTGCTTACTTTATAACCCACATTTTCATAAAAATATATCAGGAAGGTGTAAACCTAATAAGAATAATATCAGAAAAAGTGCATTAAAATATAATTGAAAGCATTAATAAGAACCAATTGGTTAAAAAGAGAACATTCAGATTGCAGAGGCTTGTCTACGCAATATATATTTAACATCTCAGCTATTTTGTGGACCCCAAAGCAAATGGCTCATTATGTAGTGGGAGCTTTGGGAGAAAAAAGCTTAAGGAAGAGCTTAGTAGCAAATCAAATGCTTTGTATGCCGAAAGTGCCAGGTTCATTTTCTGGCCTCCCATGGAAACCCAGGGCAGTGAACATCACAAAAACAATCCATGAAAACATGTTAAAGGTAAAGGTACCCCTGACCGTTAGGTCCAGTGGCGGACAACTCTGGGGTTGCGGCGCTCATCTCGCTCTATAGGCTGAGGGAGCCAGCGTTTGTCCGCAGACAGCTTCTGGGTCATGTGGCCAGCATGACTAAGCCGCTTCTGGTGAACCAAAGCAGCGCACGGAAATGCCATTTACCTTCCCGCCAGAGCAGTACCTATTTATCTACTTGCACTTTGACGTGCTTTCGAACTGCTAGGTTGGCAGGAGCTGGGACTGAACAATGGGAGCTCACCCCGTCGTGGGGATTCGAACAGCCGACCTTCCGATCGGCAAGCCCTAGGCTCAGTGATTTAGACCACAGCGCCGCCCGCATGAAAATATGTTACAATACCACAAAAGCAGAAAAAACCCATATACTAAAAGAATACCACCAGCTGAAATTGCAGTCAACACTCAGGTCTCAAAGGCCCAGGAGAAGAGATATGTGTTTTATTTGTGTTTAAAAGCCTGTACAGGGACAGGCGTACCTTCCCAGGGAGGGAGTTCCACAAACTGGGCATTATCATAGGGAATGCCCTGTCAAAATGGGGCAAGGCAACTTGTGGGATCTACTTTGTGTTTTTTTTAGAACCCTGAGATCTGCCAACCACAGTCTGGTGCAAAAGACACAAGGCACTCAAAGAATTCTGGGCCTAGGAATTTGTACCAGCACTGAACTGATGTCACAGATCTTCCATATGAAAATTCACTTGTAAACAAACCCCTGTTTTCTACAGGATTTGGAGTAGGAATGTGTAGGGATTATAATAAAATTCCTGATTTTATAAGGTTTTCTAAAAAAGAAGAAGAAAAAGCGCTATACCACAAATAGTAGAATGGTGGGATATAGTTTAGAGAGAGAGAGAAATAAACAGTATTAACATTTCCTTACAATGGAGCTGGTGTGTAAAACAACTGTTTTCTTGTTTTTATTAGATAGAAGAGTTTCGAAGACTGAGGACACATGTTAAAGGGGCAGAACTGCTAGAAGGCAGCGATGGAACACTAGGAGATAACTTTAGACCCACACAGCCACTAAGTGACAGAGTCATAAGGGCTGCCTTCCAGTAGCAAAGACAAACAATGGAAATAATAACAATGTAGGTAAGTAAAAACAAAACAGAAAGGGACACGCGGGAGTGGAGACCAAATGCAAAGGGGGCAGAACTCTTTAAGGTTTGTGTCCAACTTAGATTTTGGGCAGGTGTATTTTGCCTCCATCCTTACAGGACAAGCTGCACCTGTCAAAATTCACTCTTCCACACAACTGTTGAAAGCCTACAGATAGAGGAGTGCTCTCTCCCTTATCATGAGCAGAGAAGAAAAGAGAGAGCCATGCATGGCATAGAAATAGCAGTGTTTCTTGCATTGGCACTCAGGGTTAAATGTGGGTCCCAAATCTGAAAACTTCGCAGATGACCACATAAGCCAGGGATCAGCAACCTTTTCCAGCCGTGGGCCAGTCCACTGTCCCTCAGAGCATGTGGTGGGCCGGACTATATTTTTTTTTTTTGGGGGGGGATGAACGAATTCCTATGCCCCACAAATAACCCAGAGATGCGTTTTAAATAAAAGCACACATTCTACTCATGTAAAAACACCAGGCAGGCCCCACAAATAACCCAGAGATGCATTTTTAATAAAAGGACACATCCTACTCATGTAAAACCACAATGATTCCTGGACCATCTGGGGGCTGGATTGAGAAGGCGATTGGGCCGCATCCGGCCCATGAGCCTTAGGTTGCCTACCCCTGACATAAGCGAAGGAACCATTGCCCTCTCTTCCTGAATTTTTGCTTGCTCTCCTGTTGTGTGCCTGCCCTTCACCATATTGGAATTTCAATTATATAGTACACTTCTGCAGTTCCACAATATAATTACTTTGTTTTTGGAATGAGTGATTTCAAATGCAACTGGATTCCTGCATAGAGATTACTTGAGGGGGAAGTCGCAGACATACTCATGTAAATTTTATTTGTGAGAGAATGAATAATGTCCTAAGGGCACTGCTGGTAATTCAAATATCAGTAGCACCAAAGTTATTTGACAAGATGACTTTGAATATTAAGCATGCAAGAGTTACTTCTAAAAAATATTGATCTGAAATGGCAAAGCTCTTTCAATACACTTAACAGCATCTAAAAATAATTCTTGGGAACAGCTTTGTCAACCTGCCCATAACTTACTTGAATCCAAAACAATATACCGGTAAGTGGGTATTCACTGGAAAGTTGGGCCAATTAAATAATTTAGGAATTTAGAATCAAAATAATGTGTCTTGCCACACATTATTTTATCCCACGCAGCAATTTAGTATCCTTCAGAGCCTGTTAATCTTTGGTTCCCTTCATCCCTGACTGACCACAATAAGCACCACATTGACAGGCGCATTGTGGTCAGCTTCCCAAACCAGGTAGAGATTAAATAATACAGGACACAAGTGTGGGTGATAACAGGCCACAATATTTATTGACCAAAGTGAGGTAAACGGGATTTGGCATGGCATTGGGTCAGGATTCATTAATCCCCTAGGATCTGAAGCTGGGGAATGGTGTGCGAGTTGACCAGCATAAAGGGGCCCAATGTGGTGCACATCATGTGACTGGAATCCTGCTGGTAACCTGAGATGAATGGCGCCGGCTTTGGCCTACACAGAGCTCAGGTGGGGAACTGGTGTCCCCAACTCAAGACCACTTAAGTGGGCCTTGAGATCCTACTCAATGCCATTTAAGCCCAAGTTATGATCAACAGCTATGTAGACGATGCCTAACAGTCACCTGCTATCCATTGAAATAAACCTCTCAACTGAAGGCCAATTGTGGTTAAAGAGTAAGATTGCTTTTCAGATTTGTAAAGTAGCAGCCACTCAATGCCTCAATGGAAGACTTCAAAACCAAGGACCTGTGTGTGTGTGTGTGTGTGTGTGTGTGTGTGTAGGTGTGGGGGGGGGAGAGAGAGAGAGGCCATGCAAGAGGAGGAAGCCCCACAAGATCCCAGGGAGTGTTGGTCCTTCCCCTGGCCATGGCTATGTCACAATGCTGGACCAACATTAATGCTGAGAAACTGGTAAAAAGTGTGCACCAGTAGTAATCAATACAATATTAAATACAATATTAAAGTATTCATGTTGTTCAAGGAGGACATCCTCCTGCACTCTGTTCTCAAGAGCAGTCAAGCAGATCTTTCCAGCAGGGATTCTGAATCAACACACCAACTCACCCGTTACTGTTTGTCCCCCTGTAGGCTCTCCAGTAAAGATGACTGGATGTGGAACACACTGTTCCTTTCAACTTCAGCTTAGACAGCCTTCAGATTGCACTGAACTCAGATGAATTTTAGCCTTTATCGGAGCAACTTCTGTTACCTGTGAAGCTGTTCTAAGTTTGGCAGACCTTTGGTACCCTTCTACACTACTTGCTCAGTTCCAATTACAAATTTCCACCAGCTGCTGGTAACCTCAAGCACCCGAGTCAGTCGTCCATAGCCTAGCCCAGGATCTAGAAGTTGCCCACTGCATCTGGAAGAGGACATCTTGTGCCTGGTTGAATACTTGATTATTACCGTACTTTTGCTGGAGGAGAGCTGAAGGAAAATGTATCTTGGAATCTGTTCTCATATAGGAAAAGTCCAAGTAGTTATTATATCCTTCTCAAGTGTTATTTCAGTTATGTTACTCTTTATTTTACTTCTGCAATCAAATAATGGAAGCATAGACCTGAAGGTAATTTGAGGCATCTACAGGTATGCAGAAAGCGAGGAGTCACTACACCCCGGAAAAACATTTGCAATTTTTTGGCCCCCCCACAGCTAACCCATTCTGGGGCCAATCTGCACTATACATCTAAAGCAGTATTAAACCACTTCATGGCTCTCCCCAAAGAATCCTGGAAACTGTGAGGTTGCTAAGGGTTTTAAGAGTTGCTAGGAAACCCCTATTCCCCTCAGAGAGCAACAATCCCCAGAAGTCCCTGGGGAAGAGGGGTATTTTCCCATGTATAACATGACCCCATGTATAAGACTATTTTTGGAAGCCCAAAATTTAAAAAAATTAAAATTAAGAAAGTTGTGGAATATAAGATGAACCCCAATTTATTACTAAAAAAATTAAGAAAAAATGGTTGTCTTATACATGGAAAAATACAGTAAGCCACTTTGAAATTGCAGCTCTGTGAGGAGAACGGGAATCTCCAACAACTCTAACCACCCTAATGAACTACAGTCATGGCTGTTTAGGTGGTATAATACATCTTTTAAAGTATTTTGCCGATGGGACCCTAACATCCTCTTGAAAACAGGAGCTGAAAAGTGTGTAGTAAAACCTGTGTAATGCTGGTAAATATATGACTCCCTTTGTATCCTACACATTTTGAAGTGATTGACGATTCATATGCTTTGATAAACAATTATATATGATACAGTATATCCCTGTGAAATAAGATTGAATTAAATAAGTTGATTTCTGCTGGCTTGATGTTTTCTAAGAGTCCTTGATGTTTCGAGTCAATATGTATTTATTCTATCCTGCTTACTAGAAGCCATTGTGGATTTCTGAGCCATACTAAGGAGTGGCCTGAGGGAGAGAAATAAAACGTTTTAGAATTCTGTCCTTTTCCAATATGTTAACTCAGTAGCTGGAATGATCTTCCATAAGTCATTCTTCTCTCTTTCTTGTTTTTTTATTTAATAATGTAAACATAAGCCTATTTGAAAATATGAATATTAGTTTATAGTAAGTAATGAAGAAATAACAATGAGGGAAAGTCAGTATTTCTTTATTTTTGGAATCTAGAGATCAGACGGTCTTTACCAAAGGGATCAGATGTGTTCCTGCCAATATGAAGAGGCATGACGGGAAAGATAAGAGACAGAGAATAAAGAATTCTCCAACACGAAGAAGAGAAAAATGGGACTTAGGAAGTAACAAATCTCACTCTCAGAATATTGAAGAAAACATGAGCCCCTTTGAACATGCTTCAATGTAATCTGTCCACAATATGCGTTAGTACTAATTATTTGAAATATTGTTTACTGATCAGCATGCACTATAGCAAGAAGAGTATGCATCTCTATGTCAACCATATCATAATTACATTTAAACAATATTGCAAATGATGAGGACTGTCTTTCCCGCGATTAAACTTATGCGATTAAACAAATGATACATTCATTGGTTTTCCAGAAATTCCTGGGTTTTCAGCCGATAGTTTCACAATTACATTTTTGGAAGCTATAGAATAATCTCCAGTTAAAAGTAAAACAGACAATATATGTAATGTATTGATGGAACCCTGAGCTTCCAATATTCCGTAAGCTTTTTTCTGACAGGGTTATGCTAATGTTTAATTCAAATGTATGTCATCCAAGTCAGGAGATCACACAGGCCTTTAATATTTATTTATTGTATTTATATGTTACCCTTTCTCTAAAGGTGCATACATACACAGTTTTCTTCCCCTTCTGTTATATTCTCACAACAACCTTTTGAGGTAGTTACCAAGATAGAACAGAGCAGGCCTAATATCACCCAGTGAACTTCATGGGTGAGTGGGAATTTGAACCTGGGTCTTCTCTGTCCTAGTCCAACACTCTAATCATTGCACCACGCTGGATCTCATTAAATATAACATGTGCTATAATATAGGTGGAACATGAATAAACAAACCAACAAAAATAAATAACATGAATATATGAAAAAGGGATATAAATCCATATCCAAAATCGACACCTAATGCCGGGATATGTTTATTTGATAATTTTCAATAAAACTTTTTCCTAAAGCATTTCTAATTTGTGTATTAAGATTTGTTTTTATATTGAGACTTTTACCTTTAAGGAAAACTATAGGTCACACATTTCTTTTCAATTAACCTAATTTATAATTAACGCGAAAAGCTGTTTGTGTCGCCTCCTGTTCCACACAGCTATAATAAATGCAATAAATCACACTTTTACGTGGTTCCTTATAGTTATGTTTCATTTCTTTAATACAGTGGGTGTATTTCACATGCTGGTACAGCTTAATTTCATTTCTGAACGAATATTCTGCTTGAACAAGTGAAAAGGGTATAATGTGTAAATTCAATTAAAGAGTAATTAGCTACTTAATCACTCTTACATCACACTTGGGACACACTAAGAAAGAAAAAAGCCACTGTTCACAAGTATATGGGAGAGCAGTGTGTTAATTAGTTTAGTGCTAATTGAAGCTGAGAAAGTATGTGACTGCCATAAGATAGATTTTAGCAAAAGCTGTCATAACAACAGTGCTTCAGTTTGTTTCTGCATGAAACATGGAACTTTCACAGTAAGCCACAGCCCAAATTAAACTGTGTTTTCATCTTCTCTGAGGAGTGCTTGCTGTGTGTGTAAACTGTGCTCTCTTAAATCAGTACTGTACTAATCTTCTCATTTAGTCAATAGCCAAACAATGAGCCAAAGATTCCTGTAATTGTATCATACTATTATTTACAAGAGATGAGCCTGATTCACGGAAGGTGACTTGTGATTTATGCAACTGAGATCCAACACAGCTCAGAATTTTAACTTCTATCAATATGACCCTTAATACAGTTCATTCTTATTATTTATTAGTCTTATTAGCTGCCTGTTATCTAAAAGGTTTCAAAGTAACTTGTAATATACCATGACGAGGGGGAATAATATATAATATCAACATTTTTCATGTGGCACCCACAGTTCATTCACAACCACCACATGCAATATCTACCCCCTATAATGGTCACACGAAGCTTTGGAAACTAACAGCAGAACAAAACCAGCTGAGTCCCTCAAAGGCCTGGGAAGTGGTTAAATGGTTCTTTATCTCATTGTTTGACTGTTAATTCTTTGAGGACCGCAAGTGTGATTCTGCTTGACTTAGTCAAGTGCCTAGCAATGGCCTGTGATGCAATCACCTATTTGGCTACATGGGTAGAGGAAAAAAATCACCCACACCAAAAGGTGGCTTGCACTTTCAAAGCAAACTTTGCCAGTCATCTGTTGGGTGGCTACATAGGTGTAGTTGCACCCAGTTGCACCGTGTCCAAATATTATAGTATACACTTGTTTTGGACATTGTTATGGAAAACTGATAAATGATAAGTCACTTAGCTGGGGAAACCCAGCCAGATGGGTGGGGTATAAATAATAAAATTATTATTTTTATTATAGCTGAAGTGCTGTTAGTGAAGTCTGAAGCCAGTATGTAAACTATGCCAAAACTGATATATTATCAATATTCTAGCTCAGGGCCTGGCGAAAGTACCAACAACTGATTATTCAGAGCATGCAATAGTAATAGGAAAGTACAATATAAATTTGATATGGAAGAATAATTTATAAATCTAAGAGCATGATCCAGTCCATGTCCTGCAGGTGTAGGGAGGAAGAAATCAACAGTAGGGGAATATCACACATGGAAAAGCTACAAGCATGAGTGGGAAGTAATTGGTTAGTGATGGATCATTCTGTAGGTTTGGATATAACACAGGACACTGGAGGTTATAATTAGAGGCTAGCAGAAAAAAAGCAAAACCAGACTTCTGATCATGGAAGCAATGAGAGCTACTGAAGAGAGGTCCTGTAAGGTATAGAGAGGAACTGGGAACAGCTCACACTCCAAAGGTGGGGCAACAACCATCAGACATACTCAAATTAATACCTGTGAGATGCTCAGGAGAAAGAGTTTAGGCAAAGAGTTTAGGCAATCAGTGAGCTCATAGGTGACCTTGAAGGCAGTGCAAGCAAGTGTGAAACATCTATTCAGTAAAAGCAAGAGCTGCAGTAAAAGGCAGTGAACAACAAACATCTTCACAGTCCTGATGATAAAAAAATAGCAATTAGCAAAAACTCTCTGCAAGACTGAAAATAAAAGACATCAGTTGACAAGACATCTGTGAAAATCTGACTACATGTGCAAAATGCAAGGCTGCTTTCTCCATAATGCTAATTAACCATTCCATAATCATTACAGTTTGGTGCAGCTTTCCAATTATAAGCTAGGGTGGGTTTTTGTGTGTGTGCAGCAACTAAGAAAATCTGCAACTATAGCTTCAGCTCCCAAATAATTCAAAAGTAAAGTTAACACGTCAAATCAAAGCCTTATACCAGTTCGACTATGTAGACTATGTGTGCCATGAAAGGCTGACTTTTTTCAGCTATTAAGTCCACCCCACCTCTACCCCACTGGCACTGCTGTTTTGAAGGTTCTGCTGGAGGAGAGATTCAAGAAGCATAGAGCCATGCCAAGGAGAGGAGAGGAAGGGGAAGTTCTGCTGTGAAATGGAAGTCTGCTTCAGGTGTGAAACAGCCGTGTTGGATGCAGCGAAGTCCCACTTCATTTTGGGACTTGCTCCCAAGTGTAATTTCTTTTGAAAGGAGAGCATGCTGCTTAAGATAACCTCTGTTATCTTAAGTAGCTGTGGGGAATCTCATTGCCCTCTATGTGCACATCAAAAGGAACTAAATGTATCACATTCAATAGAAACTTTATAAACAACTGGATTCCTATTAGCTTTTCCTTTTTTAGTTCAGGAAGGGAAAGTTGGTATTATAGTTGTATACAGAGGATTTGTTCAAAGCAAAAACGGGGAATTTCCAAAGTTCTGTGCACCATTCAAGACATTGCTGTCTTCTGCTTCTGTACAAAACATAAGGCTTTTAGGTTAGACTTGGAAAGAAGGTAGGCAACTGATTGAAAGTAATAAAATCCACATTGCACAGAGTGGGGCAACTCGATGAAAATGTCAGGGATAACTGAGACTTGTTCTAACTAGTTCCACTTCATTAGCATTAGTGGATTTTCTACTGATTTACACTGCTGAGAGAGAGGAGAGTCAGGCCCACCACACTATTGAAGAATATATCGAGGAACCTCCACCCCTGCTGTCATGAAACTCCTTTCAGTTTTCACTGTCTCCCTGGCTGGACATAAACAGTCTTTCAGGCTCACTGTGGAATTTCAGTAACATAATTGTTCCATTCTCTTTTCAGAGAGGGGGAAGACAATGCTTCCACAGTGCCCTTGGATGAGAAATGGAAACGTTTGAGGCTGCAGCTTCAGTCTCGCCACAAAGCCTGCTTTGTCTGCCTTCATCTAATTCAGCCTTGATAGACAGCTATGACAGTTGCCCTGTCCACACGGTCCAGCGAAATTCTGGGAATGAGCTTTATATTACAAGGAGAAAACACATTAAAACTCCCAGCTAGCTAGTCTTAACTTTTTATTGCTCATGACATCCAGGTTTTGCACTGCACTACTCTATACCCCACGCCTGGTAGTTGGTTTTTAAGGGACGCGGGTGGCGCTGTGGTTTAAACCACTGTGCCACTTGGACTTGCCGATCAGAAGGTCGGCGGTTCGAGGCCCCGTGACGGGGTGAGCTTCCGTCGTTTGGTCCCAGCTCCTGCCAACCTAGCAGTTTGAAAGCACACAGTAGATAAATAGGTACCACTCCAGAGCGAAGGTAAACAGTGTTTCCATGAGCTGCTCTGGCTTCACCAGAAGCGGCTTAGTCATGCTGGCCACATGACCTGGAAAAACTGGCTGCGGAAGCGGACAAATGCCAGCTCCCTCAGCCTGTAAAGCGAGATGAGCGCCACAACCCCAGAGTCGTTCGTGACTGGACTTAACTGTCATGGGTCCCTTTACCTTTACTCTATAGTAGTCTGCAACTCCCAGCATGTTTGGTGGGAAAACAACACACCTCAAAGGGATTGTATACATAATGGCAGCTCTCAACATCTTTTTTTAGTATTCTCCTCTCTTGCATCATTCTAGTATAAAAGGGCGCAGATGCTCCATCACTATCATCATCATCCCACCTTTTCTCCTGACAAGACCCCCATTAATGGAAGGCAACTTGTACTCCTTGAAGTGATCTAAATGGAAGCCCCTTCTGCAAACAGAGCAAAAGTGACAGATACAAACCATTGACTGCTTTTATATCCAGTGAAAAGTGATGCTGCGAAAAAGGAAGCTCTAACCACCACAAAGAGATTTAAAATGCTGGCTAGGCAAACCTTATATCAGGGCATACTTTTGCCCAGATTTGTCCCCTGCAGAAAGAGCCAATATGATGCCTTTTAGAAGCTGGTCTTCAACTTTCAACATCCCAGACCATAGCTGGGACTGATGGGAGTTGTAGTTCAACTGTATCTGGTGAGTACCATAGTGGCTATCCTTAGTCTACTCTGCCTGGCAGTGGCTTTCTTGAGTCTCAAACTAAAATCTTTCCCAGCACCTGTAGCCTATTCCTTTTAACCGGAGATGCCAAGAATTGAACCTGAAAACAGGGCCGTCTTAAGCATACCTGGCGCCCTGGCGTGAAGATCCCTCCGGCGCCCCTCCCGCTCCGTTTCCCAGTGCCCGCAGCGTGGCAACCCCCTGGCAGCCGGGCGTCCTGCGCCACCCAGCCTTGCCGTAGGGCCGGCCCTGCCTGGAAACTTCTGCAGCTGAATCACTGAACAAGGGTCCTTTCTCAAATGAGAACAAAATTTATTTACAGTTTTTATTTAGATCTTGAGTTATATATCTGGGTACATAGTTCAGTTCACAGCTATTCTTTGCCACACTGCACAGATTTGACTGCACAATGCAAAATATTAGAACACCTCCTCTTTTGAAGCAGCTAGGCCAGGCATCCCCAAACTTTGGCCCTCCAGATGTTTTGGACTACAATTCCCATCATCCCTAACCACTGGTCCTGTTAGGTAGGGATCATGGGAGTTGTAGGCCAAAACATCTGGAGGGCCGCAGTTTGGGGGTGCCTGAGCTAGGCTATTGGGTAGGGGATGAAGTCAAAGGCCTGGATATAGTGGCCAAAGCTGCTTCAGCAACAACAATGCAGTCCTCTACATCTTTACACAGACACAAGACTACAGTCGTACCTTGGTTTTCAAAAACCTTAGTTCTTGAACGTATTGGCTTCCAAACATCGCAAACCTGGAAGTGACTGTTCTGGTTTGCGAACTATTTTTGGACATGGCTTCTGCAGCTTCCGATTGAGTGCAGGAAGCTCCTGCAGATTATCAGAAGCCACACCTTGGTTTTCGAACGGACTCCATTCGAGAACCAAAGTACAACTGTATTGAGTTCAATGGGTTCAATGGTACGGTACTTAGCTCCCAGACAAGAGCATATAAGATTGTAGCCAAAAACATTATAGGAGTTGGCCAGAGATATCGCCTTCATCACAGGGAATATTAAGATTATATTATTGAGATTGGAAACCATATACTGTAAATCATATTTTTGTGATTGCGAAACAAAGGGGTTAGCTGGTAAGACCAAGATATAATGAAATGCAAAAATAATAAAAATATCCTGAGGCTCAACATTCATGAAAACATATGGAATGGTGATATATCTCCTACCTTTGCAGTAGCCATTGATGCTAAACGTCATATGACCTGCAAATGTGACATGTGCATTCAGTAACACACATCAAGCTCTCTTCCTGTGCAAACAGTCCTATTTATTTAATGCTGCAGAGCTGTTTGGTATAATAGTGTAAATGTAAACATCAGAGTTCAGATGAAACAGAGTTGCAGGAAACACACACACACACACTCTGGGTTGAGTGAAGTTCCTCTTCCGGAATGGGTGCTCTCAGCTCCCGCAAATGGAAGTAGGAAAGTAATTTCTGCTGATTCCCTTGCACTGTCTGAAAATTTGCACATACCCTATTGGAGAAAAGCATGGGAGGTGATGTGTATGTGTGGGTGTGCTTTTACAGGATGAGAGGGGAATAAACTAAAACGGCCCCTCCCCTTCCACTCATGGTAGTCTATACTGGATAGAACCCATTCTGTAGAAACATGTAACAGTATAAGGATGGCAACATTTTTCTTTATTTCTGCTGTGTTTCTTTGAAATGTAGTTCTGAAGACAGATCCAAACCACCCCACCCCCCAGCTATGCTTTGGGCAACCAGAGGGGTTTTTTTTACACTTGGAGTAATCTTAGCTAATCAAGTTTTTGTGACACCACTTCCATTTAATCTTAAAACCTATTACAAAAATTGAAGACTGGGGCTTTTATCCAGCAACATCTTTCTCTGACCCTGCCCCCACCCCTTTGTTTTGTTTCCATTTAACATGAAGCCTGACAAAGAGTTCCGACTTTTCAGTTAATCCCAATAAAAGGTGTTTAGGAAGTTTATTGTGGGAATAAATCAAGACGGAATAAGGTAGCCACAGTGACAAAGTCATGCAACTGTAAGAAAATTCTGTTGCATTTTCCACAAACGTAGAAAGCTTGCCTTATACCAGGGTCAAGCTAAGCCTAGGATTGTAGGCTCAGAATCTTTGGCATCTTAGACCAACACCATCATTTGCTCCATCATACTTTTTCTTCTTTTCTTTTTATTAAATTTTTACTCACTTTTCTTTTTCTATCATTACATACATCTCATATCAATAACATTTATGTTACATCACTTCTCCCCTCCCCTCCCGGGCTTCCCCCAACTTCCACTTCTGGTTTGTTTCCCTGTTGTTACATACTGCTGTTTCTTAAAAGTCTACTATATCATTTCTTGTATTGTATTAAATGTTCTTTATTAATAGAGATGTGAATGTTTATTTAAATCCTGCCATCAAGTCTATAGTCTTCTTTTGTTTCTGCAAATACAAGTGAAACTCAAAAAATTAGAATATCGTTGAAAAGTTCATTTATTTCAGTAATGCATCTTAAAAGGTGAAACCAATACAGCATAGGAGATAGACTCATGACATGCAAAGTGAGATATGTCAAGCCTTTATTTGTTGTAATTGTGATGATTATGGTGTACACCTGAAGAAAACCCCAAATTCATGATCTCAGAAAATTAGAATATTAAATGAAATCAATAAAACAAGGATTGCAAATAGAACAACATTGGACCTCTGAAAAGTAGAAGCATGCATATGTTCTCAGTACTTGGTTTGGGCCCCTTTTGCAGCAATTACTGCCTCAATGTGGCGTGGCATGGATGCTATCAGCCTGTGGCACTGCTGAGATGTTATGGAAGACCAGGATGCATCAATAGTGGCCTTCAGCTCTTCTGCATTGCTCGGTCTTATGTCTCTCATCTTTCTATTGGCAATGCCCCATAGATTCTCTATGGGGTTCAGGTCAGGCGAGTTCGCTGGCCAATCAAACACAGTAATCCCATGGGCATTGAACCAGGTTTTGGTAATTTTGGCAGTGTGGGCAGGTGCCAAGTCCTGCTGGAAAATGAAGTCAGCATCCCCATAAAGCTCGTCTGCGGAAGGAAGCATGAAGTGCTCCCAAATCTCCTGGTGGATGGCTGTGTTGACCCTGGACCCAATGAAGCAAAGTGGACTAACACCAGCAGATGACACGGCTCCCCAAATCAACACAGACTGTGGGAACTTCACACTGGACTTAAAGCATCTGGCATCGTGTGCCTCTCCAGTCTTCCTCCAGACTCTGGGTCCTTGGTTTCCAAATGAGATAAAAAAGTTGCTCTCATCAGAGAAGTGGACTTGGGACCACTGAGTAACAGACCAGTTCTTTTTTTCTTTAGCCCAGGTAAGATACTTCTGGTGTTGTTTCTTGTTCAGGAGCGGCTTGACAAGAGGAATACGACATTTGAAGCCCATCTCCAGGATCTGTCTCTGTGTGGTAGCTCTTGATGCACTAACTCCAGCTTCAGTCCACTCCTTGTAAAAGTCCCCAACAAGTTTGAATGGTCTTTTCCTGACAATCCTCTGCAGGCTGTGATCATCCCTGCTGCTTGTGCACCTTTTCCTTCCACACTTTTTCCTTCCACATAACTTTCCATTAATGTGCTTTGAGACAGCACTTTGGGAACATCCAACTTCTTTTGCAATTACCTTTTGAGGCTTTCCCTCCTTATGGAGGGTCTCAATGATGGCTTTCTGCACAACTGTCAGGTCAGCAGCCTTTCCCATGATTGTGATTCCTACTGAAGCAGACTGAGAGACCATTTAAAGGCTCAGGGACCCTTTGCAGGTGTTATGGATTGAGTAGCTAAACACTATTCAAATTTTCTGAGATTGTGAATTTGGGGTTTTCGAAAAATTAGAATATCGTCAAAAAGTTCATTTATTTCAGTAATGCAACTGAAAAGGTGAAGCCAATATAGGAGATAGACTCATGGCATGCAAAGCGAGATATGCCAAGCCTTTATTTGTTGTAATTGTGATGATTATGGCGTACAGCTGAAGAAAACCCCAAATTCACAGAATATTAGAAGTTCCCATCTCGGTCCTCAGATGTCCTGACTGCCATTCTGCTGCAGGATTTTTGGCCTCAGCAGGTCAACAAGGAAATAAATCAAGCTCAGACATTCATTCTTCACAGGCTCCTCTGCTGTAGGGGCCTCTTTAAGCATTCAAATGCCCCATTATTATTTTATCATTTTTTTTAAAAAAGAGACAATTTGTACTCCTGAAACCTTCAGGATATTTTTGTAAATAGGCTAGCACATTATTCTTTTAATATCAATATGGTCATTTCAATTCAGGAAGGAAGATTCATAGATAGGGCTAGGCTGCCAGGACTACATGTGATATAGATGCAAATGTCTATCTGGATATGTCCATCATTTGTTGACTCAATAAAAGTCAACTTGATTCAGGGCAGTTTTGTTAGATGGCAGGGAACAAGTCTTTTTTCTTTAAAAGGGGGCATTTTAAAGGAAACATTGAGAACAGTTATCCCAGATAGCAGGCCATGTGTGTAGCAAACCGTGGGTTGGGAAAGTGTACTCACTGTGTGAGGAAATCTTGCAATGAGTCTGCCCAAATACTAGGAAGTAGCATGAATCAAGATAACATCATAAGTACAGAGCAATATTCAGCATAGGATCCTGGACTTATAGGGAAGACTAAGGTTCTAACCGGGGACCCAGGTGGCACTGTGGTTAAACCACTGAGCCTAGGGCTTGCTGATCAGAAGGTCAGCGGTTCGAATCCCTGTGACGGGGTGAGCTCCCGTTGCTTGGTCCCAGCTCCTGCCAACCTAGCAGTTCGAAAGCACGTCAAAATGCAAATAGATAAATAGGAACCGCTACAGCGGGAAGGTAAACAGCGTTTCCATGTGTTGCTCTGGTTTGCCAGAAGCGGCTTTGTCATGCTGGCCACATGACATGGAAGCTATACGCTGGCTCCCTCGGCCAATAATGCGAGATGAGCGCGCATCCCCAGAGTCGGTCACGACTGGACCTAATGGTCAGGGGTCCCTTTACCTTTTAAGATTCTAACCAGTTCCCTCTTAACTATGGAGGGAACCAAACCCACTGTAGGGTTGTCATATGTCTACATTTTCATCAACATAACAGAAAAGTATCAGCTTTGGCAATTTTCTTTAAAAAGCTCTGGATTTTCACTTCTTGAAATATGGCAACCCGAGTTACAGACCAAACATGCTTCTTAAAGAGGCAGGCCGTATTGTGGTGAACTGTGGTGAACAGAACAGCTGAACTGTGGTGACATTTAACCAGCCATTTTTATGCTAACTTCACATTTTTAGTAAGCAAAACATGGCCTTTATTCTAGAAATGAATTTGGTTTTTTTTCATGTGGAGGAACATTTAAAGAATTCTTTTAACTGTTTTTTTAATGAGGTTATTTTTTACCTGAAGGGCTGGAAATAAACAATCTGTCAGGGCCCTGTTAAAATCACTTGATTTGATGAGGATGTGCATCCTTGTCCCAGGAGCTTCTCATTACCATGCCCGACTAGCACTGGATCTGGGCCATTGTGCTCAAAATTAATGCTTGGGTAGTGATTGTGGGGTTTTTTTTTTTTGTTCTTTTGTTTTTAAAATACACGTGTTGATCAACTTCTTTTTCTCACTGTGCAACTTTTAGCATTGGAAATCACAGTGTTAAGGTAATAACTGAAACTACAATAAACACAGGAAAGGAGCACAGGAAAGGAAAATAATGGTTTCTTTAAAGGGGAGACGTTACGTCATTTACTCTACAACATATTCTCTATTTCATAGCCAAGATACTCTAGAGCAGTCTTAGATAAGAAGCATGTTTTATTTGGGGAATAAATATCTATTTAAATTATTTAACACAATTCTATACTACCCTCCATTAAAATAAATAAACGAGTTCAAGGGTAGTTTACAGGCAATATAATCCAATCTCCATAAGATCAATACATGATAACCACAATATTGGCAGGATCTAAAACAAAAGACTAAGAGCTTTTTATTCATGAACAGCAAGTGGGTTGGTAAATAAGTAGGTCTTTTAACAGAAACCTGGCAAGGGAGAATCCCACATGTGCAATTTTAATTTATTTGTTTTTCACATAGCTATTCTACCGTTGTCCTGCCCATGCCACTAAGCGTTCTTGCCCCTCACCTCAATAATTCCCCCTTCACCCTCCACTACCTTTCCCTGTTCGGAGCCTGCATGCTGATATTTCTGAGTATGAACCATGGACATTTAAGCTATTTCTTTTTCACGGGAAGTATGCAAGAGCAAACATTAACAGCCCTTAGTTATCATGTTTCAAACTGGGCACAATGGAAGCTTGTGCTGTTTTGGGTGTGGTGCTTTAAAAAAAATACAGTGGGACCTCGACTTACAAATTTAATCCGTTCCGAATGCACACTCGTAGGTCGAAAACTTCGTTAAGTCGAGTTTCCCATAGGAAACGCGGCTTCCCATAGGAAACGGAAAATGCATTGGAAACGAAAAAATTCTTAAGTCGAGGAAACCGCATCTAAAAACTCATAAGTTGAGGAAACCACATCTAGCTGTTTTCTGTTCGGATGTCAGAAAAATCGTAAGTGCAGGGCCACTTTTTCCGCTCGTAACTCGAAAACGTCGGATGTCGAATAGCTCGTAAGTCGAGGTCCCACTGTAGATACAGAGGTATTGTACAACAGTTATATTTAGCTTGCACAAGACCTCTGTATTAAAATCCTCTATACCTGGGTTCTGAATGGACTGCATCAAAGAAAAATGAAAAACTCTATAGCTTCAAATGTATCAAGGTGCATGTTTACTTTCTTACAACTATATATAGGGCACAATCTCCAGTGGGTTCAGTTTTTATAATGCTGGAAGATTTAAATTTTGGAGCACAACATGATTGCTGGAAAATAAAAATATGTTACTTATTTCCACAGTTAAAGAAATCAAATTCCTGTTTCGTGTCTTCTGGATCCTGTGGTTCTTTTAAGCCTTTCATACACATGGAAGAAGACATCCCAAAGGATGCTTGTATTGGATTAAGCCACTTCTTTAGTTAAATATCCAGGAAAGGGGGTATATATAGAAGCCAGTCACCAGCAGAGAATATATTTTATGAGGGTTTCATAAACCATGCCTTCTTCAGTGCATTCCTTTGTGGTGATATCTTTACACCCACACACCCAGACCCACCCACACCCACACACCCTGTAATTACTGTGAGTGGATGAGTAATTAAAAGAACATAGAAGGTTTCCTAATCCTTGACTCACAGCAGTGGATTTAAGATTCACAGAAATGGAAGCTGAAAAGACATACCGATTCCTCTTCTGTTTAAAGGTGATACTCAATTATTGGAACATCCCAGACAGCTAACGCATTCGATTCCTGTTGGAAGTGAGTGGGAGCATGATTCAATGGGAAGTTTTCTACACAAACCTGGTTACATCAACCAAAGAGCATAGATGGGCAGGATGCTCCTGTTCAGTTCAGAAGTGTTTGTGATATGTTCCTGTGTAATGTTCCTGAGACATAAACAGTGGTACCTCTGGTTGTGAACGTGATCCGTTCCAGAGGCCCGTTCCCAACATGAAAAGGCTGCAACAAGCAAGCAAGCAAGCATGCATTTATTAAAGGAGTGGCAGCTAATGTGGAACAGCATATAGAAATACAAGGAAATCATGAGTGCAACATGAAGTGCCGTGACTGCGCACGCGCGTGATGCAATTCAGTGTTTCTTCACACGCACGCACGTCGAACCCGGAAGTAACCCATTCCGGGAGTTCCGGGTTCAGCATGTCCGTATCCTGAAAAGACGTAACCTGCAGCAGATGTAACACGAGGTATGACTGTATGAGGAACTGGAACCAAGCTTCTACTTTCTGTCATCAACACACACGCATGAGAGACGGGAACTTTTGCAGGAGAAGCAATCAAGAGCTGTTCTAAAGTGAGCTTAATCCTTATTTAGTCTTTACAAGAAAGCAAGCAAGCATGCCTGCATTTATTAAAGGAGGGGCAACTAATGTGGAACAGCATATAGAAATACATGGAAATCATGAGTGCATAACACAGCCACCATTTATTTACAAGAAAACAAAGTGAGTGAGCATAATGTGAGTTCTGCACCTCTGAAAATAGGGATAGGACCAAGGTTATACCTTTCTCAGCTTGTATTAGAGTGATTCTGCACTTGGATGAATAAAAACAATCAGGACCCAAAGTTAGATTTCTATACTTGTGAGAGTTAAATTCTCCTTCTAAACCTGAAGACAGCAGGGAATAGAGCCCTTACCCAGTTATTGGTCTGATGTCCAGGGAAGCATTAAAGTTGTTCTTGAGAGAGGTGTGGAGAAAGTGGAAGATTGTTAGAGGCACAATGTGATTAACTGATGCCTTAAATGGGATTTTAGACCTCATAACCAGGCGTGTAAAATGGGGGGGGGGATGTGATATTGCACCTGCACAGAGGCTTCCAGTGGTCTGTCCAGACCAATCACATCATGTGCTTGCAGCAGTCATGTGAACTAGCTAGTCCCTGCTTATTCAGTCAGTGCTTGGCCATGGCACCTGCTAGAGATCCATCCCAACATTTAACTTCCCCCATGGGCTGAAGCAAAAGTGCCACGGGCACACCTTACACCACCTTGCCCTGGTCACTAGAAGTAAGCCATCAGCCTCCTTCTTTGTGGTCAAGAAAACCTGTCCCAGAACTTGCTTTAGCCCTTGGCATGGGAGTAGGTGAGGCAGGGAAGGACCCTCCATGGCAGCCTCCATCAGACTCTGAAAAATATCAGCCTGCTGCTTTCTTTTATGCTCAAGACATGAAGCAGAATAGAACCATTTGCTCATTCAATGGGTCATGTACAAATTGTTCTTAAGGAGCTCTTCACCAACGTCCACCTTCTGGTTGGCTAAAAATACATAAAACTGGCCTGAGGGAAGGGAGCCCATACTTTCCTTTGCAAATCATTAGTTGCATTTTTTCTGGGCTTTCTGCTTTGCAACTTACTTTTGGGTGGAATAAATTGGTGTTTGTTGCAAATTGTCTTTTATTATGCAAATTACTCAAAAAAATTGTCCGGCTGGATATATAGAAATGTAGCAAATGAACAGTCAACCAAACCAACTCCAAAGACCTATTCTCATTTTTGACAAGTATGGGTCTATTACAAACACAGAGAATATACCACATTTACTGTAACAGCACTGTAGAATGAAATATGTTGGAGAGGACACACAAAGACTCTTCTTGCCAAGGACAACTCCATTAAGCTTAACTCTGTATTTATATCATGTGTTGATTTCAGTGAGATATAAGTATGCCTATCTTGCTCTGGATAGCGTCTGTTGTCTTCAGTAGAAGAGAGTAGGCATAACGGAAAGGATGGTGCCAAAAGTGATTAGTAGATCATATCCATAACTCATCTTAACACAATACCGGTACTACTGACTTGACATGTCCCATGGGTCAGGGGGCTAGTGGGCAATGCATGTAATGTGTACACAGATACTCAGAGGCGCATGGAGGATCAAGCCTGCTATCTTGGCATTTGACTGCTCCAGGTGTGAGGCGTATATTTTAGAAAAGAATATCCATGACTCTCCCAAATGCCATCTGTTAGATACAAAAGAGAGATCTGTTCTATTTCATTGCAGTGTGTACTGCTGGTATCTTTTTGGATTATTTCTTCTAGCTCTGAATTTCCAGCCACCCCTCGTTCCCTGCTCTTTGTCTGGCCCATTTCCAACTGACTCCAGCTATAGAGGCTGGCAAGGCTGCCCCAAACCCTTTCTCTGCAAAAGACAGAGTTTCCTACTTCCCACCCCCTTAGTTTCATGTACAGCAGTCAGCCAGACTTGACAGATGACTCTTACTTCAGCAGAGGGAATGGCCAGGGAGCTCAATGGCTGGAGTGGTGCTTGCTGCTTCCCCCCTGCACCTGCTACCTGAGGACATTGCCTCCCTCTGCCTAATGGTGTGGTCAGTCCTGGAGGTGCTCAACATGCCTGGAAACCATCTGCTACTTCCTTGAAGGCCATATTCCCTACTTTCTCTGGTCCACTTCCACCTGGTTTGGGGGCTATAGCTACCAAGGATGCTGCCGATTAATAAAATAAAATAATAATAATATATTTATACCCCGCCCATCTGGCTGGATTTCCCCAGCCACTCTGGGCGGCTTCCAACAAAATATTAAAAATATAGAGTCAGCAAGAATTCATATTCCAAGCTAGTCAAGATGTTTATAAAACATGATAAGAACACACAGCTTCACAGAAGTTACTAGCTGACGTCATGATGAAAACATACAGTGCTGAATATTAACAGCTGACAGCTCAATGTAAGAGCATTTTCATGTGCTATCCACTGAGCACACCACTCAGTCTGAACTGGAGAAACCTCCACATTGGGTCACTCCTACTAAAGAGACCCTTGCCATGTAAGATGGGGCAGTTACTTTCCAAACTAAAACATGGGAAGTGAGTCATATACACAAAGCCATACAATGAGTACATTCTAGAGGCAGGACTTGAACTCGAAGTCACTAGGATACACGTTGGTCCTCATTCAGCCCTCTTGAGATACTAACCATTTCTGGTCGCCAGGAAGCAGTTATCTGAGCTAAAAGCCAACATTCTTACTCCAATTCTAGGATTTGCCCAGTCCACCGCAGGTTTGACATGATGCAAAGAAACTGGGCGATTTCATATTTGCTCTTTGTGCTGAAGAGAGAGCTTGCCATTTCCTTGGTAGGGGGGAAGGCAAGTTTCTCCACTTCCACTGCTGGCGATTTCTCAACCTCCTTATAGACAATTATATTTGGGCTAGCAATGTTTGCAGGATGATTAATTAATTCATAATTAATGAATTATTTCATTTATTTATTCAGTGCAATTGTGTTTTTTTTTATTGTGTGTATTTTTCAAAAATACAAATTGCTTGTGCAGGGCCCCTTGATCCAGATTGGGACACAAAATCTCGTCCCCATGGTTCCTATCTGGATTGGGGCCCCTGCACCTGTAATTTGCATGGAATAAATACCTCCCACTGAAGTAAACAAGATGATGATGATTTTTTCTCATGCACTGACTGGATTGGGGTGTTGAGCTGGATCATAACCACTGCAGGGATGTGGTAAATGCTTTGAATAATGTTTTTCAAGATGCACTTTAATGTAACTACTTGCCAAGCTGGCTTTGATACAAAATTAAATTACAAAACAAGCTCCCTACACTGATTTCTCCATCTGGATCAGGCTCATTGCATGTGAAAGAAAAGCAACCTGTGCATTTAAAGACACAGAGACATAGCTGTGATTTGGCCCTAAGACGGTGCCACCTTCATCCTCTGAAGAAATTACCTACTTAGATGATGTAACTGGTTTCAAAATTATGTTCGCGTATGACATGAGACTGCTCATGTCAGTAAAAGTATATATACAATTCAAGCCCATAAAAGTTTTATATGTTTTAAAGAGGATATACTTGCCACTTTTGCTTCCCCCATTATCTTTAAAACATATAAATATATATACTTTTTACTGATATGAGCAGTCTCACTGTTGACCTGCACCTGGTGATGACAATTTTGCTTATAAGAAAATATTTGAGTCTCTTTTCCAATTTAGAATGCAGATTTCTTGGTTACTCAGTTGCTAATAGAGGTTGACCCAATAACTTGTCAATGTTGTTTCTCTCTATGAAACAGCAGCATGCAATATCAGACCTGTGGAGTGACAGTGCCATCAGCTGTCCTGAAACTACATAGCAAACAAACACTTGCATATCTGCTGAAAGCATTCCTATGTGTTGTAGGGCAGCTGTCCTTCTGGCGCTTTGGGTTGCTTGTGAAATCTCAGTTTCCCAGGCACACAGCAAAGCCAATTTTAGAGAAAAGGTAACACAAATGCATTTAGAGCATTAGGTCAGCAAGCAGAAAGGCAGGCATTTCCATATGTTGCCACCAGAGGATGTACAAAGCACACACATTGCTGGACCAACATCTAAACAAAAATTAAGCCTGATCTCCCAGAGGTACTATATTTCTAAAGGGATGAAAAATGTCTGAAACAGTCCATAAAAAAGAACATGCTGGGGAGAGATATTTACTAAGTTAATTTACTAATGCATTTATCCCCACAGTTTCTGTTAGCCAAAGAGTAAAGAAGTATTAGTTAAGCTGTTTTGTCGAAATACACTGTTAATGGAGATCACAAGCAGTCCACCCTTAACTGTATTCCTGGTAAACCGAGCAGTCATGTTGTTCTAATACAGAAGACAGATGAAAAAGCTGTAGCAAATTAAGAAGATGTGAATAAAGAGATATGTACAGGATAACGTATTTATTTTCCTCTTCTATTCCTTTCCTTCCCCTTTTGTCTAAACCACAGAGCCATGGGCTTGCCGATCAGAAGGTCGGCGGTCAAATCCCCATGACGGGGTGAGCTCCCATTGTTCGGTCCCAGCTCCTGCCCACCTAGCAGTTCGAAAGCACACAGTGCAAGTAGATAAATAGGTACCGCTCTGGCGGGAAGGTAAATGGCATTTCCATGCGCTGCTCTGGTTCGCCAGAAGGGGCTTTGTCATGCTGGCCACTTGACCCGGAAAAACTGTCTGTGGACAAATGCTGGCTCCCTTGGCCTATAGAGTGAGATGAGCGCCGCAAGCCCAGAGTAATCCATGACTGGACCTAATGGTCAGGGGTACCTTTACCTTTACTCTTCTCTCTCCCTTCAATTGGTTCCTTTGTTGTGGAAACAGCAGTGTGCAAACTTAGGGTGATAGCCAACATTGTGCCAGCAAACGGGGCAGGATTTTCCCCTTCTTGCTCCTGCAGCTACCTGTGTGCCCCTAAAATCTGCTCTAAAGGGTCTCTCAGCTAGGGATGGATGAATCTGTCAATTTTGGTTTCTCCCAGGTCCTCATTTTTCCATTCTCAAGTTTAGTTCTCTAAATTTCCACATCCCTTTATAATTGTTTTTAAGAAAACCAAACAAAAAGTGTTCACCTTTCAGGTCCCTTCTTCACTTAAACCAGTCCTTACACCAGTGCCATGCCATTTTAAGGCAGCCTGACTAACTGGAGTCGTAATGCAACAACTTCTGAAGGGCACCATGTTGGCTATCGCTATCTCTACAAAGAGAAACATCAAAAACACAGAATGGGCTGCTCCTGTGTCAGCAAGGTAGACTCCCTTTGAAAAAGCTACATATTACCTCTTAAGATGGTCAATTTTCCTCAAGAGAACTGCATGTTTTATGCGGGGGTTGTGTATACATATTATGGAAACATATCATTTCTTCTCTTATTTTACAGTATGTACCTGCTTGTGCGCTTTGTTCAGTATGGCTGAACGAAGACATATTACTGTTGTACTGCATGATCTCAAAGATGTCATCTCTTGCAGTACCACTGAAGATATTAGGTCATGTTCTCGCATCGTCTGCTGTTTCACCAGTGCTCCTAAAGCAGATCACCAAAAACAACTTGTTTGAGTTGTTTGTGCATTTGGATTGCTGCTGATTTTCCATTCCAAACCATATTATGGATTCTATTTCTATTTTATTCCATTTTGAATTAAAACTCTTCAGACTAGTGCTGTGCTGAAATCTGTTTTCCAGTTTTTCACTGGGTGCCCCCCGCCCATAGCTGTCAAGTTTTCCCTTTTCTCGCAAGGAAGCCTATTCAGCATAAGGGAGAACTTGACAGCTATGCCCCCACCCTGTATGGGTTTTGCTTTCCAGATAATGTTCCTTCAGTTCTCTGCAGTCTCCCCAGTTGCCCATGCTTCCTGATCTGCAATATTTCCCTCATGATGTCTTCACTGGTACACCTGGGAAGACTGCAGAGTCAAGACCACTGGTGCGATCATTTGCAGAATGAATAAAAGACACAAAACCACCACTCGGCCACCTCAAAAGTAAGCTATGTGCAGTGAAAACACTGTACCCAACCCATTAAAAACCCCAATTTCCCCCTCTGCTCTTTGAATAAATTTTGAATGCATATTATTTTCTTATTAGTTGTTGGATAAGGGTTGGGAGAAACACAAGACACTTTTTTTTGCCCAGCCCAGCTTCAAACACTCCCCATATTTATAATAATAATAATAATAATAATAATAATAATAATAATAATAATAATAAATTATTATTTATATCCCACCCACAATAATCTATTAAACATTTAATTTGGAAAGGTGAAGATATGGTGTCAATGCCATTATGATCAGTCTGGAAGACCATCTTACTCGGCTATGAGTGATCGCCAAAGAAGAAAGAAGATCAGTCTCAAATCTGCTTCACCATAGATTGGCAGAGGTGGAGAAAGAGTTGCCCTCTACATGTTGCTAGGCTACAACTACCATCATCCCCACTATTGACCATGCTGGATAGGGCTGGTGGTAATTGGAGTCCAACAGCATCTGGAGGGCTGCTGGGTCCCCACGCTTGCACTATGATTATCATCTATTCTATGCCGTTCTCTGACTTCCCTGTCCTTAGAGTAGCTCTATGCAGCCACTGCTTTAGTTTTGTTGTTGGAGACTTACATAAATATGAGAAACTGTTCCACTCAGTGTTGTGAGTAATGTGGCTTAGAGACATGAAATGAGTCTGTGTATTGAGGTATACTGAGGGTGAAGGACAGCTCATAAAAAGGGAAATCAATGTGGCAATTCACATGTTGCGAGTGAATGTGTGTAAAAGAAAAGAACTGGGTTGTGATTGCTGGCGCGCAATGTTTTGGAAAGAAATCAACAATATATTTTCCAGCTGATCCAGGCACAATTCATGGTCCTTTCTGTATGTTGTGATGCAAACACAGAGAAAGTTATGCAGGGACTGTGAGGCTTTCTACAACAAAGACTCCTCATCTTGTAAACAGTTAATAAAGTATATCTTATGTTTATCTTATGTTATCCTGTATTATGCATTTTATTAATCTAAGAATAACACATGATACCAGAAAGGGTCAAGTGCAAGTTGGACAGACCACTGAGCAACAAGAAAGGTGGAAAAGATACAAAAGACCAGGAAGAGAGGATGCTAAAGAAAAATAAATGGAACATCCCAGAACTCCAACATCTCTTTCTCTCTCCAGAAATGCAGCAGAAAGCGGGAAAAGGTTCAGACAAGAATTTGACCTCTTTATGAAAGCAAATGGAGCAACAAAAAAAGAAGATGAGCAGAAAGTAGCTATTTTTCTAAATATTGTTGGGTCAGAAGCCTTAGATGTATTTAACAGTTTGCAACTGAGTGAAGAACAACAAACTAATGAGACTGCGTTACTTACAGAGATTTCAGGAATATTGCACTCCTAAATTAAATGAAACCTTTGAGAGATACTAGTTTCATATGAGAAGGATGGGGAAACATTTGAATCCTTTATTACAGATCTTAGACTGTTAAGCAAGACATGGAGGACTTGCAGATTCACTCATTAGGGAAGCAAGTTGCCATTGGAATTCAGGCTTCAGACCTAAAGAAAAAGATTTATCGAGGAATCTGACTTAACTTTGGAAAAAGCAATCAGAATTGGCCACACACAGGGCCAGGTCCTTGAAGGAAAGCAAGAAAATGCAACTGTGTACTGAATCAGACAATATTCAAACCAAAAGGCAAAGATGGACTATTCCAGTGTGAACTGTTGTTTGGGAGAAAGCTAAGAACCAGACTGTCTGGTTACTTGGACACAGATTTGAGGCACAAAGATTATGTAAATTCATGGAGGGGGGAAGAGAATTCCAGACAGAAATTCTATTATGATAGAGGCTCTAGTGACCTTAAATCTTTGCAACAGAGTGACAGTATATGTCAGGCATCCCCAAACTTCGGCCCTCCAGATGTTTTGGACTACAATTCCCATCTTCCCCGACCACTGGTCCTGTTAGCTAGGGATCATGGGAGTTGTAGGCCAAAACATCTGGAGGGCCGCAGTTTGGGGATGCCTGGTATATGTATATAGAATGGAAAAATGTGGGCACAGAAGACTGTGGTCCCTCGAGAAATAGCTTCTTGGTCTTATGAGGCAATGACTGAAGGAGGCCAAACACATAGGAGAAACAGAAGAGATTTTCAATTGATTCATAAACAGGAGCAAAAACAGCAAAATCAGAAGAGCTTGGTGGTGGTCAAAAGCAGCAGAAGTGACCAACTGCAAGCAAGAAGCTGAAATACTAACTATACCTCATAGATCTACAAGGCTGATAACCTAGAGGCTAATAGAGAACTGTTGACGCATTCCTTTCTGGAGGAAGTGGGTGTCAAGGAGGGGATTGCTTACCCAAGTCCTCCCTCCAGGCTACTAATCAATCACACGGAGGCACCGAACAGGTTATCAGGTTTTTTTGGCTTCTTCTCTGGCACCAGCTATAGAACATCAAACAGCAAGTCTAATACATGGTGTGTTCTCTCACTCCCCCTACAGGTTAACTCAAAGATTTATAGGGGCTGGGGGAATGCTGGTAGCCAGTCAGTCCTATCACATGCTCCCACTTTGGGGACTAATTGTTACCACCTGTCTGAGGGGCCCCACCCAGCGATACTTGCTCACAGGATCACTACTTCATGATAGTGGGTTCCTCGCTTTAAGTGGGTTTTGCCTAAATGCATCACATGCGATGAAAGGGGGCCTCTGGGTAGCAGAATGATTCAGCGACAGAGAAGCTCTGGCTTTCTATAACATACTCCTCATCTTGTAAACAGTTAATATGTCTTACATTTAAACAGTCTTACATTTATGGACATCCTGTACTCTGTTATTAATCTAACAATAACACAGGGATTTTGTCTATTGTGATTAAAACGGCAAAGATCATGGAGGCCAGAACTTAACCATGTTATTGAAATAATCAAACAACTTCCAAAAAGTGTTTCTGACAAATTGCTAAATTAAAGACATATGATATCACCAGGAACATCATATTTTATTTTGTAACATCTACAGTTTGCCCCATTCATAAGTCTGCTTAATCATAATAATTGGAACTGCCCAATGCAATTAGTGAAAGTGTTGCCATTATATTAGGCTGTTTAACTTTGAATGTCCCTGCATGGATAGGTAAACACCGAACAATTCAGTGGGTTGGAAAGCTAGAGGTTTCAGGTGAAACAAAGTAGGCTTTGGCAAAGGGAGCTGCTTTCTTTTTGCAGCAAATGAATGGCCATTATACTAAAATGAACTTTCACAGATTTTACTTATTCACTTTCAATTCCTAACTAATCAACTTGATCAATGTATGTAAGCAATGTATTTTATCATTTACCTTCATCATTAAGCCCACTTGAGGTGCTTATATTGTATTTTTGTTTTAACAATATTTTAGTTAATTATTCTGAGTTGCTAGATAAAAAGAAAGATAAGCTATGTAGAAGCAAGCAACAAGCAAGCAAGCAAGCAAAAAAAAAAAAAAAAAAAGCAACAGCCTTTTTAGAGGCCTCTTATGCTACAATCTTATATAAACTTACCTGGGAGGAAGTCCCAAAGAACTATGTAAGGGCTTGTCCACACTTCCTCTTGTCCTGCTGCTTCCCTCCAGGAAATTCTTCAAAGGTCAGATGCATATGCTTTTCCATGCAACAGTAAGAAAACACCAGCAATAAAACTTAGGTTCCAAAATGGTAAATGTTTCTAAATTATTTCTATAGAAACACAAATTACAGAGTCTAAGCTTGGAGCATTCAGCTTAGACCTCCTTACTGGTAGGCCTCACATGGTGGCATGGGAAGAACAAAGGCTTGATAACTCTTCTTTACAAGGTGAGAAGGAGTGGCCTACCTAAGTCTGGCAGGACAGCTTACTCTATGGTCTTAACCCCTTCATGCATTAATCCAAGTTAAGCATGTTGGTTATATGAGGCTGCTTATCCCACAAAGTATCCATCTAAAAACAAATGAGCAACTCAAGCCATTTGTCTATTCACATGTGGAGTCAAAAGCATTTGATCAGTGAACCCAATAATAATAATAATAATTCATGCAGCTGATCAACTAAGATTTCTTTAGTCAAGTGACCACCCTACTATATCCCAGCAGCACGCAAGTTAATCCATACATCAGGAGCAGTTTTTCACGCTGATCTTCAAAAGACTTGCCATGAAATGTTTGATCTGATGTTTTTCTGTTTTTGTGTAATAACAGAGAAATACCTTCCTTCCCCTTCCCCTTCTCCCACTCGTGAAGTCCCTGAAAAATTTGTTACACACGGCAGTTTCAATTATAGTTATAGCATTCTGCTTTCTGTAATGGACATCTCCCCAGCCAATTTCTGGGCAGTAACTTAATCCACAAGTTTCCTTATTTGACTAGGACTTTTTCTCAGCATAGGGCTGACAGAAACCTGTCTTGTTACTTGAGTCTTTGTAACACATTTCCCAGTTAACTTGTAAATCTAAATGAGATTTTATGACAGAACTCTGGAGCATCAGGTTGATCTAAGATACTTGCTTGAAGACTTTCAAAATATAAAGCAATGGAATATAAAGCAATCTCCATTTCTGGTTTGGGCAGGAAAAAGTTCTATTCCAAAAAATGTTCATGGTACTCTTTAATATAAAGCAGCTCTCTTCTGCTCAACCTAGCAATTTGAAAGTTTAAGAGATAAGAAGAGCATTTATGTTGTGTGTTTAAAAATAAGATGTTCAGTCATTATGGCCACCCAAAATCTACTGCCTTAGATTTGTGGTCTGAAAGTCACATACCCAGTAATGTTCCAACCTTGAAAACTGGGCTCATCCTGCTTCCAGTAAAGTCGATTAGAGTTTCCGCATTGAAATAAATAGGATTTCATTAAGTTTTTATGGTAGTTTCATAGGAGTTTTTATAAGCCAAAAACCTTCTGCTTTCAAGAGACTAAATATTTCCATCTGCACTCAGCTGTCCGCCACATCTCCAGGAAAGAATTATAAGGAAAACTCAAGCATGTCAATAAACGTATCACCATAGTGGGACCTGGTTCTGAAAATGTGAAGGAAGGGTTTTACTGAATTGCATGTGCTCTCTATAATAAGCATCTTATTTCAAAGTCTTATGTCCTAGTTATGAATTTTACTGCTGATGAGTGGACTCCAGAGATATGTTGGTGCCTTACTGACTGCATGGGTGGAGGGATCTTCTCACACAGAGTTATTTGTGGTATTAGGGTCCCAAGGCTGGATTAGCCATTAAGCAATTTGTGCTTAATACAAGTATGGGCCCAGCCCATTTAGAGCCTTCTTTTAGCATAATTGGGATGCGGGTGGCGATGTGGTCTAAACCACCGAGCCTCTTGGGCTTGCCAATCAGAAGGTCGGCGGTTCAAATCCCCGCAACGGGTGTGAGCTCCTGTTGCTCTGTACCAGCTCCTGCCAGTTTGAAAGCACACCAAAAAGTGCAAGTAGATAAATAGGTATCACTCCGACGGGAAGGTAAATGCCGTTTCCGTGCACTGCTCTGGTTTCAGAATCGGCTTAGTCATGCTGGCCACATGACCCGGAAAAACTGTCTGCAAACAAATGCCGGCTCCCTTGGCCTATAAAGCGAGATGAGCACCGCAACCCCAGAGTCGTCTGCGACTGGACTTAACTGTTGGGGTCCTTTACCTTTACCTTTTTTTCAGCGTAATTATCTTTGAATGGCTGTGACTGGAGATAATCCTTCATCTATCATGGGATTTTATTATAAAAAGTCAGGATGATATCTACATTGTATATTATACAGCTATGAGGAATATAAAGTCACACCAATTCTGGGCAAGAAAATTAACAAAACAAGAACATTCATATAGGAAATCAAGGTTGTCAAAATGATGGAAGAACAAAACTCTTATATGTTCATTCATAAGTTAGCTACACTGTGTTCAATAGGACCTGCACCCTGGATCAGTTTTTATTATTGTGGTCTGGGGTTGTAGACAAGAAGTACAGTCAACCACCTATCCTCTTGACCCTTTGTCCATCTAGGCTTCTTAAAGCTTGCTGTAGGGGAGTCTCTATGTGGGTCTAGGGAGTGATCAAAGCTTCATTGGAGGATGGAGAGGTACTATCCACCTTGAAGAAGGTGATGGTGCATTTCCCCCATAAGAAGGTATGCCTGGACCCAGAAGTGTTAAACAACTATTATCAAGTGGCTAATATCCCCATTTTTTGGGGGGGGGAATTGAGAGGGTGGTAATGGTGGTCCAGTTTCAGGCAAAACTGATCCAGGATAGAGTTTTTTCTTTTTCTTAAGATTTTTTCTTTTTTTTCTTTTGCTGGAATAAGTTTTTCTCCCTAAAGACACTTGTTTTGCTTTTAAAACTGAAGCTAACTATTGTGTGCAATTTCATACCTAGATTTAAAATAAAACTTAATAATGGATATGTGCACCTCATATAATCCCATCTTCACACTACACCCCATAACTATAACTGTAGAGCTATGATGATAATGACGATAATAATAATAATAATAATAATAATAATAATAATAATAATAACCTTAAATATATTGACCATTATGGGTTAATATTAATAACTGAAAAAATGTCTTTTGACTTTTCTCTCAGTTTCTACCCAATGTATTCCAGCAATAAACAGCTATTTTCTTATTCCACAATAAAACTGGGTCAGATTCATACCCAGAGGTTCCGCTTTAGGAACAACTGCTATGCGAAAATTTACTTATCCGAACATGAGGAATTAGAATTTTTTACTTCCTTGATTGCCTTTTGCTGGTTGGCTGAGGAATGGAGGCAGGGAGGGTGTCAGGCACTGGCAAAGAGCAGTCTGAAAATATTTCAGACCATCACTTTATTCTGCAAGATGCAGCAATCAGACCGCAATATCACACACAGAAATACTGGATCCACAAAAACATTGGGTGTAAAGGTCAGAGCAAAGGAAGTGTGGACGACTCCAGGAGAATGGTGGGAAGACAGAAGGTTTGCTGAAAGAACAGCACTGATAAATGCACAATAATTTTAAAGCACTTTGCATACTGAGAAGCAATATAAAATGCTAAAATAACAAGAATAAATATAGGAAAGTATGACGAGCCAAAGCATTTTATACTAAATTTAGACAGAGCTTTACAGTCTGGGAACTGGTATTTCCATTGTGAAATTTTAAGTTAATTTTGCCAGCAAATCTATAGTTTCAAATGGGCTTCTGGGCATTCACCCTTCTAGATTAAAATAAGAGATGGGAATAGTGTGTATTTAGAATTCCTGCAGTATATTAAATATCTTCCAAGCACAACTTAAAGCTTATTATGCCCTTTACGTTTTCCTATGAAGTTCATTGTTGTCATAGTAATTTTGTCTCACTTTGGATGAAGAATGTATTTCATTTATTTGGGAATTACTAAGGTTTGAGGTACAGTGAAGTGGTTAAATAATTGCCAAGTCACCATAAAGACATGACTCTGTTTAATGTGCACAATCTTAAATCCATTCAACTACAAGCCAAGCAGAACTAATCAAAATATTGAAGATAGGTCCTTACTGCCAAGCATCTCTTCAGCATTTGCCATTCCAGGCATTTACAAGACCAGAATACGAGTTATTTTATAGCAAGGGAATTGGATTTTTTGTGTGTGTGCGTGTGCATGAAATAAGCCATAGCTTAAATGAAACAAAATAAAAATCTTCTAATATAATACTACAGAGTTAGAGGCTTGAGTTCTTTTTATTAAAAACTTAATATAGCCAAAAGGAAGAGCTACTCTAATCTTGAGGCTCCCCACCATTCTATATTTCATGTTAACTATACTGTTACACCTTAAGTACCACATTCTGCAAGACCTAGTCTGGTATGAATATGAAACAGAGAGATAAAGAAATGCTTGTTCAAAATTTGGAAATTTCATAATCACAATTAGATTTTTCTCATTTGGAATGATAGTATCTGTGTGTCTATTTGTGTGTTTGTGTTTTATGTTTTTGTGACAATTGTGATTCTTCTGGGGAAGATAATGATCGGCATGAGCATATGGCAGGGGCAGCCAATAGGGACTCCACTCCCATCACCCCTGACCTTTGGCTATGCTGGCTGGGGCTGAAGCTGTTCAACAGCATTTGAAGGACATCATATTGGCTACTTCTAGAATTCCACAGAAATATTCCAGACTTTTCTCCACAGCATGTCTAGAAAATTGTTGTTAGCCTTCAGCCAAGAAATATGGGATTGCCAGTCTTGGAAAGTGATGAGGACGAGGAAGCATCCTTTCGAACTGCTAGGTTGGCAGGAGCTGGGACCGAGCAACGGGAGCTCACCCTGTCGCGGGGATTCGAACTGCCGACCTTCTGATCGGCAAGCCTTAGGCTCTGTGGTTTAACTCACAGCGCCACCCATACCACCACCTGCTTGGGGAGGTTGGCCCTAAAACATGACTCATCTGTATAATTCTATGTAATATTTTAACCTTCTGCCCTGTGCCTCTTAACTGTTAAAACAAATATTGGATTGCTGTCAGTGATGCCTTGCCATTATGTGGCCCTTCTAATAAAGATTTCTTTGGGCGCTTTGACGTTTCCCCATAATACATGTATGTCAGAATCCACAATGATGCCCCTTTATTTTGCTTCTAATAAAAACATGAAATATTGAAAGCACAGCTGATGGCTGGAGATCCATGCTCTCCTAACTGCTGCTCTTATTTAACTCCCTTCTTCAGAGGTTTCCTATGAATGCTCTTTCTCCTAAATGAGAAGTGTCCGAATATGTCTTCTTCTTCTTCTTTAGCGATCACTCATAGCCGAGTAAGATTGTCTTCCATAAACACGGTTTTAACAATGAGTCCGTAAGTGTCTGTGGAGGCCAATTCTGGATCATTCTGGATCCACATGTCCTTCCACAGTGGGGACATTGGTTTCTGGACGGGAGCTGATCATGGTATGGATTTGCCAATATGTAAATGCTGCTTGTTTAGAATGCTAGTCAAAACAAAATGGAAGAAGCTACTTTCTTGGCTTGTTGGGCAAAAGGTGCTGCTTCCTTAAGAATGGGCTCCTTCGGCATTGTGTTGAAAGGCAAAAGCATATCACTAAGAAAAAGGCCTGTATCTCCTTCTCATAATAAGCTTTATTAGTGTGGAATAAATAGTTGATTCATAAGAGATGGGTCGCATTTTTATAGGATCAGAGACGTACTGGAATATGCATAAACAACCTTTCCCTCAGAAGTAGTCCCGTGACTGGAAGTAACTTTAGTGTTATCGGACTTGTAAACTGCGGCATTGTTTGATGGAGCTCTACTCTGTTAATAACGGGATCAACACTGAAAAGCATCAATATTGCTGCCATTCCTGGCAGGCACTGGAGTATTATGCACCCAGATTGGAGTTGATATCTCATTGTACAGATGCAGAGACCCGGATAATGTCCAGTTATTGAGACCCTGCAGTAGGAGGACAATGTTCTATTCATGGGCTCTGCAGAGCAAGGTCAGAGAATGAAACCTGAACTAAGTGTAAAGCTCAAATTAGTTTTGATGAGGACCTCCCTGTGATGAAGGGTTTGGAAAGATGGGCCCTTTCCCAGAGCTGCCTGCCAAAAATGTGGCCGACTCTCCTGAATACACATAACGGGATTATTACAGACAATATACTTGGAGAGTCAGTGTAAAGCTTACAAGAAGGATTTTTTTTTAAAAAAATGTTGATCAGGCTCAATTTCCTATTTCTGGAAACACAGTAGCAGCTCTATCAGTCCTTCTATAGCAGGACCACTATTTTAGGAGATCCTTTGGAGGCTAGCGATAGAAAGAGACACAATATTTACGCATGGCTGGCTGGCTAAAACTATATTTACATGAATTTAAAAGTTGGAAGCTGACAGATATAATCACATACACACACACACACCCCTTAACATTGCTGACACCCTGTGGTCCTTCTTAATAGCTGTTCTTTATGTAACTGCAGCTTGCAGAAACAAATTTAGAAAACTCTTTTTTTATTATGATTTTGCAGAAGGCATAAAATAGAAACCATGTCATCAGCATTGGTTATCAAGAATAATACTAGACAACCATTCTGTACCATTAGGCTTCTGCAAAATTTTCATATAAATTGAAAATAAACCTATTCTAAACCATTTCTGAAAACATTCTTATTTCATGGGAAGGCCAGTCCCAGAGCTACTATAGTTTTGCATAATAATATTATCACATTGTGAAGAAAGTGTGACTTGGATAGACTTTTGTCACTCAGGGGAAAAACTGTCTGCATTTCCTCAATACATGATGGTCATACTTAGAGAGAGGTAGCCGGGTGGGAGAGAGAATCAGAAAAAGGCCTAAATACAAATTTCTAAATATAAAGTTGCATCTCTAGGTGACCTTACCTATAACACAATTTCAATGTTATTAGTGTGGGGACCCTCAATTTCAATGTTGTTAGTGAGGTTAGAAGTGCTTGTTTATTATGGTTGATGTCTGTAGGCTATGCAGCTTCATTTACAGTCCCTCTGACAGAAATGTGTTGAACTCTATCTTCAATATTCAACTTTTGGATAATGTTATTGGTAATTGCTTTTTAATACAGAGCCTGCGTTGCACTAAAACAGTCGCCAAGATCCAGATGGAAGCAACCTCAGTCTAATTTACCTTTTCTTTCTTCCCCCTGGATTTTTCTTTAAAATAACTCTTCACTGGCTTTTAGATTATATATTAATACACACTTCCTTTCATCCCCTCCTCATAATATACCTTTTCCAGGCATGCAAATGCCAGGCATCACATTTGCAGATGTAGTTTGTGCTTTCAAATGCCCTGGATATAAAAGTGGAGAGTCTACATCAGGCATCCCCAAACTTCGGCCCTCCAGATGTTTTGGACTACAGTTCCCATCTTCCTCAACCACTGGTCCTGTTAGCTAGGGATCATGGGAGTTGTAGGCCAAAACATCTGGAGGGCCGCAGTTTGGGGATGCCTGGTCTACATGGAACAGGAGGCCATCGTTGGCTTTCAGCACTTCTGTTCTTACAATGATCACTGACACAGGGTTCCTGCAAGGATCCATATACAGTAGTGTGGTCCTCAGCTCCCTGACCTTTATGCCACACTTACTCCTCTGCCAGTTTTCACACCACTTCAAGAAGGTACACAGGCATTAGTTCATCAGCACCACCACCTTCACCATCACAACCACCATCATGTTTCTTTAAGATTGTATCACTTTTCTGATACAGATAAGCAAATATATACTGCCCCCCCATCTGTCCGCCCTCAACACCACAGCAACCCCATTTTCAACCTGAAGCATTTTAACAAGGGCATTCGCAAATATAAACATAGTCGTGTTCTTGGTGCTACCTTTCTCTCTCGTTTCAGCCTGTGTTTATTTTAACATTTCCAATGCTGCTTTTCATTTGTGACAGTAGCAAAGCAGTTCACAACACAAACAAACACACAAACTAACTAACTAACTAACTAACTTTAAAAAATCTGTAAGGCCAAAATTAGTTAAACTGTCACAAAAACTGAAGCACCCAGGACCGGTAGAAGTGGTCAAGCAAAGTCAGGTAAATTGGCAAAAGTGCCCCTAAGTGGGTGCCCACTTAATTTCCAGTATCCATGTATTATATTCATTTCATAAATGGCAACTTCATAACTGGTCCAGAAGGTTATTGGAGGGGAAGGGGAACCCTACTTAACCGCAGAGAGTGCCACAAATAGTCCCAATAGCAAAAATACAGCAACTTGAGAATTTTTTTTATTTATTTTCATTTATTTATTGAATTTATATACCGCCCTATACTCAGAGGTACTCACAGAAAAGATCACAATAGATTAAAATCAAAATAAGAACAACACCCCCCCCAAAGCCACACTTTAAAAGTTTAGGATGTCAGTCGGGTCAACGAAAGGCCAGGTAAAAAAAGAACATTTTGGCCTGGTGCCTAAAGGTATATAATGAAGGCACCAGGCGAACTTCCCTGGGGAGAGCATTCCACAAGCAGGGAGCCATGGCAGAAAAGGCATGTTCTTGTGTTGCCACCCTCTGGACCTCTTGAGGAGGCAGCACACGAAGAAGGGCCTCAGAAGATGATGTCAGGGTCTGGGTGGGTTCATATGGAAAGAGGTGGTCCTTGAGGTATTGCGGCCCCGAGCCATTTAAGGATTTATAGGTCAAAAGCAGCATTTTGAACTGGGCCCGGAAACCAATTGGTAACCAGTGCAATCTGACCAGGATCGGTGTAATATGCTCACACTATCTTGCTCCAGTGAGCAATCTGGAGAGTTCATAACAGATAAACACCTGAGCAAGACGTACATCATAACATTCCCATCTCCAGTGACAGCTGCAAGTGGGATGGACTACAGCTCAGTTGTTGGGCATCCAACTTTGCATATAGAAAGTCCCGGGTTCAATCTTTGGCACCTCCAGATAGGACTGGGATTGACCTCAGTCTGAAACCCTGGAGAGCTGCTGCCAGTCAGTGTAGACAATACTGAGCTAGATAGACCAGTGGTCTGACTGTGTACCGTATAAAGCTGCATCCTGTGATCCCAACTCCAGCTGTGCTATCAGGATATGCTGCAGCTCACGTAAATGTCCCTGGATGTTGTGGTCTGCACCATTTATACAGGTCCCTGCAGCAACGCTTCCAAGCCTGACCAATCACAGTCATGCACATCATGTTAATGAACTTGTACTTTTCTCTCAGAGGTGCTCTGTTCTCCCTCCCTTTCTCCTGCACAAAGAGAATGAAAATATTAACAAGAGGCAAATAAAACAAGGGTTTTATACAGATCTGTACAAAAGTATGTAGACATGATTCATAACCCGGAAATAACCTGCCTGCCTGCCATTATTTTAGGAAGGTTTCTCAGTAGGTATTTAATGAGCCTTATATGCTAACTCCAACCAGCTTGAACAGGAAGAGGAATTATGTCTGAAACAGGTGATCACAAAAGCTGTGGCCTAGTGATGATACTGACATGCATGGAACATGGATGCCTGTTGATCTTTGTACATGTACACAGTACAGTAATGTCTGCAGCAGCAATATATTCTTCCCCAGTAGCTATTTGGTTGTGGTAGCCAACACGTACGTGTTTGATGATGGCAGCTATGGATTGCAGCTTCCTTGGCCACCTTTTATTTATTTTGAAGTATTTACCCTGCATTTCGGTAAAACAAAAGGTAACAAAAATGCTCTCAAAGCAAATATCAATAAGACAGTCTTTGTCCTTGGCCTTACAATCTAAAAGTCATGGCATGAAAGGAAAAGGGATTGGGTTGGAAGAAGGGAAAGCAAACTCAGACAGTAGTTCTTAGTTACAGAATTATTGTAATGACCAGTTGGAATGGAATAATGTTCAAGGAAAGGAGGTGCCAAAAGCTGCTGATCTTTCAGAATAATCAGTGGAGAGACCCTGCGGTCTGTCCATCTGCTAGTGTTTTGTGCAATTAAATCATGAACATAGCAAAGGTAAGCTTTTTGAACCTTGCTGTGAGTTCCTTTGCCTTGACTGATATCTGAAAGAGCTCTCCTCCTGACCACTGCTGAATTAAAGAATTATATGGATGTTAGAGACTGTACCCCAGAGCTTTCTTAATGATTGATAGAAATGCATTAATCTATCATTTCTCTATTGGCTTCTGTATTTCATTTTCTTTCTTTTTAGACATTTTGAATACAAATGTATGCTAGAGCATCACTTTATTATTTACTTGAATATTTATGTACCTCTTTTACTCCATGGGAAAAGAAAATCTGGCTCACAGTTGATGTAAACATATTTCTAACCCTTTCTGTGAAGTTATTTCAACTGGTATCAGCTGAAGGTTCAGGCGAGAACAAGACATCCAAACCTGGACATCAATTGACTGGTCCCTCTGTATTTTCTAGAGTAGGTAATCCTATTGGTTTGCCTTATTGATCTTAATATTTTAGTAGATCTGAAGGAGACCTGCAGAATCAAAACATAATGTTTAAGACATATGTGCTTCCTTTCCACAGAGTACCAACAGAATACCTAATTAAATTTTGTTCAGTGATAATGTGTACTACTAACAGCAAGAATATAATCATTATTAGCTAAAGGGAACTAGTGATAAAGAAGTGCTATCGTGTACACTATGGTTGAGGCCTTGAAAAGAGTTGTGGCTGTAAAATCAATCTAACATACCAGCAAGCAAATAGACTGCCAAAGTATCCTTTGTCCATTTAATTTGGCATTACAGTCAATCCTTGGTTCTCGAAGGGCTCCGTTTTTTAGCATTTCAGCTCCTGAATGCTGAAAACCCGAAAGTAAATGCTCCAGTTTCCAAATGTTTTTCGGAACCCGAACGTCCAACATGGCTTCTGCTTGAGTGCAAGAAGCTCTTGTAACCAATTGGAAGCCACGCCTCGGTTGTTGAATGTTTCGGAAGTCGAACGGTCTTCCGGAACGGATTACTTTCGACAACTGAGTTTGACTGTATATGATAATCTGCGCTTCTCCACCAGTGGTTGCTGAAAAGAAGGTGGTAGCTAGGGATGAGATTCAGTCCCACAGTCCAAACAAGTGATCAAGGACATCAGTAATAGTGCCAATAATCTGAGTTGTGGTAGTTGTGTGTGTGTAATGCATGTGTGTTTATTTAACTTATATGCTTATTTAACTTATATGCTTATTTAACTTATATGCAGAATTCATCATGCGAAAGGCTGGACTAGATGAATCCCAAGCCGGAATTAAGATTGCCGGAAGAAATATCAACAACCTCAGATATGCAGATGACACAACCTTGATGGCAGAAAGCGAGGAGGAATTAAAGAACCTTTTAATGAGGGTGAAAGAGGAGAGCGCAAAATATGGTCTGAAGCTCAACATCAAAAAAACCAAGATCATGGCCACTGGTCCCATCACCTCCTGGCAAATAGAAGGGGAAGAAATGGAGGCAGTGAGAGATTTTACTTTCTTGGGCTCCTTGATCACTGCAGATGGTGACAGCAGTCACGAAATTAAAAGACGCCTGCTTCTTGGGAGAAAAGCAATGACAAACCTAGACAGCATCTTAAAAAGCAGAGACATCACTTTGCCGACAAAGGTCCGTATAGTTAAAGCTATGGTTTTCCCAGTAGTGATGTATGGAAGTGAGAGTTGGACCATAAAGAAGGCTGATCGCCGAAGAATTGATGCTTTTGAATTATGGTGCTGGAGAAGACTCTTGAGAGTCCCATGGACTGCTAGAAGATCAAACCTATCCATTCTTAAGGAAATCAGCCCTGAGTGCTCCCTGGAAGGACAGATCGTGAAGCTGAGGCTCCAATACTTTGGCCACCTCATGAGAAGAGAAGAATCCTTGGAAAAGACCCTGATGTTGGGAAAGATTGAGGGCACTAGGAGAAGGGGACGACAGAGGACAAGATGGTTGGACAGTGTTCTCGAAGCTACGAACATGAGTTTGACCAAACTGCGGGAGGCAGTGCAAGACAGGAGTGCCTGGCGTGCTATGGTCCATGGGGTCACGAAGAGTCGGACACGACTAAACGACTAAACAACAACAATGCATGTGTGTAGATGCTAGATGTAGATTCACCCCCTAGCACCATTTTGAGAGCTCACTGTGGTACATTTAGAAAGGCAAACCCTTGCACAGAATTTCTGAGCTCAGTCTGCCCCTCCACTGAACACTCATCTCCATAGTAGAGTATCATGGTTTAAGTTTCTGACATGCCAATGAAAGGGACTTGGATGTGCTGGAATTTCTTGTATGAACTGGAGCTTCAGTGCCAGAGGTACCTGAGCATCTCTACTACGCTGTGCAAATCCTTTATGTTACTTTGAATCCAGTTTCAATTCATTTACATTAGAATGCAATGTGAAAATGGCACTCATTCAGCAGGTATTTTTTTTAAAAATAGTAATCCTAAAATTTTAAACCTTGCAATAAAAAGGGCTATGTGAACATAGCTTCCTAAAATTCTCAATACTATTTGCAGAGAGCGAGATTCAGAGATGAGAAGGCATTTTGCCAAATATTCTCTGGAGTGGACAGAAATTGTCCAAAGGCTTGGGAGCAGCTTGAAGAAAATGTTCAAAATGTTGTGTGTGGGGGTGGAATTCAAGGTAATTTCAGCTGAGACTTAAAAAAAACAACCCCTTGATATGAGGAGCAAAAGTCCCCCAACAACTTTCAAAATATGAACAAATGGCAATATTGTCCTATGGGGAAGAACTTTCTGTATTGATCAATTATTTCTCAGCTTGAAATGTGCTACTACTGTACATCTACTTGATTATGAGCCTTGTTAGCACATCCCCAGTTGATTCAACTTGAGTGCTTCTGACATTAGCAAAGTTACTCACATATTCCACCAAGCAGCAGGGAAAAGCTTGCTAATGAAGAAATAACAAGTTGAAGATTTGAATAAATATATAGCTGATTGCAGGGAGGCACAGTTAATTTTTTGTTTTTATGCTGGCAACTAAGAAAACACGGTAAAGATGGTTGCTTGCACCCTCTGAAAATATGTTCTTGTGGTGTTACTTTTCCTGTGCCACAGGGCAGTTTCATTTCCTGATTCTATTATATACTAAGTGGCCACCTGAACCTGCCAATGAACTTGTCCCATTGTGTTTTTCTATTTTTAATCCTGAAAGAGTAAACACATTTCTCATCAGATGTGTTACAGACTGCTATACATTGCCGAGATTTATGAAGGTGCCACTGGGTTATTACAGAGCCATTCATTTATAAATAAGTGTCCATTCGGAAAGGAAGCCAGGAATGATAGCAGCATTTTCCATCATTTCAAAAATCTATATTAAAAAAATGATGCACTTTTTACAGTGGCAACAGCTCTATTGCTGTAATTTGGACTTCATGCTTTTCGACGTCTGTATGCTTCCAGACCTAATGTATGATTCAGGTACAAAGAAAAAGAAAAAGGGTGAAAAAGATGATACATTAGATCCTTAAGAACACAGGCTGCAAAAATGAATGTAACGGCTGTTTCAATATTCATTTATGAAAGGCGGAATGCATTCAGCAAGCCTTGCTCACTCCCCATCATCCAAGCTGCAAATAAATACTGTATTTTGGATTTCAGGAACCCTTTGTGATCTTCTCTGTGAAATATCTTCTTTCACATGTTTTTCAGATGACACACTGGGTTTTTTCCTGGGAATAGTAGCAGCTTTCCACAGAGATGACGATTCCCCACTCTTCACCAGAATGCTACTGCAAGGTGGGTTACTGCAATATGAAACACATTAAGGGTGTGTCCTCATGAGTGTGTTCAACCCACTTGTGGGAGTGCCTACTTGCTTGCCCAATCCCATTGGTTGGGACAAGAATGAAGCAAATGACTGTGGCCGCCCCACTCTTCAAAAGAGGAGCCCAGGATGTGTGTCAGGTATTGAGACAAGGTTTTAGCTTGTGCCTAGTCATGTATTTTAGAACTCTGCTTTTGAACTTATGAACTGAAACCTGATCTGTGTTTAAGAATTAGATTAGGAAATCCCCCAACCCACTCTAGTGCTCTCTACTGTACTTACTGTAATTGTAAGTGATAAAGGTTATGACCGTATTATTCACAATACTAGTGTTAGCCTCTTTCTTCCCATATGCAGTCGTTTGCCCTGAGAAAAATGCACCATGGGAATCAATGTAAATACAGTGTTGGCATGCAACTGATCCAGCAAAAGCTGCAGTGCAGACAGGCTTTGATTTCTTTGCTGAAGTGCATCCTACAGGTGTAAAACTGTGCTACCAACTTCTGCATGAGGGACCCGAATCCATGTTGGATCAGCTGCCAAATATGATATCCAAATAGATACATGTCAGCTTTCTGCAAGATCCAGTTCCACGGCTTCCTTCATCACAGGTGTTTAACACCAATCTGTTCAACAAGCACCTGTGTTCAGATCGCCATGTATATCTACGGGTTGAGTTCCTAGTTACAAAAGTCAAGCAAACACAGGATAATTACTGTTGTAAGCTTCATGTACTTTATTTAATCTGAGCATCAGGTGAATGCATGTGCTACTTTGTACCTTCGAGATTGCTGTTGAACAAAAAGCCAGATGTCATATTTTTGACAGGTGCTTGGGTCTTTGTTTTGCCTTGGATTCAGTGAAAGGGTCAAAAAGAAGACCTGGATGCATCAGGCATCACTGCAGAGTTTCTCATTTCCATTCAAAAATAATTTAATGGGATGTCTGGAAGGTTTGTAGTCTTTTGTTTTCCAAATGATATTAAACACTTGAGATGGTATCTTGGAGTGGTAGATGACTGCATACATAGATTAGGGAGGATGCCTAGCCCTGCTTAAATAGTATATTGTTCATTCTTGATCTGCAAGTTTAAAATAAAATTGCTTATTCCCCAAACACACTGCTGAAAAATGCTGTAGGCTGCAACCCTATGCACACTTGTGTGAGAGTAAGTCCAAATGAACTCAATAGTTTTATGAATCTGGTGGTGCAAGACACCCTGAATTCTTAATTAAGGTTGGGATGTATTAGGGTGTGTGGTGGATCCCCAATAAGCCTCCGTTGTTAGCATATATGACAGCTAATTAAGTCAGGCAGAAGTCTTAAATTATGGCCCCTCCTTAATCCTAGAAAATGAATATGAGTTAGGTGCTAATTAAGTCAGGAGAGCTTCCTGGAGATGGTAGTATGGGCTAACAATTAGCCCCTTTGATGCTCTGAACTTCCTAAGTGTGAAAAGTGTAAATTGAATAGGCTTCCTCCCTCAGGGGATAAAATGCCAAGGATTTAGACCAGTGTGCTTGGCTTAACAGGGATGTAAGCTGGAGAGGGGGCAGGGCCTGATGCTTGCTATCTGTTTGGATACAAGGCTAAGGCTATGGAAGAAGCAGGGACTTTTTGGGGTGCCCATGCTGTGAGCTCCTCCATCTAAGTTCAGGTTGCATATGTGTGTGTGTGTGTGTGAATAAACCATATATCATAAAGACAATACAGTCTCTGCTGTGCCTCATTTGTCCAAAAGGAAACAGACCTTTTGTTAAGGCATGCTTGCAAGTCCTGGAATCTCGCCCTGCTTGTGGAGATTGGGATGGCAACAACAGTAGGATGTACTTTCAAGTAGACCTGCCTAAGTGTGTTGGTAGTAAAAGAAGATCTTTATTTCCATTGACATCTTAGGCTTAGTAAGGCAAAACTTGCTTACTGCAAATGCAAGAATTTACACGAGGCATCACAAGTAAAAAAGATGACAATATTTAGGCACATCTGGCAGGAAAGTTTGAAATTCTTGCTTAATTACTTCCCCTTTCATGTCATTACCCCCACTCCCATTTTGCATACACTTCATACACCTTCATGTTGCTCTCAAAAAACCAGATTTAATTCTTTGTTGGAGATCAGACCAATGAATGGATAATTTCTCTATTGCAGGGCTGCCTACTGGATTGGGAGAACTGAGCTCTCATGGGCATTGAAATCTTTATCCTAATTTTGGGTCCTGGTCTCCTTTCATTCATCCAAGCACAGGATTGCTCTAATGAGGAACTGAGAAAAGTATAACTTTGTTCCCATCCTCTTTTTCATAGTTCCTTGCTAACATTATGCTCATTCACTTTGTTTCCTTGTAGATTAGGATCTTTCCTCTACTGAGGTCTACAAGGGCAGCATAGTGAGATCCATGAAGAGGAAGCAGACAGACAGGGCCACTCTTTGCACTGGTTGAAAGTAAGAAGACAGACAGGTGAGGGATGGCTGAGGGAAGACGGAGGTTTGGTCTAACATACCAGTCTCCATTGAATGGGCTAGATGAAATACATATCAATGGCAGGTGTGGATAGCGCAGATGGTAGAGCACAAACAATCTTAGGGTTATGAGTTCAAGCCCCACATTAGGCAAAAGATTCCAGCATTGCAGGGGCTGAACTAGATGACACTCATGGTCCCTTCCAACTCAGCAATTCTATGATTCTAAACAAAACAAGTTTGTATTATAGCAAATCAGACTAACCAGAAATAAACAGCTTATGAAACTGGAAATAATAGCTGATCCGTAAAAACTGTGCTGTTCCTGGTTGTGCTTAACCTGTACTCAGTAATATTGGTGGATCAGACTCTTTCTAGGACTGCCTTCACCAAGTTGGCACCCTCCAGATGTTTTGGACTACAACTTCATCAGCCCCAGTCAACTTGGCCAATGGCCATGGATAATGGGCGTTGTAGTCCAAAACTTCTGGGGAACATCAGGTTAGGGAATGCTATATACTCGAAGTACCTGACTTTGCTGGTAGCAACACTGATCATGTAGGTCTGGAAGTTGGTGTTGTTTGGGGACAACTGTCAAGGCTAGGTTCCAGTGCCAGAGCAAGGGAACAAGAGGTAACTGAGATGACTTTCATGTTCTGTTGTTTACAAAGCAGAATGCACGACCAGGCTCAAAGCCCACCCTTTTAGCTCCCTCACATACAAAGGGTTAGTAAAGGTGCTAGTAAGAAGATAACATGATGGAACTCACTATTCTACCTAAACTGCATATTTCTACTTACTTTGACATATTCCCATTGATTCCAGAATAAATTATAAAACTACCAAAGCAGGCTAGATACCAGAATGCATTGTGTACCAGTGCCATATTTTATTGTACTTGGAGACACCATATATTTCAAAGTCAGTCTTTCTCTGGATCTGCAATCTTTGCTATCATCCCACAACAGACTGCAAATGGTTATTTGCCTGTTTTCAGTGATCCAACCCTCACACACTAAATTGCAACCAGCTAACTCTAGCTCTGTTCATTTAACTTCCATTACCTAATACTTCCATTAAAAGGACATACTTAATAAGATTAGCAGTACAATCTGTGACTTTAAATACACTGGGGAGTAAATAACAAAGACCCCAGCCAATGTAATGGCTCTTCTACATGCTCGCCTCTTAGATGCCTGTGTCTCTTCTGAAGTGGTATAAACAAAGAGCAGAAACATGGCCACAGCTGCCCAAAAGCAGGAGCATTTACTGTGCCTTGAAAGTTGGCCCCAGATGTTTGCAAGCATTGGCTCAAAAAACTACATGGCACCTGGGATTTATTTAGTTCATAATGTCCATAAAATTAAACCAATTAAATTAGCTGTAATTTACTGTAGCAGTTTTTTAAGTACATGAAGCAAAAGCGTGCCTCTGTTGAGGTCAATTGAATCCTTGCTGCTGAATGCAGGATTTATTGTGGAAAGGCATTTGGTGCAGAACCTACGTACATGATTGCAGGATTGGAGCTGCATCCATCTGAAATCCAAGCTACCTACAGCTCAGTTCTGATAACTATGGGTGGGTCTTCTCATGTGGAGCTTGCCCATCAGCTACCAGTCCACTGGAAGAAAATGTGCCTTCTGGGTGTAAATGACCCCCATGGGCTGTACAGTCTTAAGCAGTTGAACTTCTCACAGAAGCCTTGTTCAGGAATTCAAAGGAACAGATGGGGGTGCAAACTGCACAAGGATGTGCAGGTTGGTTGCACCTCACTGTCCTCACCTACTTCTCCATGCCCTCTCTTGAGCTTTCATACAGTGAGCACAAAGGTGTGCAGGGAAATTCTAATATCTGAATCTACAACCAGGAACATCCAGAATTCATGATGAAAGGGAGGGTTCTAACCATGTCGGACTGAATATGGTCAGAATCTCACTGCAGATCTTTGTTCTCAATGTGCAAAACTTTTGGAGAGGATGAAGCAGAATCAGTGGACATAGGGGTGTTATATGGACAGCATGCCTGCCCTACATGGTTTGAGTCCTCACAATGTCTTTTGAGTGCCTTAAGACATTTGAGCTATTACCCTCCCCTTTAAAGAGTGTTATACTGTTGGGATACAGAATAAAATCCCCATCACCCCCTATATAAATCAAAACAGGTTTACACACACACTCAAAGCTTCCTTCCTTAACATATATTTTAAAGGTGCAAAACAAAGAGAAAAGAGAATATTATTAATCAGGGAAGTGATTTTCATATAGAGTAGGAAACAATGTTTACACTGCAAAATGGGAGGAGCAACACATGGAACAAAGGACTACTATTTCATTCATAGATAAAAACTGGAGTCTGGGAAAAGAAAGGGAGGTTTACTTCTCACTGTCTATCCTCCAGATTTACAAGGTCATATGGATAAGAGTGAACTGTTGCTTTCTTGTTAATTGCTTCTCAACAGGGAAGAGGGGCCTCATTGGGGAAAGTCAATGTGAGTCCCTCAGCAAAAAGTGGATACAGATTCCTATAAAATGTTCATATTCTATGTGCATGAAACACATTTATAAATAATTATTACAATCTAAATAAACTTATTAGAGTAGGTAAGACTCAACAGGTGATCTGTGTGGCTGCTTAGTTTGCTGTCCAAGTGCTGATTGTTGAGTGACAACTTCAAGGCCCCTGCTGTTAATTCTTATAGATATCTTTAAACTGAACTCAAACCAGAAAAATGCTTCCAAGTCCCCACAGAACTGAATCATGTGTGGGGATTTGGCAGGGCAGAATTAGTCCACGTGAAAGGACTGATTCCTCAGCTGGGCTGAGTGTTTGCTGTGAGATTGACAATGGACAAACAGGCCAAACCCTACGCCAAAGATAAATGGGCATAAATCTGACATCAGGAATCACAAGACAGAGAAACCAGTAGGAGAACACTTCAATCTTCCAGGACATTCTATACAAGATCTCAATGTAGCTGTCTTATTAACAGAAAAATTTCAGAAACAGACTGGAAAGAGAAGTTGCTGAATTGCAACTTATTCCCAATCTTAAAACCATGGAGAGACCTGGACTGAATAGACACATTGGATTCTTATCTCATTATACATGATAAAGCTATTTTTAGTCATCTCACCCCTTGCTTTTTCCTGCAAGACCATTTGCAATCATTAACAGTCTTCAACAGGTTTACCACACCTATCAGTCAATCACCCATTCCCACCACCCTTCTGAGTAATACCCCTCCCCACCCTCCCACTATATATAAGGGTCTGGTGACTTCTGTTTCGGTGTATCTGAAGAAGTGTGCATGCACACGAAAGCTCATACCAATGACAAACTTAGTTTGTCTCTAAGGTGCTACTGGAAGGAATTTTTTTATTTTGTTTTGACTACGGCAGACCAACACGGCTGCCTACCTGTAACAATAGCTGTCAACTTTCGGATTTGAAAATAAGGGATCAGCAGCCTCACCCGTCCTGGGGACAGTCTACGGCAGGCGTCCCCAAACTGTGGCCCTCCAGATGTTTTTGCCTACAACTCCCATGATCCCTAGCTAACAGGACCAGTGGTCGGGGAAGATGGGAATTGTAGTCCAAAACATCAAGAGGGCCAAAGTTTGGGGTGCCTGGTCTACAGTATATCTAACAATCCAGGATAGCAGCGGGAAACGGCGCTGGAATAAGGGAATTTCCAGCAAAAATAAGGAAGGCTGACAGCTGTGGTTTGGAATAAGGGAGTTTCCTGCAAAAAAAGGGGAGGGTTGACAGCTATGCTTGTAACTATGTCAGGAAAGTTACTGTAACTCTTTATTCAAAGAAACAAAACAGCTCGGTCCTAGTGGTCACAGCAACTCTTCCCAGTAGATCTTGCCCCAATGAAGCCATTGTGAGGACTGAAGGTCCCCACCTTCCCATTGCTCTCTAAGGCTCCTCCCCCCGTTTCCTTCCCCAGCAGCCCAAGGCTTTGGCATCTTGCGTCTCATCGCTCCACCCTCTTCATTTCTCTGTGTTCTGGGAGACTGGAGGGAGAGGAGCTAGTTGCAGCAGGAGGGGAAGATTCCCTAGATTCTTCAGCAGACTGTCTCATCTCTGTCTCCTGACTCCCCCTCCTCTCCTGCCTATGAGTCTGGAGTGCCCTCTGCCACAGCCTCTTCCTTCTCACTAAAGCCTCACTAAACCTCTTCAGCTTCCAACACCTCATCCTCCCTGTCTGCTCCCTTGTCTCCCTCTGACCACTCATCATCCCACCACCAATTCTGTAGCTCTGAGCTATCTTCCCTTGGAGGTTCCCCAGCTGGTGCCTCCTACCAGTCCTCTGCATCCAGCCAGTCCACGACATTATGGCTATTTCCATCAAAAGAATATAAATCATGTCTTTTAAAAACATATGACAGTTCCACTTATCAGAAATCCATTTAGTGGCAATTGAAGGAATACATTTCATTGTCAATTGCAATTTCTCAGCAGCCAGATTTTTGAATGTAAGCATAAGAAATATTTGAATAAGGAATATATGAAAAACATCTTTTTCCAGCTAGCAATGAAGACTTATCCCTTCAGCATATTACTGATCAGTAGTACCATTCCAGAGTAATTTGAACCCATTTTTGCATTATTTGTACAAATAATATGCATTTTATCACACTGCCATCTGGTGTCTGGTGGCAAGATGCCCGTGGGTGTTTGGTCTATTTGGAGCAAAGGACAATAATTATTGTCTTTACGTTATGGAAACAGTAGCCTGGGCACAAATTATATAGGATGCACAGAAATAGTTAAGGGCCCTTCTTTAGTGTTTATATTACTAAGGAATGGTAAGGAGTAGGCACATTTAAATTAAGAGGCATGACTCAGCTAGTGGCATTAATCTGACCTTGACCCAAATTAAATTCCAATATCAAAAACTTCATTTGGCTAAATAAGTGCAATCTTCATGTCGTCTGAAGTGGACACAGAATTGCTCAAGAACTTCCACTTCTGGTTTGGGTTTTGCATGAGAAGCCTATAGAACTGCAACGTTCTGAAGTTGTTCCTGTTAATAACCTAACCAGATATGGAGGCCTGGTCTGTGACCATGAAGGGCTACAAATCTTTCCTCTTAAATCAGCCCACATGGCCTAGTAATAGACATCACTGGGGGAGCAAAGGCAATTTCAGGAAAACACTGCAGGGACAAGACATTTCTCTTCTGAATATAATAATAGATACACCCATTTTGTATCTTTCTTAGAAAATAATATCATAGTTATGTTCAGTCTCATAAAAAGCCTCTCCATTTTATGGCACTATCTGCACAAAACAAGTCATTTAGATATTATAACAGTATTTTATATTATACCTTATACCAAAGGCTCTTTTGCCATAATAGCAGAAAAGCATAATATCGGGTTCATGAAATAAATACTGGTTGAAAAAAATTCTGCACCCTTGTTGTATTGTTGATGGTAACCAAACCCCCCATTTCAGTCCCTGGAATTGTTGCAAATTACTTTTAACATACTATATATTTCAATAATATCTAGTTAAGATTTTATGGTGACATTTTCGTCTAAAATATGATGTACTGTTTTTTCCATGTTTTCATAAAACATTACCGTGGGTGAGATTTTCACATTAACTACAATTGCAGGAATGACTGATGTTCAAATCTAAAGACAATTTCTGTCATTATTAAACTTCATTATAAAATAACGTACGTGGGTGGAATTGCAGTTTGATGCTTTTGTAATTTGCTCTACCTTTCCCAATGTACTTTTCAGTTACATTAACTGAATCATTTCATCTTACGAATGCAAAGATGAAGGAGAAGAACAAAAACATACCCATTAACTGAAGCAGTGCAAATGTGCATCGTTAATGGAAACCATTTTGACATATTGTGTTTGATTCCATGGTGTATCTACTCAAACAATTTCAATGGCATATTAAAACAAAATGCTACATTGTGCTCTTCACTAAGAATGCAAGTAATAGACTTCAAAAATTACTTTTCAGCTGAAACTGTTGGAAATGAAGAAATGTTTTACATTATGAAAAGCTAATGCTAGCAAAGGGGGAAAATGGGCTGGAATGAAAATTTGGGCTTGGAGGGTTTTGTAGTTGTTTTCGCGAATAACAAACACTACAATATAGTGGCAGAGTTTGCTTCAGAAGGAACACACTAGCATCTATTCAGTAATAATTAATTCATTGATTTTCTTACAATTAAAGCTTTCTTGGTGGGAGGCCACAATGAGTAATTTGACAGCATTCGCTCTGGCAGAGCCAAAAGCTAATTGCATTTAAGCATCATGATATTTCAGGACCACCATTTCAAGCATGTCTCCACCGTAATTCTAATGCATGCTTTGTTCTAGAAACAAATCTGGCAGCATAGCACATATGACGGGACAGTGCATAAATAAGGTTGATGGTGAAAGTATTTTCAGCTGAAAGCTCCTGTTGCTGAAGTTTCACATTTGACATTTCATAGAGCTGCCATTCTTCCAGTCCCTTAAAAAAAGTCTTTATAACCACTCCTCTGTGATATAAGTAGAGCTCTTGAGGCAGCTAACACTGGAATGCATTTGGAGATGGGGGTAGTTCTACATATATGTTTCAGCTAAAGGCTAGTTTTGGCATTTCGATGAGATCTAGGCTAGGGAATTTTATTTTAGATTTGCAACTGAGTGTTCATTTGATGGATGAACTGCAACCTTCTCTGGGCTGATCCAGTGCAACAAAGAGCTCAAGCTATACTTGCTTGCACTGTTTGTCTGTCTGAATTGCTGGAACAGCCCGTTAGCCCAGGGGATGTCTGTCATGATACTATGATTAATATGCAACCACCAGTGAAAAACTAGCTGTAATATCCCTAAATGTAGCCCTTGAGGAGCTCTGCACAAAAATGATGCTTATGGACTTTTATTTTACAAGGACAAGAAACAAGTAAATAAGCTGTCATCTTTTTCTCCATCTTTCATAAATACTTGACTCCAAACATACCATTTCAAGCAAATCAAACACTATCAATAAAACATATTACAGACCACAACAACTTCTTTTGTTGTTAAGCTGATACAGCTCTGCTGGATTGTAGTCTATAGAAAAACAGCTCGAACAATACAGAAGCACATTCATTCCTCAGGCTATAAACCTGTGCACACCTATTAAGGAGTAAGGGTGCCTCTGCACTAGGTATTTTGTGGGGAATTGCCATGCTTCATTCAATCACTTTTTATGCGACATCCATATGATGCCATCATCCATGTATTGTCATCCTGTGCTTTCCCTGTGGTTCTTCCATCTTTTTTTTGGGATTGCAGAAAGTCCAACTTTTTCCAATGGAACAGGAGACTAGCATGACATCTACAGTTGTAGATGCTTTTAGTGCTACTCAATCTTTTCAAAAGGGTGGAACTTTGACATCAGGAAAGTGGACCTGTCCCAGCTAGTCACACATTCATTATAACAATTGTGATGAGCAGCATTTCATGACCCTGTTTTTGATTTTTCCCCAATCACTCTTTCAATGATTGTTAAAGTGTTTTCCTGGCCATTTAAATAAAAGAGGAAAGATATGTACAATATTGCAACACCATAATGTTGTAACATCTTTGGAGTATAATGTTACAGCGCAATAGCACCTTAATAAACAAATGTTATAGCAGTTTATTAAACAATAATAAACAAAGGTTATAGCAGTTACAGCACTATAGCAGACTATAGCCATAAAAGTGCTTCAGCAATATTTGAAATCATATAATGACAGCCACAAGTGTTATAATGACTGTGCTGAGCATGGGCCCACCCAGTATGGACAAAATATAGTGGGATGCACACAGAGATAAACAGACAATAACACTGATAGTGTAGAAAGTCACCTGGGTCCTATGGTTTATAACAACTATACACCATCTAGTCACGAATACCCTTTTCTTGGGTAAGGTGGTGGAGGGGGTAGTACCCAAGCAGCTCCTGGAGAATATGAATTACTTGGATCTGTTTCAATCTGCATTCAGGTGCAGTTTTGGAACTGAATGGAAGACCTGTATAGCAGGACAGAGGAAGTATGAGTCTGCTTCTTCTAGGAGCACTTTTTACTAACTACTGCTGGTATATCAACTATGGTTGTTCTTGGACAAGAGTAGTCTGCCCATGGTGATTCATGCATCGGTAACCTCAAGACTATTATTGCAATGTGCTCTATTTGCCTTGGGCCTCGTCCAGCTGATGCAAAACACTGCAGCTAGACTGTTAATGGGCACAGACTAACACCAGAACATAACTCCAGTGCTCCAGAGACTGCACTGGCTGTCCATAGATTACTGGGTCAGGTTCAATGTTTTTGTATTAATTTATAAGGCCTACTTGGGGTGTACAAGGTGTTAGGAGAAGGGTAGTACCTCTGGTGGGGGAAATGCCATGCTCCTTCTGGGGTAGTTTGTCCACCTTTGGTCACTACCCTGCACTCAGCTCTTACCTGCAGCTCCTAGAAGCTGTCAGCATGTGACAGCGGCCACAGCCTAGGAATGGCTTTGACTGGCTGGCTAAACCAGGTGAGGGTAGCCAATGGGTCTCAAACCCTCACAGGTGAAGACAAGCTCCAGTGGATTGTGTGGATGAGATCAATAGTGGGTCCAATGGTCAAGAAGGGGGTTACAGCACAGCTGTAGAGGGAAATGAGGGGCAGATGGGACTCATCAATCTGGGAAGGCAGCTCATGATGGAGAAGAACTCTGGTCATAAACCTCGATTGCCTTGTGGCTATACTCATTCATGAGAAAGGCTTCAGGAGTAAACCCTGAGGAAAATTCCATGCCTGCTGCCTTGGGAGAAGAAAAGGCATATTGTCTGGGCAACCCAGGACCTTCAACACACTGCCCAGGCTTACACTCCAGAGAAGTCACTACGGTGCTAACACAGCAAAAACTACATGTGAGGCAGCAGTTATGAGTTACTGACCTCTGCAGCCACAGCAGTCACTGTGATTCTCCAGTAGTTTGACTTAAACCACTCCAGAGGCACACTTGTCTCTCAAAACAGACTGATGCCAACAACAAAATACCTCAAGGACTGCCTAACCTCTTATATCCCTGCCCAGTCACAGACGTCTTTGAGGGGAGTCACTGTTAATGGTCCCCCATGACTTGGATTCATGGCTGGTACCAACCAGGATCCATGCATTTAGTATTATGAAGCTCCCTTCTACTTGAGGTCAGACAGGCGAACCTCCCTGAACTTCAAGCAGTCATTTTAACTGAACTGATTTTTGGTTTTTTTGAGTTGTATCTTTCTAAACTACTTAGAGACAATAAATAAATAAATAAATAAATAAATAAATAATAATTTATACCCCGCCCATCTGGCTGGGTTTCCCCAGCCACTCTGGGGGCTTCCAACAGAAAAATGAAATAAAATAATCTATTAAACATTAAAATCCTCCCTAAACAGGGCTGCCTTCAGACTACTGTAGTTAGGTACTATATATAATATCAATCATTTAATTATGGAAACATCTAACATTTTGAGATATACAATCACAGCTGACTTTAGCAATGCACTACACCGTTGTGTAGTGGTGGGTGCCTGTCCTGGCTCCCGACTGATCTTCTGGAATTGTAGGATAGGGAGTTGGAGGAGATGGATTTGAGTGTCAGTGGAGATCGGGACAGGGCTGACAGAATGTATGAGGTAAGTGTTATGATGGGAGGAAAGTGAGATGTGGACAGGGGAATGGTGAAGACAGGAGGCAATTTTATTTTGTATAGTTTATTGTGCTGTGCATGTTTAGACGACTGTATAAACATAATATAATGTTAAAATGTGAATAGAATCTGGAGTTCCTGATCAGAATTAGTGTTGACTTTCTGTACCTCAATGTTTCCATGGTTTCAGTGCAGAAAAATTCTCTGCAGATACCAAATGAAGTTACATGTCACAGGGCTGAAGGGATAATTTCTGTCTAAATACATTTTTGATGAAGCTGTTAGTGACCTGGAACAGAGTTAAGAAATAAATATGCCATCCTCAGATTTGTGGGATAATGAGTGGCCTTTGAATGCTAAAAGAAATATAAACATTAATATAGTCCCTGGAGGAAAGAATTAAAATAAATCAATTAACCTTTTGATAAAGCGGACAAATGATCTGTTGGATCCTTCAGACTATTAGAGTGTAACTTATGGTTTTAGCAGTAATTAGGAAAATCATTAGAAACACCTAGATTATGTAAAGGCAAATAGGAACAACAACAACAACCCCTATCCATTGCCAATTTTAGAAACTTGTTTCCTTGGACAAACATTCAAATTCAGATCACCATGCCAATACAGAAGACTGGGTACATTAATTCAGGGCAAATATTAGTTTAGTTCTACCTAGCATAGACCAGAAAATCACAGACATTTTCTCCAGACCCTCATATTCAACTCCAAAGTAACAATTCCCTCACCAGACCTTCACCCACATAGCACCAGTTCCAGCCATAGGGAGACTCAGCATTTGGTCCATCATCCTTACCCTACTCAACTACGTTGCCCTGCACCATATGTACCTGTCCCAAACAGGCGGGGCTAGGTATCTCCACAGCTGCCACCTGTGGCAATTAGGGCTCCTAATCTGGCCAATCAAGCCACAGCTGGGCCACCCTCAAGGGCAGGAGGGCTTCTGCGAGGACTCAGAGGAAGGGTTGGCTACGCAAGGCCAAAGCTACACCTCAATTTTTCTTGCGCATTTTCTACTACACTAGGAATGGGGAAGGAATTTTATTAATGTCACATTTAAAGGCTAACCTACCAAATTCACACTTTCTGAAACAATGTGTGAACTGAACTTCTCCAAATTTTGCAGTGCAAGTTGTCTAGCTTCATAATGTGTACAAAATGCACATACCAGGGTAAAAGGTATATATTTGGCAAAATTGCATACAAATATATTTGCAAAAATACATTGCATTAGAGTAAAGCTGCTTTGAAAAAAAAGCATATTAGGCAAAATTGCTTACCACAATGTACTTAAAAGGAGAAATTTGCACTAAAATGCTGGTGAATATTCATGAGTATTTTATTTAATTGCAGAATGCTGCAGAAAGGTGGAAAGCTGACTGGGAAAATGAGATACAGAGAGAACCAAAAGTGACATATCTACCCATCCCTATCTGCTCAGCCCAGTAATTTGCTTTCATTACCAGAACAATGATCAGCTTTTCACACAACAACGCCTTTCCTCTTTCTACACTTTCTGGGTCTCATTCCACCTAAAGCTCCTTCCTCACCTGTACCCTTTTCATCAAAGGCTAAAGAGAGTTTGGTTCCAATGAGGACTCCTCACCTCACTGCAGATCTGATGCTGAAAACAAAGTCCTTCAGGCATCCTGCTTATTCATTCTAACTGGGTGCTCCTTGCAGCTGGCTGTGACTGGTAGAACTTGGTGGATCTTGGGGTTCTAGTAAAGACAACAATCTAGATCCAGCAACTCTGAAGTCTGCCTGCCTCTGCGATATTGGATTTCCCCATATGGTGCTGATATCTAATTTCCATCTGCAGCATGGGATGAGAACAGCAGCCCATGGGATTTACTTAAAGTCCAATTGAAGACAGTGACAGTTACTTGCAAATAAAGGTACCGAGGATTGGGCTGTTTTAAGTACTGCCATCTGAACGCTCTGAAGTAGTATATAAATGTTAAGTGTTATTAAGTGAGCAAACTAGAAGCAGAATTTATTTGCTCTGTTTCTTTCCATACTTCATCATGTTCAGTGCAGGAATGATGTTGCACTAAATGTACTGCAACAAGAGTAAGAAGAGAAGGCTTTTTCCATTTAATAAAAGGACTTGTTGAAGTCAGTGTAATGGCTTATTTAAAAGAAGTGTTCATACAATATAAGTGAAGAGCAATTACAGAGAAATGCTTATTTTCTTGCAAGTTAGAATGTTTGTGGAACACCACAAAGTACAAAATAGGGCTCTTAATCTTGTTGGTTATCTTGGAAGCTTCAGTATTTTTTTTAAAGTATATAAATATGTAAGTACTATTCATTTTGGAGGGGAATATTAGAATGCTGTAAAATTCCCTTTTCATTTCAGCCTGTTGTAAATAAACTGAACCTTTACAGTAGGTTTTTGTCAGGCTCCCAGAAAGACAATTTTATTTTATAGCACATCCTAGACTGACAGCCAGAAACTGTTCTGCACCACCTCAGTACAAACAAAATTAGCTTCTCACAATATTTTTGCAGATGTTAAAGGTCATTAATAGAATGAAACCAGATGACTAAAGCAATACATTTGGAATGATTGGGTTTTATTTTTCTCCCTAGCTTAAAGACACAGAGTCCCCTTTTCATGACTACTTGGCTGCATTTCAATTTTTTTTTATTAAAAAAAGCCATTTAATGGTTTCCAAAACCATAAAAGTAAAAGTGTTGGTATATGTATATCTTGGCTTATATAGTCTTCCTTGTGTGACAGTTCAGGGATTTTTACAGGGATGGATATAATATTAACTGTTCAGACAACACTCTGCTTTAACAATTGCTCGATATCTATATTCTGACCAAGGTCAAATGTTCTTCAGTGATCCAATCAAACAGTATGATGCCTAGGATATTACTTGATGTAAAATTAAAGGAGAAGATCTGTTTCAAAACAAGGAATTTCCATTTATGTAATTGTGCAATTGGGTTAATTGTTGCAGTTGAAATGACTTAAGGCTTTCACAGAAATTCCAGATTCAAAACCTGCTTAAATCAGCGTCAGTTATTTTAACGATATTTACTACAGTAATGTGATCTGAAGCAAAAAACTAAAAAATGAATAAATAAAAACATTTCCCCTGCTCTAGTGATTTCTTGTGGGTGTGGGGCTTCTGATAAACATATGAAGGTGCCCCTCACAAGGTCTTTCAACTGAGATGGGTGCAAGGAATGTGATTGTCTTCTCAGGTGATCCTTCAGGTATTCTGGACCCAAGTTGTTCAGGGCTTTGTATATAAGAACCTTGAATGTGGCCCATGAGAAGCTGGTGGTGTTGTTTTTGAAGAGGCACCACATTCTGTTGGCTGTTTGCCTCCAACAGCAGGTTCAAAGTCAGTTTATTGGCACTCACTCAGCCCACCACTGCATTAAGTCACTTGTCTAGGATGTGCACACCCACTGCTGATTCAGAGGTCAAGAAAAAAGAGAGCAGTGCATGTCATCGGTATACTGGTGTCACCATGCTCCAAAACATCCAGTGACTGCTCCCAGCAGCTTGATGTTGATGTTAAATAACATTGGGTGCAAAAGGGTGCCCTGCAGGAACATGGGGAAGCATGGCCCTACTATTTCTATTGCAGTTTTTCTGCTCCTCCCTATATAACCAGTTCCTGAAAGCAACAACTGGAGATGTTTGCTTGGTCCCTTGCCAGTTGTGCAGCTGAAATGAAGAAAGTTAACCAAGAGTGGGCTTTTGTGCGAAATTACTATGAGCTCCATTCAGTTCTCGTTCTGAAAACAAATTCGGTATGTTCAGAATGTGCTTACAGACACCCCTCAGAAGTTGTGGTTTGTAGATAGTTGGATGCTTGTAAAAAAGCAAAGTAGATCCAACAAGTCTGCCCGTGTCTGGGATGATTCCACTTTCTCAAAAGAAATAAGGCCAGCATTCTATGTTCTATATTGTCTATGTACAACAACTGGAGAGAATTATTCCAATAATATGAAGATACTTTTGTACTCAAGTGTGACTGACTAGATAGGACAGCTTTTGTAGGGGGGAAATTCTAGTCTCTAATTATCCAGATCAGTGGATATTAAAATTGGGAAGAGGGAAAGGGCTCCTGGAATAATTGAAAGTGATTTCCCTTTTTGCTTTGCTTTCTCTTTACATTTATCTGGGAGGACTGTGTAACGTTTGAATTCTGAGCAGCTCTGACAAACATCTGGGTTTTAGTGTAGATTTCACAATGGATGGAAAAACCAGGGAAAGATACATTAATTTAAAAGACTGGCAGCCAAATTCTACACAATGGTACCTGGGTGTAAGCCCTGTTGAGTTTAATGAGACATATTTGGAAGTATGTATGTATGTATGTTTAGGACCGCAGACACGATTACATCATGGAATCATAGAATTGTAGAGTTGGAAGGGAAGGGATCCCAAGGGTCACCTAGTCCAACCCCCTGCAATGCAGGAATCTCAGCTAAAGCATCCGTGACAGATGGGCACCCAACATCTGATTAAAAACCTCCAAGGTAGGAGAGCCCACAACCTCCCAAGGGGCCATGCAATATTTACAAAGAAAAGGATATACAATATATCTATATATATATGCAATATATACAATGTGTTGCAAAATTGCTATCACATACAACAACATATTGTAAACTACGTGGTACCTTGGTTTTCAAATGTCTCGGAAGTTGAACATTTCAGTTTTCAAATGCCGAAAACCTGGAAGTAACTGCTTTGGTTTTCGAATGCATCAGGGGGCAAGCCAATTGTGGCTGGCAGTGGTGTGTTGTAGTGTTGCTTGCTTTGATAAATGTAAGCTGTCCAAAGAAACTTTTATCATGCGGTACAAAACATAAGCAATATAATCACTTTCAACCATACATAAAACAAATAGCAACATTAAAAAGTTGAGTCAAAATTTATTAGCAGACAACTGAAATAAGTAAGTCTTAATCGCTCTGTGAAAGACAAACGACAATGGAGCCAGGGAGATCTTCCTTGGAAGAACCGCATAGCTTAGGTGCCTCTACAGAGAAGGCCCGATCTGTTACACTTGTCTGCCTCCCAAACTTTGGTGGTGACAAGCAGGTTGAAACTTCCTCTCACCACGTAAAAACACACCTCGCATTCAGATTTCACATGCTTGCTATGAGGCACTCTCATGAAACTCAGCATGTGGATTTTGAAGCGTAGTTATTTTTAGATATTCTTCGTTTTAGAAAAGCTATGGAAATGTATGTCAGACAATTACCTCTTATTATTTTGAAAGCAAAGGGATTAGTGACTTTGTCATGCATGCAGAGCCAGACCACCTGTGAGGTGGGGTGAGGCAGCCATACCCTGCAACATTTCTCTGATGAAAATAGGGATGTCCTAAACAACAACAACAACAACAACAACTTCATTATTTATGCCTCACCTATCTGACTGGGCGGTACCAGCCACTCTGGGAGGTTTCCAACCTATATAAAAACATAATAAAATTATGCAGGGCTGCCTTCTGATGTCTTCTAAAGGTTGTATAGTTACTTCTCTCCTTGGCTCGGGTGCCACATGATTCATTTATCCAATGAAAATAGGGACATTCTGGGATCAAATCAGAAACCAGGATGGCTTCTGTAAATCTGGGACTGCCCCTGGAGCATAGGGATATTTGGAGGGTCTGGGCAACTGCAACAGGTGGCAGACCCACAAGAGGGGCACCTCCCCATGCCACTATTTCTGCTGCTGTCAGAATACCCACCAAGTTTCAGTGAGAGGGGAACGTTCTGGTGAGTGGTTTTGCTGCTCATCTTCCCCTCTCCTGGAGCACGGAAGATGAGTGGCAAGACCTTGCAGACTGCTCTTCCTCTTTCCAAGTTCTGCAAAAGGGGGAAGTGGTGGGGTGGGGGGGCAGTACAAGCCCTCCCCCGGAACATTCACAAGGGATCTAAAGCAGGAAAGAGAGTGATTTCGCCCCCCCTTGCCGTTTTTCTAAAATAGCATCCCTTAGCACGCAAAACTTCTGATAATAACTTCACAAAAGACTTCCAGATGTTTTCCAGCTTTTTAATTTATTATGTATTCCATTTTCATTGCTATGATAAAGATGTGTTAAAAACCAAGTTTACTAATTTGTCAATAATAATTTGTTCTGCTTCCCTTAATCTCAAGACAACAATTTGTATCACAAATGATAGGTGTTGCACACTTTACAAACAGATTGTGGCCAATATGTATATTATAGATGTATGAACAGGACTCCACTAATGAATTGTCAAATGATGAAATAGCTGGATGTAGACAGACCGAATATACCTCATTTCCTTAGATGGTTCATTGCATATTACTTTGTGAGGGATATGCCAATTATTATTTTGTTAGTGTCAGGATTATTTAGCTTACAAAGGAGATCAGTGTGAACTCATTCAGCAAATATAGTAGAAAGAAAAAGTTTACACATTGTGATGACTTCCAATTAAAGAACATGCAAATAATTGAGATAATTCAGAATTAACACACTATGTGAATAATACAGGAATTACATGGGAAAATATATTATATGTGACTGAGAACTTAATTGAATACAAGGTGTGAACTACTTCACGGCGATCTTGAATGAACTAGGATGCAAATATCCCTGTACATTTTTATGAATAAATGTTTTAAGGCAAAAAGATGCAAGTAGTTTCCATTAGTTAGCAATAGCATAATTTTACATGATTAGCCCAATCCAAACCCAAGATCTGGTATCTGAAATACAGTCATACCTCAGGTTGCGAACGGGATCCGTGAGAGAGACACGCTCGCAACCTATAGCTCCACATCTGTGCACGCTCGTGACACGATTCAGCGCTTCTGCTCATGTGTGTGATGTCATTTTGTGCTTCTGCGCATGCTTGAGCACTGAAACCCAAAAGTAACCCACGGAGCGCAACCCAAAAACACACAACCCGCAGCATTCGCAACCCGAGGTATGACTGTAGGCAAATCTTGGGCTGTCCCGGCTGAGCTGGGGCAGAACTCTCTCATCCCAGATTAGCTGGGGCTTAGCTATTCGAAACTTCTTTTGGGTCAGTCACTGGGCATAAACAGTGGTGTAAGTCAAACTCTGCCAGGCTGAGGCCAGCTCAGCAGTAGCCCCACTTCTAAATGGAGTTTGGACTAGGGCATATTCCACCCTAATGGCGTGGGGGGGCTAGCTCGTGATGAGCCCGCAAAAAGGAAATGGATTTCATGGGCAGGTGCTTGGGGGCCGCAAGAGATTGCTTTTTCAAAATTGCCGGGGGGAGGGGCGTTTGAAACCAGCCCGGGGGGACTTTGGACATGCCTGCTCTAGATATTTTGGACTACAGTTTTCATCACCCCTGACCATTGACCATACTCACTTGGAGTGATGGGAGTTGTAATCCCCCAAATCTGGAGGGCACCAGGATGGGGGGAGGCTGTATTACATCATCAAGGATGCTCCAAAGAATCCTTCTCTTGCCTGTTGCTCCTCTTGTCTGAAATGCATTCTGATACTTAAGCTGGGTTTGAACCCCTCCTTCTTGCTTCCCTACTTTTACTCTTATGATCATTAGGCTGTTCTACATTACAGTTTCCTAGAAGCTACAGAAATGCACTTCCTAGACATGGCAAAATGGCCACATCATGCTTGTATGGTGGATGGCTCTTGTAGTAGAGCATGAGACTCTTAATCTCAGGATCGGGGGTTCGAACCCCACTAGAGGGTCCCTTCCAACTTTATAATTCAATGATTCAATGAAACTGCTTCTGCATGTTTGCCTGAAGAAGAAAGCTTCCACTGATGTCAATGGAACATTCCCTCCCAGGGCTAATAGCAGCCAAAGGAGAGGGGGCTTCACTGTAGTTCCAGCAGTGGGGAAGGGTTAAATGTCCCCTCATTGCCAAGTGCAATCTTTGGGCTCCCCTACAGTGGATGATTTTATATAAAAAATATTATATATTATTAATTTTAAAAATACCATACATGTCAACTGCTTTTACGCAGTTGACATCCCAGCTGGACCTTAGAGTAAAAGCCCCAGCTGCCCTATTGAATGGCCAAGGAAATGCTGTATTGCAGAAAGTGACCCGTATATCATCTCAACAGTTAACCTATATTCTACAGAGCTGAAACTTGCATGTTTTCAATATTTAAGGATGCTATTTATTCTGAGAGTTAACAAGAATGTTTTTCATCAATACACATGACATTCCATGTAACTTGCTTAATAATATATATGCTATTCAAACAGACTGTCAACAGCTTTACTGTGGAGACTTTTTTTTCCAATTGATTCTACTACGAATCCTTCAGAATCACAAGCAAAGCAGCTGGAATCACCATCTGAGCATCCCTTCATTTGCATTCAAAGCGTTTATTCACTTAAGAGCTTGGAAGAAGCTAAAAGAGTAGAGGGAAAATCTAATAAAGAAAACACAGTAGTGGGCTTGGTCACTGCACTACACTTTGTATGGTGTAGCACTGTATGCTACTAGTGGTACTGGAATGATGATCTCTGTTTTCCAGGAATATTTACCTTTCACTTGTTGAGGATGGATAAAGGAAAAACCTCACATCCTGTTCTGCTTCACTGCAACCTCAGAATGAGTTGCATCAGGAGTTCTTATAAGGAAAAGGCATTTGACAACTGTAAGGGCTGTAACTGGCTGGTGGCAACCAGCTGGGAAGACATTTCATTCATTCAAAAAATTTCTATGTTGCTGTTCAAGTCTGTGGAACCAAGATGGAATCTCAGGGGAAAGCATAGCTATGAAATTTGCTTGCGTTTTGAGCAAGCTGGTCTGTTTATGGAAGGTATCTATCAGTGGAGGAGGTGAGAGTCAATTCTCAGCAATTCTCTCTTCCTTTGGATTCATCAGACGAGAAGTGGGGTTGGTTTTTTGGGGGGGGCAGGAGGGGGTTTGCTGGAAATTGTCTCTTTCCCATTTCCATTCCTCCCATCACCATAGGAGAAAGCTCTGCATACCACCCATTTATCGTTTCCTCTCTGCTTCCATGACTCATCTGAGTTCAGCCACTAATTACCTAATCATCACAACACATGTGCCTGCAACTGCCTTTAAACATATTGTTTTGGACAAGCAAAATGAAAAGAAAAAAGAGTAACCACTGTACTAAATCAAGACCGCAACACAACACATGCACACAGTGCTTACAGTGCAAATACATGCACTGTAAATGTTGGTTAGTGTTTGGAAGAGGCTAATGCAACATGTCAGCGTTCCTGGAAACAGCAGACAACAAGGCAGAGTGCTTTCACACTTCCTTGATAGGATTTATGAAGGCCTTAACCAACATAACAGCAGTGACTCTGAACGCTGCTTGCTGACTTTCATCATACACTGCAGCCCATATAAATAAAGACAACGAACCTGGCTCGGGCTAACTGATCCTCTCTTCAAGTGAGCAAACACAGCGTTCAGCAAAGGTTTGTATCAGAAACAGTTTCTGTTCCGCAGCAGATCATAGAAGCAAAAAATAATTCCGCTCTCAGCATGAGGCAGCTGGAAAAGAAGTGGTGTTGGAAGTGCTCAGGACAGGGGGGAGGGAGGGAAGGACACAAAATTCAGTCCTGAAAGTAGCTATTTCTCCAGATAACGTCTAACTGATTGATTGATTGGCTGCATTTATGTACCACTTTCCTGCCAAGACAACCAAGGCAGCTCGCAATTTTAACATCCTAAAGCAAATAGGTTAATAAAGCATATCTAGAGCAGCAGAGTCCTCTCAGGCCAACTATTGACACAAGTGCCGAGGTGTGGGGTCTCAGGATGCATAGGTCTTAAGTAGTCCATTGGAAGGTGGGTTGGGCCTGGCCTTACAGTTCCGTCGGGCCTTGGCACAGTGACAGGAGAGAATTGAATAAATTCCCCAGCAGCCATTCATACACACTGCAGGGCATGCTCTCATCATGCGTGCACCAGCCACAGGGCGTCTGCATGACACATCCATAACACCCCACAGGGTACACGAGTGACAGCAGCATGCCATGGGGCATGCATACACAGCATGAGCACACCACGAGGCATGTTGATGTCATGCACACACATTGTGGCCCTGGGGGCCCCTCAATCACAGGGGCAAGGCAGCATATGTGTTGAAGAGACAGTTGTATGGAGAGCTGGAGAGCAGGATAAAAGGGTGTTTAGAGGATTTTTTAGAGGGGGCTCCCCACATGATTTCACTTATGTGCACCGGGGCTGCAATGTAACCCCCGTGCAAATGGGGAAACACCTGTACTTAACTCCTAGACCCTTTATTGCCTCTGCACATGTCATTCATCTAAGGATTTATGGACAAGAGTCACAAGCCTCATAAGTCTACCTTAATTTCCTCCCTGAATTTCCCCCCACCAGCTCTATTCCCTTCTCCTCAATTTTCTGCCATTCCTGATACAATTGTTATACAGTGTACTGTAAATGGAACAGGCATATGGAGCTGTGGAAGGCAGGAATAAGTACTAAGGAGAGGGCATGGTGTATAGGAATAATAACAACAATATTAATTTTGGCTGTAAGATCCTGCTTTTGGGTTTGTGGGCCCATGCCCCATTTTAAGCAGCTTATCTGCTGGCACAGCAATTCTTAGGATGGAGCAGTAATTACTTAAATAAATCATAAAAGAGAGAAAGAGAGAGAGTGAGTCTATAAGTAGCCAATGTGCAATGTGCCTTCTCCCAGAACCCACATTTGTGCAATGAAAACAAAAAGCAATACCAGAACATTCCCATTAAGGTAGCATTTGTGCAACATGAGTCTTAATGAATGCTTTCAATAAAAGGTCTTATTTGCTCACTCTGTAAGTGAGCAGTATTCCACTTTGCTAGGATTAGGAATAAAACCCAAATAAATACTCCTTTCCTCTCTTGCTCCACACACACACACACACACACACACACACACACATATGCTACAAGACAGGCCATCTTGCCAAATGTCATCCTGCCAAAAAAACAAGTTAATGCTACAACATCAGAGTGATCAAGTTGTCAGTTTGTATGAAATGGAGCTTCATGCAAAAGGCACTGTTTGGAAATAACTCTGTACCAATTAGAAAAGACTGAATCAGAGTGCTGTCGTTTCACATTTCTAAATGTTAATGATTTAACTCCAGGAATATGAGGAGGGGGTTGTTTAATATAAGAAAAATTGAAATTCTTCATATCATTTATATAACTCATGATCAAAATGAGACCAAAATGGTTTCCTGTACCCCATTTCAGATGAACTGAAACGCACAAGGTAATTGACAATGCTACCTCTGAAAAGATCAAAGGTACAGTTATCTGTGTGCAGCAATTCAATTTGATATAGCAAGATTGCTAGTCAGAAAAGATCATTAATTTTTTTATTGGCAAACTTCTCTGTTGAGGGAAGGGGGGGGGGAAGCCTCCAGAACATACTTTGATAATGCCATGTTTCTCAATCTCAGGTAGGTTGGAAATTATTATTTTGATTTAATTTCCTTTAAATAACTTTGCTATTTGGTGGGTATTACGTGAAATCTGGGTTGTGGAGTAAAAACAGAAGCCTAAAACCATATAAAGTTTTAAGACCTCTTCATAAAGGTAAAGGTAAAGGGACCCCTGACCATTAGGTCCAGTCGTGAGCAACTCTGGGGTTGTGGCGCTCATCTCACATTATTGACTGAGGGAGCCGGCGTACAGCTTCCAGGTCATGTGGCCAGCATGACTAAGCTGCTTCTGGAAAACCAGAGCAGCACACAGAAACACTGTTTACCTTCCCACTGTAGCAGTACCTATTTATCTACTTGCACTTTGACGTGCTTTCGAACTGCTAGGTTGGCAGGAGCTGGGACCGAGCAACAGGAGCTCACCCCGTCGCGGGGATTCAAACTGCCGACCTTCTGATCAGCAAGCCCTAGGCTCTCTGGTTTAACCCACAGCACCACCCGTGTCCCTTAAGACCTCTTCATACATACATACAGTGGTATCTCGGTTTATGAACACAATTGGTTCCGGAAGTCTGTTCATAAACTGAAGCGTTCATAAACTGAAGCGAACTTTCCCATTGAAACAAAATAAAAAAATTCCTTCAGTAGCACCTTAAAGACCAACTAACTTTATATTTTGGTATGAGCTTTCGTGCGCATGCACACTTCTTCAGATACACATGAAAGCTCATACCAAAATATAAACTTAGTTGGTCTTTAAGGTGCTACTGAAGGAATTTTTTTATTTTGCTTCGACTCAGACCAACACGGCTACCTACCTGTAACTTTCCCATTGAAAGTAATGGAAAGTGGATTAATCCGTTCCAGACGGGTCCGCGGCGTTCATAAACCGAAAATTCATAAACCGAGGTTCCACTGTACGTACATACATACATACATACATACAAGAACATGTGAGGACCAACTGAGCAAGTGATGGGAGCAGATCCAACCCATTTTCCTTCACTGAGTGGAAGGGCTGGATAATGCAGCTTTCATGATTCTGGGGAGGTGTTGATGCACAGTCCGCTGAATACACTTAAAAGTACTTTACAGACTTTCCATCTCAACTTAGAAAATTTGGGAGAGAGCAGGTGCATGCAAGTATATTGTGGGCAGGGGCAGTGTGTTTTCCCTCAACCTCTTCACCAGTTCCAGTCCCCAATGCATTACTTTAGAATCCCTGAGAAAGGATTTGGTCTTGACTAATTTAAGCCCTATTGCTTCAGAAGGGACTTTAAACTTACAGAATTTGGCTGCATCAAGCCCAAAATATTTTGTATGTTCAGAGAAAACACTTGTTATTATTCTTAATTTGATTTATTACCTGTCCTTCGCCATAAGGGTGTAGCCAGGGTGGGATACAATGTAAATATACAACATTAAACTAACTTAAACAAACAATTGATAGTCAAGATGGATAGATATAATGTCAATGGCCAGGATAAATTATTTCAAAGTTTAGGATCTGCAAAATGTTTTTCAAGTGTCACACTTCATTGCGCTATGATTTTCGTTATCCAGACAGCTCAATAAAATGTAAAACCTTCACATGTATTTGCTGTAAATATATATGTAAATACATACACACACACACACACACACGTACATGAGGGGTGGGGAATCAGAGGCCCTGCAGATGTTGCTGGACTACAATTCCTATCATCCCTGACCATTGATGGTGACTCATGGGAGTTGGAGTGTAACAGCATTTGGAGCGCCATGCATTCCACAGCCATGCTGTACATACCACAACTTTGTTTATCTTCCTAATTGTAATTGTGTCAGAACTGTGAAGTTTCCCTCCCCCCTTGCGATAGCTCATTAACAACTGAAATGAGTAAAAGAAACAGAAAGTAACACCTCGGTTCTAAATGCTATATGTTAAGTCCTGTTGACAACTCTGGGTAAACCTATAATAACCTCATATTTTTCAGATGTGTCATTGTTGGTACAGTCATTAGCAGTGCTTTTCCCCCTAGGTGCCTAATACTCATCATGTTCCTCCCCCCTTTTCTCTCTCTCATACACACAATTTTTCCTGTCCCCCCTCAATTAATTAAAGCCCCTCTTTGCACCCCTCCCCCTTCTTCAACCTCTCCCCCACCCTGCCCTGCCTGCTCTTCACACCCACCCAGCATCCTTGCCTCTGCCCCACCCTGCGCTTGCCTCTATGGCATGCCCCAGCCACAGAATGGAGGACGGTGGCGCTAGCAGCAGAGGCAGCAACCTCCTCCCCCTTCTCTCTCTCTCTCTCTCCCTTCTCTCCCTCTCCCCCTCCTTGCAGGCATGAAAAGAGCAAGCAGAGATGAAAGGGAAGTGGCGCTTGCACCCGCCCAGCCACTTATGCCGCAGTGAGGCAGTGGCATAGCGGCATGTCCAGGGAGAGAGCGTGCACTGCAGGCAGCCGAGGGGGAGCGGTGCCACCTGTTGACTGGGAGTGGCAACTGAAAAAGGGCTTCCTTCTCCTCGCCGCCTCCTCAGCATGCTGCTTTTCGCACACACCCCCCCCCTTTGCTTGCTTGCTCTCCCAATCCTCCGTTTACCTTATCACAAGATCTGAAAAGAAAAATAAGGCACTTCGTACCCTTGAGTACTGCCAGGGGGGGGGGAAGCACTGGCCATTATAGAGTAAGCTGGCTTTCCTTGGAGTCTGGTTTGTATGGTACTAGCCTCTCGTTTCATAAGAAGGAAAAGTCTTAAATCTTGACATTTCCAAAACACACTGTAAAAATGGATGAAGATCCCAGTTTAAAAATCCACTCTGGTTTTGTTGGGCAATGCTTCTTGGAAATGCTCAGTTGATGGATCTGTCACACACCAAAAAATGACACCTTTTCAAAGCACTGTATTTTATTTTGGGAAAACAGAGGAGTACAAGGTTATGGCTCTGTAATCTGGTATTAAACTAGAGCATCAAACCCAGCACACAAGAAAAGACTACTGGGAGATGTCTACAACTGATCTCCCCGCCTTGTGAGGCTTAAGATTACATAAACACGTTCTCTTTCATTTAACCTCCTCAAAGCCTGTCTCTTTGAATCAGAACTCATGTTGGCCACTCCAAATTATTGAGACACAACTTATCTACAATAGACTGCTCCAAAGATTACTGACAAATTATAAGCAATTTCAGCTGCCTGTAAATGTTTCCTGTGGATCATTTTGACTGACCTTGAGATCAACCTTAAGCAACATGGATATTTGTCTTTTCATATATTTCCCCAGTGGATATGAATATCAGTTGTATTAAAAATGATGGATGGTGGCAATTTCCTATTAATTTCGATTAACACACACACACCTTTAACATTTTTGATGTTGACCACCAAAAAAGAATGACTGTATTTCAGGTGAATGTTTTGTTTGGCAGACTTTGTGTAAACAAGGTTTGAATGATCCCTTTGAATAGTTAGGGAGGTGGGGAGCACCATTGGCAATTGTCCTAGAATTACAAATAGTTTGAGAAGGCAATGAAATCACCTATTCAACAGAAGCGATTGCCAGACACTAGGAGGAAAAAGAAATGCTTTCTTTCTTTCCCCCTAAAAAGAGTGAACCAATAGATACCTCCTCCTAAGAAACCTGAGTTTGCAACATGTGTATGATAGAATTGCTGCTATTTGAAAATAAAATGGCATTCATAATTTTTCAGCTTTGTTCACATGCTGGACCAAGGGATGTGGCAGGAGAGTTGCAATTCTTTATCCCTAACATGTCTGATCTACGTACTCCCGGAGCTACCTTGCCTCAACATATACATAACGTGAACTGATATCCATTCATTATATAAATATTATATATGCTTATTAAATATAGGCCCAGCCCAGACCTTATTCAGGGACAGAAGGGATGGAGTTCAAGATTGTGCTATGAAAAAAAGTTTCCTATGGTCAAGCATTCCATTTTGTCAAATGGAACAATCCCCCCATTCTCCTTCTGCATAGTTCTGGGGATTCTCCTGACCTGCACCAGAGCCAATTGACCAGAAGGCTCCACAGGCCAAGTTTGGCTGGTGGCTCATCTGAAAACAGAGCATGTCATGGCTGTGTCATGGGGACATGGTGGAGGATGCCTAGGATTCATTGGACAGACAAGCATGGTGGGAATATACTGACATCACATTGAGAACCAGTGTGGCATAGTGTTTAGAGTGGCAGACTAGGACCTTAGAGAGCAGAATTCAAATCCTCACTCAGCCAAAAAGAGTACTAGGTGACATTGGGCTGGTCACTGTCTCAGTTTTATCTATCTCACATGGTTGTGAGCTCAATAGGGAAGAAGACCCATGCATACCACTTTGGGGCCCCTTGGAGAAAGGTGTCAATTTAATCAGAAATAAAGTAAAATAAATTTCCCTCTGTTGAATCCAGTGGGATCGAACAGGGGCAGGGCTGATGCTGAGGGCTGGAGGATCCCTGGCTGTATGCAAATACTTCTCGATTGTTTTAGGTACATTTATATTGAAGACTAAACTGAGAATTATTATGCAGAACTAAAATATTCAATCTATGCTTTATATTTCCACCCCTCCTGGGGTTGATTTACAGTGCATTTATTATTTCAGAGGTTAATGACAACTGATGCTCCAAACTTGTCGTGGATCTTTGTAGTTTTATGCAGCTAATAGCAATGGCTATGAAATAAGCTCTCTCTCTCTCTCAAGCTCTCTCTCTCTGTGTGTCTTTCATAAAAAGCTTCTTTTAAGCCTGAAGGCATAGTCTGTGATAAAATAAATGTTACAGACATAGAGCCCCAATAGGCAGGCCCAGAGTCATTGTGATGTATCTTGATAGTCTCTCTGTTACCTCTAATTCAGATATATTCATATACAAATATAAATGTACCACCTTCCCCAGAGCTTCAAACAGATATCGGAGAGTCAAGCTGAGTTCTTTCCCTTCTATGCATCATCATCAGTAATAAACTCTCTGCAGGCCAGATGAAGGCCTCAGGCCAGGTAATTGGAATATAACATTTCTGATAGCACATAAAAATGAATAGTATCTAGCTCATTTTCTCCTAGCTGGGTTACTCAGCAACTAAGAAGACAAATCTCTTAAATGAAAGGGGAGGGGGCACACAATGCAGAAGGAAAAAGGGGCCCAATTTAAGAAATTGTGTTGACTCTGAGGTCCACATCATTTCTATATATGATATACTGCAGCATAGCACAGTGTAATAGTACCACATGCCTTTTCTTAAGTTTCTCCGGCTCTTGGGACTTTTGCCACATTGTAACCCAGCCCCCTGCCACACTGTATCACCCCAGGCCACACCTCTCACAAATTCTGCTTTTCACCATCAAGAATATGTCCTTGAACTGGCATCCCCAAACTGCGGCCCTCCAGATGTTTTGGCCTACAACTCCCATGATCTCTAGCTAACAGGACCAGTGGTCAGGGATGATGGGAATTGTAGTCCAAAACATCTGGAGGGCTGAAGTTTGGGGGTGCCTGTCCTTGAACTTTAACAGTGTTTGCCTGGTCCTAGAGAGGGGTATTTAGAAACCAGCCTACCATACAAAAGTAAAGTTTACAACTGTTGCTCTGCTGACTTTTGCCTGTGGCCCCCTACATCTGGAAATGTGGTCTCTGGGCGCTTGTCCAGACGTAATGAAGCCTCAGGATTCCCCACCCCATAACAGCAGCAGATAGTACGCTACACTATGAGAACTTCCCTTCCATTGCATGATCCAGAAATTTCATGCCCTGCACCACCAAACTGCAAGCGATCCGCTCAAATGTGGCAAGGTGCTGTGATAGGTAGAAGTGTGAGCAATTTAAGAGTGCCTCATCCAGAATACAATTACTGCACATAAACACTTGTGTGAGACTTGGAATTTACTAAAGTTGTAAAGAATCCTGACTACTAATATGCATTCAACTTCCATGTTGTACCTCTGCACTCCTGACCTTTGCCTGGTGGTGTTTCTCTTGACACTGCTGGCAACTGTGTTAATCTTTATGGCTATGGTTGTATTAGAAGAATAATGGGAATAATGTCTTCACTAGATGTCTTTTTCCTTGGGCATCTGTGTACTGACTTTGCCGCTATCCAGGCTTTCCAAATAGCATGATTGTTTCAAGCTCAATGAGACAAGTTACAATGAGACAGAGGATGAAGCCTTAGCATGAAGATGTTAGGATCTCCTACTCTCGAGTAGGACCCTGGCAGAGACACATGCCCAACTGGCATGTTCCCTCTCTCCTGGTCAATCGTTCGGGAACTTTCTCCAGCCCAAACATCACAGCAACTGATGCCAACTGACATCAGTACACTCAGGGATCCGCAGAGTGTTCGCAATTGCATAACAGACCTCAGCAACGCAGCAATAATTATTTTATTTACATATAAACACACATGGAGCACTGCAACATGGGTCCCTCTCTCTCTAGCATCAGACAGCAAAGCAAAAATGAACAAAGGACAATAGTCCCACTTCAGGAAACACGGTAACACAAACATCCTGTCTTCGTCACATCCCACTCTGTGGAATGAAACCATATACCATCATGTGATAGACAACAATTCCATGACAGCAGACACGGGGAATGAATCTTCAACAGAAGACATATGTTAATATTTAAACCATTGCAGAAGTGGCTTGATACCATCTTTGAGCCCTGAAAACAAGCACATACATTCTTCCTGGAACAAGTTCTGGGGTAAAATTATATGATTTTTTTTCATGATCCATGCATGTTGGGTGCCTATAGGTGCCTATTGGGTACCTCCTGTGATATCACCAACATGCTACAAGTACCAATTCCTGCAGTCGTTTCCCTCCAGGTTTTTTTTTATAATTTTTTTATCATAGTCTATATCTGTGTTGGATTTGAAATGGTTTTTATATAAGAAATTATTGGACTGTGTCCAACACTGTAGCTCTACTAACCTACTGTTGTTAAGTCACTAGAAAGTAATTCATAAATGGAAGTAAATAATTAATTAAAACAAATATTTTTGCAACTTTCAAGGGTTTGTGATCCCCACCTTCCCGAATATGAAGGTAAATGTATATGCAGAGCAATGCCTCTTAGGTAAGCTTCACTGCCATCATTTCACATCACATGCTAGCAATATGTGCAGGTATAGAAGAAGTGCAAGGGTAGCTGGACATTTTGGGGAAGTTTTGCCATTTACTCAGTGGAACCGGCTTTCTTGTTCAGCCTGGTAATCCATTTCAGTAAACGCTTCTTTCCAGCTGTGTCAGGCTTTGCCACCACTCTCACAGATGCTTGTCTAGGACTGCATGCTTACTGGGTTGTAGAGAGAGGTCTAGGTATTGAATCCCATGAGCCAAACTCAGGATTTGCTTATACAGCAATACCAAAACACACAAAGGCTAAACCCTGTCTACCTGATTGCAGTTACATTACATGCATCTGCATTCTAAATAAGGGTTTTTAATATAGGAGTCTGATGCATAGCTGTCAAGTTTTCCCTTTTCTCACGAGGAAGCCTATTCAGCATAAGGGAATTTCCCTTAAAAAAAGGGAGAACTTGACAGCTATGGTCTGCAATAAAATGTCATTCATGTTTGTAATTTAGTTCTAACAACATTAATATTTATTGCAAGAAATATAGCTGATATACATTTACCCAGAATTACATGCTACACTTTTCTTCCCAGTCAGAGAAACCACAAATCAACCAGTATTGCACCCCCCCGCCCCTCTCTGAGCAGCTTCCTCACAATTCTTCCATAGGCCATGCTAACTTAATATATCAGTAGAACAAAGCTGGGCTTTATGATGCTATCCAGACACATAGAGTCTTTTGGAACAAAACAGAAATGAAGCCTGGTGTGTTATCTGGCAGCAACTCATAGTAACTGTTCAGTTTTCAGCGGACATAATTTTTTTTGACAGAGCCAAAGAAATCTTATGAAAATAATCCTGCCATATTCTCATTAGAATGTAACACAGCAGCCTCTGAGAGTTCAAACACAATGTTACACGCCACCCCAATCTCTGAGCGGTGTGAGATTCCAGGGGTACCAGGCGCACTTAACCAGGGTCTGTGTTTCCTTTAGGACAGTGAGGCACAGCAGAGACTGTGTTGTCTTTATGACATGTGGTTTATTAACACATATATACAATCTAAAGCCTACATGGAAAAGTCCACATCATTACTCCCCAAGAGGTTTCCGTTCCTCTCTGGAGTGCAGCCTTGCAGCGTAACAGCAAAAAGTCATGTCTCTCTTGTTAAGTGCAGTTGTTTAATTGTACATTGAAAGGGAAAACAACTCTGTGTATGTCTGTATGCATATTGCTGAAAGCATGGTATGGAAAGTCCCATGGAGCTAAACAAAAGTTCAATACTTAGTTGAGAATGTATCTCTGCTACCTGTCACAGGGCTACTTAGATGACATTGCAGACCTCCATTTTGGGTGTGTTAGTTGGTCTTTGTTCTGAAGCACCCGAGAAGAAAGTATGTGTGCTTAATCTCTCTCCAGGAAAACAGCCCTCAGGCTAATGGAGGCTGTTTGGAGAGACTTTTGCTTTTTACCTCTGGATAGAAGAAATTAATATTTCTAAGATGTTTTGCCTGTGTATTACGCAACTATTTGGTTGCAACATTATTTGTTTTATATCTGTTTTGAAGCAAGTTCTGACATTTCATTTTAACATACAAGTTCTAATTATATCCCAACTTTAACTAAACCCAGGCATTTAGCACCTTCAAACTTATAACAATATATACAATAAAGGGAGGTTGAATATTATTATTATTTGGCTGAACAAATGTGAGGAAATTAAATGGATTGTACCTATGAAAGCTGTTTGAACATCTATCCTGTTCACATTACTAACTTATTTAGAGCAAATATTCTGGAACCAATAAAACTCTAGTTATAGAAGACAAGGTAGTGATTGGACCAGCTATCCCTAATGTTACAATGCAACCCTTTAATTACCTAAACTTCTCCCTGCTTCCACTTATCCAGATAATATTTTGGAAAAATTGGGAGTTGCCAAATACTGGGAGATACATACCTGCCTGGCTGTTGTATGTTAAACAGGAACAAATGTCTTGGCATGGCAGGATAAGCTGTAGCTGAACATTAAATAAATATACATTCTTCTAGTGCTCATTTTCCTCCTGAGTTTATATTGGACTTCAGCTTACATGCTCATGCAATAATAAGCAATAGTACCATTTTTAAAATAACATTTTGTAATAAGCAAGGAGCCAAGGATTAAGTGCTGGTCACTAAAAAATTCATAACAAATTTTATATTGCCTATTTCCAAAGATCTCCACACATGTACACCATGCAATAGTGTGTGTGTGTGTGTGTGTGTGTGTGTGTCGAAAGTTATTACCTTATGGAAAGAAACAATTTTTTGCATACCCAGAGGACAGAAAGAGGAAGGCAGTATTTTGTGTGGCCCAACTACCTTGCACACATCAACATTTGCCAATTAGAATGGGCTCAGGCGTTACAGTCTTGGTCCAGTAAACCTTTTATATATTTAAAACATTTGTTCTTGCTGCCTCTCATCAGATCAGATTTCAGGGCAGTGTAAAACTAATGTAAAATGCAAAAACGTGCAATGTACACTGAGATATTGCATTTGCTTTAGCATTCCTGGGTAAATATGTATGTCTTAACCTAGTGCAGGCATAGGCAACCCTGGCTCTCCAGATGTTTCGGAACTACAACTCCCATGATCCCTGACCACTGGCCCTGTTAGCTAGGGATCATGGGAGTTGTAGTTCCAAAACATCTGGAGAGCCAAGGTTGCCTATGCCTGACCTAGTGCCTGGGTTTGTTTGTTTGTTTGTTTGTTTTGCGAAGTCGGCACCAGATCCACCTCTGCCGGGAGGATGCTGTATTCAAAAGTCAGGACACCATCACTGGGAAAGCCTAACACACTTACATTAAAGAAAGCACTGTTGGATCTCCTTGCTTGAATCTTCTGACTTGCAGATGGAGCTACAGAGAAAGGTTGTTGTTGTTGTTGTTGTTGTTGTTGTTTAGTCGTTTAGTCGTGTCCGACTCTTCGTGACCCCATGGACCAGAGCACGCCAGGCACTCCTGTCTTGCACTGCCTCCCGTAGTTTGGTCAAACTCATGTTCGTAGCTTCGAGAACACTGTCCAACCATCTCGTCCTCTGTCGTCCCCTTCTCCTAGTGCCCTCAATCTTTCCCAACATCAGAGTCTTTTCCAAGGATTCTTCTCTTCTCATGAGGTGGCCAAAGTATTGGAGCCTCTGCTTCACGATCTGTCCTTCCAGGGAGCACTCAGGGCTGATTTCCTTAAGAATTGATAGGTTTGATCTTCTAGCAGTCCATGGGACTCTCAAGAGTCTCCTCCAGCACCATAATTCAAAAGCATCAATTCTTCGGCGATCAGCCTTCTTTATGGTCCAGCTCTCACTTCCATACATCACTACTGGGAAAACCATAGCTTTAACTATACGGACCTTTGTCGGCAAGGTGATGTCTCTGCTTTTTAAGATGCTGTCTAGGTTTGTCATTGCTTTTCTCCCAAGAAGCAGGCGTCTTTTAATTTCGTGACTGCTGTCACCATCTGCAGTGATCAAGGAGCCCAAGAAAGTAAAATCTCTCACTGCCTCCATTTCTTCCCCTTCTATTTGCCAGGAGGTGATGGGACCAGTGGCCATGATTTTGGTTTTTTTGATGTTGAGCTTCAGACCATATTTTGCGCTCTCCTCTTTCACCCTCATTAAAAGGTTCTTTAATTCCTCCTCACTTTCTGCCATCAAGGTTGTGTCATCTGCATATCTGAGGTTGTTGATATTTCTTCCGGCAATCTTAATTCTCTACCTTATTAAGGTAGAGTCCAAATTAAGAAACCTTGTGAATCTCTCCTGGTGCTATGAAGGGGCACTTGCTGTTTCTTATCTGCGGAGAAACTTCAATTGAAGCGAGACACCCGGGGTAGGAATGTGTGTGGTGCTAGAGGGTTGGGTGCACTCAACACTGTGCATCCAACCACTGTGAAAGTGGATGGGTGGATCCTAGCCACCCTTCCAATGTTTCACTGATGCCAATTATTTCTTTCTCTCCAGATGCTCCCTTGGTTCTCCTAACATCCAGTTTATGCTTCCATGCCTTTATCAGAGGCAGCAGGACTCAGGATCAGAGTAATTGCCAGAGTGCCTTTGATCTTTTCCAGAGAGACAGCGTCAGTGTTTCATTCCTCTGTAGACACCAGACTAAAAATACCTCACCTTGGCATCCACCTAATTTGTGATCTATTTGTGGTGGTGTCTTCCCATCCTCACTCTTGATCCCTGGTCTTTGAATCGCCTGCAGGTGTGTGTTCTGCTATTATATATATCTATATCTATATCTATATCTATATCTATATCTATATCTATATCTATATCTATATCTATATGCATTGCATGCACAGAGGTCACAGCCTTTCTCTGTAACCGATGAACTGTAATGTAACAAATTTGGCCAAAACATTCCATGCCCATCAGTGAGGGATCTGGCATAATTTTTTTCCCTAAAAAGCAAACCTTTCATACCTAAAATAATGATTAAACACAAAAAAGTGGTGCCCAAATTAGACATCACCAGCTATGGGCCTTTTACAGGGCCATGCCTTTGGGTAGAATAAATGTTATTTCACATAACAGACGTGGGTAGGGGAGTCAGGGTTGGGACAGGACAAAATTTTACAGAACACGCGCATTGGGGGAATGATTGTGTGCAAAATGAACATGTTACAGGGATAACCCGGGGCGGGGGGGGTTGGACGGAGGAGAGGAGGGAAATCATAGGGGTAAGTGGGCGGGTTAGGGGGAGGAGAGGGGGGAAATCACAGGGATAAGCCAAGTGGGGGGAAGAGGGGGCATAATATTGATCAGGACAGAGTTGGGGGATTCACAGGGGTGAGGGGGGAATCACAGGGATAAGCCAGGGGGTGAGGGGAGGAGTGGGGGAATCACAGGGATATGTCATGGATCAGCACAGGGTAGGGGAAATAACAAAAATAACCCACAGCAAAGCGTGGCAGGGCCAGCTAGTTATTAATAACTGAGCACTGATACAGTGGTACATCGCTAGACGAATGCCACACAAGACGAATTTTTCACAAGATGAATGCGTTTTGCAATTTCAATGGAGACTCGCAATATGAAGTTTCCTATGGCGCGCTTTGCAAGATGAATTTTTTCCGTCCCATAGGGTGCCTCACAAGACGAAAAATTTTTTTATTCATCTTGCGAGGCACCCTATGGGAAACCGCACTTCAATGCGTTCCTATGGGAGCCGCTTCACAAAACAAATTTTTCGCTATACGAAAAATTGTATATGTTTTTGTATGCATGTGTGTGTGTTTTTAACTGATGCCCTATGCCTTGAGCACCTGCCCGTGCATTTCAGGTTTCAGCCTGTAACAGGAAAGTAGCTCTCTTTCCCTATGCCAAAATGTAGGATGAGCATTAAGGTTTGCATTGATAATCTTTTAGGTACAGATTGTATGTTTTTTCAACAAAGCCTAGAAGGAATGCTGGTTTGTAAGAGGAGTTGCTGTAGTTTAGTATTGGAGTAAATGGTTCTTATGGTTGAAATGCCAGTTCAGTCCCTAGCAGCACAAGATCTAAAGGAAAACCTACCCATATCTATACCCATATAAAGCTTTGGAGGTGGGGCTGCAGAGGTGACAGGACCAGATAAACAGTAGAGGAGGGGAACCCACCCCACCCACCTTTTCTCTCCTCCAAATGGCTTCCATCAAGTAGCTTGAACCCGTATGGACTTTCAAACATGTCCTTGCCCTTGTCAGCATGGACCTGGAACCCCACAGAGAAGAAAGCATCTGGTGGGGAAGTCATATGGAGCAGAAGAACAGGAAGTGGGGAAAGGGTTAAGCACTACCTACGCCCTCTGCTTCTTAAACTCTGAATAAAGACCCTGACCTTACTCCTATATTGTTGCATTTGGGATCTGAGTATTTGCTCTCTCCCTTGCTTTTTTGTAAATTGTAACCTTTTCTACATAGAATATTAGATTTGACATTTATTATTTCCAGAATCAAAATGTCTCTTTGTCATTATCCAAGTAATATCCGTTTCCCATCAAACAGCAGGACTCCATGGTGAGTCACTGCTATCATTAGTTGTACATGCACATTTAATATCAAGTCTACAATCTATATTCCTGAGTCATGAATATTGCAAAACAGCGAAGTCAAATATAGCAAAAGAGTGGCTGGGGAAACCCAGCCAGATGGGTGGGGCATGTATGTATGTATGTATGTATGTATGTATGTATGTATGTATGAATGAATAAATAATAGTTGTTATTGTTATTAATGCTTGGAGGAAACGTGACTGAACATGGGCTAGAACCCAGTTGAAGGCCTATTCCATGGTAATGGAGGCAGCAAAGAATTTATTCTTCTCTGCCACCCTTGCAACTGCACAGGAGCTATTATGGGTGGTCAATGGCCTATTGCCCATATGTAATATGACAATTCAGACAACTGGATAGCGAAGAATTTGCATGACACTTCAGAGACAAAATCACTAGGATTAGCTCTGACTTGTGTGGTAAGAATTCACTTCTATGCCACCTTGTTTGTTACCCACGTGAGGGACCACCTTTTAAATAAAACACAGAACCAAAGAAACTATTTCAAGTCCAGTATCCAGATTTAGGGACCTTTGCATTTATTATAGTGATTGCAATAAGACAGAGCTCACTCAACTCAATATGCTGGTTAAAGTGCCTCAAGGCACTTCAGAACAAAAGCTTATATAGTTGTTCAAACACAGCAAACAAAGAGTCATAAAACATCTTCACATACATCAAGAAAGGCTACAGGCCATGGGACAGAAGATGTGTATGTCATCTTCCTGATGTCCACTTTCCCCACTATCACCTGTAGACTCCTTTTTAACTCTGTGGCCATTGACATGTGAGTCCCTCAGGGCTCCATCTTCTCCCCCATGCTATTTAGCATATACATGAAAGCACTGGGGGAAATCATCCAGATTTAGGGGGTTTGGTGCCATTAGTATGTTGATGATACACTGCTCTATCAAAATTTCCCTCTCACATATATTTTATTTTTATTTGTAAACATTTTTTGGGGGATGGATTCCCTATAGTTTGTAAGAGGCAGGGGGAAAGGTAGGATATTTCAGGGTAACAGGATTTGTGGTTACAGCAATGATCCTTATCAGGCAAGGCTGGGTGGCGCAATGGGCCAGGAGGCGCCACGCTGCGGTGCCCACCAGACAGCTGCGCTGCGCCCGCAGCAGTCGCGTGGCGGAGGCTGGACGCGGCACCTCCCCGCATCAGCTTGCTGCCCTCGCCTGCCTCCGCCATACTGAGCGGCGCCCGGAGCCTCCGGCCCATCGGAGTGCTGCCTGCCCGGAGGGGCCCTCAGGGCATGGCGGCGGGAGCTGCCGAAGCGCCAAGTCCCACCACGATGTGCACGCCAGGAGGTTGCCAGGAGGCGGCCGGTCGCTAAGGGCGAGGCCCGGAGCCTCCACCTCTTCCCCGCTATAATAAGGTGAAACAGTATGGGGGGGGAGCGCCGGAGGGATTTTTGAACCACAGCGCCAGGGCGCCAGATATCCTTGAGACGGCCCTGATCCTTATTTGCACAAAACTGTTCATCAGAACTTTCCTGCAAAATGAGCAATTCTGCATTGATCAAAATTATGCCTAGCATTACAGACACAAAAGTTGACTAAATGATAATCAATTTTTCAATATTTTTAGTACCGGTACTTTTCATTTCATGATCAAGAACTTTGGGACCTAAGATGAACTAGAATACAGGATTACTGTATTTGGAATGTGGAATGTAATTTCACACTTGTTCACTTTAGTTCATTTCATATGGAATTATATCCCATAGCACTTTTTCTCAGCCATACCAAATTCTCAGTAAAAGTGAATAATGGGTAGTTAGTGGGATTTTTCTTCTTCTTATTGATCCACTTTTGGAGATGTTTTTATTTGAGCCAGTTAGGGCATTCAGGAATCCTGCTTTCTCTCTCCCAGGTCTTGATAATACATGCAGGTCATTTATTATCCATGATCTCAACCATGATCAAGCTTTGCTTCCATTGATAGGGTATGTTAGGTGAATCTTACCCATAAGGTTAAACTCAGTATTCCTCCCATCAGCAACTTCTCAAGAATCTGTAAAAGTGGAGGCGTAATAATGCTGACTGCAAGGTTACCGGTTACTACCTACCCACATGGGTACAGATATGATAGGATAGGATATGGTAAACGTTTATGCATCTGTTGATTTGACTCCCAGCTATGTGTATCAACCCTACACCATTCAGATGCGGCGGGGCTGGGGCGGGGAGGCAAAAAGTGAAAGTGAAATAAAACACAATGTAAAAATGATGTACCATGAATTCTTATTTTTAAAAAATTTCAAAAGGTGATACAAAAATGCTAAATTAAATAAAGCTACGGAAAATAACAATATGATGGAGTAGAATGAGCATGACCATGGATTGTAGCTTGCCTTTGCATTAGCATTAGATGGCAACTTGCAGGTGTTCACATCATATCTTTTCATTATCTTAGCCTTTGGCTCTTGTATTCCAGAACTGTCATGTCTTTTGAAATGTGTTCACGACTGAAGAAGTACATCCTACTGTTGGTTACAGTACTTTTTATAATAAGCACAATTCTGATAACTGGCTATTTTTATTTGTTTGTTTGTTTGTTTGCTTGGAATGAATACTAATAAGAGGGCTGTCTTATCCAATTGTCTAAATAATGAGCATGACTGAAAAGTAATTTATAGTGGTACCTCGGTTTATGAACACAATTGGTTCCGGAAGTCTGTTCATAAACTGAAGCGTTCATAAACTGAAGTGAACTTTCCCATTGAAAGTAATGGAAAGTGGATTAATCTGTTCCAGACGGTCCGCAGAGTACTTAAACTGAAGCGTTCATAAACTGAAGCGAACTTTCCCATTGAAAGTAATGGAAAGTGGATTAATCCGTTCCAGACGGGTCCGCGGAGAACTCAACCTGAAGCGTACTTAACCCAAAGCATGGGTGTAATTGGTTCCAGAAGTCTGTTCATAAACTGAAGCATTCATAAACTGAAGTGAACTTTCCCATTGAAAGTAATGGAAAGTGAATTAATCCGTTCCAGATGGGTCCGCGGCGTTCGTAAACCGAAAATTCGTAAACCGAGGTGTTCATAAATCGAGGTTCCACTGTATAACAATGTGTAGTAGCCCTGATTGGTTTGGTGATGAGATTATAACACGTTTTTATTATGTGACTTGATGACATGACTGAAAGGTACAGTGGTACCTCGACTTACGAATGACTCGACAACCGAATTTTTCGACTTACAAATGGGGCTAATGGCTGTGCGCTTACGAATGTCTTGACATCCGAAAGGAACTCGTGGCGGTTTTAGATAGGGATTTTTCGACTTACGAATTTTTAGATAGGGTTGCTTTGCTTCGACTTACGAATTTTTCCATTTCCAATGCATTCCTACAGGAAATCACGTTTCCAATGGCGTTTTTCGACTTATGAATTTTTCGACCTACGAAGGTGCCTTCGGAACGGATTAAATTCGTAAGTCAAGGCACTACTGTAGTAACTAAAATACCCATATATATTTTTTAAAAAATCACATGTCTGCACTCTCTTCTCTTTCTCAAAAGTGCATCCCTTTCTATTGTTGCGTGCCACCACCATCTCTGAGTGGTGCAAGATTCTGAGAGTTTCAGATGCTTACCCAGGATTTGTGTTTCCTGTTGGAAATGAGGCACAGCAGAGACTGTAGTGTCTTTAGGAAAAATGGTATATTTACACATATATACAACCTGAGCTTATGATAGAAGGGTTCATAGCATCAACACCCCAAGGCAGCCTTGCTACCCTGATAGCCACAGCCTTCGGTTAAAGCAGAAATTAGACATGGCTTTTAATCTGCATTTCCAGCCTGGAGCTTCTTCCTGTAGGTCACATCAAAGCCAGCTTTGCCTTCAAAACTCCTGCTTTATCCTACTAACTATCTAAGAGAGGGAAGGAGGGCACCCATTTATTATCTGGCACAGAGACCCGTTTCCTTGGTTTTCTTAATGGCTCCTCACCCAGGCTAGACTGGCTATTCCAGCAGTTGAATCCATGCTGGATCCAGGAATTAGAAGGGGGTTCAGGTATTCAGCCTAACCTTCCCCCCCATCAAAACAAGACCATGCCATTCTGAGACATTAGTTTGAAAGGCAGTGAAGGGCAATTTTACAGGGAAAAAATGGTTTGTGTGTATGTTTGCAATGTTGTCAATATTCAATGCTCACCAAGTTGTTCATTTTACACGAAGGAATGTCAAATTTGTTTTAAATATTGTTATAGGATTGACGGGGATGGGTTGGATGATGTCTGAGAGTCCCAACCAAACCCGTGGTTGTGTTTCCATAAGACTGTGATTGAAGAAACAGGTAGATGGCAAACTTTCATATAGTATTGCGGGAGAGCAGTCTGTACAGTTTAGAAATCATTTACATTTATGAATTGCCTTTTAACCTAATCCTCTAGTAGTCAAAATACAACAATTCAGTCAGCCTAATTAAGGTGAATCAAAGAATGCAATAAAATATCAAAATGGATAAAATAATAATAATAATAACAACAACAACAATAACAATTTATTATTTATACCCCACCCATCTAGGGTACCATCTGGGATACAATATCAGCATGAAAAATGAGAATACATCAAATGGGGGTACAGTGATCCCACAGGGGTAAAAAAACCCAACCCTGACAGTGTCAGACAAGAGACTAAATTCATAATGTCAGCTTTTAAACAAAATTTAGATGCCCAATATTAAAAATGGGGAAAGGGCCTGCATGAATAAAATGGTCTTCACCTGCTGCCCCAGAGATGTCAGTAAAGTTGTCAGGCAGGCCTCTTCAGGCCCTCTCTCTCCTTGTCACTCTTTGATACTTCAAATGGAGGGATCCCTCATAGCAGGGTCTCCACTAATGATCTTAGGCTAGGGCCATGGGGAAGGGACATTCTTTGGAACATTGAGGTCCCAAACTATGAAGGACTTCATACGCCAAAACCAGAGCTTTGATTTGGTCCTACTTTTATAGGACTGCACTCCAGTTCTTAAACTTTATCAAAAAAACTGTGAAACAGCTCTAAACGAAAACATGAAATGTGCCAGGTGGGGCTGGGGAAGATGTAATGAGTATATTGTTTTGACACATTTGTTTTCCTGTTACAAAAGGCATTCATAATTTCCTGTTTGACGTGATCTCAGCATCCAGTAAAAAGCTGAGGATTTTTCATCCTTCTGACAGGACTCCATTAATAAAACAACAATCTTTTGTGTGTAGTAATCTTTAATCTTATTTTGTCACACACTTCTCAGTAGCATTTCCCCTCGTTTTACAGTATAATTTATGGCACTGAAACAACTCCCTGCCCTGAAAAAGGTCAGTCTGTCAAGGTTTGCTTGTCTTTGAGGAAAAGTAATAGAGCATTATTTATGAAGCAAAAAATACGCTTCAATACTTTAATCAATCAGAAAGATCCTTGGACTATTGTATCTTTTGCACACACACACACACACACACACACACACACACACACACACACAGGATACATCAACCTTGCATTCTGTTTTATGTTACAAAGGGTCTTTACCTTTTATGTCTCCTTCACCTTTTGTATTTGCTGCAATATGAAAAATAGAAAGCGGATGATGTCTGATATATGGGAGCAATTTGTAAATTATGAGTGCACAGCCAATCTTTTTCTAGATCACACAGTCTTTGGACAGATTAACTAGACCTATCGAGAAAGCGCAGCATATTAAATTCAACACTGGGGAGCAGGGTGGGAGTGGGGGGGTAGAAAGAGGAAAAGAGGAGGACAATGCAACTGAAACAACAGCAAATGGAGGAAACTGCAAAAGGCTCAAAGACTATTATCATAGAAGGTTGCTCACAAAAATTTAGAAACACTGGGTAGATTTAAGACATGCTCATCATGAGCACAAGATGCTATATGGGGAAACAAATTGCTAGTCAATTAGCAGAAGCAATCACACTTAATGGGTAGACAAATCCTACACTGGCATTATGCTAGAGCTGTAGATAACGGCAGTGGAGCTCTTGCCAAAGCATAGGAGGGGAGGGGAAAACATTCAGCCGGAAAATACAAAAAGAGTGGGGAAATGACAGGTACTTCTCCCCGCCCCATGTACCTGGAAGTACTACTGGTGGACACCAATGAGGGACTTCTGTGGCATCTCCCACACACTGAGGGAGCCAATCCACATAGACTGACCTGGGTACACATCTGTCACATTGCCTCCCTGACAACACAGAAGAAACACAGAAAACAATGCAGCAGCCACAGCCGATAGAGTCCTCTGGTGCAGTTTGTTAAAGCAGCCCAAAGCACATTCTGCAGGTAGCTGGTTTGCATTCTCCAACTGGTAAAACATTTCCCCCTTCCATAAACCTAAGACATAAACCTAAGTGGCAGAAACAAGCAAGGTGCTGGCAGCCACATGCTTGAGAAGCTCTCGCTCAAATCCACACAGAAAAAACCAACAATTTTTCTTCCCCCACCCTGTCAATGGAAGAACGATGTACAACCAGAAAGCAGCCACAAGCACATGAATTCTATGGTGCAAACTCTTTCTGTATGCTTCAGTTCAGGTCTCTCTGGTCAAACAATCAAGGAACTAGCTTTCTTATAAAGTTCTTCTAATATATATAACATCTAACAACAATGACTGATAGCTAGGGAATGTAATCTGGATTTTAGTGTTCTGGATTAGCAGATCTTGTTTCCAGAGTGGCACCAATTCATTAGTGATCCCTACTAACACTTCCTTTTTTAATTTCTGGACATTGCTCAGAGTGCTGGACATCATTCTGAGGTTTCCTGCAATATTCACTAGGCATTTTTATTCTCACAGGTTGCACATGTTCAGCCCATTGGTTGCAGGAAGGTTGTGTTCAGCAAGAGCATGCTCAGTCTGGTGGCTGCAAGTGGAAACACTTGTTTTCCTCCTCCTCCCACCGATTGCAGCATTCAAAGGAATCCCAATGTGATCTCCTCAAAATTCCCTTTTCTTCTGGTGTTTACAATCAACAGGCAGATGCACTCATTTATTATTATTATTATTATTATTATTATTATTATTATTAGTAGTAGTAGTAGTAGTAATAATATTAGTATTATTATTATTATTCATTACCCAGCCTTCGCCCTAAGATCCCAGGGTGAGTTGCAACATCAAAACAACCTATTGATAATCCTAAAAGAAAAGAGGGGGGTGGGTGGGAAATTGTGGCAAATTAGAGACATTGCAGTTAGGAATAGAGGATAAACTCAGTTCACTGAGCATTTCAATGTGGACCTACCCAATCTGCAGTTCACAAAACAATATGTGAATCGAAATGCAGCTATCCTTAGAAATTTAGGCAAGATTGCTTGCTGAAATTTGTATTTTGGGAGAAATATGCACTACAATGTGGGTGAATTTTCACAAGAACCTTAAAAAAGGAACAAACTGACGATTGGAATAATGAGAAACTGAGAGAAGTCAACATTGACATATCCTGTCCACCCTTCCTTGCAACTGCAAAAATGATTTTATAAGTATTCAAAGTTGGAAGGGGGCTAAGAATGTGGAACAGCAGCAGGATGGGAAATATGCTTCATCTCCACTAATTCCTTTGCCAAACCCAAACAAACACCCCACAATTGTGTAGGAACATTTTTCTTGATTTGCTTGTAATAAAATTTGTTTTATCAAGTGGAATTGGTTTTTTTTAAAAGATCCATTCCAGCTGTAATAGGAATTTTGCCTTTCCAGATTTTATATCGCCATGCCAGGTGACTGTGGAAAGGAGGGTTGTTGGGTTGTTGTTTTTTACGAAAGAAGTCCCTCAGTTTAGTGATAAAGGGGATCTAACAAGAAAGAAGCAGTTGGCTTATACAGTTTCTAGTTCATGCTGCAATCATTGTCTCAGGGATAGATTCATATCCCGCATCATTTTCTGTTACCTTTATGTTTTTTCTTTCAAGAATGAGAAATGAAAATTTTAATGCCTCATATATTTTGTGAATTACTGTAGATGTGTATGCTGTACTGCTTTGATCTTTCCTATATTCTACAGTTTGATTGGATTGTGATGTGAATAGAAAACAGCACAAAACAAATCAGTTTCTGAAAGAAGGATTGTAACAAGGAGTGCGGTGGTGCTGGCCTCCCGAGAGAAATTGTGCATCTGAGAGATGTCACTGCATTCGGCCTCCCCTCCCCTCCCCTCCCTGACATGCTCAGGGAAAGAGAGGGGGCCTGAAAAGCTTTCAAGGTGCTGGGTTGCAGCAGTATCTCAGGCAGCACCTTCTGTGTGATCTTCCCTCTTGCCCTGCTCTGCAGAGGAAGCAGAACCTCCCAGGTATATGGCCGGCCTCAGAATACCTTCCCTGCAGTGTAAAAAGGTAGAGGTAAAAGGACCCCTGACCATTAGGTCCAGTTGTGACCGACTCTGGGGTTGTGGCGCTCATCTCGCGTACAGCTTCCAGGTCATGTGGCCAGCATGACAAAGCCGCTTCTGGCGAACCAGAGCAGCACACGGAAACGCCGTTTACCTTCACCTCCCCCCCCCCCGGAGCGGTACCTATTTATCTACTTGCACTTTGACGTGCTTTCCAACTGCTAGGTTGGCAGGAGCTGGGACCGAGCAACGGGAGCTCATCCCATCGTGGGGATTTGAACCGCCAACCTTCTGATCGACAAGCCCTGGGCTTTGTGGTTTAACCCACAGTGCCACCTGCGTCCCCTGCAGTGTACTCAGTGATAATTGTGGGCGATGGGCAGAGAAAGTGCCAGGGCACTCAAGTACCTTAATAAGCATCACAAATACCTTCTTCATTTATCATCGTGTCCTATTTGGACATGCACTCAATTGAGTAGTGACTGGAGGGGGAGACAGGGACTGTGCCTGATAGCCTTCTTGTCAACATCTGTAGAGGCGGGTTTGCTGTACAGTATATGATTAGGCTCCCATTGCAATGCTGAAGCCTGATCTGCATGCAACAGGCTTTCCTCTGCAAGCATTTCTCTTCAATGTGTGGACAGCAGAATTGATGGAGAAATGTCGGAAGCTGCCTTGTACTGGCTGAGACCATTGGTCAATCTAGCTGAGTAAGTGTCTACACTGACCAGAGGCAGATCTCCAGGGTTTCAGGTAGCGAGGCTCTCCTAGCCCCACCTGGAAATGCCAGGGATTGAACCTGGGACCTTCTGCATGCAAAGCAGATGCTGTAAAACTGAGCCATGGCCCTTCACTATAACACAACAGTGAAGCCAGTTGGTGCAGCTCTACTCTCCCTTCCTCATGGTTGTTAATGTAAATCATGTGGATTGTTGATCATTGGAGTGGACATCCAAATACAGTAAGACTTCGTTCTCAGAAAATTAAGTAAATGGGATTTCAGCATGATGTCTTCACCTGGTGTTTTCTTTTTTTAATGCTTAACCTGAGGCCCTCCAGATGTTGCTGGAGAACTTCCATCATCCCTACCTATTGGCCATGCTGCAGGAGCTGAGGAGATTTGCAGTCTAACAACATCTGGAGGGCTATAGGCTTCCCACTCCTGCTTTAAGATGTCTGAATACTGGACCTCTAATGGAACATCACCTTCAACATATCCTTTCTCATGCCTTAACTTCTTCAGTATATCCTTTCCCATTCCTTAATCTCTCCACAATAGGCCTTATTGTTTATGCCATTTCCTCTGAAGAGTCACAGCCGACCAGGCTTATACCCACTGTTTTGAACAGCCTCCCATGTAAGGTCCCACTAGATCCCATGTCACTCTGTGTGCTTATAGGGCAGCCTTTGCCCTCCAATTTTGGGGAGACTTTTGAGTCCTAGTTGTTTAGTGCAGGGATAGACCAACATGCTGCCCTAGAGATGATGCCAACAACAGCTTCCTTCTGTTGCAGCCAGCATGCTTAATAGTCAAGTTTTAGTCCAAAATATCTGGATGGTACTACATCCAAGTTTAATGGAACAGATTCCCCCACCCGCACCCGCTGCTCATCCCTAGGTACTATTTTTTTGTTGTATTTTGCTTATGTTTTGTCATTTATTTCATGCGTTTTATCTTGTAAGATGTTTGGGGATTTTGGCTGGGAAATAAATGAATGAATTGCAAAATGAATAATAAATGAATTATATTTGAGTGATGATTTATTGTCACGATCCCAATGGGAATCTGGTAATATAATAGCTGGTAGTATCCAAATGAATATTGGTAATAGCTAAAAATGGGAAAATGTAAAAATATTGATTGGGGAGGCTGGGTAAGGAAAATCTGGTGAACAGCACAATTATCTAAATTAACTGAATGAATATTTTTTTTAAAAAAACAAAGATTTGAGGAACTGTGGAGGGACAGGGAAACAGGAAGCCAGGGGGAGAGTTTTGAAAAAAATACAAGTAATGGGGAAATGAAATGTTGCTTAAAATGTTTTAGGTAGACCTGCCAACTGATTAGAGTCCCCGCCCCCCACTTTTATATACTAAATAGTTAATCATATTATTTAAATATTTATCATTCCCGAACATCAACTTTCATGGACCAGAGGTGCCTAGAGCATGGAAGGAAAAGGAAGAGATAAAAATAACTGCATGATGGACAACACCGTCTTACTTGTCATATTCCCTGGGAGAACAACGTGTAAAAGGAAAAACGTTTCTATGTTTTGCTTCAGATTTATACAAGTATATGTAGCTTTTTTGTGTCACGTTGCTCTTACTTTTATTACTATTATTTGTATCTCTTCTTTTAGGAAACAACTCCTTCCAAGGCAGCTTACAAATGCTAAAGCTAATATCGCAATAGGTTAGGCAAGGTTGTGCGCTCTTTATGTCTTCATAAATAGTGCCCTTACCCACGAGGGAAAGCCGGAGGGGAGAGATCTGAGGGTTTGACTGTGGATATTTGTGTATACTGTCGGTTACAATCCAGAAAAAAAAGTATCCTGCTTGTTAAAATTTTGAGGAACAGGTGTTTTGTGAAAGTGCCATAAACGTTTTGCCCTCTGTCATCTTTTTTTAACTCCAGCCATTATTTATTTACTGTTCTGAGGGGTCTGTGTTAAAGTTAGATCTACTGGGATTAATCTGAGCTCTGAAAAGCACACGGAGCTGAAAGAGTACCATAAGTTGGAAAGAACGTTACTCTTCCAACTTCCTCCTTCAGTTCTACTTACTTTTTTAAGGGAGAAGAATTGTAACCACACATGACCATGGAGCAGTGAGATGGGATCTCAGTGTGCTTCATGCACACTAGAGGAAGATTCAAGGGCACCATCTCACTCAAAGGCACCTTATTGGCAATCCATGCTTGGGGTCTTGTTCTTGCTCATTTAAGACCACTGGCTTTGATCCTGAGATTAGCTAATTTAAGGAAGTTCACAGAAGAAAACTTTCCCTTTTCCTTCTCCTTCCCCACCAATAAGGTAAAGGTAATGGGACCCCTGACCATTAGGTCCAGTCGTGACCGACTCTGGGGTTGCGCGCTCATCTTGCATTATTGGCCGAGGGAGCCGGCGTACAGCTTCCAGGTCATGTGGCCAGCATGACAAAGCCGCTCCTGGCAAACCAGAGCAGCACATGGAAACGCCGTTTACCTTCCCGCTGTAGCAGTTCCTATTTATCTACTTGCATTTTGACGTGTTTTCGAACTGCTAGGTTGGCAGGAGCTGGGACCAAGCAACGGGAGCTCACCCCGTCACAGGGATTCGAACCGCCGACCTTCTGATCAGCAAGCCCTAGGCTCAGTGGTTTAACCACAGCGCCACCTGGGTCCCCACCAATAGTCACCTACAAACCCTGGAAAGCCTCTTGTGGGGTTGAGAAGCCCTTCTGAACAGGATGAGGAGTAGAAGACTGATGATGGATGGGAGAAACAGCAAAAATCAGTTGAGGTCTTCCCAATTTTGAATGGTGATTCCCCTTCTGAGAAATTCCTCAAGTTAGTTAGTTTCAGAATCAAATATAATCTGTTTGGGGGGGGGGGGGAAATATTGTACTTAGCATTCAGCCTGCCTGGGCTGCTTACACTTACACTGTTAACAAGCTTGCTAGAGCTACATAGATTTGTTACCACATTCGTGCACATAATCTTCAGCTAATGTTACTATAAGAACCTGTTTGCACACATATGTCAATTATTGCATTTCCAAATTAGTCATCACAGATGAATTATTGGCGGGAGTGGTGTGTGGGGAAGACATTAGTGTCATCTGTTGCCCCTCAAAGCACAGTTCTTTTTGATGGAGGCTAGTCAATCAGCTAAGAGCCATCAAATGTTGAACATGCATGTGTGAATTAGCCTTAAGTTAATGCTAGGTCATGCACAATTGGGGCCGTGTGGTTTGTTAAATATACTGCCCATGAGTCATTTATTGCCTACTAACCTACTGTTCAGATTTACCCTGGGAGATGACATTCCTGGAAACCTGTGTGTATAGTTAATAAACTGGTTCTCTTTTTATCAGACTGCCAGTGCTGAGATAGGAATGTGAATGTTCGAGGAATGAATTACACCTCAAGTATGCTGTCAGCCTTCTCTTCATCCCTGCAGAATTTTGTTGCACCGTCGCTGCAGTGTAACCCCCCCCCCCCCGGCGCTTTTTTGTATTTTCTGCAGCAGTCATTCTGAAACTGTTCGTTTCATTTTCTGTTGTCTGAAGCAGCAAACCCGATGCTTGGCTTTTGCTTTGTACCATTCCCTAGCATATTTTGTTTTTAATTAAACAGTTTCAGTTTAGACTCTCATCAAAAGGCCTTTGTTTTATTTTTATTTTTTAATGCTGATGTACATAACCTGCATTTTAGCTGTGCTGCTAACAACCCTGCCTTTGGAACTTAGGAAGGCACTTTTAATTTTGTATAGAAAATCAAACAGAGCAACTTTGATTAAAATATCTCCCCCCCCCATCCACTGCCAGTACAGAATGTTGAACCCTGCTTGTCAGCACATCTCTAGGTTTTCCTCCATCTAATAAGCTAGCTAGGCCAATGCTGAAAAAGAACATTATAATATTAACAATGCTGCTGGAAAGCTCTCTGCTTTAGAATGAATTAACTTTCACTGCAGTGCAGAAAAACACCAAGTAAAATTGGCTCAGCTCTGAATAGTAAGTTTAACCCCTAAGATGCAGCACCACCAGCTCATAGATAAAACCCCGAATACTAAGTTTAACCCTTTAGATGCAACACAAGCTCATGGAAAAAATCTGGGAAAGAGAGGAGATAGACGTTAGGGGTGCCAAAATTATCAACCTTTTTTTAAAAAAGGCGATAGAACAGATTGCAGGAACTACTGTATTGAGGTATCTCTTTATTAGCTGCGGCCAGCAAAATTCTTGCAAGGATCTTAGCAAGGCATCTTCTAACTATATCCGAGGCTACCCATCCTCAATCCCAAAATGGTTTTCGACCTTCTAGGGGGACAGTGGACATGATTTTCACTGCTTGACAGCTTCAAGAAAAATGCAGAGAGCAAAACCAACCTCTGTATATGGCATTAATTGACCTGACTAAGGCCTTCAACACTCTAAATCGTGTCAACTTCACCATGATCAACTCCCACCCAGAAACCTTTGTCCCCACTGTGGAAGGAAGTGTGGATCCAGAATTGGCCTCCACAGTCACCTACAGACACACTATTAAGACCGTGTTCATGGAAGACAATCTTACTCGGCTACGAGTGATCGCCGAAGAGAGAGTTCAACAGTTCTCAACAGTTCTCGTCAAGCGGCTATTTAAATGTATGGAAATCATGGAATAAGCTCAGTCACAATTTAAAACATTCCAAGCTTTGCATTAGAAACTTGAGCGGTTTGAAAAGCTGCACAGATACATGGATGCCTTCCTAAAGGATTTTCTGGATCCACTATTGATTCAGTATTTCCTCTTGAATCTTTTCCTCTGAAACTCTTATTTTGAAATGGAATAGCCACACAGACTTTTCAGTGAATACACTTTTGATCCCCACCCTAAAAGTTAAACTTCAGAAATACTGTATCTACCTCTTCAGCATCTTAGTTTTGAAGGCTATAAGCTAGAGATGGATTTAAAGGGACCAACCAATAAATGATCGTTACTGGGCCTCAGTTATTTGGCTACACTGCTTTCTGTGGGAGCAAATTTCATAGTTTAACCATGTCCTGAGGGAGGAAGTCCTTTCTTCTGTCTGTCCAGAATCTTCAAACATTCTCCTTCATTGGATGTCCATGAGTTATAGGGTCATGAGACTGGGGTGGGGATTTTCTCTACCCATTTTCACCATGCCAAGCATAATTTTTATCAATATCCACTGTGTCACCTCTTACTCACTTTTTACCTAAGCTAAAAAGTTGCAAATGCTGCCATCTGTCTTCTTGGGGGAGCCGCTCCAACCCCTTCATCCTTTTGGTTGCCCTTTTCTGAATCTTTTCCAAGTCTACAATATCCTTTTTGAAGTGAAGTGACCAGAACAGGACACAGTATTCCAAATGCACTTGTTTGATAGATTTGTATAACCACATTATGATATTGGCGGTTTTATTTCCTATTCGTTTCCTAACAATCCCTAGAATGGTTTGATTGAGAGATGGTGACTGGTTAGTTAACATTAAAAAAAACAAACCAATGACCACCAAAAGCCACAGTTGATTTGTTTTATTTTTCTTGCCTTCTATCATGGTAAGTTGTTCAGCCCCCTCAGCAAGCTTTCCACATTGCAGGGGTCTGGACTATATGACTCTTTGGGTCCCTTCCAGCTCTATAAGTCTAAGATTCTGTAATTCAATAATCTCATGTACTGCCACACAATGATTAATTCATTAATAATAATAATAATAATAATAATAATAATAATAATAATAATTTATTTCTACCCTGCCCATCTGGCTGGGTTTCCCCAGCCACTGTGGGCAGGTCCCAACAGAATATTAATAATAAAAAGCGACAACATCAAACATTAAAAACTTCCCTAAACTGGGCTGCTTTCAAATGTCTTCTAAAAGTCAGATAGTTGTTTATTTCCTTGACATCTGGTGGGAGGGCATTCCACAGGGCAGGCGCCACTACCGAGAAGGCCCTCTGCCTGGTTCCCTGTAGCTTCACTTCTTGCAATGAGGGAACCCCCAGAGGGCCCTTGGAGCTGGACATTTCTACCCCAACCTTCACTGTGAATAAACCCAGAGTGGAGTACAGCAAGATACAAATATAGTTCCTGATAACAAATTAAAACACAGTAAGATCTCAAAGCCGTCAACTAACTATAGCAAAGCCAAACCACTAAAAATATTAATGCAGGATATCAGGACTGTCTATTGTGCTATATTATCCAAGCATCTCAAATACATATAAACTCAAAAACTCTTCAGTTTAATATCTCCTCAAGGTTTTTAGATTTTTTTTACCATTCAAAATCCATATCTCCTCCATTTTTCAAATTCACTCCCATTGTCAGGGTAATCGGGAGAAGGTGCTTTGTCTACTTTTTAAGCTACATTTCCCTGCTCTTCTATCTGAACTGTGCTCTCTCTATATCAAATGCTCGAGGAGGGGAACACGTCTCCTAAAGTGCTTCTTTCCACTTGATCTATGCTTTGTTGTTAAATTTTATTAACTCAAGTCAATTAAATCACACAAGAGTGAAGTGAATGCACAAGGTATAGACATGATAGAAAAACTCACTGCATATAGCGAGTTAAATGGTTCCAAAAGAAACTCTGCTTTAGTAATGAATAAACAAATAGAAGAAAAGGAATTCTTTTCCTCGGGGGCATTATTAGCAGGTTGTCTAGGGGCCAAGCTGAGGCCTTTTGCATCAAGCCTGGGACCTTCTGCCCCTTCCTCCCCCTTTCCTCGCTTAAACGTAAAAGCGTTTTCTTTTGCTTAAAGTGAAATTTTCACTCTGAATGTTGCCCTCAATGTTCATTATACGTATAAATTAGCACATGCAAGTTTTGTGGAATTTTGTGTCAGGGGCCTATGTCCTGGGTCTTTGAAGGGCTGAACAATGCCTCTGCTTTCTCCCATGCATCTCAGTCTTTTTACCACGGTACGCACAATCTGAGGATGTAACTGCTGAGGTCTCTCTGATCCTTTCTTGCACTTGCAGTGTTTACAGGTGGAGTTCATATCCACACCGTGAAGCGAATACAAAGGGGGAAACTGAGTGAGACACTCTTAATGTTGTGCTAATTTGCTTCTTCATTTATGGCACTATCAGCCAGGGAGTTCTGCTGTATAAGCCCACTGAAATGAACACCTCCCAACAGAGCTTGCTCAGGAGACCTTCCATAAGGATTATATTATGCTTCTGTGGTGTCTCTTTATGTATTCCTTTCCCTATTAATAAACACTCAGTCTTACCAAGCTTCAGAATTCAAAAATCATCACAACATTAAAGGTTGATAAAAGTTTAAACAGAAATTAAATTGCATTTGGGTAATATCTCAGTAAAACAGCTTAATCAACTCAATAACCCCCCGAAAAGGACATTTTAAAGTCTTCTTAAAGTATACATCTTCCACATAGCTGAAGCCACGTCTCTGAAAGCCCTGGCTGTACTATTTGCTGATGTAACACCTGCTGAGCATTAAATGTGGTCTCATCTTCTTGGGTTGATACTGGGGGAGAGACTTCAAGAACCTTGTTCAACTCAAGCTGTGTATGAGTTGGAGTTCTAGATCAGTATTTATCAACCTGGTGTCATCTAGATGTTTTGGACAACAATTTCTATTAACTGCAGTCAGCATGGCTGCTTGGATCATATTGGAATCAAATGATTTAATTGGAAACCTACCTCAGTTTTGACTACAGCTGATAAACTTTGATGGTTTGAACAAAGTTTCTTCTCCACCTATTCAAGTAAATCATGCAGGCTGACAATATACCAATGAAAGGAATGTGATTTCAACTCAGGCTTGGTTTATAATGTAAAATGTTTCTTGCCCTAGCATTTTTCTCAGTATAGAGTGACTGGTTTAGACATAAGCCATGCTACAATAACGAGTGTTCAGGGTATTCCCCATTCTTTCATATATTACAATTTCCTCTCTATTTTGGTTTGAGGGAAATCATGGCTTGCCCATTCACTCAAACCATGGATTGCACTTGCTCTGCAGTCCAAGATTAGAAATCAAGATCAAACCATTATTTCTAAGCCTGCTTTGAAGGACAAGTGCAACTCATAATTTGCAGGTTCAAATGACCCACACAAACATATACAATTTGTCTCAAGGCAGGAGCAGAAGAACAGGGAGAATTGCTTTGCATGAAGTAAAGTACAAGGCTTCTTGAAGTCTCCTTCTTGTAACCCTAAAGCATAGCTTGGTTATACATCTGAACTGGGCCAGTATTTACACAAACATCAAAAAGTTAATAGTTAAAAGCAAGTGTGGAAAACCTGTAGCCCTTCCGATGTTGTTGGATTCTTACTCACATCAGCCCCAGCAAGCATGGCCAATGGGCAAGGATGAAAGGAGCTGTAGACCAACAACATCTGCACTGAAAGAAAAGTCTGCACTGGTGTAGATCCAGTAGCATAACATTTCCAATGGGATCCACCCAAGCTATGGTGTCCATGTCACAAATCAGAATGATCACAGGTGTGATCATAGTGATGAGTTTGCATGGGTTCAGGAACAGTTTCAGCAGGGTCGTTTCACAATATTCTTTATTTGAGAAACGAAAGAGGGCTTTACCTGCTCCTATCGCAGGTAGAAGAAGCAGAGGAGCAGAGATATTTTGAAACCCTGGCTCATACTAAGTCCTATGCCAGAAAGCTGTTCAAAGAGTTATTTCAGTGCTATCTTCTTTCCAAATTTTATTACACTGATGTTATAAAAATGTTCAAGGAACATAGTGAAAGAAACCAAAGACAGATGGTTGTTTACAATTTGCATCACTGCTGCCAATAAATATTTTTATTGCTATGGTTTCAACAATAAATACTCACTATCGGAATAAAGCTCATAAGGGTAAAGGAATTAAGAGTGCTTTTCAAAGCTTACTGCTTATATTAGATGAACAGTTGTATTATTTGTGGATTATTAAGCAGGCTAGAGAGTCTATTCATAAGAACTGCTTTGCTGGATCCGACCAAAGATCCATCTTGTTCAGCATTCCCTTTCATATATTAGCAGCTCACCGGGTGCCCTGGGAAATTCATATACAAAAAAACAGAGAAAGAACCTCACTGTCTGATGTTTGTTTCCTGCATTTTTTAATCAGAGGTACACTGTCTCTGAAGATGGAGGTTCCATTATAGATGGAAATATATATACTTAATGAATCTGAAGGATAGGGGCTTCATGAGCCCCCAATTTTTAATGGCAACACACACACACACACACACACACAACACTTAACAAAATGCTAGGCAGGGAGTACTAAATAACATAGTGTCATCTATCCTTATCTATCCTTTTCGGATTGCAGTTGGTGAAGACATGGAATGTGCATTATTCCAGATCAGGAGGAGCAGGTATCTGCAAATGCCAGTGCGCAACAAAGGCAAAAAGTCCACATTTCTAAATGGCTTTAATTAGATGATTTGCAAACAGATCTCAAACAAATTGTAATAAATAAATAAATAAATCCCCAAACCGTGTCTATAGGTAAGTTATTTTTGATATGCCTATGGTATATCTAATAAAAAGAATTCTGCCAGTGGCTTTTAGAAGGGTGTAACTGCTAAATTTGCCTGTTTTCATTTATGCTATGATGTCCAAAAACGATGCAGAATTCTGATCCTAATGAGTACGGAATTTGATTTAAAGATTCAATAGGCTGACCCAATTAAAATGACTGTTTTTGTGCTTGGAAATTTGATGCTTCATGGCTTCAGCAATGCTGTGTTTCTCATTTAAAAGTAGGAAAAAGCAGCTATGTCTCTCTTCTCCCCTCTGGAGCAAAATAATACCAAAGATATATAGACAACTATATTGAGTTGATTGTTATTTTATGTTATTCTAGAGGACTGAAACAAATCATCCTGTAAAAACTACTTCCAAGATTTGTCCTCTTGCAGAGGGGAACTGCTAGGGAGCATAGGCAGAATGGTTGGAGAGCTGCTGCCACTGCCCTCCCACCTTGCCTGAGGCAGCTGCTTCATTCTGCCTACTGGTTGGACTGGCCCTGAATTTGTGAACTAATAATAATAAGAATTTATATACTTTTCTCCAAAACCGCTTGCCCGATCGGCCTCAAATTTGGCCACAACATCAGATGCACATTTGGGAGTGTCTCTATCCACTTACATTGCCCAGGTGTCACACCTAGGACAGGTAGAAACCTGGATTTATGTAAAAAATATTGCGCCCTCCAGTGGACATCCAACAAACAAAGGGCAAACATACTCCCACAATCTCTCACACTACGCCTCCAGCTTGGAGCAGCCCGCCCTGAGAACAGGCCATAGAGTTCACAATGGCTGGGGAGGAAGGCCGCTTCACAGTCCCCGCTTGCCCCACGGATTGTGCCCCCGATTGTGCCCCCGGATATTATTAGTTGATAGCTTTTGTGTCTTTACACTGGAATGTACTATTATTTTCTAAGTTGTAACATTTATTTCAAACTACATATACTCTAGTAACAACCCACCCCACCCCCGAGATCAACACACCCCACCGACATCCACCCCTATCCACCCCACCGACATCAAGACCCCGAGATCAACACACACCATAGACATCCACCCCCGCCATCCACCCCACTGAAATCAAACCCACCCCTCGATCCAGCTACCCCCCCACAACCCACCCCACCCCCGAGATCAACACACCCCACTGACATCTCCTCCCACCCAGGGACAGGGATAGGTAACACCTTCCCTGGCTGGGATGTGGGGACCAAAGAACCACCCAGGGATAGATAAGTCCTTCCCTGGGTGGACTGGGGGGAGAGCCAAATATGAAACAGGGATACGTCAACCATTACCTCCGTAGTCTACGGGGATCCAGAATAGGAGACAGGGATAGGTACAGGGTGAGGGGAGACACAGGGATCTGCCTATCTAAACATAACACACACAAAACAGGGGGACTCTGACGGTCAGGGAAGTCTGAAGGAGGACTCTGACCTTCCATTTGACAAACTGAGCCACAGCAACGCGTGGCAGGGACAGCTAGTAATTATTATATATATATATATATATATATATATATATATATATATATATATGTATGTATATGTATATGTATATGTATATGTATATATATCCCGCCAATCTGGCTGGGTTTCCACAGCCACTCCACTGTTGGAGTGGCTTCCAACAGAATATTAAAATACAACAATCTATTAAACATTAAAAGCTTCCCTAAACAGGGCTGCCTTCAGAACAAAGTGGGTATTTTGTTTTGCAGGGGGTACCATTCCAGTGTAAAAGGTTCTAAACAAATTCTAAAACTGATAAACAGTAGCAGCAGCAGCAGCAGCAGCAACAACAACAACAGCAACAAATGGTGCTTGGATCTGATACTATGCTTGAATGATTGGTGGCCATTTCTGAACATGGAATCAATTGGTTTTGACCACTGACAATACTTTGAAACAGTGGATTTCGCTAATATGTCCTAATAACATTTTTAACTTACCATAAATACAATTTTCAGTGCTTGATGCTGGCACTTAATTTTAAATGTAGTTTGGATTTCCCTCCAATACCAGCTTAATCAATGGTATTTGTCAAAACCTGAGAAGTCGAAGTGCTTTCATTAGAACGCGCATTGCTGTTGAAGACAGTATTGATTAAATATTAGTCCTATTTACAGAAGAAACACTGGGTACTTATTGTTTTGTGTGTGATCTGCGTAATGGCTTGCTTTTCTGACAGTCAATGATCATTGCTTGACTTTCATGTCCAAGATGCTGAGATGTATGTCTCCCTGCTTATTAAATGACCTACAGAGTAACTACTGGTTTTAGATCCAATATGTTTTAGATAAAAACAGCTTCTGTGTGTTTCTAGACCACCACTTACAGATGATACTGGTTATGATAGAATTATTAAAAGTATTTCTTAATTACAGTATCTTTCTGCCTACAAGGGCCCACAGGGTAGTATGTAATATAGAAACGAACAATACACAATATAAAAACAACAATGTAGTAGCAGCAGCAGCAACAACAACAACATTAATAATATGCCACCCATCTGACTGGGTTGCCCCAGCCACTCTGGGTGGCTTCAAGCAAAGTATTAAAACACAAAAAACCTCAAACATGAAAAACTTCCCTGTGGGCTGCCTTCAGGTGTCTTCTAAAAGCCATATAGATGTTTATTTCCTTGACATTGGATGGGAGGGTGTTCCACAGGGTGGGTGCCACTACCGAGAAGGCCCAATTAAGGGTGCTTCCACTGGAAAGTGTAGATCTGGATTAAACAGGGGACAATAGTGACTGACATTCTGATGACAAATAGTGCCATGCAGACACTACAATAAACCTGCATACATGCAGAGTACTGATCGCACCATAAGCACCCATCTTGAAGCACTCTAAAACAGGGGGGGATCAGTATTAATACCAGAGAGCAGTATTAAAACCCCATCAAAAGCCTGGTGAAACAAACTAAGAGTTACAGCCTTTTCTAATGTACCAAAGATGCGGCCTAAGGAGGGAGTTACACAACTGGGGTGCTGCTACAAAAAAAAGACTCTGTCCTGGGTATTCACCAGCCTAGCTGTTATTGGGTAAGGGATGTATAACAGGGCTTCTGATTGAAATTATAAATATTGAGCAGGTTCATATGGGAGATAGCGGTATTTTAGGTATCTTGGCCTAAAACCATTTAGGGCTCTGGGTAAGAATTTTGCTTGGAAACGAACAGAAAGCCAGTGCAGTTGATATAAGACCAGTGTTCTACAACCTGCAAGAATCTGACTGCCACATTTTGCACTAGCTAAAGTTTCCCATCACTCCTCAAGGGTAGCCCCAGACTTCAGTAACTTAAGCAGGGGGTGATTAAGGCGTGGATCACTGGGGCAAATCCACCTTTTCCAGGAAAAGCTGGAAAAGGCACTCTTGGAGGAGACGCCTGGCTGGCCCTCCAGGAGTAATGCCAGATCCAGAATGCCCCTCCCCCCCAACTTCAAACCTGGTCCTTTAAAGGGAATGTAACCCCATCCAGAACAAATTGTGTCCCCAATCCCTGATTAGTGTCTTTGCTGACCAACCAACAGAACCTCCATCTTGTCAGGACCGGGCGTCTATTTATTAGCCCACATCCAATAAATCACTGTGGTCAAGCAATTGTTCAGTACTTCCATAACCTCCTTGGCATCAGTTGAAACAGGGAGATGGAACTGGGTACCATCCGCACAGTGATGAGAAGAATACATTTAGGATAACGAACATAGACTACCTAATTCAACCAATTTCCAAATCAGGTTTGGGATAGATACTGCTCTACTATTCCTTGTGGGTGGTAGGCCTCTGGAGATCACAGAGTAAAAATCTTCTACCTTGATTCTCAGTGTATTTTGGTACTATAAGCCTCCATATTTGCCATTGACCAGAGTAGATCAGTACTAGATGTTAGAAATTTAAGTGAGCATACAACACAGGGTTTGAAATTTCTTCTTCCTGACAGCATGTAAAGGAATATGTTTTCAAGATTATTAATTGAAAGTATAGTTTTCTGTTGAGCTAGATCAGGGGTGTCAAACTCAAATTCATCGGGGGCCGCATCAGCAGTTTGATCACCCTCAAAGGGCCGGTTGTATCTGTAGGACTATGTGTCCACTCTTTATTCTCATAAATTATTGTCACTGCATTCAATTATTACTGTTTTTTGTAATAATGTAAGTAATAACTAGCTCTGAAAGCAGAAACATAGTCAGAATAATGGCAAGTAGATATTCAAATGTACAATTATTGTACAATTTATTGAAAAATGATTTTTGGTAACTGCACTGGGTGGTGGAGGCTCGCTAGGGTTTCATGCAGGACCTTTGCAGAACTACTAGTACCTGGAGATGCTAGGGGCCCTTCTGCATGCAGGACAGATGTTCTGCCAGTGAGCCACCACCCTTCACCAAAGGGACTGGCTGAGGTTGACTCACTGAAGCTGCTCTCCTGGTTCCAGGGTTTAAGGGCCAGAAGTATAAAGCAGCATCCTATGTTTCTGAGGAGAGGGAGAGGGAGAGGGAGAGGGAGAGGGAGAGGGAGAGGGAGAGGAGGAAGGAAGGAAGGAAGGAAGGAAGGAAGGAAGGAAGGAAGGAAGAAAAGAGGGAGTGGGAGGGAGAGAGGAAGGAAGGAAGGAAAGAGGGGAGAGAAAGAAGAGTAGGAAATAAGGAAGGGAATAAAGAAGGAAAGAAAAAGAAAGAGGGAGAGAAGACGGAAAGGGAGAAAGAAGGAAGGAAGTAGAGGGAAAGAAAGAATAAGAATGAGGGAGAGGAAGAAAGTTGGGAAGGACGGAAGGAAGGAAGGAAGGAAGGAAGGAAGGAAGAAAAGAGGGAGCAGGAGGGAGAGAGGAAGGAAAGAGGTGAGAGAAAGAAGAGTAGAAAAGAAGGAATAAAGAAGGAAAGAAAAAGAAAGAGGGAGAGAAGACAGAGATAAAGAAGGAAGGAGAGGGAAAGAAAGAATAAGAACGAGAGAGGGGAAGAAAGAAAGGGAAGGGGGGGGGTCGCCGCCTTGATTCAGCGCCAGAAAAGAGCGCGAAGGGACCCAGGGGCAAAAAGCATTTCCCCGGCCCCAGCTGTTTGTTGGCGCTTTGTTGGCGCGGCGCTTCAGCAGCAAGGTCCCACTGCTGGGTCCCGCTGGCTGGGGCACTCGGCGGGCCACATGACGAGGTCTGGCGGGCCGGATTTGGCCCCCGGGCCTTGTGTTTGACACCCGTGAGCTAGATACTCATTTGTCTTTTATTTAAAGACAGGAAGATTCCTAGCTGAATGGCAGCCTACTGGAGCATCAAAATTAAGTCGTCCAGCTTCTGGGTTGTTGTTTTATCAATAAGATGGCTTTAGAAGACTGCTCAAAAATATAATTATATTCTGTAAAACCAAATTAAGAGTGCTTTTTCAGTGTCCTTCCTTCAGCATACAGCAATATTTCCAGAATAAATTGATAGTACTTGATATGCTGCAGAAAAAAAATGCATGTACTTGAAAGATGCACACAATTAATTTAAAAGCATTTCCTGGTTAATAATTCTTATGGTAAGATTTTTATTTTTCAACAGTAGTAAAATTTGGGAAGTCATTTTCTTCACGGAGTTTATGCACATTAATCTGAATTTATGGGAGCTTGCGGATTCCAGTGCTTAGTCTAAAAATTCCACATTGCTAAAGGTTCCAGTTTGTGTAATGAAAGTGACTGTAATGCTGCCGAGAGTGTGAGCAACCTTCAGATGACCTGCTGCCTCTTGTAGATTTTGTCAGCACTCTGTAAAAATATGGGATCACTTTGTGGAATTTGATATACCTCCTTTGCATTTACAAAGTTTAAACTCTGGTGATTACGTTTGCTACTGTACTTTCTACATTAAGGTGCCTGAATGAGTTATTGCTCTACAGATATGAACTGTGAGATTATGCATAAATGGTCCATTCTGCTTCCATGTTGTTTTTTTTAATAATAAAAAACTAACTTAAAGGAATAGATGGTGGTGAAAGATCAGAACCAAGAGTTGGGATTTCAAAAAATGTAACTAAGAACAGGTGAAGAACGTGTCAAGAAGATGGTTGCACAAAAATATTCTTTGGGGAATAAAATAGCTTAGCCAAGGTAGAGTGTCGGCATTAGAAAATTTCTGTTTCCTCCACTTCTTAAGTCACCCCCCAAAAGTTTTTGAAAATCAAGAAAGGACACAATGTTGTAAGAGGAATATAATAGTTTGGCTTAAATGCTTATACATGACCACACCTGTTTTGAGGGCCTTGTGGTGGGAAAGTGGTCTGTGCATGTTGGGAGGAATTTTTTTCCCCCTGGAAAGTATGTGTGTGTGTGTGTGCACACGCGCGCACGCACACACACACACACACACACACATGAGAGGAGACATTTACTTGCAGGACAAAGCTAGAAAAGCTATGCACAAAGGGTAACAATTTGGGCTGTGGGAATTCCACTAACCCATCACAAAGTTTATGAGAAAGGAATGCACTCCCACAGACCAAACTACCATGCCTTGTGCTGAGCTTTTCTAACTTTGTCCTGGAAGTAAATGCCATTTATAAAAAGTATGACTTTGCACTTTCTAGGAAAATTGTTTTATTCTAACGTGTGTGTGTGTCACTGCTTTCCTGAAAACCACCAATGCAACGTACAAGAGTGAAAAATAAAAATAATGCATAAATTGAGAGAAACCTTATTTGTCAATCCCTCCTTAGGCATGCATGTCTCCTGTTTCTCATGCTGCCGGGCTCTCGCTGCTGCATTTGGGGCTGGGGCTGACCACGGCCGCCACCAACACCAACACTGGCATCGGAATCTGCTACACAATATTTGACCTTGGCTTCTGTTTTGATGTACCATGGTTCCTGATTGAGACTGCACAGTACTTGTGGTCCATCCTGAGCAGGGGGCTAGCCATCTCACTGTCAGTGGTGGGTGCTGCTTGGGGCATTTACATTACTGGATCCAGCATCCTTGGCAGTGGTGTCAAAGCGCCTAGGATGGTCAGCATCATCTTTTGTGAAGCTGTGGTCTATGGGATTAGCATAGCCATCGTCATCACCAACATGGCTGAGCAATTTTCTGGCAGAACTCCTAAGGAGATTGGCTCCCGGAACTACCATGCAGGTCACTCCATGTTTGGGGCAGGCTTGACTGTGGACCTGTCCAATCTCTTTTGTGATATATGTGTGGGCATTGTGGGAAGTGGTGCAGCATTGGCAGATGCCCAGAATGCCAGCCTCTTTGTCAAGATCCTCATTGTGGAAATCTTTGGCAGTGCCATCGGACTCTTTGGAGACATTGTGGCTATCCTGTCTGCCTGCCAACTGCAGACTCTGTACATATTGATTATTTGACTTCTGGGTAACTCTCAGCAGATTATGTAAACCCCAAACCACCAAAAGGCACTGTGTTTGAGGTGATAGGAGGTGATTTCAGAGTTCTCTCTGTCCAATCTCTAGCTCCTTTGCACATGCAAAAATCTTCACTAGATGAACATGCATCTGTGAACTGGCCCTAGCTATTATCCCCGAAGAAGTGGGAAAGCCTATGAATGGTGTGTCAGATCACTTGATTACATCAGTGTGGAGAGTGAAGGAGTGCGTTATTCCTGCCCATACAACTCAGGGTTCAGAGACAGTGCACTTCATATATATTTACCAAAGCCTTCCTCTGAGAAATGGATGCTTCCAGATGTGAGCCACCTTCTACGATTTAAACTTTTGCAAACATGTGGTTCAGATTTTGGTAAATATTGCATGCCAGTTGGCCTTAAAAATGGATACATTTTATATTGCTGCTCTTTAACAAAAAGCATAGGTCTGGCACATTTCCAACTCAAGGGCAGGAGTCCGTTTGGGGATTTGTACAAAAAAACAAGTGTTTTCCCTTAAATATACAATATATCAGTGTACTGTGCACATGTTAAACTCCAGGTTACATTCTCAGCATGATCTGCAGGCAATCAGCTGTTTTCTCATGCTGACCAAAATCTCTCCTTGAGTTCTACAAAAAGAAAGAAAGAAAGAAGAAAGACATTCAGAAAATTGTTTTAAAGTATAAATTGCAAAAAAATAATAATGTATGTGCACTTACGATGCAAACTTGAATATGTGTCATCCAATTGAAATCAAATCAAATCAAATCAACTACCCATCCATTTCTTGATTATTAGTGCTCTCAATCTTGGAATGTGCCATTTCTTACCTTCAGGTGCTGTTGAGTTGTCTCCACATTTCATTTTCTGTGTGTTGAAAGAGGAAAGAAAGATAACACATAGTTGTAGTACATTCATAGGATATATTGTTGATGTAGTCAGCCCAAAGGGTCTTTATTCCCTATAAAAACAGGGATAACAAAAGTCCCCTTTAGAGATTTTAAAAATCTTGCTCTTCAGCCAAAATAAAAGGCTCTAAGAGCAGCACACATATCACTAAAAAAAAGACAGTCTCTGCCCTCAGGCTTACAGAGGGGGAAAATGACACAAAAGGAAAACTGATTGGGAGGGAAGAGGAAATGTTCATGTTTTTGAGAATATTGTAATAGCTTCCACCAAGTGGGGCGTATCAAAGCAATTGGAGCAGCGTCTTCTGGAAGCCAGCTGAGAGAGGGGGAAGTTAATACAGTATGTCACCACTTGCCCTGTGTTGTGGCTAATGCTCACAACATGGTATGCCTTTTACTTTCCCAGAGGACTGGAGCCATTAAAGCACCCCTAAAGGAAGGCATGCATGCAAACTGTGAATCCTTAAAAGGCTTGGTTCTGTGAGAAAATGTGGGGAAATAGTCCAAGCCAAGATACTGTACATGCACACCATTTGAATGGCAATGCCCATCAAACTTGGGGGGACCTGACCCCTTCAAATACTTTATTGGGGGGTGAAAAGGACCACAACTCCTAGGAGTTGGCTCCTATGGTCCAAGCTAAATATGCCATTTGTTTCAGCTGGGAAATAGTATTCAGTAGAAATGTCCCTAATTACATATTTTGGCAGAGACCCTCATTTCATGTTATTCTCTCAGCCTCAAATGTATTGCTATCAGTTTCATTTATTGTCCCCCTATTCTTGAGCTATGCAGTATAAATAACTATATCTTGATATGCCTTCTAAATACTATTTGATATTTTATATGATCATATTTTGTGCTGTCTTATTTGTCTCTCTTTCAAGATAAACAATTCCAATTTTCCAATTTCTATTTGTTTGAGAGTTTCAATATATCCTTGATCTTTCTTATTGGCCTTGTCTGAAACCTCTTCAGTTCTGCAATATCCTTTTTTGAGATGAGGTTACCAGTACTGAAAAAAGTATTCCAGATGTGAATGATTGATTCACAGAAATGACATTTTATTATATTTCCATTCTGTTCTTTGTTGCATTTTAACAACCTTGTTGCTTTCCCCCTCCACTTCCACTGAACTGTCCATACACACCAAACCTTTAGGGTTTATTAATTATTATATTGTGTGCATGCACACGAAAGCTCATACCTATGACAAACTTAGTTGGTCTCTAAGGTGCTACTGGAAGGATTTTTTATTTTTATTTTGACTGCGTCAGACCAACACGGCTACCTACCTGTAACATCATCATTATTATCATCATCATCATCATCATCATTATCATAGGATCCTCATATTAGCTGACTTTGCAAAAAGGCCATAAAAGGTTGTTCCCTTTGAGTGGGACAGCAGGGGACCTTTCAGTAGATACCTATGTATCTATGGGCATGGTAGGAGACTAGATGTATTACTTGTTGCTAAAGGTAGGCAAATCTGACAGTTTCCGTTTCTCCGTTTTGTGATCTTAAGTTCAGTTCTCCACATTTTCACACCAGTTTGTGAATTTTTTAAAAGTCTTCATAAGAATTATTTGGTTACTTTTTCCTAATATATACATCCCTCTGCAATTCTGCCTAATATACACATTGTTGCAAACACAGGAATCTCCCCCAAGTTTAATGCATTTTGGTATGATGCTTTCACTAGTATATGCATTTTTATGCACGCCCTATCCCAGTGTATGCATTTTTGTATACTTTACTTCACGTGAGAACTGCATGACAAAATTTAGAGTGCATGTGGTGTCCATAACATTTTCTCCAGATTGCAAATGTGCCCGTGCGCCCAAGGATGTTGGCAACCCATGCTGTAAGTCATTTCATGTTTCATGATGATCAGATAATGCACAAATCTTCTTGCTGAAAATGTGTGTTATGATGTCAACTTACTCTGTATTCCACCCCTCTCTATGCCCCAGGGCATCAAACAGCTGTTATGTATATATACAGTATGTAGGCAGTGTGTGAGGGAGGATGAAGGGAGGAGGTTGCAAATTCTCCTACCCTGATTTGAATGTGACTGCTACTTTGCTTTTTCATCATCTAATTATCAGAAATGATCACACAGAAAACAAGAACTGATAGCACATCTATAAGCCAGGTGCTGCCACTTATCAGGTATAGAATCTACTTCTGCTTCCACACTAATGAAAAATGATTTCAAAAGGAATGAAGATCCTGTTTCAATAAAACCAAGGGAAAGATGTAACCCAAAAGCTGTCTGCAGACCTAGGAATAAGTGAAATGTTTTGACAGGGAAATATATGTGTTGGCAACAATGCTTGACTTGGATTTCAAAAGTAAAATTGAAACCATACTTCTAGAGGGTGCAGATGCTGACAACTGGAAGGATGTTCTGAAACAGAGAATATATCAGAATATGCCATTCAACTCCTCCTCCTTGCAATCTGTTCATGCAAAAAGACCAATATGTTCAGTGGGGGGGAAAGCAGAGAGGATCCTAAACCTGAGTTTCTAACAAGTGAATTCAAAAAAATTAAAGGATTGAAAAGATTGTTCACCTTTGTTCAATGCATGTCCCAGTGGTGTCAAAAGCTCAGCAGGTGATCTAACTCCATATTAGTTACTATAAATTTTGAATTTCAACATTTTAAAAAAAGAAAATGTCTGGAGAAGCTTTTGATTCTGAAACTGATTCAACAGTTGCAAAGACTCGAACTCTTAAGATGTAATTATTTCTGATTATATAGTTCTGATAATATAGATGGTGTGATATGATTCTAATGTATTATGCTGTAAAACACTCAGGATTTCTAACAGTAAGTGGTATGGAAATGTTTTAAAATAAGTAAATATAATAATGAGGTTGTTAAAGCCAGGGAATTCTGAAACATAGTCCTAGAGCGGTGGTGTCTAGACTTTTTTCAAAGAGGGCCAGATTTGATAAAGTGAACATGCATGAGGGCCAGCCAAAGTTTTTTTTTTTTAAAGGATTTTGCTCCAAAGTAGTTGAGCTTTTTTTTTGATTGCTCCCCGCAGGAATTGGGTTTAACCTACATTTAAACTTAGGTGTTGAGGAGACAGAAGACAACAGTGATTGCGATCAAACTTCAAAGAAACAAGCTCTCCATTATTATTGGCATCGCCTTTTGTGGGCTGCTTCAACTCTTGAGACTCTACAGCAGCCTTTGTCAACCTGTTGCCCCAGATGACGGAGACTACAACATGCAGCAGCAGCAGCAGCAGCAGCATCAACAACTGATGAAGTGAACATGCGCGAGGCCCGACCATTTTTCCTGACATTCTTAGAGTCATTAAAATTAAATGCAAATTTTATGCAATGATTTTATGCAAAGTTTAATTGCAAATGGCATACTTTTCATTTCGCACACATGGATGACAAATCTATAAAGGTGTTAAATCACTCTGCCTTTCCTATCTGAAGACCAGATGAAAAATAAATCCAGAAAGCTGAAATATATGTCAGGAACATTGTAAAGAAGAAGAGTTTGGATTTGATATCCCACTTTATCAATACCCTAAGGAGTCTCAAAGCTCCTTTCCCTTCCTCCCCCACAACAAACATTCTGTGAGGTGAGAGAGACTGAGAGACTTCAAAGTGCGACTAGCCCAAGGTCACCCAGCAGCTGCATGCAGAGGAGCGGGGAAGCGAACTGGGGAAGCGAACCCAGTTCACCAGATTACGAGTTCACTGCTCCTAACCATGAGCCCGCAAAAAGGAAATGGCTTTGGTGGGCAGGCGCTTGGGGGTCGCAAGAGATTGCCTTTTCAAAATTGCCTGGGGGGCTATTTGAAACCAGCCCGGGGACCGCAAGTGGCCCCCAGGCCGGACTTTTGACATGCCTATCCTAGAGCATCAGTCTTCCGGTGGTGGACTGGAACCCACAAGTGGTGCATAAATTGAGTTACCGTGAGTTGTGCCAGCAGCACTAGCACTGTGCAAATAGACGGCTGAAAAAGGAGGAAGTGGGACCCCCAAATGCATGTTTGAGCTAAAAACAGGTTCCAGGTTATAAATGTTGACATCTTATTCTCACCACAGTTCAGTTTAACAATAGGTCCGTCTTCCCAGCTTTCATTGTAGCTTTCATTAGACATGTAATTTCTATTATGAATGGGGTGCATGTTTAAGATCCAGCCTAAGAAGATGAAATTCAGCAGCTTAATCAATCATGATTAGGGTCCCTCTGAGCATGTACATAGCACATTCTGTTTTAACCACCAACCCAAGCCACACATATCTGGGGTTACCATGTAAGACTTCAGGGGTCAGGAGACTAAGGGTAACCATGCGTCTTACTTTGAAGAAGGCAGTCCTCTGTTTGAAGGTATCCTTTATTTGAGGGCCTGTCTGTCCAAGCATAGTTGAAAGATAAAGAATGAAAGGAGAACAGGAGCCTTGAAGCTGCCCATCTACTGTTACCACCTTGACACGTGAGCAGGGCTAAGCAAAATAAGCACATGCTTAGGGCATCAAGGGAAAGGGGGCGCCACTGATTTTTTTCCATTGCTGGATTTACCACAAGACCATATGGTGCAGCTGAACCAGGTTCCACAAAAATGAAAAAACAAAAACAAAACATACATATATTACATACTGTACATTATATTCCATCTTACTGTAAGTTTTGTAAAAATTTCAATAAATAAAATTTTATTTTATGGTTTATTATTGTTTATATTTTGAAAGATATAAATGGGGGCACCAAAATATTGTGTTTAGGGCTTCTGAAGGTCTTAATCTGGCCCTGCAGTTGAGCAGGGCGGTGGTGACAGTTCTCCCTGCTTTGGTGAGGTGAATCGTATTTCTATTTAAATTATTGTACAGGTAGGTAGCCGTGTTGGTCTGGATCGAAGTAAAATAAAAAAATTCCTTCAGTAGCACCTTAAAGACCAACTAAGTTTTTATTTTGGTATGAGCTTTCGTGTGCATGCACACTTCTTCAGATACCTTAAAAAATTATAATTTTAAAATACCTTTAAAATTATTGTAGTTATTTTAAAATTTGAATCTTTATGTATAAATTAAAATATGCAAATTCTCCTCTTTTTTTGTAAGTAGCAACACTGCAAAATTCTGAGAGGCCTGATATCTAGCTTCACTCTCAAATTAAGCTCTCAGCACCAGGACTGCAGTGTGTGTATGTGTGTGTGTGTAGTTTTTGCTTGCTGCAGCAGCATTTCTGTTCCTATTTTGTTTCCTTCACTTTCATAGTAATGTTATATTTTCATCAGCACACTACAAGCGTTAGTCGCCTTTGAGTATGCACACATAACTCCCCAAAATGTTGGCGTTATGAACATGTATTGAATAAAATAGCCCAGGGTGCATTAATCCTATCATGAATCCCAGATCTGACTCTGTGAAGGAAAGAATTACAGTATTTCAAAATGCCAGTTGCAACAATGCAATATAAGTTCACAGGCACATGCTTGCTAATAATGAATGGAAAGGTGCAAATATAATATTGGAGCAGCTTCCTGCAGAGAGAGAGATCATATATAATCATATACTGTCAACTTGCTTGATTGCATCCAGGATCGAAACCAACAAAGACAAAAGCTGAACAATGTTTTGTGTGCCTTCCTGAATTAAAATCCTGTGTGAGAGGAAGGATTTAATTGGTGATTACAGTGGAGAAATTAAGACAACTATTGTGCTTCAATTTGCATGATAAACAAATACCTTTGCCAATAGCTTCCAAAAAGGTAATCACATATTGAAAGAGACTTGTTTCTTAGCCTACATTAACATAAAAAGAAGCATTTAATAGTCTCATTAAAATCTCCTGCTACACTTTTACTTCTTGGATGAGGTTTTTCTTTTTCTGTGCAGCCATAAACCCAAGTTGCTAATTATTCTGGTGTTGTTGTTGTTGTTGTTGTTGTTGTTGTTGTTGTTGTTGTTGTTGTTGTTTTAAATCCACATTCCAAAATCAATCATTAGTCAATGTATCAGCATCTTAGTCCATTGGCCAGTCTTTCTAATAGAAAAAACCCTCAATTGATTAGGTGGTAGGTTCCCCCCTCCCCGTTTAAAATAGTTATTCTGTTATAAATGGAGCCTAGACAAGTAAACATAATATTTGGTAATAGACTTCATAGCAACTGTCAAAATGACTTAGTGTTTTCCCAGTCTTGCATTCCTTCAAAATTAATAATACCTTGGTGCACTTTATAATACTATTAACGTTATAAAAGTTCTCTCTGTTTAATGACTGGATGTTTCATTATGTTTTATCATTCCAGTGACAGATTTTAAAAAAAGCTAATCTATTTCTATTTTGCCTCTTGATTGAAGGATTGTAAATATGCAATTAGCAGCTGGAGTAGAAGTAAAAGAAGTAAATGTCAACTGCCAAATAGTTATCTAGGAAAGAATGTACTTGAATATTGCTTCAAGCTAGGGCAGAAAGACAAAAGCATCTTCCACAGAGTAGGAAGGCTGTAGAGTCTTATACCATTTGCAGGATGATGAACCTTTCTCAGACTGAAGGCTGCATTCTCAGATGGTCAACATATGGCAGGGGTGAGCAAAGTCCAGGGGTGCCATCTCATGGGCGCTGAGCTATATTGGCCCCGCAGTATTTGGGGTGGAGGCCCAATGTTCCAATCAGGGTGTCAGGAGTTTGTGCAGGAGCCAGGCCCTGGGACCAGCAGGGCTTTGCAGGACTGGGATCCTCTTCGGCTTGTTCCAGAGAGGCAGGGTACGGCCGCACAGGTGAGGCCACTTGGTACTCACTGCACCTGGTGGCAAGAGCTGGCAGGGGGTGTAAGGCCTTTCCCCTCGGCTCTTTGCCACAGCAGCACACTCTCTGCCTTGCCGTGTGCCTCCTTACCTTTTGCTTGTGACTTTGTGCCTTGACCCTTGGACTGTGACTTCTTCCCTTGTGCTTCTTGACCCTTGGACCTCTGCTCTTCAGATGCTTGTGCCTACCATCTTGCCCCCGGTCCCGATGCTCCTTGCTGGGACTTCGCTCGTAAGCAGCCCGGACCGTGACACAGGGGATGGAGGAGACCGAGCGTGGAGCTGAGCTCGGTGCGGCTTCTGTGGCCAGTTGCTGCTGCTGCTGCTGTGGAAGGAGTCTCTGGCTGCTGTCGTGCTTGGGATCTCACGTGTGCACATCATGTGGCGTATGTGTGATGTCATGTGTGCATGCACAGCCACTGCCTCCCCAATCTGCGATGCAAGCTGGTATCTCTGGCAGAGTCATAGGCAAAGGTGGAGCAATTAATATATATTTTACACCAGGTTAGTTGCTGCACACACTTTTACACCCCTCTCTAGTCCCCATCCAGGCAACCAAGAGGCATTATATCAAATTTCGAGGTTGCATTACAGCCAGGCAAAACCATCCATAGTGTGAAGCAGGGCTAGTGAGAGAGGAGGCCTGGAAAGAGGGAGTCTCTCCTGAGGAGAGTTTCAGGGGCCTGACGTTCTCCACCCAATCAAGATGCTTTCCCATCACAAATCAGGAGCATAGTACTGTCTGCCAATGCTCAGGGTGTGTGGGGTGTGTGCATGCCCCCCCCAAGTGTGGCCTCCCCAGTGCGATACCACAGTCCTCACCATTGCTTGGATGAAGAGTGGGCACCCTGCCCCTGGCCAGGGCACTGGGGCCATCAGCTGGCAGACACCTGGTTTGTGCCCCCCCCCAGATTCTACACCCAGGTCCATGGCTCCCTGGAAGCCCCCACCCCATGCCACTGCCGCATATGACTAGTGAAGTCTTTCTGAAGCTAAGAGTTCCATACAAAAAGCCCATCAGTGTGCCAGGGCTTCTTGGATTATCTGAAATAAAGTCAAGCTACTCAATATTTCATATTCAATGTCCATTTAATGTGCATTGAATTTGCACTTTTTCACACAGCATTTATATCATTCGTAGCTTAAACTGCAAGTTACTTGAAGGAAATCCCTCCCTAGCATTATCCTTTGAAGAAGCTGAGCTTTTTTTTATTACAGATTACAGATCTTGCCAAGATCGTCTGTAGATGAAATAAATAGCTTTTTTTATGTGCCATTTTAGCAGTGCCCTGAGCATTAATTCTGCAATTCCACATAGGTGCAGAATGTTCTAATTACAGAATCCAGCTTCTGAAAAATCTCATCTCTCCTAAACAAAGGGGACACATTTCTTACCCATATCACTGGGAAGATGGGCTTGAAGATGCTGAAGTCACATTTCAGGAGCTCGAAGAGTTGTTGAATAAGCTTTCCCACAGTTGCTTGCTTTTCAGTATTACTAATGGAAGCAAAATAAGTGGTGCAAAGCATTTAAAAATAGCAGAGGGCACAGAATACAAGAGACAAATGGCATAAGATGCCAAAAGACAGATGGCATGACAATGATATGCGAAGCTATTAGAAATCATACATAGAAATAATGAAGTCATTGCATTCCTTTCAACATTTTGAAGTTGAGTTGCAGATTGGTGAGGCCCTTTATGTACAGACAGATTGTTAAAACACTGCAGACATATCAAGGAAGTTCATTTTGGGAAGGGACCCCAAGCTAACAATCAGCCACTTAATTATAGATCACTGTTAAATCTAGAGAAGAGCTGTAGTTCAGCTGATTTATTTCATATGATATTATATCCTATCATATTATCAGTTCTAAGATGTAAAACTATATTATATTACTGTGTAGTATTCCCCCTCTGGAGTTTGAGGAGCTTAAGATTTTTAAAAAATAGCATTTGGCTTCACTATCAATTCAGAAACATTTCTGGTTTTACAAAAGTTACTTAGGACTTTTTCTTTTCTTAAAGACATGTGTAGTCTACCTGCTGCTGCTGCTGCTGCTTTTAAAATAAATTGGCACATGTCTAATGCCTGCATCTTTTTTCCTTTCACTATATGTGGTTCAGGATTAGAGTCAATATTTGTAGTCTTTCCTTGTCTGTTTTGCACCTCAAAATCACACATCTCATACTGGGGCAATGCTACATCTGACTGGGCCAACCTTTCCAGCCTCACTGCCCCCATCACTATTGTGATCACCCAGCTGCTCACCTGTCCATGCTGATGACCAGCTAGAACTGAAGTAGGTGGCGATTAGAGCATGCATGGCCAAGCTCCTTGGCCCGCTGTCTTAATTATGACAAGTCTGATGTGTATACAGGAGAGGTGGTCTGGCAGTGCTGACCGGAACTGTGAAGAGCATGTCTGAAATCTCCCTCCCAGCTGTCTTACTTATGGTGTCAAGTAGCAGCCTTGAGAGAGAAGATAAGTCGCATGTGTAAGATCACTTGGCCAGGAGGGTGAGTCATGCTTTCCAGATTCTAGTGGGACCAACATCAGCTTTATATACTCTATATACTGATTTGATGTGGGATTGGGCCACAAGTTACATCATATCCTAGGCTCTGTCAGGGTGATGTGGGTGGGTGGGTGGCTTTTCAATATTTCCCTCTCCATTCTACTAAACTGATATCTTGTTCTTGTTGCATGCAAGAACCCACAGGGTAAGGCAGCAATGTTGGATGGTTGTTGCAGCATCAAGCAAGGAGAAATCCTAGTGAGCAACTTTCTCCAACAAGGGTTTGGAAGTGAGGCCATTGCTTTCAAGCTCCTGCTTCCTGACGACTTCTCCCTTTCTCTACCCACTTTTTGAGAACTAGAACCTCTGAAAGGTCCAATTCTCTGGCTTGGAGATGGTCACTTCTCATGCACTGGTTGGACTGGTGAGAAGAAGCCACTCAGTACTGCAGATCCATGGAAAGGCATCTGTGAGAGTACTGGCTCCAGTTCCCTGCACCCTGTGGTGTAGAGGGAAGGGCAGTAGCTTGGTGACAGAACATCTGCTTTGCATGCAGCATGCCCCAGGTTCAAACCCCAACATCTCCAGGTCCGTTTGGAAAAGACCCCTTGCTTGAAACCCTGCAGAGCCACTGTCTGTCCTGTAGATAATGCCAGGGTGGATGGACCAAATGATCTCAGTATAATTCTGGTCTCCTCCAAGCATAAGTGCTCCTGTCAACCTCTGGAGGTTCTCTAGTAAGTGCCTCTATACTCTCCTTGCTAGCAATGAATAATACTGCATCCCACAGGTTGACTTAACCATTATGTCCCGTATGGCTTGGATTTAGTTGGAATATGTTATTTGATAAGCAATGATTCCACTCCATTGTAAATTAAATTTAAATGAAATACAGCTGCTCTGCATCTACATTAAATATAATTCAGCCACATCTGCCAGGGACTGTCAACATGTTAGTAAGTAGCAGCTGTGAAATATACATTTGTTTTTTGTTTTGTCCCCGATTGTTAGATATTCGTGGAGCTTATCTAAATTTTTGGGTGATAGGGAACATGGCTGTTTAAAGAGGGAAATGTGTGTGCATGCACACAGATGTGTGGTTAGGGAAAATTCAGTGTGAAGCACTGAAAGTATGAAAATGAATTATAACTCTGTGAGGGGAACAGGGATCTCTAAGCAGTTCTCTGAACCCTAAACAAACTACACTTTCCAAGATTCTTGGAGGCGAGCCATGGCTATTTAAAGCAGTATGCTGCTACAGTACTTTAAATGTATGCTGCAGATGGGGTCGAATTCAGACTCAGAACAGACCCATTGAAATCAATGGACTTGAGTAACTTAAGTCCATGCATTCCAATGGCTGTATTCTTAGTCAGATAAAACACCCCATATTTTTTTCAACGATATCATATTTCGACCCCTGAACACTTGTAGTGTACACTACTAACAATGTTTTGTTCTATACAGGTTTTTGAAATTGGTAGGCCAAATTCAGCAGGTAAAATCATTTTTTTGAGCCAGACGGATGAAACCAGTTTTATAAACGACAAGCAGTTATTCAAGAAGTGATTGCTTCTATTCAGTTTTGCTGTGAAAGAGTACATAAGGAAGGTCATATATTTCCTAAGGCTGAGGAGAAATGTGATAAACTTACTTTATGTTACCTATGTAGGCAAGTCAGTAATTATACAGTCACCAGTGGAAGTGGATGTACACATAATAATTAGATGATGGGACTGAATGTGCACACAATCACATATTACTATTTCCCCCTATGTCACATTCCACTCAGAGATGCCCTAGGAACAGGGTAAACTTGGAGGAGGAGGACACCCATATTCTACAATTTCAAGAAGCAGCACCTAAGGCAGGCATCCCCAAACTTCGGCCCTCCAGATGTTTTGGACTACAATTCCCATCATCCCTGACTACTGGTCCTGTTAGCTAGGGATCATGGGAGTTGTAGGCCAAAACATCTGGAGGGCCGCAGTTTGGGGATGCCTGACCTAAGGGCAAGACATGCCACTGGGGAAACCATTTAGCTGTACAGCACAGAAGTTGCCACCCACTTGCCCTGTGCTTTGGATTGTAGCCTTCTCTTCTTGAGACAGATTTAGACTTTCTCCTGTGCATTCCCCCAGCCCTGAAAAATAAGTTCCCATCAGTGTGCTCTAAATACCCCCAATAGCATGACAATTATTTAGACACCACACCAGCAAAATTTTAAGTGGGGAGCTGAGTGGGATGGGGAAATAATGTGGCAAACCTTAGAGTAGGATGATGGTCAAGGTGGTGATGTTTAGATGCTGTGGATCACAACTCCCATCATTCCTGACTATTGGCCATACTGGCTGAGGCTGATGGCAGTTGTAGCCCAAAGCATCTTGGCAAAATTGGCCACCCATGCTTTAGAGTGACTTTCTTTATGAAGCGCACTGAGGTACTCAAGGCACCGGGAGGGATTTGATAATATGGCTAAGAATCCAGTATGTGGATGTGAAAATGTTTTCTTAAAAACAAACAAAGAAACAAAACCCATGGTGCCAGCAATTTCTGCAACTCCTGCTTCCTCCTGTTGTTTGGTCTTGAGGTTTCTCGATTTTCCTTCATGTGCAAAATCAGCAACAGCCCAAAATATACACATGCTCAGTTATGGCAGATTGCATATAAATATGCAAGAGGTGAAATGGCAAAGCTTTGGACTCTTTGGTATCACACAAGTGCAGCTGAGTGGTTTTTTTTAACTGCTTAGATGTAGTAATGCAAAAGCGATGCAGATGCGATGGAGATTCAGAACGCTCCCATCTACTGGAATCCCACATAGTAATGATGGTAGTATTGCTTGTTTCCCCGAAACACTTTGCTACTTTCATACTGTGAAATTGGTTCATTTTCTGTTGGAAACATGATGGCACTTCAGCCTGCAGTTTAATCTGCCCAGATAAAGCTTCACTCACACTGAAAGTATAGCAGTAGGGGAGTGCTAGTAACACACGGTCTCTGGAAGCTGGTGCTGGATATATAATTATTTATGATGAGTAAGCAATTTCCTTCAGGTCAGGCACGCATAACACTTCTTATGTTGCCAAGGATGAGCACAGTGATCTCTGTCATTAGGATGATAGGGCATTGCCCCTCTTCTTTAACTGAATTAATGGAATTATTTTAAGGATGCGGGGAATGAAGTTAATATAACCCATTTTCATATATTTCTGTGAAGCTTTCAAAGGTGTGGAAAAAAGTGTTAGGATATAGGAAATTGAGGATATTCGCTGGTTGACTTAAGTAAAGCATACTTAAATATAATGATTACTTTGAAAAAAGTATAAAGGTGGGAATGCTTGACCAACTAGTTTAGGCTTAGTGTGATAGTCCTTAACCATTATTCACACATAAGGAATGACAAATAGTTCACCTTGGGGGAATCCTGGAACTTAGCCAGTTAGCTTAATGTTTGTCCCGGGAAAACTGGAGGAAAGTATTGTTAAAGGTAAAATGACCAAGCATATAGAAGGCAAGCCTTGCTTACGCAGAGCCAACATTGTTTCTGCAAGTCCTTTCTCACAAACCTATTAGAGTCCTTTGAGGGTGTCAACAGGCATATAGACAGAAGTGATCTGGTGGATATTGTACTTGGTCTTTCAAAAATCTTTCAACAAGGTTCCACACCAAAGACTCCTGGGTAAGCTTACCTGTCATCGAGCTTATCTGGATAGAGAAATGGTCAAAGCAGAGACCCCCGAGGATTGGTATTGGGGCCTGTGTTTTTTTTAACTTGTTCATAAATGATCTCAAGTTAGGGGTGAGCAATGAGTTGGCCATGTTCACTAATGATACTAAATTGTTGAGAGTTGAGAAAAGCTCCAAAAAGACCTTTGCAAACTATGGGAATGGGCAGTATAATGGCAAATGCAATTCAGTGCAAACAAGTGTAAAGTGATGCATGTCGAGGCAAAAAAAAAAACAAATCTCAATTTCAGATACAAGTTTATGAGAGCTAGAACTCAACAACATTTGGAGGTATATAGGAATTATACTTTTTATGCTCAGTTCTTCTAAAGTACTCAAAAAGAGTCAGCATAAGCATTTATTTATCACCAACAAGAAAGGCAGAACTCAAGGAACTGGTTGATGCTTCTTCAAGCTAGTGGAGGAATTGAACATATGTGCTCTATAAAGAAGAACGAAAGCTACACCACCCTATGAAAAGAGAGAGGCCCACAAAGTACTAACATTTCAGGTAGAACAAATATAGTGGATTAATAGTAAATGCGACAGAGTGGTACCTTAGGTTAAGAACTTAACCTGAAACTGTTCTTAACCTGAGTTACCACTTTAGCTAATGGGGCCTCCCACTGCCTCCATGCTGCTACCACACGATTTCTGTTCTCATCCTGAAGCAAAGTTCTTAACCCGAGGTACTATTTCTGGGTTAGCGGAGTCTGTAACCTGAAGCATCTGTAACCCAAGGTACTACTGTATTCCATTTTGCCATGGGAAATCCTATGTAAACTTCCCATTAAAAAGAAAATATGCTAAAAGGAGGACGAAGAAACAAAACTACATCTAATGTACTTATTGTTGTAAACATACATGCATTATGTTCAAACACTCTGTATAACTTACTTACTGCCACAGGCCAATTAGATCATCTCCAATTGCATGTGGAAAGAGCTCAAGCTAATCTAATTGCCCCAAGAATGGTCCATTTATTTCTGGTTTTCTGATGTCTCTATAATGTTAGAAAATGATCACTAAATGTGCCCTCCAGCATGAAGATTCCATGCTCTCAAAAAGGCAAATTCGGAGCAGAGGGCCAAGGATTTTTCTGCAAATAGTCAGCTTCCACTTTAAGTTCTCAGTCATCAACGGCTTAACATTCTGCAGACCTCTGCTAGTAAAGAGGGTAATGTTCACTCTAGGCAAAGCATAGTTCTAACATTCCATACAGTGAAGTATATTAATTACAGTGTTTACGATGATGTATTAAAATATTAGGACAGTTCATAATTTATTCATCTCTTTCAAACTTTTGGTGCGTAGCAATTATTTTCCCAAAAGGCTTCCTTCAGGCATTAGAAGTATTATTTCAAGCATTAACAGCACAATCCTATTTATATTAACTCAGTACAAGGGACGCGGATGGCGCTGTGGGTTAAACCACAGAGCCTAGGGCTTGCCGATCAGAAGGTCGGCGGTTCGAATCCCCGCGACGGGGTGAGCTCCTGTTGCTCGGTCCAAGCTCCTGCCAACTTAGCAGTTCGAAAGCATGTAAAAGTCTGAAGGCAGCCCTGTTTAGGGAAGTTTTTAATGTGTGACATTTTAAGGTATTTTAATCTTTGTTGGAAGCTGCCCAGAGTGGCTGGGGAAACCCAGCCGGATGGGTGGGGTACAAATAAATTATATTATTAAGTGCAAGTAGATAAATAGGTACCGCTCCGGCGGGAAGGTAAATGGCATTTCTGTGCACTGCTCTGGTTCACCAGAAGCGGCTTAGTCATGCTGGCCACATGACCCGGAAGCTGTACACCGGCTCCCTCGGCTAGTAAAGCGAGATGAGCACCACAACCCCAGAGTCGTCTGCAACTGGACCTAACGATCAGGGGTCCCTTTACCCTTTACCTTAAACCCCACTGTGCCAATGTGGCTTACTCCCTGGTAAGTGTGTTTAGAATTAAGAGAGTCCTGAGTTTTTGCCACTGGTGGCAGGATCCTATTTTCTGCTTTGGGTGACCAAGGCCATTTAAGTTCCAAACCAGGCCTGAAGCTAGATTTAAATGGGTCCAGATAATCCATTTTCTGCAGGTATGACACAAATGGAAAGGAGGGCAGAGGAAAGAAAGCAAATTCAGGCACTATTTCTTACATAGTTACACAGTGGTTCTTTTACTTGCAAGCTGGAATTAAAGTTCAGGGCGAAGTGGAGCCAAACGGTGCTGGTATTTCAGCAGAGCTGAAGGAGCATCCCCGTAGCAATAAAACCTCTAGCACATTTGGAAAGCTAAGCAGGGTCTGGTATGTTTTCAGATTGGATGAGGAACCATTTGTTGAGATGCCTGCATTGCAGGGGGTTGAATAGATCACCCCTGGGGTCCCTCCCAACTCTTTGATTTTATGATTCTATTGCAGCCTTAGCTATAGCAGTTGAGGGAACCTGGAGCCTGATGGAGCTACTTTCTCAACGCAGCCCTTAGAATGGCCCTGCTTCCCATTCCCCACTGTTGTGGTCAGATTTAACCGTTCCTTCCATTTTCCAAACTAGTGATATGATCTAGAAAATAAATTTAAAAAATGCATTTGAACTTCTTTGGACATTTCCTTGCTAAAACAATGAAGAGAATCAGATCCATCAAGCTTAGAGTTGCCATATTTCAAAATGTGAAAATCCATACGGAAGAGTTGTTGAGCATTTTGTTTTGCAAAATTGCAAAGAAATTGGGTGGTGTGTTTTTTTTAGCTATTTCTTAGGGAAATCAGCAAAAACAGCACTGCCAACATCAGCTGCCAATTTCTGCCCAGACACTGCTTGCAACTGCAGTATTGCAGATATGTCCGGGAAATTCCAGACGTATGGGAACCCTCATCAAGCTATGCATATGTAAGCAGCGTTCTGCAGCTGTAACATTAAATGACTCCAATAAAATTATTCCTTCTCCCTGAAGCTAAACAAAATATTTTTGTTATCTGTTGCATCTCGTGTGAAATGTAATGGTGAACTTACATTATATGTTAAGACCCTGTGTCCCAGTGCTAATTGAACTGTAAGCAAGGTCTAGCATGTATTGCAAGGCAGTAAAATAAGCGTTCGGTCAAAAGAAAACCATAAACCGACTCTGCCATAAATCTTATGTGTGCTAAGTGGCAACTAAAAATTCTACCCAAATCCAAGTGGTAATAACGGGATTCCATTCAAGTCCATTTATCAACCTTATGGACAGATTAAAACTGTATTACATTGTGAAGCTTAACACACTGATATTGGGAATTAAGGTTTTCTGAAGCAAAATAATACAGACTTGAAAGTCTTATTATACTGGTCAGCTCCAAGGAATTAATAGGAAAAGACATGCTTTTAAAATTCAGTCCGGTGCATTTTTTATTTTATTTTAACCAAACTGGTTCATTATGCAATTCTGTAAAATATCTGCACTTGGTAGGGAAGCGTCATAAACACTGTCTATTTTGAAACCCTGATGATGTATACAATTCAGAGCTAAGTATAATCTAAATATAAATGAGCCCTCCAATAAGTTGCCCCCCCTTTCTCTAGTTTTAATAGTGTAGTGCCTACTTATGACAAGTATAGGGAAAGGGTCCCATTAAGCCCAGAAAAGTATTCTTTATGTGAAAAGAGAGAAAGAAAAGCACACAGCACACTTTTTCCTTTAAAAGATGCAATATTCATGTGGAAATGGCCTCAATTACTTTTTATGAATAGGGCCCTTGGTGACTAATTCTTTTCTGGGGAAGGTAACAGGCAAATGTTATCCAGATGCATTCCTCTGGAAGTATTCCCAGTTTCTGGAAGTGAAAACTACTGTACCTGTAGCACAATGCCAGGCAGTCAGTGAAACATAATATTGGCATAAATAGCGCAAAGCTCACCCCCCCCCTCCCAACCGCTACAACTGCTCAATGCCTTACAGATTGGTTTTAAGATTTGTTTTATTTATTTAGTTCCATTTTTATTCCAACCAAATGCAGAAGCATGGGTAACCCTTTAAAACCCAAAAAAGCACAGAAACACTTTCTGAAGTTTGACTGTTGTTTAGAACAGGGATTACCAGTATTTAGAACAGTTGGGACCATGGGAAATTGGAATATGTACCTCGAATGCTTGAGTTTCCATTCCGGGGCTGTGGGAAAGATGTGTGCTGTGAATTCATGGCTTTCCACTATGGGGGAAACAAACATCTTCTGAAAACCGGCAGCAGTAATGGCAAAGATCTGTTCAGCACCTTGTACTGAACATGCAAAACATGCTAGTTCAACTGCATGCACATCCTGTATCTGCATCGTGTATATACGAAGAACAAAATGAAACAATTTCATGTATATTTATTCCAACATGTTGGCAATCGTATGAAATCTTTCAGTGATGCATCAGCAGAGCAGCACCCAAGGTTATTCTTTGCTGAATCCTGTGCAGGATAAGAATCCCCAAGATTTAGAGTATTGGTTCAGAAAGGAAGTCACAAGGAGGACCAAGATCCAGTGAAGGAAGTGGAAAAAGGAAGCACACATGGCAAGGCCTGATGCCAGGATCTCATCAGCTCCAAGAGGATCTGTTTGCTGCCAGATCTTTTATTATTGATCATATTTTTGTTGTTTAGTGGTTTAGTCGTGTCCGACTCTTTGTGACCCCATGGACCAGAGCACGCCAGGCACTCCTGTCTTCCACTGCCTCCCGCAGTTTGGTCAAACTCATGTTTGTAGCTTCAAGAACATCATATTTTTAGTGTTGCCCTATAAAATACATTATTTGGGTGACTGACAAGTAAAAACAGACAGTTTAAAATAAAATCACAGGCTCAAATAATAATGCATGCTAAAGCCAAGTAAGCAATATCTAGCACAATCCATCTCATCCCAAGAAAAACATGAGAGATCTTGTGGAGCCGTCAAACAAAGCTGTTTCAGGCCTTTCGCCTGCCAGGATTAAGATGGGGTGGGGTTAGGCAGTGGCAAACTCTGGGTCAGCGGGGGTCACCCCATTCCCCTCTCTATGAGCATACTGTGGTTGCAACTGGGAAAGTGTCGCTCCACCACTCACACACCCCTTGTTGAGTTTCGATCACACCACACAGGATAAGGCTTTCAATGGAGAGAAAAAACTCTCGTAAGACTCATCAAATGTAGTATAGATTCTTCTCCATATTGGCACAGGAGCAATTCTTTCCACTGTTAATAAAGGGTTGTCATGACCTAGCTAATGTGTTAGAGCATTTTTAAATTCATCACAACAATTAACCTATTGGGGAAATTGATATAAAGTATCCAGGTTGTGTTTATGTAGCGGGTTACGGCAGAAGAGAAAGCTGTCAATCATTATTGGTTCAATATGCACTTCTTGTTAAGAGGGCAGAGAGGAGCCTTCTGTAGGAAATATTATGAATATGTGGATCTGTGGCATCGACTAATATCAAATCTGACTGGAAGAGAAAACGCTACTGACCTCCAGAGCTTTTAGGTGATTCTGTCCCCCTTCCCAGGGACTCTCCCTTGACTAGTTGTTCCTTTATATGACCAGACATCATACAGAGCCAGCCTGCTGTAGTGGTTAGAGTGTTGAAGCAGGCCTGGTGGACCAGGGTTCAAATCCCCACTCAGCCATGAAGCTCACTGGGTGACCATGGGCCAATCACTCTCTCTCAGCTTAACCTACCTCACAGGGTTGCTGCAAGGATAAAACGGGGAGAAGGAGAACTGCGCATGCCGCTTTGGGCTCCTTGGTGGGATATAAATGTAATTAATAAAACAATACAAATAAAATAAATAAAATAAAATAAAATATATTTGGAGGGTGGTGTCGGGGGGGGGGGGAACAGCTTTACAGGCCAAATAATTTGGCCAGCAGGTAAGAAGTTCATCATGCCTGGTGTATGGAAAAGCGCGCGTGCGCACACACACACACCAGTGTTTCCGCTGTCTGTACTGCTCCTTCTGACATGCTTCTAAATCCCCCTTTTTATTTATGGCATGTCACCTGGCATCTTGCTGTCGAATGTTAGTATCACACCCATACTCATTTTTCAAAAGGCTTGAGGTGCGTTTTCACGTTCCTCTAAAATGTGTGTTGTGGTCTGCACCGATTGCCTGCTTGCTTTTCTCAATCTGCCTAGCAGGGTGTAGCTGAGACATTTTGAAATGGGGAGGGATCAGCTCAACCATGTGATGAAATAGCCTCTCTCTGTCAAACACAGTTGGTTTCAGTTATGACTCAATAGGAAAAGACAAGCTCCTAAAGAAAGTTTCTACATTTTAGTGCTATTCATAAATATTTTAAGTCGCTTTTGCTTAATGCACAAAATGGGACACACACACACACACACACACACACACACACACACACACACACACACCATAAAGAGGATTTGACCTTAAACCCTTAATTGACAAAGACTAGTTTAAATTCCCCGCAATAGCGAACTAATGCAGCACCATTATGAATCATAAGAAATCTTAGCATGATGCATTCCCATTGTCACTGAACTAGTTAAAGCCGCTGAGGCATGACTAAATTGTTGTGACATTTTCCCAGCCCTACTATTACCTGTCAGATGGGAGAAAAAAATCAAGGCGTCAGGACAAGCTTCCATATTGATGTGCTTGCTGTTGATATTAATTGATGTAAAAGTATAAGCTTGTCCATCACCAGTAACAAGCACATCTGCTCATTGTGGGGGGGGGAGGAGGAATCTTCTCAACCTTCTGTTCCTCTTAGACATTATATATATATATATATATATATATATATATATATATATATATATATTCTATTCTATATATGGAAAGTATGATGTCTATTGTGTTAAGTCTGTGTACTCCCCCCCCCATCAAATTTGCTGACAAAGTGAAATATGAAGTATTCTGTTATTTGTTCCCTTTGTTCACAATAGATGGAGTTATATAAAGTAGGACATGGCATTATAAAAGCTCAAAGAAGCAGAGTCTTTAATAGTCTTATATAACTACAAACAGCATGCATCTGGACTAATCCATCTTATTCTTTACTGGTCTTCTTTTTTGAGAGAGAGAGAGAGAGAGAGAGAGAGAGAGAGAGAGAGAGTTGGGGGGGGGGCAACAACAACCCTGATCTTTTGCACTTATCCTCTTCTTATTTTACATTTTTAAAAGTTTCCAGCAGCACAGAAGTCAAATTGTTTACAACAAAGCATTGCCTGGTGGTTATTTCCTGGACAGAATGCAAAGGGAATTTGTCCATTCCTCCAGTATATTACAAGCTGTAAGAGAATGAGATCAACTCCAAAGCTCATCTTGTCTGCAAATGTGACAAAATTGCCTGGGCATGAAAAGCAGCACCTTTTCGGAAAATGTCATACCCACATCCTCTATGCTCTTTGTTTTTCCTGTCTGCTACAAGAAGGCTAACAGCAATTTCAAAGTACTGTATAAACACTCTTGCTAAGCTCAGATTTGTACTGTTGGGATTTTAGTTTAATTAGGAATGTCATCATTTATACCAGATATAGGGCACAATGAGCTAAGCTTCATGTTTGCTCTTTTGTGTAATCATATTAATGAAGGAAACTGTTGCTTTCTTCTTTGCAGCCTATATTTAGCTTTTCTGCTGATGGAAATAATTGGGAGATGTCATGATGTATGTGAACTAGCAGTTGCAAAATAAACAATTTACGGAAAAGGCAAATTTAAAGGCTTTTGAGACAAAGCATTGCCTCTGCATCATATTATGTAAGAAAACTGCCTCAAATGCTTACCCAGAAGCATCTTATATTTATATGGAATCTCCTGTGTATTAATGTATCGGTTTTCAAACACAACAGCCCCTTTATGTTAGACAAAGAGACATACCAATGAACTGAAATAAGCATAAATGCTGACAAAAGGTCTGTTGGTGCTAAATTAAAACTTGACAGAAAATACATTTGCTCACATCCACATCTCTATAAACTATTGACTTCTGTCATGGTCCCAAAGGGAAAATAGGAATTCTCCAAAGAATTTTCTGATAAATCTTGACAACAGATTTTATAAAAATGTCAAACGAAGAAAAGCTGATAAAGTCTTCTAAACTTCTTTTGATTATAGTCTCGTGCCATTTTTCTGACTGAATAGGGATGTGGGGAGAGCCTCAGAAGACTGAGAATGTGGTTCAGCTGCATGGTATTTTTAGAATTCTGACAGAAATGTAATGTAATTTAACACCGCAGTTACTCATTTTGAGACAAACTGCACCCTAGCAGGTTATTAGTGATATGAGGAAGTAGTTTTAAAATCTCAGTGTTGTTTTACAAAACATTAAAACTTTAATTGCAGCAAGCACATCAAGTTTCTCGATGTTGTGTTTGTTTCTTTTAAAGGAATAATTAATCAGTGGAGAAAAGGCACTGTATTAGAAGTACATTTCTTTTGGGTCTAATCCCTTGGATTCTACAGGAGTATTCATTCATTCATTCATTCAAACTAGGGATGTTAGGAAGGAAATCTGAAGGTGGGGAGAAATAGAGATTCATCTGAGGGGCAAAAAACCCGGGGAAAAGAATGAGGGGGCCTTTAAGCAAAATTTAGTCTTAACTAGGAATGGGCCAATCTGCCCATTGTAGTTTCTCTCAGTTTCTCATTTTTTCAAATCGTAAATTCAGTTCTACACATTTCCACATTGGTATGTGATTTTTTTTCTTCTTCCAAAAAAGGCCTTATGAAAATTCATCAGCGTTTTAGTGCAATTTTCTCTTTCTATACATATTTTGGTGCTGCTAACACAGTGGTATGACTTCGCACCTGAAGGCACACTCCATTGTCCCCGCCCCCCCGCCCCCGACAGATGAATGCCAACAACATATTTCCATAAATATTCACATTTTTGGAAAACAATTTTCCCAAATACAATGCATTTATTTGTTTATTTATTTACTGCTCGTGCAGATTGGCGTCTCTTTACAGTCATACAGTGTAATCTTAAGCATCTCTAAGCCCTTAGTATGCGTATCTAAGTCTTAGAGGTCTTTCCCACCTTTACTACCCAAATATATATATTTAGCTAGAGATGCCAGAGGTTGATCTTCAGGATGCAAAACAGGTGTTCTACCCTTAAGGACCACATTATTGTATTCCTCCCTACATGCTGTGTTTAGTTTCCTCCAGCATTTTCATAAGAATTTCTCCCAATAAGCAATCTTTGTATTTGGCTGTGATTAATATATACATTTTGCAACACATTTCCCTAATATAGTGCATTTTGTGTGTAATTTTCACTGACACACACACACACACACACACACACACACCTGTCGTATACATTTTATACATACTGCTTAGCTGGAGAACTGCACTGCAAAATTCAGATAAGTGTAGATTTAGAAGAAAATAATACTTATTGGTTAGGTTCAGGTATTGGTTTGGGAAGTGTGAATTAGAAAATTTCTCATTAGAATGCCAACAAAATCTACCTTCATCCCCATGTCTGGTCCCAGACTTTAAATTAAGATCTAGGACCCCTGAACTACTTCAAATAAGCATCCTTAGAGGACCAGAGGAATGCCATTAAAATTAGGGCTTACTGCACAGCAGCAACCTTGGGAGCAAACATACCGGGGGTTTGTGAATATTGAAACACACCAAACCCAATTTATTTTCATGTTTTTAGGGTGGGGGAGGGGGCAAAGTTTGCCACCTGCAGCGTGTGTGACCCCCTGCCAGCTTGGGGCAGGTCATTGCTTGTTTGCGAGCGGTTTGCTTCCCTTGCATGGAGGGAAGTCTCTTGCAAAACTGCAGCACCCTACATGATTGGATTCTGCTGCTTACTGGCTTAACTTTATGTTCAAATAGGGTTTCAAAAACGTTTAGTGGATAGTCTACAAGGAATCACAGGGCAGATTGGCCTGATCTGTGAACCACAAATTGGGACCCTGGTGTGCATCGGGGAGGGCTACACACAATCCTAGTTTATATGGGGTAAAATTGGGTTAATTGAATGCATTTGGGAGGAGTGGCAGTGTGGTGGTAGTCCCAGCCCAGGCATGCCCAGTAGAACATCTGTAGAGAGAATTTGAACAGACAACATATACACTATCAAGAAATTCTTGAGCAGTCAGTCAAAAAGATCCAGCACCACAGATGTCAGGCAAAATAGCAGTGCAGCCTCTACTTGTGTCATAGCATTTGCAAAGTCCTGTTCACATGCTGGGTCTTTATAATTGTTTTTTTAGCATGACAAGCGTCTATTCATCAAATGGAAGGAATGCATGGGGGGCTGCCTCTACCTTAATTTAGAGCAGGACTTGCAGTTCTTACTGGGACAAAGTAAAAGTGAATGTTCAACAGAACCACTTGCTTCAGGATTCACAATGATTGAAAGCCTAGGAGTGCTAACCTTCATTTCAATCCAAAAGCAGTGGAATGTTTCAAAGGACAAATGGGGTAGACCCTAGATCAGTACGACTGTTTGATCAATTTATCAAGGGCACTGCACTTACTCACCATGTGGACTTAGAGTGCTGAAAGAACATTCATTCTCTTAAATAAATTGCTGAAGGCTACAGAGCCATCCATGTTTCCAGACATAGCTTTACTCATCCTTTCATTCTTTGAGCTTCTGTATCAGCCGATATAATGAAGCACATTATCCTAGAATATTAGGCGGAATGGCTTCCATTGGGTTGCCAAAAAGAGCCATGAAAATGCATAGAAACAGCTTAGGTCTATTTCTTTTGTTCCATAGAAAGAAAAATGCTTTCTTTCTTCACTATTAAGTATCTTCTATTGCCAGATTGACGGGGGTGGCACTGTGAGTTAAACCACTGAGCCAAGGGCTTGTCGATCAGAAGGTCGGCAGTTCGAATCCCCACGACAGGGTGAGATACCATTGCTCGGTCCCAGCTCCTGCCAACCTAGCAGTTCGAAAGCACGCCAAAGTGCAAGTAGATAAATAGGTACCGCTACAGCGGGAAGGTAAACAGTGTTTCTGTGTGCTGCTCTGGTTTGCCAGAAGCGGCTTTGTCATGCTAGCCACATGACCTGGAAGCTGTACGCTGGCTCCCTCGGCCATAATGTGAGATGAGTGCCTCAACCCCAGAGTCGGTCACAACTGGACCTAATGGTCAGGGGTCCCTTTACCTTTATTGCCAGATTGAAGAGTTTTGTTTGTTTATGATCAGTGCTTTTCCCCCCTGGGGGGACACAGAGGTACACATACCCCTAAACATTTTGTGAATCCAAGTTTGGCCTCATTTAGGGGCAGTATTTTAATATGAGTAGGAAAATGAGAGTACTCCTAAACATTTTTTTAAAAGAAAAAAAGCACTGTTTATGATGTTTGAAAGTCTACGAATTTTGAAGTCAATTTTTAAAAGACACACACACACACACACACACACACTCACACACACACACACACACAAACACACACATGAATTTTGGTAGTTAGTATAAGAATGTATGTTGGCCTTATCTAGAACAATAACAAAGCTAACTTTTTATGCCTTCACCCCTTAACATATTATTCATATGAAAGGGGCATCACAAGAGAATTAGGGAGTGGGATTGTGTTCTTCTTAGCCCTACCCTCAGCACAGGGTGCTTGACCTTACTTCCTCTGATGTTCATGCATTTGTGTGGTCATCAACAAATAAAGAGCTTCTGTCCGACTTGATGTTTATGCTACACACTTCCCCAGAATTTACTTTTCTTGAAATCAATGACACTACTAAGCAACAATGATCTTTAGATACCAGGCAAAAACATTCCTCTTCTTCTGGGCCTTTGGCTAATCAAACAATCTATGGTCTTTTAAACCGTGGGTGGGTGGAGGTTATTATTTTTGTTTGTTATTATGCTATATATTTTTTGTGTTTTCATATTGTAAACCACCCTGTGATTATCGGATGAAGGCTGGTACAGAAAATCAATAAATAAAAATTACATCTGAGATGTCTGTTTTTGATGACCCAGCTGTAGGATGCTCCAGCCACTAAACATGTTCTTGCTACAATGCTACATGCTATCAGTGCCAGTTTGAGGAGCTCACAGGGTGGTCTGCTTTCCCCATCATTGTATGCCAAACTATGGCTTACTGGTGCTAACATGTCGGCTCCCAGAGATGAGCTTGCACCCACTTTGTTCCTCCATGGTCCTTTTAGCACCAGCAGTGTGGCAGCTAAACCAAAAACTGGCTTAGTGTGTTGCCTGAACTCATGATCATCCTTAAGTTCTCTTCTCCTTAACAATAGTCTGTAGCCAAGGTTTGCACAGTGGTTACAGATCAGTTTTAAAATGGAGAGACCTATGTTGAGCTGTGGTGTGCTTAAATGGCTGTGGAAGATCAAAAAGGCTGTTTTCTCTTCTGTGGGAGGTGGCACATTAGTGCAGCCCCAGCAAGCCATAGTTTGGCTTACACATTGGAGGTCAGTGTATAACAGGGCTCTTATTCTCCTCCAATAAATGCAACCAAATGAAGAACGTGTATGCAAATCACATTTTGAATATAGGAATCACAGACCCTTTTATGTACACTAATACAGTACCATTTTATTAAAGTTTCTTTTATTTTCTCTCGTTATGTGTTTCTATGATTCTGTAAGTACTCGAGCAAGCATATAGCAGATACAGATACTGAGGCTGATAATGAAACAAAAACCACAAACCTTGCAAACCTAAGCATATTTGTCAGTGAGGCTAAGTATTTTATCTTGTTTTTCTACTGAATGTGAATATCGTCCCTTAAGAAGATAAGTTGGGTAGAACAAGATGAAATAATCTTATTGCCTTGAATAAAAGTAATTATTTCACAGGTAAATTTACTCTGGTGTAATCTACCGGAAGGAGCTATTATTTAGTAGATAATCCTGCAAATCAACACTTGGTTTTGATGCAGTGCAGATTTCTTGAAGGTGAGGAGTATCCTAGAGTATATACTTTATTAAGAATTGATTTCCCACCATGAGTACACAATATCGTGAAATGTTGGCCCTGCTAAGAAATTATCATCTTCAACAACAACATTAAAATTTCTATCCCACCCTTCCTCAAAGGAACTCAGGGCAGGAAACAACAAAGTAGCAAAACTGTACAATTTAAAAAACACACACCACTTTGAAGCATTTAAAGACATTAAGAGCATGTTGTTTTTAGGATGGCGGTGGTTTGGATGATTTTTGTGGGTCTGGTGTGGCTGCTATCAAAGGTAGGTATAAGCTTTTTGGAACACAGTGAAAAATAAACTTTTATAAGTGCCAGCTGGTCAAGGCCAGTGCTGGATTTTCAAGAGCAACTTGGATAGTTCTTTGAATCAGCCTTATTTAATTCTTATACTATTCCTGTTACTGACAAGTACACAGCTAAACAGTATCCCCTCTCCACCTTGTTATCAAAAACAGAATAACTTTGATATGAAGGATAATAAATGGTCAAAGAGGGATTCTTCTTCTTAGAAAGGTACTGAAAAATACTGTCACAATGGCCTTAGAGTTGGATTCTTTGTCGGTTTTATTTGATGGCAAGTTCTGTCCTGGTGAGCTAGGAGGTGTCCTGAGGTATTTCAAGCAGTCAGTGTCCTGCCTTTGGCTGAATTGTGCTCTTATTTGCCTGAGCGTAAAATGGTCACCATTTTGCCTGAAGCGTTTGCCAACCATTTTAAAATAATGCACATATTTGTATGCCCATGTATTATTCATGCAGCTGTGTGACTAGACAAAGTAGGAAATTTAGATGTAGCTTTTATATTAGTGATAGACTGATGAAGGTAAACCCTGTTGAATGAACATTCACCCAATCCGGCCAAACATTCTCCTGTGCAAACTAAGGCATTGCACAGCTCCTATTCAACTTCAGTGGAGAATGGCTGGAGAATATTCCAGAGGAATGCTCCCATCGTTTCCCCCACTTTTCCTAGCATTCATTTATTTTTAGTACTGCTTCTAAAAAGACAGCACTTTTAGAAGTCACTTTTTGCTGAGTAAGGCATAAATTCATTTTGTGCAGTTATTGAATGTATTGATATTTCTACATTTTTTGATTAATGCAGAAATAAGAGAACACACATTTAATCTCCAGGTGGAGTGTGTGTGTGTGTGTCTTTGTTTTTTTAAAAATGGGGCTATGGAAGAGGGAGAACTAACCTAAGAATATCTCTATGCTAGCTTTACTGAACACTTTGATATGAATGAAAGATTGATGAGGATGCTGTTGTTGATTATGAAGAATGCATTGTTTGTGGGAAGTTGATGACAACTATCTTAGTGGAGTAAAAACACAAAGGTCACAGGTCACAAACATGGTGCCCCCAGGAACCATTGCATATCCATCAGTAGCTCCTTTGGTGCCCGTGAAAGATCTCAAAAATCCACAAGGCACAACAGAAAATTTGGTCTTCATGTTCAGTTCTTGTTTGCTTGGTTCAGCCTATCCTATGTTGAACACTGCCCCTGCTTAAACATGTCTGCATTACATTGGCTGCTACCACCTATTCTTAACAAATGGAGCTTCTGCTCTGTGAGTAAGCATGGTGGTGGCTGATGTAGGTGCATTTCCCTTTTATGATTACCAAAGCGCCTTCCAGGAAGGTGCCGGACAATTGTTAAAAAAAAGTCTTGCCAAGCCACCTCTGCTTGATAAAGGGTAGTGCCAGAGCGCCTCTGGGAGGCCATGCTTGCTTCCATGGGAAGCGGTGGAGGTGGAGGAGCAGAAAGGAGGAAGGGAAAGGGGAGGGGGAGAGGGAGCTTTATCTAACTGTAGCCTGAGTTGATCGTATATATTAGGTGTTAGGCTTCAGGGAATCGGCTTTCTCTCCCTGTGGCAGTAGATAAGAAGATCAAAGAAAGGAATGCCTTACCAATTAGAAACTTTAATAATCGCAGTGAGAGAACAAAGAAAACCTCCCCCGGAAATGGTGGTGCTCCCAATTAAGGATTACCCCCCCTTCTGTCCCTAGTAATCTACGTCACTTCCATGTCTTGTAATCTGAGTTTGTGTGGCTTCCTTCCTCTCTCTAGCACAGTGCCTTGTTATGATGTGCTGTTGTTCAGCAATATTCCTAGGAATATGCAGATTTCCATTACATAAAGGAACATAAAATATGAAGTGACTAGGATGACAATTCCAAATATCTCCTTCTATGAATTCACTGATTCATTAAATTCATATACTGCTCCAGAGCAAAGCTCTCTATGCAAATTTTTTTATCCAAACAATTAATGATCCAAAGAAATGGTCCCACTGGAAAATCTTACATTTAGTTTTATATGCTGAACTAGGAATTAATTAGTGACCCTATTTGTGCTTTTCAAAACAGCAAACTAACTGGCAGAGGAAAAGGCAGCCAAGGTTTGCCTTAAAAAGCTACATCAGAGGTCATTTGAGACCCCTCTACCTAATCCTTAATCCGTGTCACTTTGAACAATCTATGCAATCAGCAAGTAGTTTGGTAGCTAGCAAGATGGGTGCAGTTGTTAGTAAAGAAGACAGCGAGGAGAATCTGACACTCAAAAGGCCTCTGACAACTGATGTAGCTGATTGCTGATAATGTCTATTCTGCAGACCACTTTTTCCTTATTGGCATGAACAGAACACTTAGAGAATTAGAATATTTTCTTTATATTTCACCAACAGGATCATTTCAAATATCTGAACTGCAACCTTCCCCATCAACATAGATATTATCCTCATGTCCTGTACAAAATATTTTAAAATGCCAAAGTTAAATGTTAGCAGTAGATACTTCTTTAAATTTAAGCTTTTAAAAATCAGATTCAAGGCATATATATATATATATATATGGTTTTGTAAATGGAGGAGGAAAACACAAACATTTTTTTAACCTTCCTTTGTTTGTTCCTTTGTTAATATCTTGCTCTGCTAGGTTTACAAATCCTAAATAAATAGAAATTAGTGCTCCTTACTTTGCAGTCCATTTGCTTTAGATGTTTGCCTTGAGGGACATTTGTGTATTCTACTAATGGCTGCAGCAGAGTGCTGTCTCATTTTCATTCTGGCAAAAAAAGGCTGTTTCCATGGTTACAGTTTCATTTGCTAGAGAGAAACTGATGGTTGCTAGTGATCCCGTCATAAGCAACTTCTGTCAGATTTCTTATCAAGTAGACATATTTTGACAAAGTGAACGATAACACCATAATAAGAGAAGTAAGTTGCTACTCAGTGTAATGAACCATTTAGCATTAAATGAAATGTGAAACCACACTGTAAAGACAAAATATGTGGGGAGAAAAAGTAATATTTATTTATACATGGCTCTTCCCCCAACACACACGTACACACACAATCAATACTGTAATGATGATTGTCTTGCTTGCTTTCCATTGTCAAAGTAGATCTACCAGTGTAAAATTGGTTTACATTTCGGGGTCGCATACATACAAAACCTGCAACGAGCATGCATATCACAGAACGCTTGCATAAAGCAATAATGACATCTAGGTTTCTCTGTCTTAGCCCATTTAACTTGGTTTGGCCCAAGGCTAGCCTAAGGGCTGAGTGAGAGTGTACTATATGAAAAAAAGAGGCTTGATAAAAGGCTGGTCACAGCATTTTGCCCCCAACAGATTATATATTACTCTGGCTGTTAACAAGAAATGTTCCAGTCTTAGAAGTGACAAGCAGGGTTGGCTGAGTTCTTTGTTCCTGTGATTGGTGTGATTGGTTCCTGTGATTAATCCAGAGTGTTGTCAAGATCAGAAGGGCAAAGGGAAGGCCTGCTTCAAAATATCCCGTTTGGGTGCTGGAAAAGCCAAAGCAATCTGGGAAAATGGAGTTTGCACAGCATTGTTGGGTGGATGGCACCCCTCTTTTTGAGAGCATCCTCTTGGAGAGTGTTGGAATTGACTGACAGGAAGACACATTCTGGACTGAGGGATCTGACAGCACCTGTTATTGGGATAACATCTGACAAGCTCCAGAAAGTGTCAAAAAGAAGAAGAAAGAAGAGGCAGAAAGAGAAATCCCAAGAGCAACAAAACGTGACAACTGATCATCGCAATATAAAGATACCAAAGCAACCATGAAATATAAATAATAAAAGCAGCAGACAAAAAACAAACCAGCCAACATGTGGAAATAAATATACCAGAGTTATTGCAATGAGTGAGTTTTGTAACGTTCTGTAACGTTGAAATCAATAACAGATGATTTAGCCATTAGGGGGGAAAAACTTTTAAAGACTTATTTTTGGTTCCATATGGATAAGATCCATTCAGAAAATTGTTCCATACCTTATGTTGTCTTAATTAGTTGTGCTACATAAATTTACATATTTCAGTAAAATGGAAGCTGCAGATGGTAGGATGGAAAGCTATCACTGATTAATCAGCACAGTTTGTCAATTAATTAACTACAGAGCAAAAAGATGAAAGGAACAATCCAAAAACTTTCAGGAGATTCACCACCATGCAAAAAACATGATGGGCAATCAAGGACAGCCCCTTTCCTTCAGTGCTCAGGAATTCTCCAGTCAGAAACAAATCTGGGGATACATTGAGCTCTTCTAGGGTTGTAGAAGAGACCAAGCCTCCCACATACTTCTGCAGGTGCAACAAAGTTGCCGGATAACGAATATCAAGCCCTTTCACTGATAAATTTATTATTATTATTATTATTATTATTATTATTATTATTATCATCATCATCCAAACAATGAATGTTCCAAAGAAATGATCCCACTGGAAAATCTAACCTTTAGTTTTATCTGCTGAACAAGAAATTAATCAGTGACCCTCTTTGTGCTCTAACTGGCAGAGGAAAAGGCAGTCACGAGGCACTGTGGTCTAAACCACTGAGCCTCTTGGGCTTGCCTCTCGGAAGGTTGACTGTTCGAATCCATGTGATGGGGGTTAGCTGCCATTGCTTTGTCCCGGCTCCTGCCAACCTAGCAGTTTGAAAGCATACCAGCATTAGTAGATAAATAGGTACCACTGTGGCAGAAAGGGAAACAGCATTTCTGTGTGCTCTGGCACTTGTCAAGGTGTCCTGTTCTGCCAGAAGCAGTTTAGTCATGCTGGCCACATGACCTGGAAAAACTGTCTGCGGACAAACGCTAGCTCCCTCAGCCTGAAAGCGGAGATGAGCTCAACACCCCATAGCTGAATTTGACTGGACTTAACCATCTAGTGGTCTTTCACCTTTACCTTACCTTTTACATCAGAGATCATTTGAAACCCCTCTACCTAATCCTTAATCCGTGTCACTTCAAACAATCTATACAATCAGTAAGTAGTTTGGTAGCTAGCAAGATGGGTGCAGTTGTGAGTAAAGAGAGAATTTGTCACTTGAAAGGCCTCTGACAGCCAATGTAGCTGATTGGAGCAACTCCCTGCAATGCAGAAATATGCAACTATCCCATATGAGGATCGATCCTGCAACCTTGGCATTATCAGAAACACACTCAAACCAACTGTTCTATCCAGTTCCAGCACCTCTTAAGGTAAAGGGTAAAGGGACCCCTGACCATTAGGTCCAGTCGTGGACGACTCTGGGGTTGCAGTGCTCATCTCGCTCTATTGGCTGAGGGAGCCAGCGTACAGCTTCCAGGTCATGTGGCCAGCATGACAAAGCCACTTCTGGCGAACCAGAGCAGCACACGGAAACGCCGTTCCCACCAGAGTGGTACCTATTTATCTACTTGCACTTTGTGCTTTCAAACTGCTAGGTTGGCAGGAGCCAGCACCTCTTAGCTGGACGCAATTGCCATTATAAGACAAGGGAGGCATTCATGGTCAGTTCCGCTACCTCTTTTTCTAGAAAAATAGCACTTTACATAAGCCTTCACCCATGTTATGCAAATCTGTGTTCTCTTTGTCCTGTCTTTTGGTGATGCAAAAGTGGTCATCCTAAGGCTGTTAGGACTGACATGCCCGGCTGCATATTTCTGCAAGGGCTATGCACACTTAACTCCCAGTAATATCAATTAAAATTTTATTTCATTGGATCTTGGGTAATAGCAATCTTTACTAGAAACTGGAAAGAAACATGAAAATGCTGTTGCATAGGGAAAGTGTGTGCATGACCAGACCTGTATTCCATTAGAAAACTATTCTCTTGGCATGAAATTCATTAAAGGTTTTAAAGGTCTATCTCTTTTGTGATACTCATGTCTTTGTTCAACTACCCTGAGGACCACAATGGGACTACTCAAAAGCAGCAGAGCCCATTTAATGATTAAAGATTTCCATCCAGTATTGAGTCATCAGGTATTAAGTGTACTCATCTTCCTATTCAGCTGCTATTATCAAGTGTGACTGATTGCACTGAAACGTTTATTTTTGAATCTTACTTTCCTGTTTTGCAGCTGAGCTTAAAGTTTTCTTTTCTGTTTCTTCTCTCTCAATATACACTCCATATACACTATCTCTCTCACACCTTTTAGCATCTCTTTATGGATCCTCTCCTTTAATAGCACAATTGTGTGTCCTCTGAGAATGTTTCCATTTTAACTTGACCGATTAGGATCATTCTTCAATCTTGCCTCTGCAACTATTCAGAATTAAACAAAACTAGAGCTACTAGGGGCCTATTGTTCGTCACTGGTGTGTTAAGTGAAACCATGTCAGACACAATAATATCCTCCAATATTCTGTGGGAAATTACAATTCATAAAGTGAAGTACTGGTGATTAATGGAAGTAAAACTCTGCTTCCATTATCGAAAAGCTGTGGCACTGCCTTGATTTTTGTATTTAAGCCCAGTGCAAATAGTTTTGGTAATGCACATGACTGAAAAAGGTGCATAAAGCAACTCAGTAAAATGGAACTCCTTGGCATTGCTTAAGTTCAGATAAAGTGGAGGAGGAAGAGGCAGCTATGGCTATACACTGGAAACAATATTCTCTGATCTAAAATAACCAACAACTCCTATTCTTAAAATACGAAGACTCTCTTGCAATTAACCAGTGCTGGAGAAGAAAATATACTCTGTACCCCCTAAGCAGCACTTTCTTTTCATGCCCTCCTTCTTCTTGTAAGCAACTCTCACCTCACCGAAACTCCTTCATTACACCAGTCTCTTTGATTCATGAAGAAAAATACAATCAATGGCTGCTAACCACAGTGGCTATGTTCTTCCTCAACCTTTGGACAAAGCATGCCAGGTGCTGGGACTCACAACCAGGGAGAATGCTGTTGCAACTGGGTTCTGCTTCTGGGTTTCCATAGGTATCTGGCGGCCACTGTGAAAACAGGGTGGTGGTCTAGATGGGCTTTTGACTTCATCCAGCAGATTCTTCTGTTCTTTCTTTCTTACATAACACATCTCCTGAGAGTGCTTCCCTGCTTCCAGAAGCAAAGCAACCTGCTCCGGTACCTGGAACAGCGCTTGTCCCAGTGGGCAGGGCGCTCATTCCAGGGGGCATGGTGCGCCACCCATGGGGGGCGTGCATTCCAGGGGCATGCCGTGCGTCCTGGGGGTGTGGTACGTGTCCGGGGGTGTGGTGCACGTCCCGGGGGTGTGGCACACCACCCGTGGGGGGCATGGCGTGCATCCCAGGTGGTGCGCGGCGAGTGGTGCGCGCTCTGGGGGGTTCCGCTGATCAGAGGTAAGCATTTTGTCACCCCCCCCCTTTGGACCAGTACCTGGGGCACCACCACCGCCAGAACCATACACCAGAATAAGAACCATGGCTGATCCTAAACTAGACAAGGTACACCTGCATGGTTAGAAAGTAAATTCTTTCTTTAATTTGGGAAAAAACGCTGGTTATATCCTTAGGAATATATTCTCTGACAGGCTTCCTCAACCTCGGCCCTCCAGATGTTTTTGGCCTACAACTCCCATGATCCCTAACTAGCAGGACCAGTGGTCAGGGATGAAGGGAATTGTAGTCTCAAAACAACTGGAAGGCCGAGGTTGAGGAAGCCTGTTTTCTGACATGAAAATTCTACTACTCCGTAGAAAGAAAAAGAAAAATACATTAAAGTGTTGCTCACATTGACGTATATAATTGTTCTAAAATAAAATAAAATCTAAAAACAACAAAAATGTATTCTTGTCTTTCTGTGGGTTATCTCCAACTCAGTTGTCCATTATTTATTAATATTATTATTTTATTTTATTTTAATGCAACTAACGTTGCCTACAGCCAAATTATTTACTGTCTTGCCCTCTATATACTATTGTTTATCAGTATATTCTTACCCACAACTTACACTTTTCTAGTTCTAATTCCTTCTGCCTTCTGAAAGACTCCTGTTCTTTACTGTGATTCCTTTAATTTCCTTTCCTGTTTAGGAAACTACATCCTTGAACATGTACATGGGGCCATCTCTCTTCCTTCAAATTGCCCTTTCAAACCCTCCAGGTGTTATCAGATAGATGGGCCAGCAGAGAAGTAGAGACATAACTAACCACACAAACCAAGTTCATAATACCAGCTAGACAAATTAAGCCAATTTGTTAAATTTTACAAATATTCCATGTTCAGTGTAGTTATTGAGTCATCCAGATGTCATCATCATTGGTTAAATACAGGGATCCTCTGGAGGTGTTTGTTGACTCCTGTGGTTTCTTCAAAAGATGGTGCAAACACAAAGCTAAAAAATTTAGCACCTGACAGTAACACATTTCATTACCAATGGCAAGTCACCATTCATATTTGAGAAAAAAGGATCTATCACCTGTTTTGGATTGCTTTGCAATAAGAAGTTTCTGGAAGTTTTCTGGAACTAGCCATCTTTGTTATTGTGACCTTGGTCTTTATCGCTTAATTGGAGCCATTCTGCTATAACTTACCCTTCTGAGACAGCATCTCATTATTCCTGGCAATTAGCTGCAACACCTGGTAAAAGCTGTGCATTCTCTGAAAAAGAAAATTCATTTCTTTCGTTAAATGGACTCTTTTCATAAAGACAAGAATGTAGTTTAGGCTTTTTTCCCTGGCACACAGGCACCAGGTAACACAGTAACACAGGCACCAGGAAGAGTGAAGAAATGGCTGAAATGACAAAGAAGGATAAGGCAGGAAGGAATTGAGTGAATTGACAGTGCCAGTGTGATGCAGTGGTTAAAGTGTTCAACCTCGGGGGGGGGGGCAATCAGAAAGAGCATGGACAGTATGATGAGCACTGGTGGTATCCATCTGTGTTGGGGGGCAGGGGGGCAGCTAAACCAATAGAAATACTTAACTGACCAATCATGATGGTTCTACCTCCCCCCCAACAAAAGTTCTCCCCTCCTAACAAAAATCTCTCCTCCCCCCAAATAAATAAATTCTGGCTACGTCCATGGTGGTATCCCACCCGGTTTTCACATTGGCTTCCCTCCTGTTTCGCTCTTTCTGTCTGCCAGCCTATTATTTTATCTTCTTTTCTCTTTCATGTCATTTTTGGCCAACAGCTTCATATGGAAAGCAGTAAGCTGTTTGTCCAAGCGGGTGAAGAAAGCAACAGTTTGAGCAGCAGCTGCCACCTTGATCAGGGGAGGGCCACATCTTACTAGGCAACCTTCCAGGTGCCATATGCCAACGATGGCTGGCACAATAAATGCCAATTTTACTTTGTACAGTAGACTAATTTCTACACACATTCACATGCTCCTCTCTATCTAGCAACCGTCATGATCAGAATTCTCTGTGGCAGGAACATTCCGTGTTTAGGGAGTCACGGCAGAAAAGGTCCACTCTCTCGTTGCCATCCTTTGCACATCCCTTTGAGAGGGCACACAAAGGGCCTCAGATGATGAATGCAAGACCAAGTGAGCACCAGCTAAAATGTCTAGTGGGTACCAGAATTGAAAAAAATGTCTCAACATTATATTTGCACAGCATAAATTCAAAAAGTAAGTATGGCAAACATTATGATGTTGATGATGTTAAAAAGTATTTATCTCCAAACATATTACTTGGAACAGCAATATTTCATAACATTTCTCTAAAATTTTAACTTCTCACTCAGTGAAGATTCACATCAAATTTCTTAGCGATAGGACACATCATGTTAATGTTAACATTTTAATCATTTAATTTTAAGAACTCATACTATCTTAACATGATGGCAACATGCCTTAAGCTGTTCGCTTCTTTTTCCTAATCATCATCATAATACGTATAATTAATTGCATTCATGGGTATGAGAAATTTAATTGCCATTGGCTATATACCGTATTGGCCCCAATAAAAGCCACACCTGAATATAAGCCACACCTTTAAAATTGGAGGGGGGGGGCGAAAAAAAGGGAAAAAACCTGAATATAAGCCATTGCATTCCTCACCGCTCCTGGCTGTATACTGGGTGGGGGCAGGGAGCCACACTGTGTTGCTGGCGGCCTTTCCCCTTCCTCACTCTCTCCTGTCCCAGCCTTGGGGGAGAGAACGGGTGACTACGTGCGGGGCGGCCACTGCTTTGCCTTGCTCCTGGCTGCATACCGTAAGGTCACGAATATAAGCCACACTTTCATTTTTCACGGTTGGAATTTGGGGGGAAAGTGAGGCTTATATTCAGGCCAATACAGTATGTGCTGTAAGCTGCCCAGAGTGGCTAGGGAAACCCAGTCAGGTGGGCAGGGCATAAATAATAAAATTATTATTATTATTATTATAGACAAATGTATCACAGTCATTACTGTCTGTATACCAATATTAATTAGGACAGTGGTACCTCGGATTACAAATGCTTCAGGTTACAAATGCTTCAGGTTACAAACTCTTCAGGTTACAGACTCTGCTAACCCAGAAATAGTATCTCAGGTTAAGAACTTTGCTTCAGGATGAGAACAGAAATTGTGCTTTGGCGGCACGGCGGCAGCAGGAGCCCCTGTTAGCTAAAGTGGTGCTTCAGGTTAAGAACAGTTTCAGGTTAAGAACGGACCTCCGGAACGAATTAAGTTCTTAACCAGAGGTACCATTGTACAGTCATATTTTGGAAGTCAAACGGAATCCATTCCGGAAGTCCGTTCAATTTCCAAAACGTTCAGAAACCAAAGCGTGGCTTCTGATTGGCTGCAGAAAGCTCTTGGAGCCAATTGGAAGCCGTGGAAGCCCTGTTGGATGTTCGGCTTCCAAAAATAGTTCGCAAACTGGAACAATCACTTCCGGGGTTGTGGCGTTTGGGGGCCAAAACGTTCGAGAACTAAGCTGTTTGAAAACCAAGGTATGACCGTATAGTCAGGCAAATGGTTAAAACTATGAGAACAGTGTGAAACATCCAAGGAATAATGGGCAGCTGTGTGCAACACCACAACCAAAGAGCTTATGCACAAGTTCCACAACCTCATTTACTTTGCATTGTTTCACAGGAAGTATGACAATGCAGGGAAAAAGCAGTGGAAACAGTTCCCAAAGCTTGAAATCACTATTTTCAGGAGAGCTTTCCCCCAAAAAGCTCAGCAATAAGGGCATTCAAAGTATTAACAAAATCAGCTGTTCAGATAAACAACAGTGGTGTTTACATGGTGCTACAATGGCAGATATATGCATGGAGAGGTAGATAATGGTTTTGCGTAATGGTAAACTTTGGATAACCAAACTTTGGAAAACGAAGGTTGTGATCTATTGCAATGTGACTGTCCTCAATGCAAATCCAGGGAGTCCACAGCTATCTGCACTAGATCTGGCCCTTTAAAACTCCATGGCTGCTTTTGAAGCAAGGTTAACATACAAATAAGTGACTGATAAGAATGCGGCTATAGCCAAAAAGAGCACTGTATGCTTTATTTTTCAGATTGACCTTTACAGGTTTTTGAGCCCAGAGCCCTGCAGACTTCCCATCAGAGTTGTTTTTCATTGCACTGCTCTGTTTCTTAGACCCATGGAAACTTTAGATAAATGTATACCATCATCTCTGCTGACACAGTATCCTCTTTCACTCCAAGGGCTGAGAGAAATGTTCAAATGCTAAAGAAATGTGTAGACAACAGGAAACAAACCAAGGATTCTTAACAGATGTGAACTCATTCAGGTTTCATTTCTTAAAATAAAGCTTTTGACTACTTTAAGTAATAGCTAATGAGGCCCAATTGCAAGTAGAAACAAATTAATTCCAAACTATCCACTGTCACTCTCTTATTATAGTCAGGATGTTTCAGGGAGAGGAAAGGAATACAGTAATGCTCAGAATTTATAAAGGGTTTATTAAAAAAAAAGTTTTAAAAACACTTCACAGCCACTATCCGAGCAGTCCTTATAAGAAATCTGTACCATTTCAAAGGCATATATAATATCCTGGAGAGGTTTGCCTAGCTGTGGTGTCAGTAAACTGTGATAATGCTGAAATCCAAGAAGGCCTGATAATATTGACATTCTGCTGGATCCTAAAGATTCACCTCTTTAAGCAAGCATTTCTCAGAACTTGAACTACTTGACCAATTTTTTTCCATTCTTTAACTGTCTTAATTGCTGTGCTTTTTAACTGTTAACTTGTTAAAATTCAATTAAATATTGATTTTATAATTGATTTTATACTTGCAAACTGCCAAGTCATCTTGGCGCAGCACGTAAGCAGTGTATAAATTAACAATCAATCAATCAATCAATCAATGATGCATCTTACTTGCCTAGATCACAGTTTAAGCCGCAGTTAATGTAGAATGTTCTAGAACAGCCGCTGACAGAAGTTAGCAACTGCTAGAGCTGGCCTGTGCCCATCAAGTTTCCTGAGCGAGGGGGATGGCAGATCTCATGAGGTGTTGAAGAGCCAGCCACCACAGGACACCTGTTGATTTATTTAATTATTACAACTATATCACATCTTTCCGCTGCCTCACCCATTTTATCCTCATAACCATATCTGAAGGAGGGTCCCACCCCCATCGTTCAGCCCAGACACTGAGGTCCAGCGCCGAGGGCCTTCTGGCGGTTCCCTCACAGTGAGAAGTGAAGTTACAGGGAACCAGGCAGAGGGCTTTCTTGGTGGTGGCACCCGCCCTGTGGAAACCCTCCCATCAGTTGTCAAGGAAATAAACAACTACCTGACTTTTAGAAGACATCTGACTGAAGGCAGCCTTGTTTAGGGAAGTTTTTAATGACTGATGTTCTAATGTATTTTTAATCTTTTGTCGGAAGCTGACCAGAGTGGCTGGGGAAACCCAGCCAGATGGGTGGGGTATAAATAACCAAATAACAACAACAACAACAACAACATCTGCCTTCTGAGGTCCTACAGTCTGGTTGCTGGCTGGCACAGGGCCTTCTTGGTGATGGTTTTCCATTTGGGGAACACCCTCCTCAGTGAGGTGCATGTGTCTCCCTCACTATTGACTTTCAGAAAAAATTAAAAACATTCATGTTTACTCAAGCATTTGATGGCTGATACTGGCCATGTCAAGCATGAAATTAATAAATGTCAGGGTAATATGATTGCTTTCAAATGTTTTAGCTTTTCAGTCCTCCGTAAGGAATCGGTTGTCCCAAACTGGACACTCCATAGTTTGGTTGGGTTTTTCCATAGAAATCTTCCACAAAATGATTCCATCACAATCCAAATGGAGTTTTCTCTCATATGCACAAGCTTGGCACTTCCAAAAATGATTCACTGTTATTAGTAGTACTGATATTTGACTTGTATAGTGACACCAATGTGCAAAGTGCCTTACAGAACGTAAGAGCAGCCTTATGTGCCGAACAAATTTAACATCAGTCAGATTTATTTAAACATTTATATTCCACCTTTCTGTGATAAATCATACCCCTGACACCTTACATGATATGAACAACAATCAACAAATAACAGAAAAACAAAACAAGTAAGCACAAGCTCTGACTAAAAACGACTGGTGGGATATAGTGGTCTTAGGAACCCATTTAAAATTGTGGAAAGAGAGGACAAGGTGGACCTCCATTGGTGGGCTTTTCGAAAATTTAGGTGTCCCAGCTGGGAAGGCCCTTTCTGTTGTTTTATTCTATTTTTAATATTTTGTTGGAAGCTGCCCAGAGTGGCTGGGGAAACCCAGCCAGATGGGCAGGGTATAAATAAATAAATAAATAAATTATTATTATTATTATTATTATTATTATTATTATTATTATTATTATTATTTCTCATTCCCTTCTCCTTCACCTCTGTGGCTGAGAGGATAAGAAGGTAGGCCTCAGAAACGGAACACAGATCCCAGGCAGGTTTACTTGAAAGGAAACAACTGCATAATTGATCCTGGCAAAGGAAATTCACGAAGGAAGTTATCATGAGAAACTACAAGTATGCAGTTCCACTGCTGCACATGAGGATTTCTGTATTATGGCCATAATATTCCAGGTCTTCATGAGCTTAGTACAGTACCATGGGTGATATCCAACTTTAGTCATCCTCAGATCAGACCCATTAAAATAGAAGTCCACTGATTTCAATGGGTCTACTTTGAGTATGACTTAGTTGGATATTTAATAATAATAATAATAATAATAATAATAATAATAATAATAATAAACCTTTATTGTCACTACACCACCTGTGTGCAGTGAAATTAAATGAGCCCCCCTCCACATACACTCAGTCTTGCTTGCACTCTTTGTGCTTGTCGGAAATCAATTTTTTTCCCATTCAGTAGCCCAACAGCCCATGGATAGAAACTGTTCTTTAACCTGTTGGTGCGGCTGACTATACTTCTGTATCTCCTGCCCGAAGGTAGGAGATTAAAGAGGTACTGGCCGGGTACTGGTCGTCCCTGAGAATTTTCCTTGCACTCCTGAGGCAATGCACTCCTCTTGCAATGTCATCTAGCAAACTCAGATCAATGTGAAATTTGTACCAAAGAACCTTTCTTTGAGACTCCTACAATATTGTAAATGTTACACTCAGCACCTGAGTTTCCAAACAATGCAGAGTATAACAATGTATTTCGCAAACACTGATACTCAAAAATTAACGGACACTGATCACTTACTCTAATGAGTCATTGTTTACCATTAGTTTAACATAAGGTCTTCAGCCTAAAAGCACAATTATTGCAAAACACTTAAAGCAATTGTTAGACCATATACAAGGCGAAGCCTTCAGTATAACCTATTTAACTGACAAACAATTACATTTTGGATTGAAGAGGTGAAATGATTAAGAATATTTGACTTAGTTGCCATGACAGCATGCATTTTTCATCAGGCAGAGTGTAATTACTACAATTTCAATGATGTAAAATCAAGAAAGATGATAACAAACAGCAGAACCATGGAGATATTGCCATTGCAACCAGGTTGCCATAGCAACAGCGATAATAATCTCAGTGATAGATGTTTTCTCTTGCTCTTTCCATTTTGTACGGTTATAACATTCAGAGCTAGTTTTTACCACAGCTTTTTATAGTTTATTAGACTGTCAAAATAGTTTATGGGATGTTGTTGCAAAGGAAATGACTGAGTTCCGCACCCTAATAAAAATGCCAAATACTCTGTTTACATACTGCTTGGGCATTTAACAAACATTTAAAAAATGGTATGAAAAATGATTTGATATTGTATCTATATTAATCAATTTGCAAGGCATAAGCTTTGCTGCTGAAGGTCAAAGAAACACTGTCAAAGCATGACTTTCTTAAAAAGCCTTTTCAAGTTTGCTCTCATGACTTTAAGCAGCCAGCCCCCTTTTACTTAAACATTACTGAAAAGCAAACAGCCTGCAGGAAAAGACTTTACAGAACTCCATGATCAACAACAAGCCAAGACACATTGATGGCTTAAATGTGCAAGGACTTTAAAAAGTCACATCATAGACTTTGTCAATGGGTGTTAATGAAATATTCATTTACCCAATGATATCCTGCCTTCAGAGTTTCACTATCGATTTTATGTTAATGGAGCTTGGATTTCTCCCAATATATTTATTAAGCAGATAAAAGAAATATGTAGCCATTGATGTGCATTCATTAAGGTACACATCAAATATTAAAATCAATGTACACATTAGCATATCTATGTATCATTTGAAATTAGAAATGATCTTGAAATCCTCACTGATGTCATTTTTAACAAACATGCAAAATTAATTTTAACTGAAGCTTGGAGAATTTTGCATTTCAAGTTGTGTGTGTTTGTGTATTTGAAGCTTCAAAATCAAATGGGGTTTCTGCATTCTATAATACTAATCTCCAGGAACCAAAAATCTACATAAAACTTCAGTAAAATATTGATATATTTCCTTGGATATTCACTCTTGTTGCTTTTTCAGATCTTTGAACTGTATTGGGGCTTTTTTGTTTGTTTCTTCTTCTGAGTCCTTTTCATATTATGTTCCAGATTTTACATATAGTACTGCTTACATTTTAGAAGCCCTCTCGTTTTTTAAAATGTTGAACAGATGCAACATTTGAGCTCTAGTCTGTAATGAAAGCCTGAAAGTTCATGACCATCTGATTAAGTAAACTGAAATGATTCCCCCACCCACTTCACTGTACTGCAACACTCCAGTACAATTTTGCTTACCCAGTCAGAAGATAGCAAGGTCCCTTATCTCCCATTCTGAGTCTTTCACACTTCGACATCTATATGCTTTCAACTGGGTTTGCACAGCTCCAGGCAAAGAGATAGTTGCTGCAATATTCTCTTTCCTCTTGCCTTTGTACTGTGCCCTAGCTTCTAGCACCAGCTTTAAGCCCATCAACCTGATGATCTCCATTCAGAGAAGAGAACAGAAGAAAGCATAAGAGAAGACAACAAATGAAAGCAAAAGAAAGCTAGACTGAAAGTGTGTGATATAATACAAGTATGCCAACAGAATGGTAGGAGGAGTTAAAGAAGATGAAGAATTTCTCAAATGCCAGGTGAATGAATCCATTGCTCAAAACGCACCCTGTCATAATCCCCTCTCTGGTGATGAGAGAGTTAGTGCAACTGACATTGGGTGGTATGGTTTGACAGTTGCTAAGTTGCTCCTGCACAACTGCTCATTGATTAACTTACAGTATAAAAGGAATCCAACTGTGATCAAGTGATTTAAATCAATGTGCACATGTGCTGAAGCACATCTGTAACCTGGAAAGGGGGAAGGGGTTGTATACTGAAGAACGAAGAAACATACTCAGTTTCCAAAATTCATTTAAGAAATTCTCCAAGTGAAGCTGGAAAGTTGGTAAATCAGAACCTTGGTACCATCATGGAACTCCTCCACCCCCCGACGCTGCTTTCTCTGTCTGTGTACACAATTATTCTTGCCTATAACCTTCTCTGAGTTGGAGACCTTTCCTGAATGATAAAATTACACAATAGAAGTCTATTATAGCAGCTCGATAGCCTGATCTACCTGAAGGCTATTGAGAGAGAGAATCCTGTTTTGACTGAATGGACTTTTCCATTTCAAACTGCAGGCCTGTGTGCCATTTTGAATGCTCACACGTGCAAATATATATGTCAAATTTTTATAAATTAGTTATATGTGGGATCATTTTGGCACATATAAGCGGACCTGGAACTGGCACTGTTACAGATGCCACAAGATACTCATTCCGCATTTCTAATAAGTCAGTCCTTTAGTGTAGCAGCACCTCAGGCAGGTCCACACCATACATTTACATCACATCCAGTGCGCATTAAAGCACATGAAATCCCCCAAAGCATGTTAAAAACTGTAGCTTCCCCCCCACAGAGATACAATTCCCGGCAATCTTAACAAACTACAGTCCCCAGATTCTTTGGGAGAAGTTATGTGCTTTAAATGTGTGTTCTGTGTGCTTTGGATGCATGGTCAGCAGTGCCAACTTGACCCAGGTGCCTGGGGCCATGGGTGTCATGCAGCGTGCATGGCCCTGGCATCAAAATTTGTGGGTTACCTGGCCCCTTCATGAGGAATTTTGTGGGTGCTTGGGCACCCAGGGCCCCAGGGAGTTGGCATGGTATGAATCTGCCCCTACATTGCAGCCTGGCTATGGCCTTTTCGACGCCTGCTTAAAACCATTTTGTTTAGGTAAGCCTTCTCAGATATGTAGAATGTTGACATGTGTTTTAATCACTAGCCTAAGATAAAGGTAAAGGGACCCCTGACTGGTAGGTCCACTTGCAGATGACTCTGGGGTTGTGGCGCTCATCTCACTCTATAGGCCGAGGGAGCTGGCGTTTGTCCGCAGACAGCTTCCGGGTCATGTGGCCAGCATGACTAAGCTGCTTCTGGCGAACCAGAGCACCACACGGAAATGCTGTTTACCTTCCCACTGTAGCGGTACCTATTTATCTACTTGCACTTTGATGTGCTTTTGAACTGCCAGGTTGGCAGAAGCTGGGACTGAGCAATGGGAGCTCACCCCGTCGCAGGGATTCGAACCGCCGACCTTCTGATTGGCAACCCCTAGGCTCTGTGGTTTAACCCACAGTGCCACCCACATCTCTCTCTCACTAGCCTATTGCTGATTAAAACTATGTTTTGAATATTTTATATTCCTGTGTGTTGTTTCTTGCAAACCATTTAGAGACTTTATTACAATCAAATTTATGAATTTTGTAATAATATAATATAATATAATATAATATAATATAATATAATATAATATATCTCCTCAGTGATTCCTTCCTCAGCAAGAGTCACCAGCCGTACTTTAATCCAAGCTTTTGCAATGAAAAGTGCTTCATAGTGGTACTGCTCTCCCTGTTGAATGCAGCCTGCTCTCACTGCAATCTCTGGCAGCAAACATTGGAGAAACATTGGCTGGCTGAAATGCAGTGTTCTTCCATTCTTAAGCTGCCTCTCCAAGAATGGTACAAATTTGGAAGTATTTCCCCAAGAGCCTCTTCAAAACTGACCCATAAGAATGCAGCAATCTATGCACAGGAAGCGAGCTTCAGAATTTTGCCGTTCACAAAGTATTTTGTTCTGTTGATGTCCATGCTTACATCTTCCACTACCCAAATTGAGAACAGATCTGACAAAGGGAGCTACGGGATAAACACTTGAGAAACTGCAGTTGGTGAAGATGCTGCTTCTGAAGCATTTTATTATGGAAATTCTCATCTTTCAAGAGAGAGTTCATCAATAATTAAGGTTGCCACCTGTTCCTAATTTTAAAAGACTACCCCTCTTGTAATTATACCTGATGCCTCCTGTCCCACAAAATGTTGATATATGGAAGCAATACTTGTGCTTTAATTTGAAGATTAATTGCAGGTTCAGTTGTTGTTATCATGAAAACTCTCATTAACAACATAATTGAAAATGCACATTTGAATTATGCATAGCAAGAACTCTGAACCTTGATGGGCCAAATTCATTACCAATATACACTCCTGTTGCTCAGTCACAACCACTGTATTTACTATATAGTCCATGGCCACAACTCAGCCTGCCACAGACTAATGTCCATGTGAGACCATTTGAAGCCATAATTTAGGTCATGTTTGCAGTTCATTTATACTCAGAATGTAAAGTCAGCTTCTGAGTTTTTATTTATTAATGAGATGTCCCCCCAATATTTTTCCCTAGGTGACAGGATATAAAATGTGATGTATCAATGAAAACTATACTACAATAAAGCGGGTTCTCCAATCATGGAGAGCACGGGTTGCGGAAGGATTAACAAGACATCTCCTGGGTTGCTGGGCGGGTTAGTCTAGATCACGGGTCCCCAAACTAAGGCCTGGGGGCCAGATGCGGCCTAATCGCCTTTTAAATCTGGCTCGCGGACGGTCCGGGAATCAGCATGTTTTTACATGAGTAGAATGTTTCCTATTATATAAAATGCATCTCTGGGTTATTTGTGGGGCATAAGAATTCGTTCATCCCCCCCCCAAAAAAAATATAGTCCGTCCCCCCACAAGGTCTGAGGGACAGTGGACCGCCCCCCTGCTGAAAAAGTTTGCTGACCCCTGGTCTAGATGGCCACATGGTGATTGGGCGCTTTTTGTTGCTGGGGGGAAAGGTATGTTGCAAGTTAATGATTGACAGCCACAGTCATTTTAAATTCCTACACACAGCTTTCTGGTTTTACTTTTGCCGCGTGCAACGGATCTCCCACCCACCCGCCCTCTTTAAGGGCCTTCTTGCGATTGACATTGCTATGCCTGTCATGGGGTGGCCTGCTTTGGGTCAGTGGCCTGGTAGGAATTTTGTCAATTTGGCTGATTGGCTGTTGCCATTTGGTTTTTGCCTACTGAGTTACAAATTGCCACAACTTGTAAGGTGGGTGGAATTGGCTGGGCCTACCCCTCAAAAAATGCTACTGCTGATAGAGGTATTACGTTAAAGGAATCCTGGGGATTGACATGCTTTTGTCCGTACCCCCACAAGGGGCTAGGGCCACGCAAGAGCCCCGGGGAGCATTCGGGGAGAGTTGAAGGGCCTGACACCCAGCTCCATCCTCTCTCAGGGAGTGTTTACCTTACTGACTTCCCTAGATGGCTAGGGATGTCAGATCTGTCCCAGGGCGGGGGACAGATGGATGGAACCAATGCCTAAGCAACCACTCACATTGGTTGTATGTAAATAAAGTTGTGGCCAAAATAATGCCAAAAACCTTAAACTTAAATTTCTGTGTGATGTGTGAATTATTGGGGGTGTGTGTGTGTCTTGGGACCTCAACAAGCAAAGCCACAACAAGCTTAAACAACAGCCAGCAAGGGTACACAGCACCAACACTTCTTTTGTTGTTGTTAAAAAGTGTGGCACTTACTGGAACAACCTATTTTTTCTAGGAAAAAAAGCACTGCATATATAGCACATTACTTTAAAAGCTGTCAAATATATGGAGTACAGTGGTACCTCGGTTTATGAACACAATTGGTTCCGGAAGTCTGTTCATAAACTGAAGCGTTTATAAGCTGAAGCGAACTTTCCCATTGAAAGTAATGGAAAGTGGATTAATCCGTTCCAGACGGGTCCGCGGAGTACTCAACCTGAAGCATACTTAACCCGAAGCATGGGTGTAATTGGTTCCGGAAGTCTGTTCATAAACTGAAGCGAACTTTCCCATTGGAAGTAATGGAAAGTGAATTAATCCATTCCAGATGGTCCGCGGCGTTCGTAAACTGAAAATTTGTAAACCGAGGTGTTCATAAACCGAGGTTCCACTGTAATACCATCAACCAAATCATAGTGATTTACAAAACCAGACCTTAAAAGGCCTGGGAGAGCAGAAAGGTTTTAACCTGCTGCCAAATCATCTGGGCACATTCCTTAACCCAGTGGTTCCCAACAGGTGGTCCGCGGACCCCCAGGGGTCCGCAAGCTATGCCAGAGGGGTCCGCAAGATGCTATTAGAATAAAAAATATATTAAATATATTTCGTATGATAACAGATTTTTTGTTCTGGCCGCTTCCTGCATGAGCAGAGTCTAGCGCAAAACTAGAATTAGATAGAGGCAGTAGTTCTGCTGTATGCCGTTAGGTGGCGCTTTACAAACACTACTGTTTTGCAAAGAGGCAGCGCGCGCATTCTACTAACGCTCACCTCCCCAAGATGCTTTGTGCACGTCGGCTTCATTTGTGCGCTACTGCGCAGGTACCCTGTCTTCTCCATTCCCCTCCCTCCTCCCTGGCGCGCGCTGCCTCTTTGCAAAACAGTAGTGTTTGTAAACAAAGCGTTGTTTTTCGCGGAAGCTACAGTTCGCGTAGTTAAAAATGGACCGTTGGTTAAAAAGTGGTTCATCTCATTAAGAACTGAAAATTAAAACTAACTGTATACTGATGGAGTACTCTGTTGTAACTATAAAAAACGTATAAATATAAAATATAAAAAGACTCTTAATTTGGCTCTCACTTTTTAATTTTAGGATTAGGAATTAATGGGGGTCCTTGTCACAATAGCGGCTCGATGAGGGGTCCTCGAGAAAATTTTGTTGGGAACCCCTGCCTTAACCAAGAGGCAACCACCAAGAAAAAAGGCCCCCTACTTCTCTTTTGCCTATCCTCCAAGCTTCAGCTGGAAGGAGCTTATGGAGACAAGCATCAGTAGCTGACTTTGGATGTGGGTAGGTACAAGGTCCAATGATCTCTTGAAGAGTAAGCTCTCTCTCTCTCTCTCTCTCTCTCTCTCTCTCTCTCTCTCTCTCTCACACACACACACACACACACACACACAGACGCATGCGCACACGCACACTCATGCATCACATACAGGAAATATTTCCTATATGGTGTGGTCCATGGTGCCATTTGGGCAGAAGAAATGGAAGCAACTGACCCTGTCCACATGGCTCTTTAATTCAAATATTCTCCCCAGAGGTATGGAAGCATACCACATGGAAGGAGCCCCTAAGCAGCTGTGAGTGTATTCTTTTTTAATGACCAGAGTTGGGTGGTAAGAGGCACCGATTGCTATATCATCCCTCTGCACCTGGAAGAAAGGTACCAAATATTTGTTCAGCTGATTTTCAAAACAGATGTTCAACCCTCAAAAACCTCTTCCAATCTGCCTGACACTTAGAAAGATGAATGAATTAAAATTTAGATTGAAAATGCCATTGGATTTTACAATATGTTTCTTAGGGACCACTCTGATCAATTTTCTGTCTCATGTATTTTAGCCTACTATTTCCCCCATTACTTTTATGTGTTTTATTCTCATGTGAATGTACTGCGGATAACATTCTGGATGATATTAAGCTTCAGAAAACCAGTGAAGTTCCTTTTACTACTCATTCTCTTTCAGATTTTATATAACTGTTTAACTATAAGAGGATTCTAGCTCAAATTTATCTCTCTAACTTGTACAGTCTGTCTTTGCTTTCCATCCAGTATCCTCTTTAAAATCCTATTAGCAAGCGTTTCCTTGCAGACACTGTCTTATTTCAATATTATTATTTTTCATCATCATTATTATTCAGCAGAAAAAACCATACTTATATTTAGTTCAGAAAGTTCCCAGGTTCAAGATTAAACATGTTTCTGTTTTCTTTTGTAATTCCTATGAGTGCATGGTTAGATCATTTTTATTATGCAATGTAATGTACAAATTATTGTACTGTGCAAACAAAAAGAAAAATCCTCTCAAGATTGAACTGAACCTTCTTTTTTGTTTTGTTTTTGTTTTGCTTTAACAATTGCTTGGAGACGAGTTCAAACAAAACACTGATTTGCCCTCCAACCCCACTTTCTAGAGCTTTTCACTCTTCAGAGTGAAAATTCTACATACAAATTCTATGTAACTTTCCCCATTATTATTCTGCAATAACGGCACATTCATTAACATGACACCTATCTTTCCACTTTCTTCTTCTACTTGGCTGGTCTGGGTGAGAGAAGCACCATCTAAACATAAAGTAGGTGAACACATGTAGAACCCTCCTTCTGACTATCATGCTCCATCTATGAAGGTCTAAAAGGTTCGTGCATGTGCTGGGACTTGCAGGGACTGCCCCTGCCTCTAAATACACTTTTAACCCTTGAGGGTTCAGACAAACATCTGAAGGGGGCTTCAGATGCTTAAGAAACTAAACTGTAGGAAGATTGGTGCTTAAGGAACCAGACTGTTAGTACAATCCCATCAAGCTCAGTAGAGCTTATTGCCAAGTAAGTGGATAAAGGTTTGCAGCCTGTAGCTCTTAAAAGAAGACTCAGGTTCTATAGATGCACATTCTTCAGTTAAGCTGCTCATAAATGTACCTGTGCTCCAAAAGGAAACCCTCCTCCCCATGTTCCAGACATTTGCAGAGGGTCCTTCAGCTGTCAAGTGAAGCATTTGTTGTGTGGAATGGGTTTCAATGGCAAAGAGGGAGTGGGGAATTCCCGGTGTGAGAGACTCATTGTGTGCACAGAATGTGACTGTTGTTTTGTTTCTTCTGTGTTTGTTTGTATTAATTAACAAATAAGGCAATACTAACCAATATTTGCATGTCTTGCTTTGTTGATAAGACCTACAGGTCTAGTTTTTAGATATAGTTATTTGTTGATGTAGTGATGTATGGAAGTGAGAGCTGGACCATCAAGAAGGCTGATCACCGAAGAATTGATGCTTTTGAATTATGGTGCTGGAGGAGACTCTTGAGAGTCCCATGGACAGCAAACCTATCCATTCTGAATGAAATCAGCCCTGAGTGCTCACTGGAAGGACAGATCCTGAAACTGAGGCTCCAATACTTTGGCCACCTCATGAGAAGAGAAGACTCCCTGGAAAAGACCCTGATGTTGGGAAAGATTGAGGGCACTAGGAGAAGGGGACGACAGAGGATGAGATGGTTGGACAGTGTTCTCGAAGCTACGGACATGAGTTTGACCAAACTGCGGGAGGCAGTGCAAGAGAGGAGTGCCTGGCGTGCTATGGTCCTTGGGGTCACAAAGAGTCGGACACGACTAAATGACTAAACAACAATTTGTTAATGAGCAACACATCAGCAACCTCCGATTAAATGTTTCCACTCATTCTCACGATCTTCACATTCTGCATCATGCTTTTAATGTTGCAGCACAATCTTATGTGCATTATATTCAGAAGCATACCCCAGTGGTTGCTATTGGGACTGCTCCTTGGCAAGGAGCTAAGGAGGCAATTGTTTCTAGCCCATCCTGTGTTCATTGCAATCAGCATTGTTTCCATTACACTCCCGCGGTTAGACTTCCATTCACTAAGATGTCAATAATTACTTAATTAACATAATTTCAGTGGAAGGGCAACATGGAAAATAATGCAGAGAATAATTTAATTAATTGTGTAATGTTTGTGGACTAAAAAAAACCCAAACCCTATGGAGCATACTGCTCATATTCACTTTTTTGATTTCCATTCATGAACTAGAGCAAACATGTGAATTATGGCCATTTTCATCCCCATCCCCATCTCTCTGACATCCATACTCCTAAGCATAGTGTTACAACTCACTTTATGGCATTTTGATCTCTCGTATCATCACATTCAAAAATCTTTAAATGGTTATTTTGCCTTTTCTCCTCAGTCTTCTGTTTATGTAAAGAGAACTCCATGGTATTCTGATTCTTCCCTCTTTTGTTGTCTTGTTCTTTCTTCTCAGTGAGTTCCCTGTATTGTGTCTTCTCCTCTTCTTTCTGATTTCTCATCAATCACTGAAATCAACAGGACTCAAAAGTGTTTTATTTAGCTACTTGGATAAAGTCTGGTGCAACCTAATAGTTTTATTCCTACTCTGTGTTTGTGACAAAATGTCCTAATTGATATACCACACACACACACACACACACACACAGGAAATAATGATAATGAGGAGGGGAAAAAACCTTCATTGTTTGAGTTTAGTGTTCCAAAAACCTCTGCCTAAAACCTCAGAATGTGGGAATTTAATTAAAGCAAAGTTATTTAACTACTGATGGTTTCATTTGAGCTTAAATGCTTCAAGGGCTGGTAATTATAAAGAAGCTAACATGTTCTCTTTCTTGAATAACTTGATTTATGTTTCTCTGCATTAATATTTCCACTATATCATTGCTATGCAAAATTTAAAAACAAACTAAAGGTCAATGTAGGTTAATGTGTAATTTACAATGTTATTTCCCACAAAATACACTGTATAAATTAACTGCAGATTACAACTGGCCACATATATTCTGCAGGAAGACCCAGACAGACAAATAGAAAAATCAATTTGTCATCTAGAGTGCTGGATACCTTATTCACATTTTATCACTTAGGAATTGGACTGGTACGGTACTGCACCATGCTTAGTGATGTGTTGAACTGCACCAAAGTGGCTGATAATACCAAGAGCAAGTCTATGCCTGCCACGTTTCACATTATACAGCTACCATCTGGGATGGGCAAATCTGTCCATTTCAGTTTCTTGTTTTTCCAAAACTTTAAGTTCTTCACATTTTCTCACATAAAAAAAATATCCTCGTGAAAGCTCATCAGCACATTTCTCACAATATACACATTTATGTATGCAATTTGCCTATAATTTGCCTATAATTTTTGCATATAACGTTTCACTAATATCAAGCATTTTTGTATGTTATTTTCACTAATATATGCAGTTCTAGGCACACTTTATGCCTGTATATGGTTTTTTGTACACATCACTTGGCTGGAAAATTGCACTGTGGAATTCAAAGAAGTACGAATTTGGAAGGATGGCTGTGTTTCAGTTCCTATATTGTTTTAGTAAGTGCAAATTAGTTACTTTTGCCTTTAAATGTGAACTTAGTTGAGGCTGAAGGCTGTGTTTGAGTTTGGTAAATATATTGCAGAAAGAAATAGGCTGGGAAGTATAGTAAGACTGACAGAAAGGATAATGAAAACCTAAGGTTTATTACTGATGGCATCCTAAATCAGGCATCCCCAAACTGCGGCCGTCCAGATGTTTTGGCCTACAACTCCCATGATCCCTAGCTAACAGGACCAGTGGTCGGGGAAGATGGGAATTGTAGCCCAAAACATCTGGAGGGCCGAAGTTTGGGGATGCCTGTCCTAAATCATTCTAAGAATAGGATTTACATGAAGTTTAGAAGTTAATAGTAGCACATGCTAAGTCATACTTGGACTAAGTAACCTGGAGAAGAAACAAGAGGAAGGTAAAGCCTGAGTGGAAGTATCTGTCAGAAGCGCCGGGAGGCACCACACAGCCCCCAGATCGAGATAATACTCTCTGGGCGTCAACATGGTCATAACTCTTCAGTCCCGTTGCGCAGCAGTGACACATATCCGAAAATATATGCACACTCAAACAGCAGAGTAAAGCTGGAAGCTGAGGCTATGAGGAGTGGCATCTAAGTAATTTATTAAGCAATATATACAGGACAAAGTAATCATGGCATCCTCTCATATCTTCTCCGAGAGAGAGACAGAGAAAACAAAAGTACAATACAACAGAAGAGACAGGACTGGCTTCCATTTCCCACACTTTCCAAGCATGGAATGTAAACAAAGACATGTGATGCAACAATCACACATCCAACAACAGGAGAGAATGAAAATACTGACAGTATCTACATTGCCAACAAATAGCTACTAGAAGAGAAGGAATCAGTGACGGAAGAATAGGTTGTCTTTCTGCCTGTTGCCTCCCAACTGGTTCAGGTAACTTATTGCAAGTGTTGTTGTTTTAGTTGTTGTTTTAGCACTGGCACTTCCCTCCCAAATACCTACTGTGAATCTATGTGCTCTCCCTGCTGACAGTTTCATGCGTATTTCTTGCATATTCCTTGCATATTCCTCTCCCTCATAGATCCATGGAGGTGGTCACGATGATGCAAGATGCCACTAAGCTTAAAGGGGCATCGTGAGAGCTGAACAGAGACATTGTACAGAAGTAAAACTGCCTGCCTCTCGTGGATCCATGAGCACATCCTCTCCAAGACACATGGCACGCCATTGCATCCCACTGCTTCCAAGTGGAGCTGCAGGCACATTCTCAACAATTTCAGCCTGGCTGGCCAGTTCCTGTAAAAGGAAATCAATAGTAGAGTAAATACTTGGACCACCTCTTCATGGAACCAGGGCCGGCTCTGAGGCAAGGCTGGGGGGGGGTGCGAGGCCGCCGGGGGGCACCCCACTGCTGTGCCCGCGGCGCCCGCCAGACAGCCGCGCTGGGAAACGGGGCGGGGGGCGGGTGGGCGCCGGAGGAATCTTCGCACCACGGCGCCAGGGCACCAGATACGCTTAAGACGGCCCTGCATGGAACCCAGCAGCACTGCAGTAGACCCACATCTGATCTGCATTTTACTCCAGGAGTTGTAGGCCAGGTGACTGCTTTGAAATTCAAACTCACCAAATACCTTCCCCATCCCTACTTTAGGAGTGAGGGGTGAACAGATGCCCGATGAAGTGTCTGATCACTGTCTCCTGGCAACTGAGTGATTATGGAATTGATCTGTGGATCAGTGCAGTTGGAGCTTTTTCTCTTTTGCCTTGGACATGACTAGCTTTTTGCCAGGCCTGTAAATTATGAATTGGTACATTTCCCCAGCTTCCCTTTGGTAGGGTAAATCCAACTTATGAGCTGTGTATGCTGTGGAGGGAACTGCTGAAGGGTGTTGGTGTATGTCTCTGGCTCTCTTTGGAGCACCTCCTTAGGATCTTTCCCTTCCCTTAGCAGGTCTCTTGAACCCTTGTCCTGGTTGAACAGCATGTGCTCTTTGCACTCATAGACAGTATTCATGAGAAGCATAATGGGATTTGAACCCCTGCCTGGGAACTGGGGTCATTGCTGGCTATGCCACTGTGACTGATGGAGTAGGGTCTTGTTTTGAATGCTGCATGTGTTGTGATGCAGGAGTAATTGCTAGGGGCCGGCACCTGTCACTCTTAATTCATTGGCTCCCTCCCTAAGGGTGTCATCAACAACGTAGTTCTTGATTGGTGGGTCTTGCCAGCTTTTTCCAGGGGTGTGGATGTGTCTGTCATTTCCCACAGTGGTTTCCCCCCCCCACACTTTCCCTTTCCTCTTTTTTAAAAAAATTGTGTTTTTCTTCTCCAGAACTGAGCATGCATTAGGTGGAGCAGCTGTTCTGCCAATTGCCAATCTCTTATCCTAGTGTAATGTAGGTTTGCTCTTTTAAGATGAACTCCTAAACATCCTTACAAGGAGAAAAGCCCCATTTAACACAGTGGAATTTACTGCTGGGCAAATATTCATAGAATTGCATTTTTAGATGCTTTGGAACAAAGGGGCTATTTAAATCCCATTGATGTGCATGGAATTCAAGCAATCTTACTTTGAGCAGGATCACATTTATAGATTCTAAGTAAACACATTACATGGGAGTTCCATTTATTGTAATGAAATATTCTTAGAATTTGGATGAAAAGGTTATATTTTGTTTGTATTTTCTTTGCTTGAATCAACATTAAATTATCTCTTAGAAGGCCTCACAGAGGAAGCTAATTAGAAGAAAACTAAATAAACCAAGATACAGTACTTGGATGTAAGGAGAAGGACCTGGAATGCAAAGTGGAATTGAAGGTTAAACTGAAAAGAATGTTATAGATGGGTTTTGCAAGGAGGAACAGATACTACAGATACTGTAATTAACTACCAAGTGTTCAGCAACAATTTGGGGGGAAACTAGCAAACATGAGACGCTAAACCCATCTTATCTTTCTCATCAAGTATATTAAGTATTTTTTTCTGATTTTTATAAATTTAACCGATTTTATCTTTTATAATGCTGTTGTACACTGCTTAGAGCACAGATAGCCAATGTGGTACCCTCCAAGTGCTGCTGGACTACAACTTCCACAATCCCTGACTATTGGGTGTTCTAGATGGGGGCTGATGGGAGTTACAGTAGAACAACATCTGAAGGGCACCGTGCTAATTACCACATTGGTTAGAAGCTACAGGTATATCTCCTTGCCTACTGACACCAGACAGGCTCCTCCACTATACCATTTTTGACACCTGCTAAAAAAAACACCACATGTTTTAATCTGGTTTTACCTTAATGCTGATCCTAATTTCTTTTAAATGTTTTAAATAGTTGCTTTGAATTGTTTCCCCCCGCTTTCAACTGTTTTGTTCTTTTTGTAAAAAGGCTTTGGTATTTTATTACAATCAAGCATTATATAAATGTTCTGAAATAAAGGAAGCAGGATGAGGAGAAAAACAAAACAAGTTGGTTCTCTCTCTAGTGCCTACCAGGGCTTTGCCTCCAGAAAATTATTGGCTCTATATTTCACTAGTAGCCATGTCCACCACCATCCAAATCCAGCCACTACCAACAGCCACTGGGTCTGCCCCGTTTGAGATTCCTAATTTGGCTCTGTGACCTCTTGGATGTACTGAGTGATGTCACCCCCAGTACACTCTTCCCTACAGCCTATATCAAGAGATTATTGAATCCTACTGGTTCTCTCCATTCCACCAGGCTTGTATTATGCTCGCTACATCTCTCTTCTCCTCCATCTTGGTTTTTAATATTAATATATAAATACCAACTGGCCAAGTAGCTTGGTTCCATTTTGGTTCAAGAGGAACTACCGTACTCCCTTTTCTACATGCCCAAGTTATCCTATAGTGTTCCTCGGTGGCCTAGCAAATTCAACCCCTTGCTACCTTGGAGGGCCTGGATTTTAATGTCCTACTTAGCAACAATTTAAATTTTGCTTCCAGGGTTGCATAGCTATATTTCCTCATTCCTCAAGCTCATTAACGTTTCCTGAAGATCGTGTTATAGGGGAGCTGAGAACAGCACAGACTTCATAGGAAAACAAGGGCCAGTTTTATACAGCCATTGGTTCACCCGTCTCAGGATTGTATACACTGACAGCAGCTCTCCAGAGTTTCAGATGAGGAATTTTCCCAGTCCTACCTGGAGATGTCAGGGATTGAACCTGAAACCTTCTGATTGCAAAGCAGATGCTCTGCCATAGAGCCTTCTTCGATATAGGAAGGGCCATTTCTTAAGCAACTACTGTATGCACTAAACTGCCACTGTGGTTCTACTGTGCTGTGAAATGGGGGCAGTCTTTGCAATCAATGAACCACAGCATTCTGGTTCTCTATTAGAAAGTCAGAGTATGAAAACCCCTTTTTGCAATTTCTAACGAAGGGTTTTTTCCTGCTATTTTCCCCGCATCCATATATTTGTTTATATCTGTGCAATGCAAAGTGACAGGGTGACTAGTATTTGAGGGAAAATATGCTATTTTCAGATCAGATACCAGCTGTCAAGTTAGATAGAGAGTATGGCATCAGAAATTTTACAGCCCAGTTCACAAAAATTTTATGTGTCTGCAACTCACCATTTTGTGTGAAATAGTTGCTTGTACATGCTTCGTATGGTGGGCTTGATAAGAGCTTGCATAAAGACCAATCAAATTTGGTCCTGGTTCAGAGTGTTGTCAACACATTTTATCATGAAGATATGAGGAATTGGTTAGCTCCTTTTCTTATGCAAGCGAGACATTCTACCCGATCCTATTCATATTTACTCCAAAGTAAGGCTCTCTGCGTTCAGTGGGGCTTTCTCCCAAGTAAGTACACATTAGCATGTGTCTGCTTTTTGGTTCTCCATTGTGTTGAATCGCCAGGCCAAAATGTTATTCTTTGGGGTATTTATTTCATTTCTGGTCTGCCATTATTGGTAGTAAAACTAAAGGTAGTAGGATACAGGCAGGCTCCATCCAGCTAAATTCAGAGCCAAATTTACTGGTTTCTTTTGTACTCTGAGCAGATCCCAAATTTGGCATCTAAGAATTTATTTATTTTTTATGATATTTTTCTATAGGAGGCAATATGCTAGTCAGTTGCATCTTATGTTATCTTGTATGTGGCTGGGCCCTCAACCCCTAATTACAGACCAAAAAACATGAAGCTCCCTTATATAGCTCTGTAGCTAAGCTTTGCATGCTTGGCATTCCAGGCTTAATCTCTTCCATCTTCGGCTGTAACAATACCAGGGGCAGGAGGACAATGTTAGTCCCCAGTATTAAACGGAATAATCTAACCACAGACTTGTCACATAATGGTCCTGTCTGAATTTGCATAAACTGGAAGAGTGAATTGGCCAATGTCACATATCTAAAAATATCCCATGCTATCATCCAATTATCCACAAACTACAGTTGCTCTCTGATTATGTAAGAGTCTTTGGATGTTAATTCAACCCTCTTCAGAAACAGCAGCCTTTGGGCATCTGTAACTAGAGGGTTAGAGTGGCATCCTGTGTCAATCAGCAAAGCAACACCAGCATGACTGCGAGGAATGATATGAAAAATATACCCTTTTACTTGCACCATGTAGAGGATGGAATTGTAACTACACAGGGTCATTTACACCATGGAGGCATTTCTAAAATTAAATGGTAGCGTCCACCATTTATGTATAGCTAACTCTGGTAGGTAGGTGGTAAGAAATTAAGGTAGCTGGCAAAGTTTTTCTTGATCACATTTAGACGTCTCAATCAGATAGCACAGCAAGGGGAGCAATGTACAAAAAAACGAGATAGCTGGGGGCACAGAACACAATCCAGAGTTGATGCCTTTGTCATGCTTCTGAATTCAACACAGCTCTATTGAGATTCACAGGATTTACTCAGCTTCATTCCCCAAACTAAACCCTCTTTAAAAAAAAAAGACAAAAAACAGCAGCCCTGGATTAATTGCTTGCAGCATCTTGACTATCTCTTTGTTTCCAAAGCTTCTTTTATTTTGTTTCTTATTGTGTGAGAGGATCATAAAGAGGGCAAGTACAGAAGGTAATAGAAATCGAGAGTCTGCTTGTGTTCCGCTCTCGTTTGGCCCATTAAAATAAAAATCTTTTATGTAGTTTACCTGATGGTGCTCAGAGCAACGATTGGAAAACTGCACTTCTTTGCAGCGTTGCCATTTAACCTACTTAAAATTAAGCCTTTTATTAGTCCGAAGAAGGCAGAAGGAAATAATAAGAGCTCAGAGATAGCAATTATTGCTGTTCCATTGTGTTAGGTTTTTTTATTATTATTATTAGATGTGGTCTATAGTGCTTAGCAGCTCACCAGCACCACCATATTGAGCAGTGCACAAAGTCTTTCCTGTCTTAACAGCACCCATGAAATGCTGGCTCTGTCTTAAGCAGTGTTATTCATATATGTGTGCGTGAATCTAGAGTCCCAGCAGTTGCCCAGAATGTGATGCAGTGAACTCACTGGGAAGAGAGTTCAGTTAAAGGGATACATGGAGCTATGTGCTTGAAGCCATTAAGCTTTCTCAGTGTGCTTCTAATGAGCTTATGATAGCCCTGCAAAATGACTGTTTTTACTCCATCCCTGGCAAATTACAGCATGTGAAAATTAAATCAGTGGGACCTGATAACAAGCTGTTCCTCCCCAAGTCTACTACTTCTTTTAAGAAGAAGTGAACAATTATGAAATACAGTAGCGGCACCATATTTAATTCATGCTCTGGGCTTCTAGCACAGGGTGCTTAGTTTGTGACTATTGTTATTTGCGTAACACCTCATATTACATACTCTTCAGGTTACAGCTACTTAGGAACACCTCCGGCACACTGTTAATTTTTAGAACAGTGTCATGTTCCATGTCTCGGCTGCAGTTTAGATAAATGAATAATTACATTTACACAGGGCTCGGAATCTGGAATATAATCAGAATAGCTGGTAGGGATGCATTACTTGTACAAATAGTACAAAGCCAAAGCCCTTACTGCTATAGCAGCAAAATCCTATCCTAATGCTTTTGCATGCGATCTTGGATAATGTTGATTCAACAGTGTGATGCAGCAGCTAAAAATGCAATTCTGGGCTGCATCAATAGGAGTATAGCATCTAGATCAAGGGAAGTAATAGTACCACTGTATTCCGCTCTGGTCAGACCTCACCTGGAGTACTGTGTCCAGTTCTGGGCACCACAGTTCAAGAAGGATACTGACAAGCTGGAACATGTCCAGAAGAGGGCAACCAAAATGGTCAAAGGCCTGGAAACAATGCCTTATGAGGAACGGCTTAGGGAGCTGGGTATGTTTAGCCTGGAGAAGAGAAGGTTAAGGGGTGATATGATAGCCATGTTCAAATATATAAAAGGATGTCATATAGAGGAGGGAGAAAGGTTGTTTTCTGCTGCTCCAGAGAAGCAGACACGGAGCAGTGGATTCGGACTGCAGGAAGGTGGATTCTACCTAGACATTGGGAGGAACTTCCTGACAGTGGGAGCTGTTCGGCAGTGGAATTTGCTTCCAAGGAGTGTGGTGGAATCTCCTTCTTTGGAGGTCTTTAAGCAGAGGCTTGACAGGCATATGTCAAGAATGCTTTGATGGTGTTTCCTGCTTGGCAGGGGGTTGGACTGGATGGCCCTTGTGGTCTCTTCCAACTCTATGATTCTATGATTTCTATGATTCTGTGATTGTTTTGCAATGCTGTATCTCTGGATCATTTGGCCAACAGTAGTGTTCCCCCCACTATTTTTTTATTATTATAAAAAACTTAGGGAGCCACTGAAAACCCATCAGCCATAAAGAACCTGGAACCACCACTATTTTCTTTATAGCTCATTCCAGGAGAGAAAGGGGTTTGTTTGGACAGATGGTGAGAAGGGTGCTTCAGATCTGCCCTAAAGACTATAATTGAATCAGTCGGCCCATGCTAGTGTTAATGAGTGGTGTTTCCATAATGACAAATATATGTCTGTTTTGCACACAGAAGATAAAGCCATTTCCTCCTCTAATTCTGCTCTTGGAGAAGAGTGCTGTCCCCCCTTTGGCACTCTTTTGGTACCCAGCCCTAATTGATGCTTCGAAAATCCTCTCCATATGCATCTTCAACAGAGTGATATGTGGTTTTCTTTTGTTCTTTCCCTTTTTTATATTTAAAGCGTGTAGTAAAGAGCTCTTTCTAAAAGCCAGCCTCATTTACTGTGCATACGTGAAACATCAGTGATGATTAGTAGAGACAGGAGATCAGAAAACCATGAAGCACTTTTGAAACCATGATAGGAAGTGACTCTCTCTAGCTGCTGATTTATTGATACTGACAACATTGTTTTTTCTTCATTTTTAAACAACTAAAAAATACCTTCTTCTTGAGAGGGGAGGGGGGACTGAAGCCAAATGAGAAATAAATAACCCCCTCCAACTCAGGAGCAATGAGTACCCTTGCTTCTGAAAGAAGCTGCATTAGAAGGACTTTTAACATAAAATGAAAAGGTTAAAAATGAAAAACTTTCAAACATGTGTGTGTGTGTGTGTGTGTGTGTGTGTGTGTGTGTGTATGCCAAGTGCAAAGATCCAACCCAGGGGCTATTTTATTTCCATAAAAGCATGGGGCCAATATTATTCAACCTCTATCAACCCAAAGGTCTAGGAACAGCACACCTGTTCAAATCATATCTCCCAATCACTGCACATCAGTAAAATGGCTAATGTGGGCATTTGATTTTCAATTGCCCAAGGTACTTGAGAGGCATGGTTTTGAAGATGAACATTTCCCAAACCCTTTTTAAAAGTAAAACAACAAAAGCTAAGTTTTACTGGTTCTCAGACAACAATGGTGTTATATTTTGAGTCCTATCACAAACATTGTACTGGAACCACACTGGAATCCTAGCACCCAGAGAGGTGTTCCTATATCCGCTCACCCTACAAAAAAAAAAAAAAAACCCACAAAAATGTTCTGGCAAGGGCTTCCAAAGATTAGGCACACACAGAGCGTCTGCGCTGCCCGGGGCACCAACCTGCTCCATCGTGACGCATGCGTTGTGATGTAACATCATGACGCATGCGCACGACGGAGCGGGTTCCTCGCACATGTGCACTACAGATTGTACTGCTGGGGGAAGTGCTCCAGTGCCTGGATCCGAGAATCCTGATGCGCGCTTTGTGCTTCTTCTTACTCAGGTGGAGCGGCAAGGGGCGTCAGCGGCCACCGCTGACGCCGCTCTCTGGCCCGCCCCTTGCCTCCACCCCACCAGGAAGAAGTGAGGGGCAAGGCCAGCAACATTGGGGCCTCCGCGATGGCAGTCGCGCCGCCGCTGCTAATGGGGCGGCTGTCGGTGGAGGTGGCGAGGGGGCGCCACGCTGCCCCCTGCAGAGTGGAGCCCAGGGCGCTCCGCCCCCCTCACCCCCTATTGTGATGCCCCTGCCAAAGATGCAACACACAAGTCAAAAGTATTTAAATTTAAATACTTTTAAAAGTATTTGGTAACAAGCGGATAACAAGTCCAATTAATAACAACAATTTATAAATGTAGTATATAAATGTGCACCCTGCCTATTTTTTTTTTTTGAAGAAATTCAAGTAATTGATTAGCAAAACCTTTTGGCAGCTCCCAAAGGAGGACTTATGGGTTTGCCTTCAAAGCTCTTTTCAACTTTCCGTTACAGTACTTGTTGACTATTTGGGCCCAGATTTAGCCTTAGATGAAGTTTACCACCCGCTTTGGGCCGCATTCCCAAGCAACCCAACTCCAAGAAGACATGGTCCTGGCACACCAGGGGCCTCTGCTGGCCTCACACCATCCATGCACTGTCCCTCAAAGGGCTTTCTGCTTATTAAAACAATGCACTTTCAAGCCAGATATTTGACAAATCTTACATGTGCCTCATTAAGAGTTCCCTTTGCAGAACTACGCTTCCAATCGATGCCATCAGTGGTCTTAGAGGGATTGTACAATGGAATACCTTACGAGGAAAGACTCTGTTTGTGTGGGCAACCATGGGTAGAAGACATTTGTCATTTCTTACTGCAATGTCCACTATATACAGACCTAAGAAACCGATTTATAAAACCCCTGTTTGTGAAGGAAACAAATTTAACCAGGGCAGAGAGGGTGAAATGGCTGCTGAGTGATACTGATGATTTTGTGACATAAGTAGCTCTCACAAAAGAGCTCTCTATGCCTTGGTAGCTAGGAAGATTAGCAGGAAAGAACTGGATGAGCTAGCGGTCAACTGCAAAGGGGACTCAGAGATCTTATTTGCACATTTTGTTCGAGAATTTCCTTTTATTCTGTGTAACAATGAATTTTGGTGGATTTGATCATGGTTTTACTGCATATGTAGTGACTGCTGGTTGTTTTTTCCTTTCTTTGGATGATGTTATGCCCTTTGGCTAGTGCAAAAAAAGTTTATGTAGAAACATTATTGTGGTAACCATGATGCACATATTTATGAAATCAAGAAGGAAATATGAGGAAGAAAAAGATCTATTGACATATATTCGATACTATGGGGTACTCTCCAGAGAGGGGCACATCAGTGATCCCCTGATCCATGGGTTCCGTGTCAATGGAAAGTATCATATTATGAAATATTATTCCAGCACTTAAGCTAGTCCTTTGACTAACCTGTGCCCCCACCCAATGTTGCTGGACTCCAGCTCCCATCACCCCTGACCATTGGTCATGCTTGCTGGGCCTGATGGGAGTTGGAGTTCAACAACATCTGGAGGCCCATGGTTTTGCCATCCTTGCTGTATGGAACCTTTGCCAGTCAATATGCCGCTTTGTTTAGTCGTTTAGTCGTGTCCGACTCTTCGTGACCCCATGGACCATAGCACGCCAGGCACTCCTGTCTTGCACTGCCTCCCGTAGTTTGGTCAAACTCATGTTCGTAGCTTCGAGAACACTGTCCAACCATCTCGTCCTCTGTCGTCCCCTTCTCCTAGTGCCCTCAATCTTTCCCAACATCAGAGTCTTTTCCAAGGATTCTTCTCTTCTCATGAGGTGGCCAAAGTATTGGAGCCTCAGCTTCACGATCTGTCCTTCCAGGGAGCACTCAGGGCTGATTTCCTTAAGAATTGATAGGTTTGATCTTCTAGCAGTCCATGGGACTCTCAAGAGTCTCCTCCAGCACCATAATTCAAAAGCATCAATTCTTCGGCGATCAGCCTTCTTTATGGTCCAGCTCTCACTTCCATACATCACTACTGGGAAAACCATAGCTTTAACTATACGGACCTTTGTCGGCAAGGTGATGTCTCTGCTTTTTAAGATGCTGTCTAGGTTTGTCATTGCTTTTCTCCCAAGAAGCAGGCTATGTGTGTTCAAAACAACAACAGATGTATGCAATCAATGAGAAGATACAATTATAGTTTCCAAATATGTTAATAAATGATTGCAAAGTGGTAAAATATTACTTCTCATGAAGGCCACTTCATATTGGACATAATGTACTTGTCAACAGGAAGATGTAGGCGGGAAGACAACTCTAAGAATGTTTGTGTGGTTGGAAACGTTACCAGGAGTGATCACTGATTTCCTGTAATTAAAGGAAAGTGTTGATCAGGCCACTGCCTGAAAATATATTTTACTGTGGCTCTTGAATTTTGGTTGCTCTTGACTCTTGTACTTCCATATTTATGGAAGACATCTTGACTTAGCTAGCCACACTAGGTCCCATAGAAATTAATGTGAAAAGTTAGTCATACGTTACTTAAGTTTCATTCTCAAAGGGAATTTCAGGCAACTAATTTAGTCAGCATCTAATTTCTTGATTCTTTAACCATTTTACTACTTGGTATCATGATAATGAATGATGGCCTCATGCTTATAGCATGTCTTCACCCATTTGGAACATCTGTGCTGTTGTTAACTAATCCACTGCATATTAAAGGAACCATTTCTACTCTGCTGTCAAAGCAAGTAACCTGTGTATAAATTCATCCAAAGTGCTGGTTACTACCTTTAAAACAAAAAATGGCTTAGGATCAGGTTATCTAAAGGACTACTTCTTCTTATGCTTTAAGATATGTTGGATTTTTTTCCTGTGAGTCTCAGTTTAAGATACATGGTTGACATATGATAAGGCCTTCCTTTCTAGTAGCCACCCCTAAGTTTTGGAATTCTCTGCTAGGGAATCTATTTTGAATCCTCCTTGTTTTTTTTGGTGTTTTTTTAAATCTGCAGGCATTTGAACTATTGTGTTCTTGATGTTTGTTGCATGCCCCCCCCCCAAAAAAATTCTGTGATTTTCTGTTATCACTGCCTATACTATTAATACAGTGACTACACTATTAGCTGTGCTGACTGATGGTTCTGAAATTTTAAATTGTGAGCAACTTCAAGTGTTTCTTTAGAAACAGAAAAGGAGTACTGAACTTCCAAGCAACCACAGAGTATATAAATTCAAGTTATTTTTTCAGGACAGCAATGCCTCTCACTGGATATAATGTTCCAGTAACTGATTGTTTTCATCTTTGTGAAATGTATAGCTGACAGATTATAAATGTGATGCTTTGTATTGTTTGATAGCTCTTAATACAGACTTTTCAATATACCATATATGCCGGCGTATAAGGCGACTGGGTGTATAAGACGACCCCCTAATTTTCAAGGTAAAATATAGAGTTTGGGATATTCTCTATATTTTATGTACTTGCGATTTCTGGTGCATGAAGGACTCACCGAGCAGCGCCGGAATCGCGTCTTCGCAGCCACAGAAGCGTTTTCTGGCGCTGCGGACATTTTGGATATGGGCGATTTCTGGCACTGCTCGGCGAGTCCCCTCGCTGCTCGGCGAGTCCCCGGTTTAGCGCAGTGCGCGGGGGACTTGCCGAGCAGGCAGTACCCGGCGTATAAGACGACCCCCAAATTTTCAGATGATTTTCCAGGGTTAAAAGTCATCTTATATATGGTATTACTAGTTTTTGGTGTTTCATAATATTTTTGGATGGAAATCTAAGTGCAGTCAAGGGCCCACCCTTTCCCCTTTGTTTGCTTTCCCCCCAATGCAGGTCACTCCGTTACTACCTGGCCTGCATCCAAAGCTGACTAAGGTTCAAGGCACCCACAAGACAATATTTGATTGTACATGATCTAGAAATATGTTGCCTGATGAAATCTGTAGGCTACAAACTCCCCTAACACCATGTGAGGAGCTGTAACCTAGTCTGTCCAGAAATTTTTCATGGTTCTTTGACTACTTTCTGAAGTAGTGCTGTGTGAACAAATGATGTTGACAATATATATTTTTATCTGTTATAGAAAGAGTTGAGAAAATGTGTATTCACTTTGCCAGTTGTTTAGTGAAGAGATATTATCCAGTGAATACAGATCCTCATATAGTTAAGGAAAACTCTGCTGACTGCATGCTAGTCTCTACCAAATGAGGATTTGATTTCATTATGTGCAAAAAAGGAATGAGTAATGTCAAGAATAGAAATGAAACTGTACGTCTAAAAATAGTCCAGATGTCTGTTGAGAAGCACAGACACTTCTATGATGTGCCAGTATGAGAAAGAGAAAGAATATTATCATCTCACACCATGTAAAAAGCAAGCAAATACCATAGCACTTGCTTTGGTCCAAGCTGCCCCATTCCAGTACTGTATAGTGAAATGAGTAATTCTATGCCTGGCTGAAACAATTAAGTCTCTTCTCCCCCTACCCCCAGGAACTTAATTATCTCTATCTGCCAAAGCAAGTATGTCACCCACAAAGAAAGAAACAGAATAGCACAACACCCTCAGATTCAGCCAGGGAACATATATGATTTTCATAAACGTGTCTGGTACTATGGCTCGCAGTTATCTGACGGCCAATCTGTTGTATAATAAACAGCTTCTGTGGCTCCTGGCCAAGCTAAACATTGTCTACAAACTGAGCAGTACTTCTGCACATTTGAAAGCACAGGACTCTAGTCAAAGCATCACAAAACCTATATTGTTTAATATTGAGTATTTTTCCAGGTTTCGCCACGTGCTTGTGCGCAGAAGCGGTCTACTGCCCTGTGTGCCTGTGCAGAAGTGCTCTGCCGCATCACGCGCATGCGCAGAACAGCTTGTGAAAACCTTGGGATCCAACCGGAGCTCTGGAATGGATCCTGTCTGCAAACAGAGGTACCACTGTACAGCTTTTGTTTTTGTTTTTACTATGTAATTTGCGTTTTTATTTTGTATTTTTATGCTGTGAACTGCCCTGAAATCTTCAGATGAACAGTGGAATACAAATTTGATAAATAATAATGCTAACAATATCCCTCCTGGAATACTTACTACAGGGCAGATAGCGGCAGCTGGCCCTGAGGCAGTGGGAGGAGACACTCCGGCTGGAGCAGGCCCGACACTCTCTTCGCCTGCTTCCCTTCCCATGGGACTATATCAACAGCTATCACAAAACCCTAGGAAAGCTCTATGGTATGGGGATATGTAGCTTAAAGGGGAAAGTTCCACTGTGATGTCCAAACTCATGGGCATGCCATCTCTTTGGATTCCAAAGAGTTTTGGATCAATTTCAAACTAGAACAGCAGTAAACATTGAGCAACAATATTTGACATGTTGTTCTTTTTGGGGGGACGGCAATTGTTCCTTGTCTCAAAAGAACAGTGAATTGTTTTTCTAATCAGTCAAGTTTATTCTCAAATAATTAGTGTCAAAGCTCACCTGAGGGGAATGTGTATTCTGCAAAGCTGTGGAGGTCTGCCACAGGCAATGGCTCTTTAAAGCTTAGTGGTCTTATAGTCAGATTGGTTCACTCCCCAAGGTCTGGCATCTGCTTTACTGCTATTGCCAAAGAAGTCAGTGTGCTAATGCATTGTGCAGAATCAGACCTATGGAGCATTACTTGCATGCTGCCTCAGCGATGCTATGCACCTAAACATTGGGAGATTTTCTACATTTTTAAAACACTGCACATATTTCTCTCTCTCTTCAGAATGCACTTTTACAAGAAGTCATAAATGAAAGCTGTTTCAGTGTTCCTAAGAATTTGTTGTGTTTTTGAGCAAGGGAGAAAGAATGTACTCATATCTCTTATATCTCATAGGCAATTGTGCATTACCAAAGTAGTCAGTAATCCCAGCCTGCAATTGTTAGGGAGAAAAGTCCATAATTGTGGCACCACATCCTAGAAACCCCTTTCTCTAGTTACCACCTGCCCTCAGATGGGAGGTTTTTAATTGTGTGTGTTTGTGTGTGTGTAATTTAAAAAATAATAATTTTAATATTATGAAACCGCAGTATATAATAATAAATAAAATAATTATGGGGACTCCTGGCCTTGGTCAATGGTTGGTTGCTATAGGAGCAAGTCTACTCAATGCATGGCTTTAAATAAAATCACCAGCACTTTGAATGCATTTCCAAAAGAACTCTGAGCCAGTGATGGCTTTGGAAAGAATTATTTATAGCTACATTTTCAGGAACATTTTGAAGAATAATTATTGATTTCTTTTGGACTATTGTGAATAAAATCTTTGTTTTGCAATGTAGGAGGGGGAAGAGGGGGGAGAGTCAGGCTTCAGTCTTTATATTTTTCTAATTACATCAAAGATGGTTCTTTTGTTGCCAGAGTGTTTTATTTTAGGAATAATGTTCTTTCTGTGGTTTCGTTAGACAACTTTGATTGTTCTTGACATTGCACAGCAACAAATTAGCTTCTAATTTCATCTTATACTAGTCTACTTGAGATCAGCTTCGACGAGGCTGGTTGAGTATTTTATAAGCTTGCAGTAATTAGACTACTTTCATTTTTATTTATTAACATTTTTATTAAAACAATATCAATGCATATATTCTAACAAGTAAAGACATTGGTATTTTCCCTTGAATTTACCCAAGCTGCAACAAATCATGTCTTTTCCGTATGAGTCTCTACAGCCACCAGCAAGTGCTGCAACCTTCCAACGATTTGACTTCACCCCTAAAGGCACACTCTTCCATTGTCTCCCTAGAGACGGATGGATGCAAACAACAACAAAACTTGAGGACATCACAATTCAGCTCTTCAATAGACAGTAAACATCAGGAAGTGTTCAGGACAAACCATAATTTCAATCCAACAGAGAACCTACATATTGTTCCAAACAAATGCAATGTTTCCCAACCTGTGGTTCTTGACCCCCAAGCAGGTCGTGAAACCTTTGCAAGTGGGTCATGGGCTTTGTAAGTAACCCCCCAATAAATATTGCTTGTAATCCTTGGCTCTTACAACTTTCTGGTGTTTTAGCATAGTAAAATGCTATGTTGACACTTCAAACTGAATGTCAGAAAGATTCGAGTTCTACTTTTTAGCAGTTGGGAACCACTCTCTGGCAGCAGAGAAGACTAAATGTACTTTTATTTTTGTCCTTTCCATGTGCAGCATGGGGTGCAGAGCTTTCGAGCTAAACTTACTACCACTGCAAAAAGACTGGATGTTTTTCCTGTTTAATTATTCTCCGGCACTCTGCTGATTTTCCCAGTAGTGATGTATGGAAGTGAGAGCTTGACCATAAAGAAGGCTGATCGCCGAAGAATTGATGCTGTTGAATTATGGTGCTGGAGGAGACTCTTGAGAGTCCCATGGACTGCAAGAAGATCAAACCTATCCATTCTGAAGGAAATCAGCCCTGAGTGCTCACTGGAAGGACAGATCGTGAAACTGAGGCTCCAATATTTTGGCCACCTCATGAGAAGAGAAGTCTCCCAGGAAAAGTCCCTGATGTTGGGAAAGATTGAGGGCACAAGGAGAAGGGGACAACAGAGGACGAGATGGTTGGACAGTGTTCTCGAAGCCACCAACATGACTCTGACCAAACTGCGGGAGGCAGTGGAAGGCAGGAGTGCCTGGCGTGCTCTGGTCCATGGGGTCACGAAGAGTCAGACACAACTAAATGACTAAGCAACAACACTCTGCTGATCCTGAGAAAATAATTGTGCTGATTTCAGGCACTCTGCAGACTGCCTTGAGAGTCGTTGTCGTCGTCTTCTTCTTCTTCATATTATTATTATTATTACAGTGTTGTTGTTGTTGTTGTTGTTAATAATAATAATAATAATTTATTTATACCCTACCCATCTGGCTGTGTTTCCTCAGCCACTAGAAAGCCATTCCACAGTAGTCATTTTCGGTTTTTATGCCTCTGCATACCAATTGCTAGGAGTTATGGGTGGGCAGAGTACTGTTGCACTCATAACAAGCTTGCAGGTTTGCCACAGGCATCTGTTTGGCCGCTGTGAGAAGATGATGCTGGACTAGATGGGCCATTGGCCTGATCCAGTAGGCTCATCTTGTGTTCTTATGTTTTTAGAAGTAGTTGTTTTTTTTTTTTTAAAAAAAAAAGCTGTGTCATGGTGAAAGCTTTTATGCACACTGCAGACAATCTCTATGGTTGTCTGTGCTTCTAATGTCATGACATGACTTCCTCCCATGTGCTTTTCTAGGCAGACAGGTGAGAGGTGAAATTCTTTCTGCACCTCCCCAAACAATATGCAAACCGAAATTCAGCTATTCATGAAAAATTGCACTCTCTGAATTTTGTGATGCAGTTTTCCAACCAAAGAATTGTGTAGAAAAGCGCATATATTAGGGGGAAGTTTGCAAAATAAAATGCATATGTTAGTGAAAACAACTGCAAAAATGCATTATGCTAGGGAATTTGAAAAAAATGTGCATTTCAGGTAAAATTGTGTTTAGAAATACATACAAGAGGGACATGTCCACTAAACTGCTGACAAATATCCATGAGGTTTTGTTTTGTGGTTTTTTTTTTAAAAAAATGCTGACTGATGCAGAAATGTGAAATGAATTTAAGCCTGGAAATCTGATACACTGAAAGGAACCAACATTGACAGATTTGTCCATCCCCAGCAGAGAGCAGTGCATGGATGCTTAAAAAGGAAGAATCCACACACGCGCACCCTGGCTATCGTAAATGGTTAACACATATACACCAAAGCCTTGTACACCAGAGAATCTGCCCTTGCCCAGAATTCCCAACCCAGTTCATCCAGATTTGGGGGAGATTTCTTTTCACCTCTGACCCACCCCCATAAATGGCCAGAAAAATTGAACAAAAGCATTGCACCCCCACTAGTGTTTCTACTGGAGTGAAAGTGAAGCCTTTGCAGATGGAGGAAAGGATTTACAGGAGCCCAGACACTCAAAAGGGTAAAATTTTGTATTAAATAGATTTTAAGTTTGACTTCAGATTCTTCCTTAATCATCCTGCATGCAATTTATAACCTTATGAATCCTTATAGCTTCCTTTTATTTCATATAACTGTTACTGTGAATATGTATCAGAGACTTTACTTGTATCATGCCAAGAATCACATAATTAGGTCCAGCTAAAAGGAAGATTAAATAGTTTGAGCAGCTCTAAGGGGACAACTTTTCCTTTTCAATTAAACTTTGGAAAGTTGAGTAACTATGAGAAAATACTACCATCCAACATAAGTAGAAATATTTCAAATGTTGTAAACATCTAATGATAATTGTTATAAAATCTGTGCCGAGAAAAAGATGCTGAAGACAACTTCAAACACCTTATGATGAAAGTCAGCTTTCTTTCTTGATCTGAGCCAGAAGAAAAATTAGTAATTCTGTGCACGATGAAAAATGAGCATTCAGTAACAATAATAGTAAAGGAAAAGGAAAAAAGTGCAAATCGTTTTTGGGCGGGCACTGCAATTTGTGTGAAGAGTTGTTTTGCATTCTGATATTTAATAAAATATAGTTATGGATTATACAAAACAGAAATTTCTGCAGAAAACCTAGTAGAAGATTTATATCACAACTGTGGTCCTGTTTTAGTGAAAATAAAAATAACACATTGGGAGACTGCTCTTCTGATGACAAGTGTATACAGTTATATTTCACCAGATGCTCATTCCCTAGAATTTCCTCCCCCCGCCCTCCTGCTTCTCAAGATATAAGACCATATAAATAGCAATCTTGTCAACAACCATCTAGAGCAGCTACACCTATAGTAGTTTATGACAGGAGATGCTGATTTCCTGCTCTCTGTTCTTGGACCACATTAATATAATGGGGCATTTGCAATTGATTACACAAAGTGAGAAGCCTCATTTCAGATGAGCATTTTTAATATGAAATTATTTATTTATGAAGTGATGGAGATTCCCCAGCAGCCCATGGATTAAGGCAAATAAAAGTGAATAAAAGATACAGACACTGCATTCCTACACCTGACTGAAGAGAAACATTGTCATTAAACTGGGCCACAGCTTTGAAGATATGCAGAAGGGGTAGACACTGGAGACAGTCGCAGTAGGACCCCACTGATTTACTCACTGTGGCACCATGACAGTTTGTCAAAATGGGGAGCTGGTAACCTGCTTTCTGTTTCACTATGGCACCATCACTGAAGGTGATGACAAGGTGGTATTGCAGCTGCCAACAAAATGGAGATCAGTGACACCAGGGACCAATAGAATTTCCTGAGCCTATAAAGCTACCGGCTCTGACCCAACACCTTGCTCCGAGCAACTAACTGCTCAGGCATAGATTAAACTATTCAAGGCTTGCCCATCCCTCCTTCCATCGGCTTGACTACTTGTTTCACGGCCTGCTTGCCTCCAGACAACCAGCTCTGTCAGTAAGCATTAACCCAAAGTGTAAGTCATGTTATTTACAGCAAAGAAGGTACCACAAAATAATGTTTGTCTTCCAGTCCAGGTTCGGATCTAGCATTTGTTTGCAGAAGAGACTATAGGAAAATAGTGTAGGGGGAATGGATTAAATGCCCCCTCCCTCAGCACTACTGCTCCAATCAAATTCAGAGTGCACAGCAGCTAACTTAAAATGGGAAAAAATAGGTCCTATGCCATGTCATTTGGACCCTCCAAGCTGATGCTGGCCCGGTGTGAAGCACAACCTCATGGAGTCTAGCTGGTGTGCACTTTCCAACACAGCATTCCCCAGTGATGAAGCCAATGATAAGGTGAGGTAGGAGGAGCATGGGGCCTGTATCTCTCTGTGTGTGTGTGCATCGAGGAAAGAGAGTGCCATCAGCCCCTTGGTGCCATTAGAGTTTGGCATAGTTTGGCAGCCCCAGATGGAGGAGGAGGAGCTTGAAGGTTGGCACTCAGGAAAGGAGGATGGAAATTCCATACCCTCCAGCATTTCTCCAATGAAACGTTCCATTCCATAATGATAATTCTGCTACAGTGGTACATATAGTTACAAACTTAATTTGTTCTGGAGGTCCATTCTTAACCTGAAACTGTTCTTAACTAGAGGCATGCTTTCACTAATGGGGCCTCTTGCTGCCGCAGTGCCGCCGGCACACGATTTCCATTCTCACCCTAGGACAAAGTTCTCAACTCGAGGTAACTCTTCCAGGTTAGCGGAGTTTGTAACCTGAAGCGTTTGTAACGTGAGGTGTTTGTAACTCGAGATACCACTGTATTTATACCTCACACATCTTACTGGGATGCCCCAGCCCCTCTGGGCAGCTTCCAACACATATAAAAACACAATAAAACATTAAACATTTTTTTAAAAAAAACTTCCCTATGCAGGATTGCCTTCGGACTGTTTGGGAGTCAAATAACTCCATACCCTCCAACATTTCTCCAATGAAAATCGGGACCTCCTACCATACCCTCTAACATTTTTGTGATGAAAGTAGGGTTGTTCTAAGGAAAAGCAGGACATTCCATGATCAAATCAGAAACTTTTCTAAATCAGGGATGTTCCCAGAAAATAGGGACACTTGGAGGGTCTGAAGTTTTCCCCTTCCAACTCTAGATGTCAGAGATGGGGAAGAAGATCTGTTGGCTCTCTCCACTGAGCATCATTGCAGAAGGGAGAAGACTTCAACCCGTCAGTGGCAGAGGCTGAGCAGGAGGAAATGGCAGTGGAGCTGGTGCTTGAGATCCAGGCACTGCTCCCATAGGTGGGATCAGATGCACATTTCCACTTGCAGCAGTCTCATAACAAAAGACTGAGCGTGCTCACCGTGCCTGGTCTTTAACAGTTTGGCAGGATTGGCCATGGGAATTGTTGCAGCATTTTGATTGCTTTTTTTCATTTCTGGATCTCTTACCTTGCTCATGTATTTTAGAATCATGACTTCTGGACCCTGTGTTTGCTGCTGAGCCTGTAGCATTATTAGCATGAATAAAGGTCTCAAGTAAGAGCCACAGTCATGTTGTAGGAATGTGACACACACAGACAGAAAGTGAGATGCAGACAGACAGTTAGAAGACCTGGCTTTTGCATATACTATAGTTTTTTTTAGGTGTGTATGTTTGAGCATGCAAGTATCCTCTGGCTTGAACTGGCCAAATTACTATTTTCTTCATTGATATTAAAATGTATCCGAGGTTGTTGTTTTTTAACCCACTGAAAAACAATAATAAACTAGAATAGCTAAACTGGTAAAAGAAATAGAAAAGGGGGAAAGCTTTGAAATGTCTAAAACTGTTCCTACCATGATTTCTCCACGTACAAGTAAGCCAAAATTAGCAAATCTACTAAGACAAGGTCTCCATGCTTGTCAAAATGGGATAGCAATTAAAGTGGCATGTATTCTGCACCTCAATTTTCGCAAATATATTTTTCATGGCTTTGACAGTCAAAAGCTATTTAGATTATTTATGACATTTCCAATGAGTTAGTAATGCTTTTTTATTGCATTGTATTTTGCATAATATAATTTGTCACTATTTCTTTATTAAGCTTGTTTTATATTCATAGTTGTCCCACCACAGTATATTTTCCTCTTTGTCAGCTCAGAACTTCATTATGAAGGATGAGGTTTTATCGTTTCCTAGTGATGCAAATGTCTACAGTGAATAAGTGTCATTATGCAGGAACAGGAATTTAGTTTTCCTCCATTAAGCAAGCAGGCTAATGACTCAACAAGTTTATAGCCCACCACAAAATTTGATAGCTGAATGTGAGTTAAAACAAATGACTGTTGCACATACATGAAAATTAGGACTGCTCTTTTGGGATGGGTATTTCACTTCCATCACTTAAAGCCCAACCTTCTGGCATAAACTGGAAGTGGATCCTAAAGTATTTTCTTGAATATGACTTAATGCTGGAGTCCTTCCTATGCTACCTAGCTGCCTGCTTCAAAGTAATTCTTGAGGAGAGGTTGCATAAGCTTTACCTGCCTGCAGAAGATTCTAGATTCAATCCCTGGCTTCTCCTGTTAAAATTATATTTGGTAACAGGACTGGAAAAGAGCCCTGCTTGATACTTTGCAGAATCACCAGAGGTGTCAGTCAGAGAAGATAGTGGTGAACTAAATGGGCAAATGGCTTGTAAGGCAACTTAATATGTAGATAATATATAAACCCTGTACCCACTGCTGGCCTCACTGGGCAACTGCCTGGGTCCTCAAACCCTGGCAAGGTCCACTGCTCATGCCTGACTGCTCTAATTTATACTTCCAGACCACTTCTCTGAGAAGCACTATTCCACCTTTCCATAGCTAAAATCATGCTCAAGGTGGCTTACAACACATAAAGGTTTACAAAATTACAAACATAACAAAAGTAACCAAAATGATTAAAACACATCAAAAAGTACATAGCCAAATTGAAACAATTTCCACATAAATCATAAGAATATATAAAAACAAAGCTGTAAAAAATTAGTATCGATAACAGCAACAACCCCACCCCACCCCCCAAACCAAACAATATTCCAACCCAACCCAAGAATCTGTTCAGCTTTTGTAGTCAGTCAGGGCCCCACCTCCACAGGCCAGGTGGAAAAAGGCTGGCAAGGCAGGGAGCAGGGTCTTCCTTTGATTCACAGGCAAGGTGGTCTCTGGCCTCTTTGGCATCCTTAGCTGGAGTCAGTCAGGGCTGCCCTCCCAAACCAGGTGGGAAAAGGCCTGCAAGACATGGAACAGGTCTTCCATGACTCATAGCCAAGATGGATGTAAATGACTATAGGGTACACTATCGTACAAAGCTAAGATTCACCTCTTTTGCCCCACTCACTTTTTGCCATGTCTATCTCTAGCACACGGCCCCCAGGCAAATGGGTCTCTTGAGCTGAAAAAGACCCCCCCTTCCCCCAGTGTAAAGATTATTGGAGAATGTTGAATATAATTTTTCTTTACAATTATGAAAACTGTTATTCAAAGTTTTGCTTCATTGGGTGGTGCTGAGCAATCAACAAAGGCAAGGCCTTTTATCTCTTAGCATTATGTATTATTACTGGGGCTGGTATAGTCAGAAGGCTTAAACAAGATGCCAATTATCTGTAGCACCACAAAGGGCTGTGAAGTAAGATTTCAAAATATTACTACAATTCTCTCCTGCAAGCATTTCTCTCCTTGATTGTGTGAAACACTGTATGTTTCAATTGGCAGCTTTGCACTTTCTCCTACAAAAGAAAACAAGTTTCCCCTGAGAAGAATGTGTAATGCTAGGTTTTAAAGAAGAAAATGCATGTAGCAGTTCACAAGCTGGCTTTCAGTAAGTTCTACATATTAACAGTCACAAGAATGAGGTTTGTGCCCTCAGGCACTGAACTCAATCACTTCATCTCTCCAAGTAGAAACCCTATTTTAGCTTCCCCACAGGCACATAGTCACACGGCAGTCATTTTGAATTTTAAATCCAAGAGTGTATGCAGTGGTTAGCTAAGATTGGTGGTTAGCTCAATATTGCAATTGTACAGAAATCACTTTACCAAAAGAAAGTTATTGGTGTGTGTGGGCAAAGCAACATTTGAATTCATGAATACATCACAGAAATGCCAAAACATGCCAGCTCCTAGCCCCATGCAGGGCAGGCAAAGGGGGATAATGCTTGGTGGCATCTGAAATAAGTCTGCACAACTTGGAACCTGGCACCAGCCCACCAACCACAAAAGAAGTGTAGTATTCCTTAAGGAAAACCCAGACTCCAAACTCACCATTCCTTCTCTTTTCTTATTCAAAAGAATCCGTCCTGCAGGCCTGCATTAGAAGCATGGCCAGTATGTCTAACCTTAAATAAATCGGTTAAGTTACCAACATTTATGTGGTGGTTGCATCTTATTGTTGAGGTTCAATAGATATGGCAGCTTTGGAGCTTTGATAAACCTGTTTTTGTGGCTTCCTGGGATTATCAAGCTAGGAAGTGGTGGGCTGCACAGCTTTGTGTCACAAGCTATACGGTGATAGTGGTGGTGTTTTGGTTAATGCAAAAATAGGCTTCTAAACAGCTTGCAATATAAACATTTATGATTAAAATACAGTGGAACCTCGGTTTATGAACACCTCGGTTTACGAATTTTCGGTTTACGAACGCCGCGGACCCATCTGGAACAGATTAATTCACTTTCCATTACTTTCAATTGGGAAGTTTGCTTCAGTTTATGAACGCTTCAGTTTATGAACAGACTTCCGGAACCAATTGTGTTCATAAACCGAGGTACCACTGTAAAACAATCTCTCTCTACCTCATCAGAGATGAAATGTATTGTTCTGGTGTTGGAAAACTGCATAGACCGGGGATCCTGTTATGCATAGATCAATCATTCAATTACAGTAACTCATTACCCATGTAAAACAAAAAAAAATTCCTTCAGTAGCACCTTAAAGACCAACTAAGTTTATATTTTGGTATGAGCTTTCGTGTGCATGCACACTTCTTCAGATACACTAGAAACAGAAGTGTCAGACCCTATATATATACAGAGGGTGGTGGGGGTGGGTGGGAATGGGAGATGGGCTGATGGGAGTGGTGAACCTGTAGATGGGTGTTAATGGCTGCTAATGGCTGCAATTAGTCCTGGACTGAGGTGCTAAAGAAAGCTTGATCATGCATAATGAGATAAGAATCCGATATCTCTATTCATCCCAGGTGCTTCCATGGTTTTAAGCTTGGTAATGATTTCCAATTCAGCAACTTCCCTTTCCAGTCTGTTCCTGAAATTTCTCTGTAATAAAACAGCTGCTTTGAGATCTTGTATAGAATGTCCTGGGAGATTGAAGTGTTCTCCTACTGGTTTTTCAGTCTTATGGTTCCTGATGTCAGATTTATGTCCATTTATCCTTTGGCGTAGGGTTTGGCCTGTTTGTCATTACCCATGTGTAGGTGATCATACAAAGAAGGATCAGGGTTGTACTTCAGGACTTGATGTCAAGCTAGCCCAACCTCTGACACCCATTACATTGAGTGTGGATGTCTTCAGGACAACTATTAAGTATAGTGTCAATACCAAAGATATCACGAAGTCTCAAGCAACTTTAGATATAGACCTAAACAGATTAGAACAAGAAGAGCAAAACTATAAACACTTAACACTAAACAGGGCTACAGTTCCCTGCTGGCTGTAGTCATACTCACACGGTCACACTCTCTAGACCAGGGTTGGCTAAAGCGTGGCCCTCCAGATGTTGCAGGACTATGACTCCCATCAGCCCAGCCAGACTATCCAAAAGTCTGGTATTATGGGAGTTGTAGTCCAGAAACATTTGAAGGGCCACAGCTTAGCCCACCCTTTCTCAACCTTGAGTCCCCAGATGTTCTTAAACTACAGGTCCCATCATCCCTGACCACTGACCATGGTAGCAAGGGATGATGGGAGTTGTAGTCCAACAACATCTAGGGACTCAAAGTTGAGAAGGTTTGGTTTAGCTACTCCTGCCTCAACAATCAAGATCCATAACAAAATAGCAACACTATACTGTTTGCAGAAACATCTATGGATAAATAGCCCCTCACATGTGGAGTTCCTCACCAGAATTTTGACCATGAAATGTCAGGGCCAGCCATGTGGCATTGCTCCTTCTTCTATATGTGAGAGCACTACATATTGAGCGCTCAGGTTAGGGTTACCATACGTCTGGAATTTTCTGGACATATCTGGAATATTGCATTCGGCAGCAGTACCCAGATGGAAATTGTGGAAAAGTCTGGGAAAATCTGGACGTATTGGCAATTCATGTCAGCCGTGCTGCTTTTGGTGATTTTCCATACCCCCCCCCTGCAGCTCATCAACTTTGGCCAAAACAAAACAAACCCTCACTGTTTCAATGTTTGAAATATGGCAACCGTAGTATATCAGACAATATGTCATCCCATGGACTTTCTAACCAACTGGCTGAGCTTGTCTCAGGAGTGAGAATACAACCTAGCCAATGTGAAACACTGATTTCAAGTGGTCACTGATTTCATCTTCTAATCACTGGCAGGACCTAGTGTTCTTAAATGAATATTGGAAAGCATTATATAAGAACATTTAAATGCACAGGCTGCAACAGATATTTTAGGTATCCATAATATACCGTATATACTCAAGTATAAGCTGACTTTTTAAGCACATAAAGCCCCCCTCGGCTTATACTCAAGTGAGGGTCCCACCCGAGCGCATTTCCGACAGTGGCAAAGGCAGAGGAGGAAGAACGAGCAGCCCAAAAGCAGCCCTTTTCAGCTGCTCCTTTCTCCTCCACAGGTTTGTGGTGTGGTCAACCAGCTTATACTCGAGTCAATAAGTTTCCCCAGTTTTTTTGGGTAAAATTAGGTGCCTCGACTTATATTCGGGTCGGCTTATACTCGAGTATAAACAGGTATGCAGAATTATCATTTTTAGAGAGCTATGATGTTGATGTTCATAAAGTACCAGACAAATGGTTTGAACCCAGTGTAGAGTACAGCATCTTCTTCCAGTTTTGTTACTCTTGACTATATCCACATGAGATTATTTTTTTTAAGGCACAATAGAATTGTGTCTATAAATCTCCAGGAGACGGTAGAGTTGGGTTATGAAAAGGTCCGTAAGGATGATTCAATGACAAGGACTAGCACAGCCTGGAGCAGAAAGTCTCTTGGTGATAGCAAGTTAACATGCAGCTTTTCTCTCCTCAACAAAGGGAAGTTTAAGGGATTGTATTACACATTTGTTTAAGAAAGAACATGTTAACTTCCATATGGATTGTCAAACAATATGTTCGCTAGAACACCGCAAACAGAGGAAAGCATATTTATCTTTTAAAAGAGCGCACTAAAGGTCAGGGATTTGAGGAAAAAAATATTTGTATTTTGAGTAATATGATCAGATCTGCAATCTGAACTAGAAACATTTATGTCAGAGGAAAGAAGTAGACCACCACGGCCCATATCTACTTCAAACAAGGGAAGCAGATTCTCAACTCAGAAAGGTTACTAGCCATCAGTCAAAGGAATGGTTTTTTTTTAAGTTTTAGTAGATTTTTACTTGTATTTCTTGAGGGCTTAGAGATGTGCACACTTGCTGAGTCCTCCTGACAAGAAGGAACCAAAATAAATATCACTTCATTTTAGCCAGTTTGGCATGGTGGTTAAACTATTGGACTAGGACCACGTAGACCAGGGTTTAAGTTTCCAATCATTCATGAAGCTCATTGGGTGACCTTAGGCCAGTTACCATCTCTGACTAACCTACCTCAAATGGTTGTTGCGCAGATAAAGGACATTATTTATTTATTTATTTATTTATTATTTAAAACTGAAACCACAAGTTTGGAAAGGAAAGCATAATTAAGACCTTTCTGAATCTGCCAAGGACAGTTCTGTGGTCTGCATGCTCACATCTGAATTAAGAATGTCACAAGAAACCAAACAGGCCTGCTCTGAATAGTTGAACAGCTCTGTTTGATATCTATGAGCTGAACTGGGTTGGAAAACAAAGCTAACCACAAGTGTGCATAACCTTAAGTGTGCATAACCACATTGAATATTCACACATGCACACACCATTCGTCTTTTACCACTCTGCATAGGACTTCCTCCCTGTGGAGCAGCAGAAGACAGGGTGCTGTGCCCAGGAAAGGCACTTTGCTTTTCCCTGCTCTGGCTGCAGGGGAAGCTTCCTAACACAGAATGCAGCAAATAAACTCAACTACACTAGCATTTTTCCGCTAGTAGTAGAAGAATAAAATGTAGCAGGCTGTTAAACAAAGGAGGGAGCACTGTATTCTTTCTCAGTCAGCCACTGGTAAATGGACCCCACTGGGGTTTCTAATGTACTTTGTAGCAAAGGGTTTTGAGGTTCAAGCAGGATGTTTGATGGCCCTGCTTAATTTTCAGATAATGGAGAGGGATGATTGTGCATCCCTAATCTGAGCACTGAAAGCTGAATTTTGCAGCAATAAGTATTATTTCATTGACTGATTGATTGATCAATGAATAAATGAATAACTTTCCCACAAGTGATTTAACAATAAAAAATATCAACAGTATCAACATATATAAAAACAGATAGATGCTCGAAAGAAAAATATCCACATAAAAGGCTTGTTGTAAAAGGAAGGTCTTCAATAGGTCCCCAAACAATAATCAGATAGCACCTGTTGGATATGCAACAGTATTAGTACCATTTTAGCTGATGGAGTCAAAACTTTGAATTGGCATTTGGCTTTCTTAATGAGTGTTTGACCACAGTTGACCTCCTAAAAAAAAAGATTATGAAACAATTGCCTCTAAAGGAAGTTTTCTGTGATCTTCAAGGTATGTGCAAAATTGTCATTGACTTCAATGGTTGTTTCAGGCTTCTGGGGCCAGACCTCACAATCAACAACACATTGTACAACAATGCCAATGAGGATTACAACTGGCTGTGTAGCTAAGCAGTCATTTGACTGTTCCATCATATGCTCAGCATACAAGAGAAACAAAATCCTCGGGCCATCACCCACCGAAAAGCGCTCTGGATGGGTGACAGAGTGAAAGAGGGAGAGAAAACTTACCATGTGGTCGGCTGAAACATGTACCAGATTTTCTTCAAGTCACCATATGTCAAGGCTGATATTTGACTATGTGCTAAAATTCAGATAATATAGACTGTCAGTGAAAATATATGAAGAAAATGGGAATTCATTTAGCATTTAGAACATGATTACAAGATGTAGCACTGACAGCTTTCACAAAAGTACATTTTTTTAAAGTAAAATGATTTACATTTAAAACACATGCAATTCTATGTATTTCTATGATCAGTAAAATGAGGAACCAGCTATGTATTTTTCTTATTCCTCAAGCACAAACATCCCAGTTAAATATGTCAAATCATCATGTGTCAACCAACAAGAATATTATTTTTCTTTTTTGGATCATGAATTCAATTGTTAATCTAACAGATCAAACCATTGTCCTCCACACCCTGAAAGAAGACTATCACACTATTCATATAGAGGGAAAGAGTTATATTTATTAACTATAATAAAGGATCTGCAAATTAAACCAAGTCATAAAGTGCAGGCAAGTGCATCATTCAACACATAAGGTCTTTTACTCTCCTAATCTGCCCCCACTGAATGCTGAACAGTCAAAAAAGCCAAATCAACAAATGGAAATCTACAGTGTGAATATACAAAAACGGAAGAGAGTCAATCAGGGATGCCCCCAAAATTTCAGCTGGGCCCCTTAAAAGGCACTTAGTAGAAACCTTCACTGTAGAGGGGGGAAGGGTGAGTGCTGCAACCAAAAATGGAGCACAAAGAGGGGACAGAGAAAGCTTATACACCAGGCTGGTTTACCTCCTCTTATTGGGCACTCTTGCCCATGTGACCCAAATAACCTCTCCCTTTGACATACACCACCTGAGTCTCTTCCAGCTGAGGAAGAGGCAAATTTAGTAGCGTCATTGTCATCAGAATCCCCTGTCATAAAGGAATTCCTATTCCTGATCTTCTGTTACTGTGGCATTTCTACTGCTGAAAATATTCTGTTCCATCAGCCCCACACTGAGCCCATAGGAGTCAGATTGGATTATCTAGTTTGCAGCATGATACTGTTTGTAGTAATGAGGCTGGGTTATGAAAACAATTGTTTTTAATATACATTTTTCTAATGCATATTTAGTTGCCCACATATCTAGAATTAAGCTTTCATTTTTGTAGCACCTACCCTTTTCTCTTGCTAGGATGGGCCAAAGGGCTTTGCCCGCAGTTGACAGATTCCAGATGAATACAATGATAAAATTGTTGAGATTGCATTGTTTCAATAACATACATATTGTGTACTGTAAACCGTTGCATTCCGCCAATTAATTCTAAAAGCATTCTGCTAAGAATACTTCTTGGTGGGCTGAAACAAGACCATTGTCTTTAGCTGATCAGTTTGCAAACTGAACTGGATCCAGCAAACACCTATATGGACTGCACTGCCATATACTAATAAATTGGGCTACTGGGCTTTAGAATCTGCCTTGGTGAAAGCTCTAGTGTATGTACTCTTCAACCATGTATCCATGAGCCCTTTTATATTTTAGAGAACTTTATAATGGGAACCAAACATTATGAAAGAGGACGAATAAGGCTGAAATTACCAGGGTTGCAAGCTTACACGCGGGTCTTCTTAAAAGCCTGCTTTGATCAGTGCAAAGTATTCCAAGGAGAATTGCTGTTATTTTGGACTTGATCAGTTCTGTGTTGAAACCGCAACTGCTGTGTTGATTTCCTCCCAAATCTGTCAGAAATTCCATCAGTTTAATAGTATATTTAGTTTTCATACACCACAAGTGCAAGTATTTCATCTGCAAGCACATAACAAAAACAAGTCTGGTAATCAGTATGACAGCTTAGTCTAAGCAAACTCATGACCATGCAAAATAACGCACACCCTTTGAATGTGCATGTTTTTACTCTGAAGAAAGTAACAATGCAGCCCAAACCATGTCTCCTCAGAAAGAAGTCCTACTGAATTCAATGGAACTTAGTCCTAGATAAGCGGGGATAAGACTGCAGCCTAAGCGGTCAGGCTAACTCATTTACATCCATATCGCAATGTCAAATATATGGAAAAGGTGGCAACCTCTATCATCCTTATCATCCTTATTAATGTTAATTCATTAATCAATCAAATAACTGATTAATCCTTAGACTCTATAGGCTTGGGATCTACCCAGACTACACCTGTCAGAGCAGGACAACATTCAGAAAAATTTGGGTACTTATCCTAGATGTGACTATGTGGCCCTTTCAACTGAAGATCTGGAAAGAAAATTCTAATGGAATGGAAGATACATTGTGGTATGTGAACAAGGAGCTCTCAGTCATGTCAGGATTTGTTGTTGTTGTTGTTGTTGTTGTTGTTGTTGTTGTTGTTGTTGTTGTTGTTGTTGTTGTTGTTAATCACTGGCACCTGGTGGTGGACAGCAGATACCTCAGTGGTGGTCAGTGGGCTGAGGTGCTTACCTGATCTGCCAGCCAGCCTAACATACCTCACAGGGTTGTTGTCAGTATTAAATGAGGAGGAGAAGGACCAAATACACTACCCTGAGCTCCTTGAAGAAAAAGGATGGTAGAAGCTATAGTCCAGGAACAGCTGGGTGGCTAGAAGTTACCTAATCCCTCGTCTTCTCTCCCTTTAAAATTCTCACCTCTTGTGTCAGTCGTATGAACAGTGGCTGCTCCTGGTGACTGCCCTTTCTCCACCAACTATACCCTGGTTGTAAGCTATTATAAATAACAGTATAATTTTCCACTCCTTTCTTTTGCACAATGAAACTGACAAAGTATAAGCTTGTCATGAGCTTGTGGAAGTGGGAAGCAGAAAACCATAAGCATGTTTTTAATACGGTACATCTACTATGTGAATTAATGGAGTACAGATTTAAGAGAGAAACTGACTCTTGAGTCTTTGCTCTTGTCCCCATTTTTGTCTTGGCTGAGATGGGTTTTTGAAATGGTATCTCCTGCCAAAAGCAATCTGTGCCATTACAAGGAGTTATGAAACTGCCTATTAGTTAATGAAGAAAAACAACTTGCCCATAAAGAAATTGTTCTATTTTTGCCTCCAAGGTCGCTAGTATTCATGTAGAATGAAAAGCATACAAATCAAATGTCTTTACAAGTTACGGAGCACTCTGCTGAAATTCAGTCAATCAGAAATTCTGTTTCCCAGTGCATTCCTAAATGTGTTTTCTCTCTAGAAAGCAGTGTTTGACAGGAAGTATCAGAAAGATCACCGTACTCAGAGTAAAAGGGTTTAAAACAAAGGACTTCGGGGCCCCAGCTGTTCCAGGATGCAAGAAATGTCAAGCTAAATTGTCTCAATGTTAAGCAAATTTTATTTATTTTTAATTTGTTCGCTGTCTACTCACTTTGCCTGAAATCAAAAAACCAATTCCCATGTTGCCAGGCTATGTATTTCCAATATTTTAGCAAAAATAATGCCTTTCTTTTACCTTTCCTAACCTATGTCCTGCAGTATTTAAAGGAACTAGTTAGGAAAGACAGGAAAATCTATTCATTACCACTGAGCAGAAGGGCACTTAATCAGGGGAAGCAGTTCTTATGCCCAACAGCTAATATTTTGTTGAGTATGAATCAAATCAAACATGCAAAATAGTGGACATTTTAAAAAATTCAATAAGGGGACAGAAACATTGCTGATTTAACTCCTACATTGCATAGTCCTTTATTTTTTATATTTATATTTAAGTAGTACATACTTAAAGAACCTTTTAATGAGGGTGAAAGAGGAGAGCACAAAATATGGTCTGAAGCTCAACATAAAAAAAACTAAGATCATGGCCACTGGTCCCATCACCTCCTGGCAAAATAGAAGGGGAAGAAATGCAGTCAGAGATTTTACTTTCTTGGGTTTCATGATCACTGCAGATGGTGACAGCAGTCCCGAAATTAAAAGATGCCTGCTTCTTGGGAGAAAAGCACTGACAAACCTAGACAACATCTTAAAAGCAGAGACATCACCTTGCCAACAGAGGTCCGTATAGTTAAAGCTATGGTTTTCCCAGTAGTGATGTATGGAAGTGAGAGCTGGACCATAAAGAAGGCTGATCGCCGTAGAATTGATGCTTTTGAATTATGGTGCTGGAGGAGACTCTTGAGAGTCCCATGGACTGCAAGAAGATCAAACCTATCCATTCTTAAGGAAATCAGCCCTGAGTGCTCACTGGAAGGACAGAGCTGAAGCTGAGGCTCCATTACTTTGGCCACCTCATGGGAAGAGAAGACTCCATGCAAAAGACCCTGATGTTGGGAAAGATTGAGGGCACTAGGAGAAGGGGACGACAGAGGACGAGATGGTTGGATAGTGTTCTCGAAGCTACCAACATAGTGTCCCTTCCCCAGCTGATCCATGCTAAGGAGGGGGTGTTATTGCCATCTCTTTGATCATCAGGTGTCCTACAGGAGCAATTTGCATTTCCAAAGGAGTTATGGGCTCTATCCTAGTTTCCCCCCCCCCTCCGTTTTGCTGCTACTGCTGCTACCAGCTTCACAAGGGTCCGAATGAGGTTCCTTAATGAAGGATTAGTCACCCCTACAATAAAACACCTAGGGTAATTTATATACTTTTCCAATTAATAACTAATAAAGATGTAATAAGGACCATCTATACGTTTGAGTTATAAAGAAGAAATAACTATGGATTTCTCAGGTGCAAACCAACAGCAAATTGAATCCGTGTTGCAAATGGGAGGAGATCAATAATGGGGAATTTGGCCTCATTTGCCCTAGATTGAGATAATTATCAAGGCATCCATGTAATAGACAGTTTAATGGCAAATGAATGTTTTATTATTTGGGATGTGAGTTGATTCTGTTATGACCATCTGTGCAATCCATTCATGCTGACTTGGAAGTAAGTCCCACTGGCTTAACCCCAAAACAGTGTGCAGAGGATTGCAACCTGGCAGCACAATCCTATGCAGGTCCAAGTAAGCTCCATTGGGTTCGATGGGAGCTACTCCAAGGTAAGCATGCATAGGACTGCAGCCCTCGTAATCTGGAGGGGGGGGGATAGTTATTTGTGTTATTGCAACAGCCCCTGCATCTTTCGAGCTGCACTGCGCACCACACCACACTGTAAGGCCTGAAAATGGTTTCATACGAAGTTCCCCAGGTGAGCAACCCACAACAGTTTCGTCCTCGGTCTCTTATGATTAGCATTAATTTGGGGTCAGAGAGAGGGCAATGTCTTATTTTCCATGTTGCCATCTGACAGATCCCAGTCATCCTCTCCTACTGAAAGGATTACATCAAACACGCCCCGGGAGTATTGCTGTTGCGTGCTCCTTGTGTGAGGCTTCCTCCTTCTGAGCCATTTTTGAGACAAGATTGGAAAACAGGATGTATATAAAAACATTCTTGGGGATGAATCAGATGTAACGGAGATTTGCACTCATAGCTGCTTCAGAAAAGGAAAAGGAAACCAAAAGCAGCCATGCAGTTTCCAAACACAAATGGAAGAGGTGCAGTGCGGCTAGAATGGTCAGATACAAAAGAGGGCAAAGTTGCAGGATTTTCAGATTTAATTTATCATGCAAACGACACCTCTGAAAATCCCCTCTTCTACACAACCTTTTAAAGGAAGGAACCCCATCTCTTTTACATCTGGCCACCCTATTGATTGCATTAATTCACCACCTACCTGTCCAGGCAGTTTACAATTCTAAAATAGTAAAGCAAATGAATGATATAAAATGAAAATTTGGACAGGGGCTGGAGGGAGACCAGTCCAACTGGAGCAAGTCTTGATGTCTTTGCCTCCCTGCCTCCCTAGCTTTCTTCTTCCTTCCAAGAAGATGGTGGAGGCAGGAGTACTGTAATCCAGACCTCATGAGCTATTTCCCCAAACAAAATCACTTGCTCTCGAAAGCTATTAGACGTGAAGCAGAGGGAAAAGGTTCCTGCACATTGTTTGTGCATTTTCTGCCGTGACTTTCCTGCTAGGTTTAGGGCAGCTTAGGGAAATAGTGTGAGGGGAGGATAATTTATTATAATTTATTAAATTTCTATACTTCCCTTCATCCAAAGATCACAGGGTGGTTGACAATAAAAAACACAGAAATACATACCATAATAACACACAAAAACAATAACCCCTCCACACACAGCATTCTTATTTATTAAATAGCCCCTCTTGACATTGCTGCCCTGAATCAATTGTTATTATGGATAATAATAATAATAATAATAATAATAATAATAATAATATATTTATTTATACCCCGCCCAGCCACTCTGGGCAGCTTCCAACAGAAAAATAAAACACTGTAATCTATTAAACATTAAAAGCCTCCCTAAACAGGGCTGCCTTCAGATGTCTTCTAAAAGTCTGGTAGTTGTTTTTCTCTTTGACATCTGATGGGTGGGCGTTCCACAGGGCGGGCGCCACTACCGAGAAGGCCCTCTGCCTTTCCCTGCAATATCTAGTATTATATGTATTTCAACACTGTTGATTGCAGCCATAGGAGCCAACTCCTAGGGGCCGTGGGGGCTACGCCCCCATAAAATATTTGAGGGTGCTGGGCCCCTGCAAAGTTGATGGGCATTCCCATTCAAATGGTGTGTGTGTGTACTGCATCATGTGATCAATTATGTGCGGCAGGGCTTACCTGGGCCTCTACAATATTTTATTCAAGTTGGCACCCTTGCTTGCAGCTGAGTTCTTTGTGTGCTATTTTCTTTTTAAGAATCTAATTGTCTTTACTTACAAAACTCTTAGTTTGATCTAACAGCCCAGGTCTTGCAAAGTTCTATAAAAATGTGAGCAGTGAATGGAACCATTCCCTTTTTCTAGACATCAAGCATTGCATAAGTAGTTGGAGAATTAGTGGCAAATAGGCACAAATACCATAAATAAACGATAAATGGCATTGAACTTTGAAATGTTGCATTCTCCAGGGCGGAGGTCACCAGAGTTTATTTGTGCCAGGTTGTCCCCCCCCCCCATTCACTCAGGCTGCAATTCCATATCCACATACATGGGAGCAAGCTCCATACTCAGGATGACTTAAGTCCTGAGTAGACACATATAGGATTTCACCATAAGAATGATAAAGTAAAATTGAGTTTTCCATGCCATGTGTCAATAAAACAGATACCGTATCTGCCTTGGCAATATGAAAGCCCACGGAGAATATGGAAATGTTTCCAACAGGGGTGTAAACGCTGTATGTAACATAATGCTGTATATTTCCACTTTAAACATACTAATGGAATTTAAAACAAACTGGGGCTGTCTTGCTGATATTAAACTATGGGAAAGGTCATAATAGGAGGAGAAAAGTGAATATAAGTTGCTCAAAACATTAAATAAAAGTTCAGTACAATTACAGAATTTAACTACATACTATTTCCACCTCTAAGTGAATTGTGCAGTTTTCATTGCATGTAATTTTATATATAAAGCATCTGGTTTGCATGCAGAATGTCCCAGGTTTAATCCCTGGCATTTGCAGGTGGGGCTGGAAAAATATCCTGAATCCCTGTAGAGCCATTGCTGTCCCGTGCAGACAATACTGTTCTAGATAGACCAAATTTCTTCCTAGGTATAAGGCAGCTTCCCATGTTCCTGTAATACAGCATTATAATTTTCTTCTTGTTTGTTGTATTTATTCCTCTGGTTTATTTAACACACACTCACACACAGAGAGAGGTGTCCTTAGCCTTTTTGGCCTCTTATTCTTTCTTTCCTCTCCTGTTCCCTTTCCCCAATTTGATCTTATCCATATGGTGACAGACAAATTGGCTGCAAAAGATTCAAATAAGGTGAACAGATGTCCTTTGGGGGCAAGAATCAAGGTGTCTCTCCCTTCCCCCCCCCCCATGACCTCTCCATATTACTCTACTCAACTACACAGTGGGGTGGGGCAAATAATAGACAATTTACATTAGGGTAAATCATTGGCAAATCCTGCAATAAATCACTTAGATAAGAAAACTTTTACAACTGTTTGTGGAGATTAAGTCAATAATGAAAGAAACTTTGTTCCTTCTTTTGTCGTTACGCCAGCAGGTTGTCTAAAACATCTGCTGTGGTAATATGTCACAAGCAATAGTCTGTGCAGGTTAGGCCAGTCCATAATAGAAGTAAATGTATTTTTAAATGCCAGATCCTAAAAGAAGACAGATCTGCTTGGTATCTCATTATAAAGGAAATAGCTTTTCATGTCACCCCCATCAGTGGCTGTGCAGCTTTGGGGAGAGCTTGAAAGGTCATGATCCATACCTTTTAACTCTTAAGTAATTTACCATTTTCCCATGAGAGGAAGTCAAGGGTTGGGGGGAGACCAGGAATATTCCATTGCTCACTGAAAAAAAGCTGCACTCTTTAAGTTTTTCTTTTTCAAGAGGAGGGAAATCTCCCCCCACTTTTTTGTTGTTTGTATGACAACCTGGATCCAGCAAGATTCACCAGGATTTCTAATGATAATTTGCATGAAGTGGTACATTCCAGAATTCAGCCACCTCAGTATAACTTTTTGTTCTGCAATGGCTCAAAAAATATTCTAGAAAAACATAATAATAATAAACAGCAGCAGTAGCAGCAGCAAAAATGCTGGAATCCTGGAATCCTGATGATCACCTTAATTGTTATTTTGTTTTACAGATTTCCGCTGCATTTTTCATGCTACAAACCCTCACAAAGCATATGAAAACATACTTTAATATTCTGTTACAGATTTTTTTTGGGGGGGGGGGTGTCAGTCTGGATATGTGTGAGTTCCTTCCTAGCCTGCATACAGTGAAGTTTTGAATCTACTTGAACAAGCTGTTGAACTGGTCAGACCAGCTTCACTGAAAGATAATGGCCTAAGCTGGCCAGCTAAGTACCTCCATTTACATGTCTGAAGAGGTAGCCCTGTTGCCACAGAGACAAATTGAGGTAACCCTCTTTCTGCCTCTGCTTCATCTGGTTTGAAGTGTTATCACTTTGTGATGTAGGAGGACAATTGCCAACTGGCAGCGGGGTTGGCTGGGGACACAGAGGCTTGTCTTGCTGCATGCTGGACCCCAAAGCCGCGGCTTAGGGATCTCCCTGGGAACCTAATGGGAAGGCAAAATCTGTTACAGTGTTAATGCTGCGCACCCCTCCATTCTAAGCTCACATTGCATGTATGTATAAATAACACCACATATCCTAAAGTCGCCACTGTCTCCATTGGACTTCATTCCAAGGAAACTGAACCCTTAGTCCAGGCATCCCCAAACTGCGGCCCTCCAGATGTTTTGGCCTACAACTCCCATGATCCCTCGCTAGCAGGACAAGTGGTCAGGGATGATGGGAATTGTAGTCCAAAACATCTGGAGGGCCGAAGTTTGGGGATGCCTGCCTAAGTCAATGCCAGCACCCCTGGAATCTCTTGCTGGGATGTGCGAAACAATACAAAGCAAAGCTTCAAACCAGAAAAAAGTATAACCAATGCTTAATACATGAGTCATTAACATATTTGTTTCTTTTTTAAAAAAACCATATATTACCCACACTTTATTGTGGCAATAATTCCAGAGTGCCATGTGTAAATACACATATGAGATCTGAAGGGCCAAAAGGGGATAACAGCATACCCTACAGTGGTTCTAAAGCAGGGGTCAGCAAACCTCTTCAGCAGGGGGCTGGTCCACTCTCCCTCAGACCTTGTGGGGGGGCCGGACTATATTTTGAAGGGGAAAAAGTTGCGAGAGCGCCACAAGCCCTGGTGGCTGCTTACCTGTGTCTTGCGAGCGGCAGGGGCTGGCGGCTGGCAGTGGTGGAGAGACGATGAGCGGAGCATGAAAGGGCTCTGGAGAGGGGTTGCTTAAAATGGCGGTCGCTAGAGTGCTGCTGCTGCTGCTGCTGGCACCAGCAAAGCCCAGCCCCCTTCCTCCTCTAGGCAGGGTGGGGAGAATCCAGGAGGAGGGAGGGAGGAGGCGCCGCCGCTGCCGTCGTGTGAGGGAGAGGGAAAGAACACACACGCAAGCCGGATCCAGAAGGCAATTGGGCCTGATCCAGCCCACGGCCCTTAGTTTGTCTACCCATGTTCTAAAGGTTTGTATCAAGGTCATTTTATGTGATTGCAGGAACACTGGTTATTTAAGTAGAGACAATGGGAAACCGGGGTGCTTTATTGCTTAAGTTGGCATCCTTGCTTAGGCTGCTGCTTTTACTGGCTTAAGTGAAATACTTTGCTTGCGCTGCTCTAGGAGGTAAAGCAGACTGGGCTGCCTGATTAATACCAGTCTGAGTTTTAAAAAAGAGAAAAACCAAGCTTAGCATCATCTTTCTTTCAGGAGCTATTATCCATCAAGGCTCTTTGTATATTAAAACACTGTTTATTTCTACAGGCTCCACCACTTCTATTCGGTCTAATGTTTTGGCATAAAGAAATTAAGACACAGCTTTAATATTTTAAAGACAGAAGTATGAAGAAAATAAATTATTATCGGGTGTAAAAAAAAAAATCTCAAAAAACCCAAGACCTGATTATCTGGGAAGAGATCTGCTCTGCATTGATATTGTACGATAATGCCTTGGCCTAAATGTCTTTCAGTTTTTTAACCAAATTACCCTTTAAATTACCAGCCAAGAGCCAGATGCTTTCCTCATGTATGCCCTCCATAGCTCAAATTCCTTCTTAATTTAAACAAGTGAGATGCGATAAGTGTCTCTTTAGTTTAAAAGAAGCACAGAGGCAAATTTGCTTAGCTGAATTGGAAAGTCAGCATGCTGAGCGTCACTTTCCTACATACCCCTCAGCCATTTTAGGGGATTCTTTTTTTCTTGGGCTAACCAGGAGACAAAATCATCCATATCTGAATAGATGCACATGGAGAAAGTAATTAGTATGCAATTGGTTAAATGCCATTCAAAGATACAAGAGCAGCAAGGTTTGTTTTATTGTTGGTTTTGCCACTGCAAGGGGGGTGGGTGGAAAATGTGGTGGTTAAAGTGTCAGACTAGAACCTGGGAGACCTGGGTTCAAATCCCCCTTTCATCAACTGAGGAGAGGGTGGAGAGGGATGGAGAATTGCACTCATTGCTGTTTGGTGCCATTTTAATCTATTTTCTTTCTTTCTTTTAAAAATCTAATTCTAATTCCCTGAATATTGGGGAAGATAACATAATCCTATATAATAAAGTGCAAGTGTCTCTGCGTTCAGTCCCTGTGTCCGTGGGATTGCGCTACTGCGCATGTGCCCCACGGACAGCCGTTGGGACTTGGAGCGCAGAGATGGAACGCGTTGGCCGGCACGTAAGGGAGCTCAGCCTCTCGGTGTTCGGAGCAGCTCTTGCGAGAGAATCCAGAGGGCGCGCGAGGTAGCCCCGTGCTCGCGAGTGAGCGCGCTCTGTCTCCACGCAGGCGCACTCGTGAGGCCGTTTACTTCTCACATGGACTTACTTCTAAGCGGCAGCAGCCGTTACAAGTGGCGGCGGGTGAGCAATGTCAGCTCTGCACATGTCCCCGAGGTTGCTAGAGCAACAGGTCTGTTCTAGCACCCGTTAATTTAACGGGCTTCATGACTAGTGAAAGTATAAAAGATAAGGTGGAGCGATCAAATGATTTGAAAATAATACCACAAAAACTTCACTGTTGAACAGATAGGGTAGTCACTAGAGAAAGAAGAAAGTATGGTCACATATTCAGGTGGAAAAGAAAAATAAGACAGGCAGATAAATAATGAACACATTTTTTTTAGTAAACCAGTAAAAACATACTACAATAATCCATGCAAGGGGACAAGTTATAAAGAATAAGTATTAGAGAAAGATAGGAACAGGTTTTTTTTAAAAAAGATGCAATAGTTAATTTCTTTCATTTAAGAAAATAGGCCAAGGTGGCTATCAACTTTGCTATTAAAAACAATAAAAATAATTAAAATTAAAATTAAAAATCCTAAAGAGCCTGAAGGTGATATGAAACAGTAGCAGAAGACAAACAATAACTGCAGTTAGAAACTCACACGAGCAGCACAGAATCATATGAAATCAGTTATGAAACCTAGATGAAAGCTCTTTATGATTGGCCAAAATATAATAATGAGGACAAAACAAACTTACCTTGGGAACTGTGGAGAAGACCACCCAATCAAAGAAGCACAAGAAGAGCCAATTTAAAGGATGGTGATGGTGGTGGTTTAGTAGTACAGTGGTACCTCGGTTTCAGTACACAATTGCTTCCGGAAGTCTGTACTTAACCTGAAGCGAACTTTCCCATTGAAAGTAATGGAAAGTTGATTAATCCATTCCAGACGGGTCTGCGGAGTACTTAAACTGAAAGTACTCAAACCAAAGTGTACTTAAACCGAAATATGACAGAAGAAGAAGAAGAAGAAGAAGAAGAAGAAGAAGAAGAAGAAGAAGAACCATTATTAGACAGTAGCAACAGCATAGGAACTAATCAGAAGCAAAGAGGGAAAATAAAAACAGGGTTCCATTATATACTTCAAAGCAGGAAAGATCATTGTGCCATAGGGAACTTGACTGCGGCTTTCCACAACTTTAACTTGGCCACATTTATAGTACTCCACTAAGAGTGCTGAAAAGTGCTTTCAGTGGCAGGGATTCAAAGAGCTACTTTAGGCATGACCAAACACTTGTGCACACAGCAGACTTTCTTGATTCTCCTCCCTCCCTCCCTTTGTGCAGACTATTCTAGAAATTATGCCATGTGTCCTGGTATTCAGGGTGCGGGTTGCTTGGATTCTTAAGGATTCATCCCATGGTTCTTTGGATCTCAGGTGATGGCTGAAAGGCAGCTTTGCTGAAGTGGGGAAATTATCTCCCTAGAATGACCGCTGGGAGGAGTGCAGAGGGAAGAAACGCCATGGTGCACCTGTAGCAGCAAAACGGGATGCTTGAATCTGCCCCACCTGCAATAAAACATGTCTCTCCTGTATCGGTCTCTACCAATACAGTGCCACAGCAGGCATTGTACCGTAACTCTCCAATGGTTTGACTTCACCCCTCTTCCATTGTTTCCCGAGACAGATGGATGCAAACAACAAGAAGTCCATATTATATCTGGAAGCCAAACTGCTAGATTTTAGGAAGATTTATTTTAAATATGTTGCTGAACTAATGGGCTAACAGCAAGATAGTCCCCTCTGGATATATGTGATCATTTCACTACTGCTATTAAAAGCTCAAAAGGCACACTCAGAAGCAGAGGAATACTGCAACGATTGTTTCTACATTCAGTGTTATATGCTGCAGTTATTATAGAACTACTGTTCCTCTGAAAGTATCTATTGCCCTGCTATCATTTATACATGCTTCATATTCTCATCTAGTGGTTATTTCTTCAGTTTATTATCATACAAATGCATACAAATTATTAGAGCCCAACACTTCTATGCATCTATAAAATCACATACTGTACATGCTCTCCTAGGACTTTAGAAAGCTATTTTTAATTATACAAATGGCCAGCAATATTGCACTTGTCACCGACAAGAAACAGGAGAAGTAATCTTCAAAATGTGTTGCAGTTTTCTGCACTCTCAGTTTGGGACCTAGGCATAACTAATTAGTAGACAGTTCAGCTGGTAAGCAAGAGAAGAGAACAATAAATTAAAGACAGGCACTTCTGAGCTCCTTTCAGAGAAGTCAAACGAGGTGTTAGGCTGGCAGACATGTCTGTCAGAATACCAATTTCCTATGTGTGTTTGATGAGGAGGTGAGGGATGCTGAACACTTCGCCATCATGCACTTGTCCCAAAAGTTAGCCTTCCTTGCCACTGAATTTTGTTCCCAGTGGAACTTCAGCACCAGAATAATCCTGCCCAAAGACAAATGGTTGGGGGCCATAGGAGGTAACTCCTAGGGGCCAATGTCCCTTTGGCCCCCAAATAAAATATTTAAGAGGGCTGCCCCCCAATTTCATTCATTCATTCATTCATTCATTCATTCATTCATTATATTTCTATGCCACTTTTCACTCACCTGAGTCACAAAGCAGGTTACATACAACAAATAAGAACATAGTAGCACATTGCATTTACAATATATATCATATAAAATATTTAACAAATCTTCTTCTTCTTCTTCTTCTTCTTCTTCTTCTTCTTCTTCTTCTTCTTCTTCTTCTTCTTCTTCTTCTCCAGCGATCACTCATAGCCGAGTAAGATTGTCTTCCATAAACACGATTTTAACAATGGGTCCGTAAGTATCTGTGGAGGCCAATTCTGGATCCACATGTCCTTCCACAGTGGGGACATTGGTTTCCAGGTGGGAGTTGATCACGGTGTAGATTTGCCAAGCGTGCCTTTCTCTTAGCTTGTTTCTCCCATGTGTCCTGAGATCGAGTTTCTTCAAAGCCCATGACACCTTTGGTAAAGGCTCCAACTGGAGCGTTCGCAGGCCAGTGTTTCCCAGTTGTCAGTGTTTATACTACATTTTTAAGATTTGCCTTCAGTCTGTCTTTAAACCTCTTTTGTTGACCACCAGCATTACGCTTACTAACAACCACCTTCTATAAAACACTATAGACTAAACAGCATCACCACGAGAAATGTCATATTATAAACTTAAGTGTTACAGCACTCATAATCCACAAAAGAATATTAACAAGATTAACAAACACCCAAAAGCAAACTAAGCACTCTCTCCACCTCCATGACTCATATGCTTCCACTCGTTTCATCAAAAGATACATACCCATAATGCCTATGGTGGCAACTCCATTCTGAAGGCTTCTTGCAATAGGCCCTGCCAGGTGTTTATCCCTATGCCCTGGCAAATGCCCAGTGCTGGAGCCAGCCATGATTTTAAAGACTGAGGGATAGAACTTGGCAGGTTTTGATGAGTTAGGAGAAGGCGATGCCAAGTGAGTTAGAGTAGAGTTAATGGGGAAGGAGAAAGGCATTTAAAATCTCTGTTCAAAATATTCAAATTGTTTGACCATTATTCAATATCTTTGGCCTGAGGCCAAAATACCACATGGACATGTGGTTGCAAACCCGACAGGTTATTTTCTTCTGAAAATAAATTGAAGTTTAAGGTATTTTATTTTCATCTAATAATTCTTGGGACATTTGAAAATGTCACAGATACAACTCAGTGGAATTTATGGTCCCCAAAATGCAAGGTTGCCATGTTTCATGCCTAGCCAGTTATATGAGAGTCCCTACATTATAAACTGTCAATGTCATTCAAGTCATGTGGCAAGAGGGGCTATCAGGGAAGCAAAGTGGGCAGAATATTCTCATTCAGTGACTTTTGAGCAACTTAACACCTTTTAACGCCACTCTCCAACCCATCCAGGTTCTTACTGTAAGTGCTATGGACTGTGGACCACAAACATCCACAGCAATATCCTCCCACCCCTTGTCTATGGTAGTAACAGAGCAAAATTGCACAAAAAAGAAAAAGCAGGTGGCATGTGTCTGGTGGGATTGAAATAAATGCCACACACATACATTCCAAGAATGGTACTCACAAATTTCAGTGAGAGCCAATGTGTTGTAGTGGTTAGAGTGTTGGATTAGGACATGGGAAACCAGGGCTCAGATACCCACTTGGCAATGAAGCCTCTCTCTCACTCACTCACTCAGGCTTGTTGTAAGGACAAAATGGGGGGTGGGGTGGAGAGCTAAGTATGCTACCATGAGCTCCTTGGAGGAAAGGTGGGATAAAAATGTAAATAATAACTTTCAAAGAAGAAAGATGGGCAACACATTCATGTTTGCTGTGGATACTGGTGTTCAGAGTAAACCCACTACAACTATTTATTCTTCATTTTGTTCTCAGACAGAAAGCTGGAAGGAAGGAAGGAAGGAAGGAAGGAAGGAAGGAAGGAAGGAAGGAAGGAAGGAAAGAAAGAAAGATGAGGTTACTAGGAGACTAATAAGAGCTCAGAAATACTAAAGAGGTTTCTTGTGCAGGTCACCCTTTTAGTCTCTGGGGAAACTCTTCTCTATGTCTTTATTTTTTGTTTACTTCAAATGGAAGATTTATAAAATGGGACAAAGGTGGGGCAGGGATGAAAAGAAGGTAGGGAAAAAGAAAGTGGATGGATTGACAGCTCCTTTTTCTTAAAAGCAAAATACGGAGTATGAAGATGACAGAATTTTTGGATGGGCAACAAAGAGCCACCCATAGCAAGGGGTCGCGACATCTTCTCGGCTTGTTCTAGTTCACTGAACAGCAGGACACTTACGTCTGCCTCAATGCTAGACTAACCAGAAAAGAGATCATGTTAAAAAATATGAGTCAAGTGTCACAGGAAAAAGACGTACTCGCTTCATAAAATAGAACCTCTGGCATTTTCTTCCCCTTCTCTCTATTTCTCTGTCTTCTTTACTCTTGCTTTTTTTCAAAATGCTATTGTTGATGGAGAACTATGAACAAAATAGTCAAAAACTATTTCTTGCAATATATTGTTTCCAAAATGTTATCTCTTCCCCCACCCATATATATAGTGGGGTGGGGGTAGGGGGTGGCATGCAAGGAAAGTGAAACTTTGTACATCATCAAAACAGTTCTGTAGCAATACATCCTTGGCTAATCAGTATCTTGTTGCTTTGTGGAGGGAGGGAAGTTACCTGAATCAATCTTTCGGTCTCACCCTAAGAGGGTGAACAGCAGCAAACAGCAGCTTCAGGTGGGGTAGGGTGGTTCCTATTGGGAGAATGGAAGGGGGGTAAATCAGAGGTGGGCAATCTTTTGGGGATCAAGGAATCAAGGGCAAAATTCTCTGAGAAGCAGCAACAAAAATGCAATTAAAAATCAATTTATTTAATGCACTGTGCCTGCTCTCCCCAGCTGCTATTCTTCACAGACAAAATATGGACCACCCGGATGATGCTTGTAGTCCACCAATGGTACACACACAACATTTTGGGAACCCCTGATCTAAAGAGCACACTCTCTTCCTACTATTGCATTTACAGAATCAACGGGGATCCAAACAGATGATCTGTCATTCAGCATCTGTCATTCATACATGCCTTACTGTGTCAAGAATAATCACTGTCATATCCCTGTGTTGTTGCTTTAGTTTGTTTTGGCTACTGGGTGTCTTATACCAACATTGCCCAACTACTAATTCTGGAGTAGTTGCATGGGTAGCTAAAATTAAACATGAAGGGGATTATAGTCCAAATTGCAAGTGAGGAATCTGTGGCCCTCCGGGTATTTTTGGACTCCAACCTGGCACTAGCAAAACATTTCAGCAAAGGAGCTTAAAGATGCATTTGGGGTGGAGCAGACCTGCATGCTTCTTTTGCCCATGTTTAGTGTGGGGTACCATTTGGTCTGTCTCACTGCACGCCTCTGCCTGCACCACAGCAGGTAACAGGGTAGAATAGGATCATGCTGCCATGACTAATTTAGAGCTCGAGGGCAAGAGAAGGGAGGAATCTTGAGCCTGCAAAGACACTGGTGACAATGACATGGCTGCGTAATTGTCACTCACACAGTTTTATCAGTTGTGTTCAGCAGAAAGCAGTATTCAGAGGCTTAACATTCAACAAGAATAAATAGCTAAGATGCATATTGCAGGTATATTGCTAATAAAGATCTGAACAATGAGCAGAAAAAGATTCTTCAGATTCAGAGCCTGGGTTACAGTGATAGAATGAATTTACTGGGTAAATACTTGTCGCGGACAGTTTATTGTGTGCGAATACATCATGAACTCTTTAAAATAGTTGTACCTTTGACATGCAATTTAATCTTCCATTTATTCAGTATTTAAGGAGAGAGGACAACGTGTTAATTTTCTTTTTCTCCATTTCTTCTTCTTTTTTACCAAGCTGCTAAAGCCGTGCTTTCTTTATTACAATTCATCCATACATAATCCTTTGTAGTAGTTTTTTTAAAGTGCATCTAACATTTTCAGACCCAACTTTATAAATTGGTTTGATTTATTTCTGTCTCTAAGGCCTAAAACCATTTATTAAAACAACAAAACATTCTGCTATTCTGGTGATGGAGGAACAAAGTCTCCCCGTTTACTGTGTAGTGAGAATTGACAGATGGCCAAATGGGGTGATAGATTTGATTTTAATGTGTCTTAAGAGAGTAAATGAACCAAAGGCAATCTTCATCTCATGTGAAAAGTTGGATTTTTGTGTGGCTTGTCTGCAACATTGAGGTGCAATTCTCACAGCACTTCATTGATTTTCCAATCAACCATGACCATTCAGATGGCAAAAAGCAGGGTCACAGAATTTTTATAAAGGCTCTCCTCTCTCCACCCACACCGCATTTCTCTGGAACAGCTTGCACAGACTTGGGTGCAGAGTGCATTTACACCATTTACTGTGTGCTTTTCTCCACCCAAATGTCCTTATGGGTTTTGCAGATTGTGAATTTCGTTCTGCATAAAATGAAGCAACTGTGTCAAGAGAACCATTTGCATCCAAAAGTCAGTTAGAAGAAAACACATTCACACCTCCCCAGTTGTTATAAGACAGGTGACAAAGTGAAGCTTGGCAGGGGAGTGCATGCCAATAGTGGCACATGAACAACACCTGATGGTGCATACATGTGATATGCAATAGGACACTATGCCATTGTAATTAAAAGCTTCTATCTTTCCTTTTAGAAGCCCCAGGCTGCTTGTTCTGGACTGGGGGAAAGGCAAACCAGTATGATTTGTACAACAGACATATACCGTAGTCTATCTGTCTCCCACGCTCCGCCCCATCCCTGGACAGACAGCTGGGCCATATCCCTGCTATATTTACATTGCCGTGCCCTGTTCATCAAGCTTTATGAGTCCTAGGACTCAGCTACATTGGCAAAGGAAAGAAAAGCACTTTATATGTGTTGTTTACACCTTTTAACACTGTGACACCAGATGGCACTGTGGAATCCCGCTTTTGCTAACCCGATTTCTCAACCAAAGTTAGCAATGTGTTTAACTGATGTGTCTAGATCCAGCCCTAAACAAGACAAAACACAATTATTTGACTAAGTAAAACCCATGAAGGAGGACTTGTCTGCTATACTGGACATAGTTCCTGCTCAGGTATTCTGGTCACTTGCTCTACACAGAACATTCTCCATTTGCTAGAAGAGCATAAACATATTTCCAGCACAAAGACAGGTGTCCTGCAATTCCAAAGATCAGCAGCAGCCCTAGAAATACTGTGCGTCCATATCACAACTGCGATACACGCACACCCCAGTCAGGGCCTCTGTATCCGATTTGCAACTGCTATGACTGTGGTCTATTTATATTAATATACTAGCAGTTTTCATTAAGTTTGCTCATTCACACCGTAATCTACCAGTTTCCAGCATGCTGTTGCAAATCGCTATGAAGGCAGTTGTGAATTTGTGGCTCTACATGGCAAGTGATTACTCATCAGTAGTTCACCACACAGAACAGCCTCCCCCTGGTTGCAGATCTCAAAAAGTTGCTCATATGGGAACTGACGTCTTCATGTATCAATCTGCTGTGCCCAAAAAAGCCAATGCTACAATAAATCAATTCACGCCCCACACCTCTCTTTTTCTTTTTGCCGCTATAAACTAACATGACAGCTGTTCTGGCACATGCCTTTAAACACTGTCCTCGGTATCATACTTGTGGAGTTATAATAGCAGAAATATAAGCATAGTTTCATAGATAGTTGGTGAGTCATGTACTTCTATAGAAAATGTGCATAGTGAGTAAGAATCATGTCCTGCAAGCCTTTGAAAATAGGCACATGGGGATATGAATTACATTTTTTAAAAGACACCTTCTCTGTCTTGCTTTTCTTACATGGAAAATGGAGATGATTCATTTCACATAATTCATTTCACATAATTACGTTCTTGCCTTTACAAATGTAATGTGTATGGACCACATGGAACTTTGATTCTTTCAGCATTTGAATAGATTGGAACGTTTGGGGATATTAGTGCATCTCACTGTATCAAAAGTCTGGAAGTCGTGAATACATTAATTTTTATCATGAAGAAGCATGCAATAAGACTGGACATTTATCCCTGCAGAGGAAAGAGAAGAGAGAATGTTTTCTACAGTGTCATCACTGAAAATTCAGTTTGACTATTGCACCATAATAATAGCTTCTGTAGGGTACTGATGGGACTAGGGATGAGATTAAATGACTCAGCACCAATTGTGTGAGATTAATCATATCTTTCAAAATTATCTACATAATTCATACACATATTTTCAGCTGTTGTCATTTCAGATGTGCAACTACATAATATCATGGGTCCCTTTTCAGAACAGAATATTTTGCCACTGTGATTCATAGCAAACTGGAGATTACCCGTGTGTAATTTCTCATTTGTTACTTAATCATCCTGACAGCCTTGGACAGAGGATAAATCCATTATTAGCTATAATAAATATGAGCCAAAAAGAAAACATTGTCATAATTAACAATAAATGACAGTTCTATTAAAAACTGCGAATAACCACGTTTATTTTAAAAACAAAACATTACCGTTACAGATGTGTTCTATATTCCCAGTCACTAATCATGGAATTTTTTGCTTTTTGTAGTAGTAGTATTTCATAGCCTTATGTCTTCAGGTCACCTAACAGAAAAAACAAATTCACTTCAGTAACAATATACTGAATATATATAAAAATAAAAACAACAGAATCAGACAAAGCACTAAAACAGTGTTACCATAATAACCGAAACCACCTCCATATTAACACAAATACAATCACCATTAAAAGTGACTATTAACCCACCACTAAAAACAACAGGAATTTTGTTGTTTAAAATTAGACAGAAGTATAAGAAAAAGGAATTGACTACACCTGGCTCTGAAAAGATGGGGACCCCCAACGTGATCTACTTTGGGGGCACATTCCATAAGCAGGGGGCACCATGTAAAAGGCCTCTCTCTTGTCATCTCCCACTGTGTTTCTGCCTGAGGAAACCCCTCTGGTTGGTTCCAACACCAACTGCTCTAGGGCACAGACATTTAGGGTATCAAGAAAATTTACTTCGTTGTCATGACTAGAACACATACCGTATGTAGGCAGTCTATGTGAAGGTAGTTGAAGTCACCCATTCCTACAACGTCTCCTTAATCAGATGGGTTTCCCTAGCTCTTTGATAGGGTTGCCAGACTCAATAGAGGACAGGACTTCTGTGCCTTTAATTGCCCTGCTCTCTTTTGAGTCTGGAAACCTTAAAGAGAAACCAGCAGACCCTTTGCTTGGAAATTAAACAAAGGGTCTGCTGGTTTCTCTTTAAGGTTTCCAGACTCAAAAGAGAGCAAGGCAATTAAAGGCACAGAAGTCCTGTCCTCTATTGAGTCTGGCAACCCTACTCTTTGATCCTCTATCAATTAGTGAGAAAAGAAATTGCATTCAGAAATTATCAAATGGAAGGGGGAAATCTTTGTGAAATTCTCATGGGTTTGGTGCAGGGTTTGTGTTGTGTTTTGTTAGTGTTCTTCCTTCCATTTTGCAAATATTCTCACCAGTGTCTTCTGCAGCCTTTTCAGGTGCCTGCATTCTGATTAAAGCCCAGGGGAAGACCTTGTGAGCTAACTCTTATCATCAGACCTTTTCTGATTAAGAAGCCTGGGCAGCTGGGGAGGCTGCAGAGTGCTGGGGAGATGGTTAGTGCATGGAAGCGCACACACACACACACACACCACCTCACAACAACAAGGTAAGCTGAAAACCCCACATCCACAGAAATTCTCAAGCAATTCTCGAGTGACCTGAGAATGAGGCAAAAAAACAGAAGCCTGTTTTCACAGAGGAAGAAAACCTTTGAGAAACTGGAGGACTGATTCTGGCATAGTACTAATCTAGAGTCCTGCAGGGTTCAGGGGGAAAATGCAATGCAAAGTGTACTGGGCCGGGGTAATAATAAGAGGTCAGTGATTGAGGACTCTCTGATACACCACTTCCATGATTGCGTTTTCCCCCAGCTGAAAATGAATCCATACATTTATAAACATTTCTTTCGCAGATCCTTTGACTTTCTCATGTTGAGACTCCCAACTTTAAAACAGGCAAATTTCATATTCTTTTGGCTGCACAGCCAGAAATATGTGAGATTAACCGATAAGGCAATTCGTAATATCAAATGAATGTAAATGTATTCATCAATTCAAAGCAATGCACAGTCTGTTTATATACACAATACGCTAATAAATAGCCATGCATTAAAAAATAATGAGGTTTTCTACAAAACAACATCCTGTAGTGTATCAGGTCATAAAAAGATGCTTAAAAAAGGGACGGAAGATTATGGGTAAAATCTGATTAAAATACAAAATCCTTGTTATATTTGCAAGATAAAATAAATGTTTTATTAGTTAATTGTAAACAAAAGCACAAGTGCAGTAAAAGGTAATTAAAAATGTAAAAGTGCAGGGGGTGATTTATTTAACTGCAATAATTTTAATATTACAAGTGGTGTGTAAATTGGTAGCAGGCTTGTCATACCAAAATCATTGAGAGTTGCTCATTTTTTTACGATGAGTTATGGTCTTTGTTCTCCTTTTTTACTTTCATTTTAAATATTTTAAAATGGCTTATGAATAATGCTGCTTCTAGGCTTTGTAGATCTTAACACAGACTCAGGCATCCATCCCCCTTTGTAGATGAGTATGTTTTAAAAAGACATCATAGAATTGGAAAGGACCTCAATTTTCGTTTGATCTGAACAGATGTAAGGTCAATAGTAATAAACAGAAATAAGATCTTTTAATAAAATACCTTTCAAGAGTCACTTAGATTTTCTTTACTATGTTGTTTTGACATTTTAGGCCCAGTAGCTACTGTTGTATGAAGTAACCTCTTCACTGTGCTCCATGTACCCAACAAAAAGTACTGCATGGTTCATCTGAGGACAACAGTATAGGGGAAACAGGTTCAAATACCTGCTGTGTATAACCAACCTCACAGGGATGTTGTGGAGATCAAATGGACCCCAAATAAACTGCTTCCAGTATCCTTGGAAAACGAACAGGATATAAATGGAATGAAAAATGTTGACAAAGGATCATAGAATTCTAGAGCTGGGAAGGACCTTGAGGGTCATCTAGTCCAATCCCCTGCAATGCCGGAATTTCAACCAGATCATACATGGCAGATGGTGATCCATCCTTTACTTAAAAACTTCCAAGGAAGGAGAGTCCACTACCTTCCGAGGGAGTCCATTCCACTGTTGAATAGCTCATACTGCCAGAAAGTTCTTCCTGATGTTTAGTTGTAATCTCCTTTCTTGTAGCTTGGAGCCATTGGTTTGTGTCCTAGCCTCTGGAGCAGGAGAAAAGAAGCTTGCTCCATAGTCATACCTTGGGTTACAGATGCTTCAGGCTCCATCTTTTCAGGTCACATCCCACGCCAAACCTGGAATTACCCGAACGGGTTACTTCTGGGTTTCGGCACTCACGCATGCGCAGAAGCGCCGAATTGCGACCCATGTGTGCGCAGATGCGGCGCTGTGGGTTGCAAATGCTGCGGGTTGCAAACGTGCCTTCCACACGGATCACGTTCGCAACCCGAGCATCCACTGTATTTGAAGATGGCTATCACATGTCCTCTCAGTCTCCTCTTTACCAGGCTAAGCATACCTCAATCGTTCCTCATTAGGCTCAGTTTCCAACCCTTTATCATGTTGGTTGCCCTCCTCTGCACACATTCCAGCTTGTCTTCAGAACATCATAGCTCTGAATGTCAAGGTGAATTCACAGCTGTATGCATGTGTGAAATAGCCATCATAGACTAAGTACTGCATTGCGAGCTTTCACATCACTGGATAGCACTGTACCTACTGTGCCATTTTACAGAGGAACTTTATATGTTCAGCTACAAGTCAACGAGTGATATTGGTAGTTTTAGGTCCCCACATGTGAAATGGAAATGTCAAGGAACTTCCTCACTGGGTTCTTAATTTTTTTTTTTTTCTGAAGATCATATAGCCTTAGAATTGGAAGGGATCAAAGGGCTTCTCACCACGCTTACCGCCATGCACAGAGTAGAATTTGTACAGTGTGAGAAGATGACCCATTTTAACATCATACTTCCACTTACAGCTCTAGCAAAAATCACAAAGGAAAGCCAGTGCCTTGGTAGTGTTAGAGAATAACTTAACTGATGCCATCCCTAAGCAATCACCTTCACCTTATCAAACAAATCAGCTAACAAGCTGATCCTGAATGAGCTACTGTACTGCTAGGAGAAAGCAGAGGAACTTTAAAGCCATTATTTAACTATCCTAAAATCACCACTGCCATACATGCACAGTCCCCTGCAATGGCACACTGTTGTGCATCCCCCACAATCTATGAGATTAGCACAAACTTAAATAACCAACACAATAAAGGAGAAATAAAACTGGTGAGTTCCAAAACTGCCCCACTTCCAAAGCATCAGATTGTGTTTCAGCTGTAGCTTCAGGAGCTGATTCCTAGCCCTGAACAGGCCTGAATAACCTGTGATCCATCACACCAGAGGTAGTCCTCCATTAATTTTTTTTTTTTGAAAATTACAGCCTGCTACCGTAAGTGTTTAGTATTTCCTGTTTTACAGTCCCAGGCTGGAAGCAAAAACAATTTTGTATACTACGCTGGTGAGTTGCATTTGACTTGGTCGGACACAAGATATTCAGATGTCAGATTTGGGTGAACATGTCTTCTACATTACAGGACAGAGTTCTCTGTTTGAAGGCATCCGACATTTCAAGGACTGCTGGGAATCTGAGGTAAGAGATCCACATAGAAGAAGTTGCTCCCATATCCAATCACTACACCGAAACAGCTTAAGGTCCTAAATAGTTTACTGCTATAGAACGTTAGGCTTCAGTAATGCACTTCTGGATGTTTATAAACACACAGAGACTTTATAGATAAAGATACAGATATACAAGCACAAATTATTTTTGTTGCTTCAGTTTCAAGATGTAACACAGAGTCCAGCTCTTGGACAGAAGCACAGACCAGGCACTGTATAGGGGGCACTGGGCCATTACCATAGCAACTGGCTTGACTGACCTTGCACCTGTTGGCTTATCTCATGACATGGGATGATTTATGCTCATGAAGGAAATTAACTGCTTCCTCCATGTCCCATTTCAAGTCTGGTTTAAGATAGAGAACCATAACAAGGGCAAACAAGAGCTTTGAAGTTGTTCATTAACTGAGACTGAGCCAGCTCCCAGATCACCTGCTCACAGTCTTTCCTCCTCGGGTAAAATGGATTATATTTCTGTTTAAATTATAGCACTTATTTCTAAATTTGCATTTATTCATGGGAGTTGCATTCAATGCTGCTATTCTGCTAGTGCAGCAGAATTTCACTTGCATAATGTATCTGCCCCCCTCTCTCTTATCCCCTGTAGCCTTCTGCACACCCTCAAAATCTCTTCCAGAGGATAGGAAGACCCTCCAGAACAGATTCTGACTGTACACAGGGAGAGGAGGGGAAGGGGTGTCCTGTTGTCCAAACAGAACTCTGCATGTCCAGTGTTGGATATGGTTAGTGTTGTCAGCTCTGACTGAGGAAAATTCCTAGAGATTTTTTTTTCCAAACAGAGATGAAACTCCTATGTGTTGCTTTCCCCCTCCAAATGCTGGTTAGAATTCACAGGCCCCTTTAAACAGCAAGCCCCCAGGAGAGAGACTGTCTCCCTAGACAACTGCTCACCCTCTGAGGCCATTTCTGTCACCCTTCCTAAACTTGGGATATTCTCCCTGCCTAAATCCAGGCAGCTAGCATGACAGCTTCAGACTGAAATACTTGAAATTAAAAGTGATGTTTTTTACCTTAAAGCTGGGTTGGCTTGCCCTCGGCAATGTGAAAGCGGCCACCTTACTTCAGATAAATATTTATAAATATAATGCATAAGGGGGGGGGAATCCAAAGTGGGAAACAGGCATGCCTCTTACATACTTTCACTCACTTATTTCCGAAATGTTAAGTAGCACTTAATTTTGAGTTATTTCAGCAGTTAAGCTTACATGTCTTTCAACTATTGAGGACTAGAATTTTTAAATTTTTTATTTGCTATGAGAAAGAAATTGTCCTTAAAACGAGCTGAATGTTAAGAGAATTTTTTTAAAAAAAACAACAACACCACCACTTACGTCAGGCATGTCAAACCTGCGGCCCTCCAGATGTTTTGGCCTACAACTCCCATGATCCCTAGCTAGCAGGACCAGTGGTTGGGGAAGATGGGAATTGTAGTCCAAAACATCTGGAGCGCCGCAGGTTTGACATGCCTGACCTACGTGCTAGAATACTCTTATAGGTTCTTCGACTGAACAAACTCACCAAAACTATGAAGTTTCTCTTACTGACACTCAAAGGCCTGATTCCCTTGCACCTGAAAATACTTCCAACAGATCCATATGGCACCCACACACTTAGCACAATACATAAATTGCGCCTTTCTACGTGGAATCTACCATGGGCGCTTCCATTCTGTGACATTGGATACAAAGGTGTCAGGTCTGTGTTCATGTCATCATGACATGATGTTTGCCAGGAGAAAGGGTAAGCACTTTTGACAGGCCAGTCAGGTGACCATAATCTCTCTATCTCGTTTCTTGTCGATTGGGGCCACTACTGTACTAGCCTTTATCGTTGCGTCACTTTTTTGTGGTGTTCTGATAAGTGCTGTCCCCCACCCAAAACAGAGTGAAGCCCACTATCTTTATATCCTTTGATCAGGCAAAGGAACCAGCAAATAACATAGTCGCAAATAGTTATATGGACAGAAATTATACATACATATTGTCTAGCTGAAATTTTGGCAGATGAGGAAACCACAGTCTAAAATGCATATATACACATAAACCATATTTCTTGATGTTATATTACAGGGATCGGTCTTTGAAAGTAAAGAAATAAAGGACATTCATTTAAATTGGGCAGGAAGGCAAAACAAATAGAACAAGTCTCTTTTAAGAAATCGCAACTTATAAATAGCAACCCACACTGTCTGTCTGACTTAGTGGGCATATGAGGTTTAATTTAGTTCTCAGTATGTCAATGAATTCCAGATGAATATTTTTTTTTTGCAGTCGTGTATTATGGGTACCATATCTCTGGGTTTCATAGTGTCTTCAGAAGCCAGAACTGTGGCTGTTGTATCTTTTAAGAAATGGTGTGTGAGTTTCTTTAAAAAAAATAAAATTTAATAGGTAGTCAAATGAAACATGGCAGGAAAAATAATTCTCTCTCTCTGGAAAAGCAAAAAGAATTAGTGAAAGGAAATGAAAACTTCAGATGTTTGCTTTCTCATGTCTTGCTTGTATTGGCCCTGATTCTGGAATTACTTATGAGTATGTTTAAACTTAAACACCTGAGCAGCCCCTAGGAGGTCTGAAGCAAACGAAAATTACATCTGTTATAAATTATTAGGGGGATCAGGTTCATGTTGCTGAGTGATAGAGATGGAATGCTATTCCTAGGAACACAAAAATTATTGGGAGAAGTCTTCACAGAGTTATTAAAGCAAAGCACCCTTTTGCCCTGGGTGTAGGAGACAAGAATCAGGCTAAAAGATTCAATAGCAGATTGCACCAGAGTGATGAATCATGAAGCACCATAATAATAATAATAATAATAATAATAATAATAATAATAATAATAATAATAATAAGGTGATGAAGCAAGTGGTCTCTTAAGTACTGTACCACAAGCATGGCTGGCCCATCCATTAGGCCAGATGACTCACCCCAAGCTGCAGATTTTGAGGTATTATTAGAGGGCAGCAAAGTATTGAAAATTTACATATATATATATATATATATATATATATATATATATATCATTCCTCATTAGAGGAAGAACATGTCATGTGGATTTTCTGTCTCAAACATCAAAATACCTTGAGCCGTGTCTGATCACAAGTTTAGTTCCAAGTTTAGCTGCACACAAAGGCAGTTGTTCAGACATCAGCTCCACTATCTCCACTTTTTATCTATGATGACAATAAAAGTCATCATGGATAGAAGCCCCAAAAGGAATCTCTGATTGGTTATTTTGTTCTGATTTCTTCCTCTTCCCTGTAACCAATACAAACAGAAACCCTAGAACCTCTCAAATGCATAGATGAAACGGGAAGTCTGTGTTTTATAGTGAGAGATTTCATTTTACATTTGCTCTTCCTGTAAAAGGGTGGGGTGGTTGTGTGTGCATGTACAATGAATAGTTTGTAGCAGAGGCAGATTTAGAGGAGCACAACTAGTTTGGTCAGACTGGGCATGGAGCCTTGGGGGCACTGCAGGGGTTGCTGTAACTATGACGTAGAATGGAAGGCGAGAGGTTGAGAGGCAAGTATTTTTGGTGTTGCACAGGGCACTGCTGAAATTTGAGACCCCAAGGACTGCCACTGCTTGGAGGGCAGAGCAGTCATGACCTTTTTGGTTCCCACATATAATTTTGACCTACCTGGATCTTTGATGCATCACAGCAACAACACTACAGCTAATTTTGAACATGCACCATCATTCAGGCCTTTCTGCATGACTGAATGAGGTCATATGATGGTCAAAGGAGAAGCCTGACCGCGCTAGAGCCAAGCCCTTGATATTCCAGTTGTGCACACCTGCCACCAAGCATAGCATTTGGCTTTCAGTCCATGTTGACAAGCCAGGGGCTTTTATGATAAGTACCATGCTTCCTAATGTCATGCGAGTGAATGGAATCTTAAGATAGTGTGAATGCGTGTGCCGTGATGGAGTGAAAATGACCACTATGCGGGGTGGAATTTGCATTTCGACGCAGGCCATGAGAAGTGCAAAGCAGTAACACAATTGTGGTAAGCCAATTCCCTAACTCATCGTAAATCTAACTTCTAATGCTCAGCGACGTATCTCATGAAAACATATGATTCAGATTAAAACATAAATCTGAAATATAGGAATAGAGATTGGGAAAGAATATAATGAAACCACCAAAGTTTGTCCTTCTTCAATTATTTTGGCTAGACCAAATAAATTGTGAGTCATATGAATTCAACCACCTTTAATATTTTCCCATGAAAAGGTAGGAGAGAGAGATATTGATAGATCAGTAGATTGATAGGTAGATGTAGAATGTAAATATATAATGTTTGAAATTCATTTAAAATGCCAGGGTTGCATTTAAAGCCACATCTAATGAAATATTAAACTTCACAGGAGCCTTCCCATTGATTTCCATAGGGTATGTGCTGTGTTTTCTGTTATCTTTCCCTCTTCAACTTTAAGAGCAACAAATGGACCAGCCATTAGAAGGTTAAGTGTCCAATCTTTCATGCTACATTGAACTAAATGAAGCTGGCAGTGGTGCAGTAGTGTGAAGATCACAGCCTAAAGGTGCAATCCTAAAAAAAAGATAATTTTGGACTTAACTTTTATTGATACAGATGGAATTTATTTCCATGTTTATGTGTTCAGAATCAGGACATGAGAGAGTAAATCCTAAGAGGAGATACTGAATTAGAAATTCTTAGCCTGGACAATAAGAAAAAGTGTCATTAAGTATTTAAAAGGCATTATTATTATTATTATTATTATTATTATTATTATTATTATCATCATCACCATTACTATTATTCTAATTATTATCACTATTATTATTATTATTAAAATTTATTTACCAACCTACATCTGAGGACCACATACCATTCTTCTATTTTTCTACCAATGAGCAGCTCATATCACCAAGAAGGTCTTCCTTAGGTCTAGTCTAAATCCCACCCCACCCCTCAGTAATTTGAACCCATTGGCTCAGGTGCTACCCTCTGGAAAAACAGAAAATGCATTTGTTCCATCATCTATATGACAGCCTTTCAGATATTTGAAGATGGTTATCATGTCACCTCTTAATTGTCTCTTCAGGCAACATAGGGAAAAGACTATTTTCACTAAATATGTCAATGACTGCTCTAAAGCAGATGCAAACATTGGTTTATACTGACTGACATGTTGATGCTCAGATACAGAAAACAGAAATGTTAAATGCTGCGAAACATAAGCCTCTTTCAAATTACGCCATGTTCCATCAATGAATGTACAGTGAACAAAGTTGCACCTAATAACTTCATCCCCAACAATAGGCACTCTGGCCTGCCCCAACCATTGGAATAAATGCATTCATCCTCTATGGGGACAGCAGTTCTCATGATCTAGAGCAGGCATCCCCAAACTGCTGCCCTCCAGATGTTTTGGCCTACAACTCCCATGATCCCTAGCTAACAGGACCAGTGGTCAGGGATGATGGGAATTGTAGTCCAAAACATCTGGAGGGCCAAAGTTTGGGGATGGCTGATCTAGAGCATTATTGAACATTCATCCTGCTTTGCTTATGTGGTGGTTAGGCTATGTCTAGTCTTTATTTAGCGTTTGTTCTGATTGGTCTGTGGGTAGATTATCTAACAATCAGCATGCACCCTGATTTGCTTGCAAAGTCCATCAATCATTTGTTCAGTGAAATTCCTTATCACTAGCTGCAAAAAAGTGTGTTTCCATTGTAAAGTGGAATTGTTGCACTTGGGTGACACAGTGATTTAGTCTGCTTTAGTTGTGCAAACCTAAATTTCCAGTATGCATTTGAATCCCTCTTGCAAAATGCTGACCATCCGCAGGTGACATTTTGCTCCTACAAAGCTTTCTTACTGAGCTGGGCAGGCTTCAGTCAGATTTAATGTACTGCCCTAATCCCCCTATTTAAAACCTCAGTCTGCCCAGGTACAGAGGAAATGGATAATGAAGAACTCATAAGCTGCAGCAAAGGTAAAGCCTTCTCTTTCTGTTTTCTCATTTTCTCTCTCTCTCTCTCTCTCTAACTTGAATGTTTCCACTTCATTAATTTTACACATTTAAAAGTTTTACCCCTCCTATCATCATTAGATACCTGAGAAATTGTTCTCATTGCTTATTCCACTTAAAGGTTTCCAAATGATTAACTTATTTTTTTTTATGACATAATACTCATTGAGTAGAATTTCATTTGTTTTCGCAAGAAGGAGAAATGGGTAATAGCTACGCCCAGTTTCAACATAATACTACAACCGAGCTCTGAGATCCTGTGTAGAACACTATTCAATGTTTTGTAATTAGCCAATTTGCTTAAAACATCAAACCCAGTGGGAAGAGGTTCTATCCAGGGAAGGATTACTAATTAAACTATTCACCAAACTTAAGCATCAGCAACGAAGAGAAACCTTTTCAAGTCTTCCTGGTGGAGGAGTTCATTTAAGGACACTTCTTGGTGGACAAACCTCTCTTCCATATAACATCTGGACTTTAGCCTTACTGAAAGGTGCATGTTTTTCCATCATGATGTATTTCAGTAAATACCATAGGTGAAAAGGATCGTAATTTTTTTTTGTACATGTCACAGAAAAATCTCATTGATAGGATCAATCCAATTCTGTGCAGTGATTTGGGATTTTAAAAGGGGTACCAAGATAATATTATCATCTTAAATAGATACATTGAAATGTTACTTATATTTAGGTATATACTGCATCTTTCAGTATGTCTATCATTTTCAGATACTCATAGTCTCTGCACCACAAACATGAGTTTTCATTCTATTGAAATCATGATGACACCCTAATAAAACACGAACAATATAATGAATATAAATACAGACAGTTTTCAGCAGGCATGTGCACACTTATTGCAGACCCTGAAAATTCTACTTTCTCCAGTGCAAGATGTTCAAGTATGTAATGGAGCAACTGCTTGTATTTCTCTCTTTTCAAAATGTTTTGCACAGGTAACATTGTTAATTAGATGCTTTTGAATTAACTTAGAGCAGAAGTGGGGACCTGTGGCCCTCCAGACAATTCCTATCATACCCTAGCCATTGGCTCTGCTGGCTTGGGCTGATGGAAGTTGCCATCCATCAACATCTGGAGAACCACAAGTTGGCCACCCCTGACAGAGACTGAAATGAGAAATAGAAATATTTGTCTCATGGATAGGTTGAACCTATGCCATTGAGGGAATCGGAGATCAGACGGATAGACCAAGCTATAGAAAGGAATGGAGATTAATTCAATAGCTGGTGCTTCATCATTCATTCTGTTTCTGACGCTTTGGTTATGTCGCCAAAACAGCACCACCTATGTATGAGAGAGTGATATCGGCAGACTTGGAGGAAATCACAAGCTTTGTGGAAGTATAAACATACATGGAGCAGGGGGGGGGAGGGAAACTTCCAAACAGCCAACCAGAACTGTACACCTTCCAAGTGCCCCAGGAAAAATGGGACATCCTGTTTTTTCACAGAAGATCTGGGGGGCCATTTGGGATGCCATGATCCTGTGCGCTCTCATGCCAAAAAAGCACTTTTTTCAGGGTGAGAGGAAGGCACAGGTCATGTGACTTGCCCAGGAACGCCTCATAGAAGACACAGGATGGTATGGAATTGTGGGTGTTCAATCCCATGGAAGGCTTACTGAGGGTGGTGGGGGAACTATGGGAAGGACCACCTGAAATCCTGAACATTACTATGCCACACTACCACATATTGTTGCAAGTCCCCCTTATTGTCATCCCCTTCAGTTCTTTGGAACTGAAAAAAGCAAGGAATCAAACCCAATAAAAAATAAGATGCAACTGAACCTCAGCATATGTAACCAACTTCATATTCCTCCCTTGTTTACTCCTGACTCCCATCCCCTCTGCTGTTGAATTTTAGGTTGCTGTTACTGCGCTCAATTCACAAGCCTTTTCAAACATGGTGGTGGGTGGTACTGGTTAGGAGCAAGCTATGTTTGAAAGAAGGAAATCCAAGATAAGGAGAAAGCAGCAGCAGTATCAATTGCAATAACAGTTGTAGCCCATTCCACTTTTTCTCTATAGAATTTGAACCAAGTATAAGACCTAGCAGGGGTTGAAGCTTATTCCTTTTGTCTTCTGAACAATAGGGTTTTTATCCCATCAGTTCTCTGTTACTTCCATCCAGAAAGTTAGATACCCACCCAAGTTGTTTCAGCAATTTTTAATGAAATATAATATATCGGAATTGCTGTTTTAACTGGATCTGTTACTTGAACACACAGTATTCAGAGCCCTGGTCCAGAAATTGATGGGGGAAAGAGTTCACATTTTTTTAAAAAATGCCCTAGGGATTACGTCAGCTGAGAGCCAGGCTGTGTACACACTATACCTTTAAAGGATGTTCAAAGCATATTATTCCCTCAAAGAATCCTGGGTACTGTAGTTTGTTAAGAGTTTCTGGAAATGTAACTACAAAGCCCAGAATTCTTCACGGGGGGGGGGATTCTCGAAAGGTATAGGGTGTACACAGCCCCCAGTGTGAGATCTATTGAGCTGAGTGTTAAAGGTCAACCCGGGAAAATAAAAATGGGGAGAACTGCCAAACGGTTTGAATATCATTCATGAAAATTAAAAGGTGCATCTGCCGGGGGGGGGGGAGTTACCATTAGACTTTCCTGGTTGGAATATGCAAGTTTTATATAGGCACATTGGTTTCAAAATTTCAGAATCATTATTAGTTCACAGCCCTGATTTCAAACATATGTGATCTTCTCCTTATTGACAGGCAGTTCATGACCACTGCACAATCTGACACATGTAGTTTGGTCATATTGCGGAGTTTGTCAGATATGTTGGTGATTTTCATGCGGTCTTAATTATGAATCAGTGCAATGTTTTAAAAGGAGTTATTCACTGCTAGTGCTTTCAAAATGTAGCATGTCAAAATGACGCTTCCTAAAACACGCTCATATCCACAGGCACTTCATTCTGGGTGACCTCTCTTCTGTATCCCAGCATAAGCATTTTACTTAAAGCTATTGGTCAAGGAAATGGTGCATTTTCCATGGAATTCAACTTTGCAAGTTCTGAATTCTCAAACTGAAGAAGTGTAAACCTCATGGGATTGTTTATGACTGACACAATATTTTATCTGCATACTGAAAAAAAACACTTATCAAATGAAAGAGAAGAAGAGAAATTACCGGAGATTTGATCTCCCTTACAGCTCCTAATAGTAAAATACGCTGTGTGATTAATGAACCTGTCAGCTGTAATGGGAAGAATATGTAACAACTAACTGTGCATTACTTGTTTGTGATTTTTATCTTATATAAACTCAGCCAAGTGTAATATGATAAGATTAACTCTTTATACATTTAAGGTAACATTAAAATTATACATCTTTTTCTACATCCCTGTTCTTCCTTCCAGTTGTATTAAAATTGAGACTTCAAGAATGCACTTCCTTAAATCAATCCGTATTTATCATATCTGAGTCTTGCTATAAATATTAAGACATGAGAGAAGAAAGAGACGTTGCAATCTCTAATGTGTGCTTCCTTGTCACAGCTAGTTTGTTCCTTCAGGTCTATTTTCTACTGCTCAATGACTGTTTAATTTAGTGATGTGGAGTACACCCTTGCAAGGATATTGCTGGCATAATACTGCTTGTGAAAACGGGTAGAGGGAAACAGGTCCTTTAGTTTTGTAGGCGAGCATCCTTTCTGAACCTCTCCTTTCTGAAAATAAACATACAATTAAAAACCATACAGCATCTAGCACAGTGGATTGCAATTGCTACTGCAGGCGGAAAAATCATTATGTGGTCTGCCAAGATCACAATCTTTTTTCAATTGGGCCCTGATGGAGGAAGTTTGGAAACCACTGCCGTAAGGCCATGAGAGCTCCATCACATCTCCTTTCAGTGTCTGAAAACACACAAGGACTATACCTGCAGTCATGAGTTGCTTCAGGATACATAGCTCCTAACTACAGCCTGTGCTGTTAGGACTGGTAAGCACTACACAACCTCGATCTCATAATAAAGCTGTCCAATCTGGACGTAGCAGCTGTCATTCATGTCTGCCTAACCTTGAGGCTAGACTACTGTAGTGCACTCCTTCCCTGTGGGTCTGCCTTAGGGCAAAACTAAAGGTTACATGCAGTAATGGTCCTTTAAATGCTCCTTTTAACAGAATGGGGGGGGGGCAGTGAGGGGTGAGGGAGGGGAATTGCTTCGGGACAGAAACTCAGGATAAGAGTTTGGTGCAGTGTTCAGCCATTTATGCACTTATCTGTGGCGTTTCTGGTGCAAATTTGCCCACATTCATTGGTGTATTTTAGATGCTTGACTTAGTTTATGCCCTTTAGATGATTGTGCATTCCTTCAATGTGTGCTAAGATTACTCTGCTGCATTTGAGGGCCTGTCTTGCTTGTTCTGCTGAGTGGAGTCCTTGAATTCTGTTCTAAAGTCCTTCCTTGCTAGCACCTCTGCCTATGTTTGGAACTCAACAGGAGAAAGTGCTTTGGAGTGGGGAAACTGCAAGCAGGCAAGGAAAGGCTTCTTCTTCTTCTTCTTCTTCTTCTTCTTCTTCTTCTTCTTCTTCTTCTTCTTCTTCTTCTTCTTCTTCTGTCTCGATCACTTCTCATCCAGAGCATATGAAAACTATGCAAAAATTGTGGCTAATAGCTGTGTTCTTCCTCCACTGTATACCTCTGGCAACCACAAGCTGCTGGCAACCACAAGTAGGAAAGACGCTGTTGTGCTCAGGTCCTGCTTGCAGGCTTCCCATAGGAATCTGGTTGGCCACTGTGAGAACAGGACGCTGGACTAGATGGGTCTTTTGTCCGATCCAGCAGTGCACTTCTCATGCATGTCCTTATCTAAAGGGAGAGAGTACCACAAAAATTACATTGCAGCAATGCTCCAGGTCCTGCCATGCAATTTCCGCTGGGTCATGTTTTGCCTAGAAATAGCTTAGGTTTCATGCATAGAAAGAGACAGCCCCCCTAGTCAGCCTGGTCAATGGTCAGAGATGATAAGATTCATAGGCCCACATCCAGACAGCACCATGTTGACTAGCAAGCAGAAACAGCAATATAGCTTGCCATAGTTCCCTTGCCCTACCTCCAGCTTTGCATCACTTCCTCAAACTAGACAGGTACACATCAAAGTCTATCAAATGCTGGTTGCAAAATGGGCAAAACTGAAGGAGACAGGAAAATAATTTCACTGACCTATTTCACTTGTTTATGAAAGGCCACTGCTTCTATCACTTCTCTGCTACGTCCAGTAGCTGCTATTAGAATCAGCAATTTAAGAAATCGTTCTGGGGAAAATAACATTTGCATTCATACTATGATTAAACTTAAAATAGTCACAGGGTCTCTGATTTTATGCACGTTTCAAAAAAAATTAACAGATGATTAAGCACTTCGGGGGGGGGGGGAGGCATTTACAAGGTTTGTCTTCAGTGTTGGCAGGAAATGCCTTCTCTGGCTTGTTTTCCTGCTGCCGCCATATGAGAAGTCAGTTAATATGTTAACATGTTTGGCATGCCAAAAGAAAAGTCCTTAAACCGCACCCACAGACATTAATGATAGACTTTGTAAAGGTTATTAATAATCTGCATTCATGTTTTACTGCCAGATGCCAAGAAAAGCACTCTGCTCCTTCAATAAAAGCACTCTGCTATTTGAATTTGTACCATTAAAGAGCAAGTAAATTCTTAGGAAGGGTATTTTGAGTAACTATAATAATAACGTTTCATTTGCATTCATGTCAGACAACGAGAATTTAATATTTAATATTTTACATGCTTATTCATTATTTACCACTAGGATACTGCAGGATGGAAGGGGCTCCAAGCAGCCCACAGAGAAGCGGGGCTCAAAGGAAATTAAACAGAGTGCAGCCTTCCTCTTCTCCTCCACTTTTTCCGGGGTCAGAGTTGCTGGGCTCACCTAGCAGGTTCTGGGAGCAGGCCGAACTCTCTGGGTCTTCAAAGAAACTCCTACACATGTTGAAAGAAAACATGGAGTAAGTGGTGGGGCCACGTGGACTAGCCTCACTCCCTGCTCCATCTCACCATCCCTTGACATCTTCATGTCCAGCTGGCATGGGAAGGAATTCTACCTGCATTCAGGTGTGCATGAGTATAGCTCTTCTATGGAGGGAAGGACCCCAATCAATGGGGTTGGGAGGCAGCAGAATGAGGCAGTCAGTTGGGGAGAAGGTGGGGGATGAGGAAGGGATGAAGAATGGGGGAAGAATGAGAAAGACTATAGGGCATGAGACCTGCCAGGAGGCTACCCCTCAAGGTTGGGTTGGGTCTATGGATGAGGGACTGGTCACATGTGCTGATGAGTTGGACAAAAGGGCTGCCTGGCCATTGCTGGGATCAGTCAAATGGTCCTTGCAACAGTCCTCCTGGTTTACCTAGATAAGTCTGGTTGTCTCCTCCTTCATGAGTATGGTGTTATACCCTGGATTCAAGCTTGGGGTCCCCCGAGACACATACATACACACAACACATAGTGAAACAAGGTAAAACATTCCACTTACAGCCCATGTGCTCCTGCTGTCTATGGACCCTTGACTGTGAGTGCAGTAAAGAAAACTATCCTAGGAAGTTTTCCATTTGTGTGATTAGGGAGCAGTGGTTAGGGAGCAGCTCTGTGGAGCTTATCATCTGGGAGCCCTGGGAGCACCCTCTGTTATGGCCAGTCATGCAAATATGAATGGGACCATGTTATTCCAAGACTCAAACTTCCACCTCCTGCACCCCAGTCTCTGTCCTGTCTGAGGTGCCCCTGGATTCAGTCATTCAGTTGTTGGCATGTGGCTGTGGCTGCCTCTTGTTGCATCCGCCCCCCAAAATGCGTTTTCTCTTCCTCAGTGGCTCTCAAACCCTTGTCCAGAAACGTGTGTGTTCTAGATGAGCTATATAAGTGTTGTATTGCAGGCTCTTTCCGCCCTTTCTGTGCTTTGTTGCAAACTGGTGCTTGTGAGGAGCACAATGGGATTTCAACCTCGAGGGATACATGAAGAATGGTAGCTCCAAAATCATCATTCCCTGAGCTCCTGGAGCTGATGGCTCACTGGGGCTGTGATGTCCTTTTGAATGCTGAGTGTGTTTTGATTCAGGGAGGTGTGCTGGGAGTAGGGATGAAAGGATCTGTCACAATTCCCTCAATTTCCCATTTTTCCAATCTTAAATTTGGTTCTCCACATTTCTGCAGCAATTTTGCAAATCCTCATGAGAATACATCGAATAAACACATGTTTGTATACACAATTGACTGAAGTACACATTTTTGCAAGCACTGTCTCTTAATACAGTGCATTTTGTATTTTATCTTCTCTAATGTATTCCTTCCTTGATATATCATTTTTATGCCCACGTTTACCTAGTAAGGACGCGGGTGGCGCTGTGGGTTAAACCACAGAGCTTAGGGCTTGCCGATCAGAAGATCGGCGGTTCGAATCCCCGTGACGGGGGGATAGCTCCCATTGCTCGGTCCCAGCTCCTGCCAACCTAGCAGTTCGGAAGCACATCAAAGTGCAAGTAGATAAATACAATAAATGCCTACAGCAGGAAGATAAACGGCGTTTCCGTGTGCTGCTCTGGTTCGCCAGAAGTGGCTTTGTCATGCTGGCCGCATGACCTGGAAGCTGTACGCCAGCTCCCTCGGCCAATAATGTGAGATAAGCGCCACAACCCCAGAGTCGGTGATGACTGGAACTAATGGTCAGGGGTCCCTTTACCTTTACCTTTACCTAGTATATGCATTTTCGTAATCATTGGTTGGAGAATGGTATCACAAAATTTGAATAACTGAGAATTTCAAATGTGGCTCTGATTTGGTTCTCATTGTTTCAGAAAGGGCAGAATTGACGAATTCAACCTTAAATGTGAACTGAATCTATTTTTTTTCTGCCATCCCTAGCTGGGGGAGTCTATCCTTGGTGTACTCATTGTGAATTCACTGACTCCCTCCATGGGTGTGTGCCAGGGTGTTGGTGACTCAGGCACAGTTTCCTCAAAAGAATGGGTATGCAATTCAGCAGTCATTCAACTGCAGCATCTCCCAGATCCAGCCCAGTCCAATTGGTATATAGGATTGGCCTTGGTGGCATCCATGTCTTCTTGGGAGTCAATGGAAGAGTGTGCCTTTAGGTGTAACATCAAACCTTTGGAGAATTACAGCACCTTCTGTGGCTGTAGAGAGAGAGGGGCACATGTTTTCTTGCAGGTGTGGCAGACAGAGGCATCTGGTTTTGCTGCTACAGGTGCACCCTCCCAGCAGTCATTCCTCCTGTGGTCACTGGTGTGGATACAGAACCTGACTGTCTATCTCCAGGCCCTGCAATCATCTGCAAGTGATTCCCATATAGGGGGGTTAATGTTGGCAGCCTTGATGTCACATTTACAGACATCTTTGTAAATGCCAAACTGTGCACGGAATATTATTATTAACCTATTTTTCCTTGGAACATATTTGTTGTTGTTGTTTAGTCATTCAGTCGTGTCTGACTCTTCGTGACCCCATGGACCAGAGCACGTCAGGCACTCCTGTCTTCCACTGCCTCCCGCAGTTTGGTCAAACTCATGTTGGTAGCTTCGAGAATACTATCCAACCATCTCGTCCACTGTCATCCCCTTGTGCCCTCAATCTTTCCCAACAACAGGGTCTTTTCCAGGGAGTCTTCTCTTCTCATGAGGTGGCCAAAGTATTGGAGCCTCAGCTTCAGGATCTGTCCTTCCACTGAGCACTCAGGGCTGATTTCCTTCAGGATGGATAGGTTTGATCTTCTTGCAGTCCATGGGACTCTCAAGAGTCTCCTCCAGCACCATAATTCAAAAGCATCAATTCTTCAGCAATCAGCCTTCTTTATGGTCGAGCTCTCACTTCCATACATCACTACTAAGAAAACCATAGCTTTAACTATACAGACCTTTGTTGGCAAGGTGATGTCTCTGCTTTTTAAGATGCTGTCTAGGTTTGTCATTGCTTTTCTCCCAAGAAGCAGGAGTCTTTTAATTTTGTGACTGCTGTCACCATCTGCAGTGATCATGGAACCCAAGAAAGTAAAATCTCTCACTGCCTCCATTTCTTCCCCTTCTATTTGCCAGGAGGTGATGGGACCAGTGGCCATGATCTTAGTTTTTTTGATGTTAAGCTTCAGGCCATATTTTGTGCTCTCCTCTTTCACCCTCATTAAAATGTTCTTTAATTCCTCCTCACTTTCTGCCATCAAGGTTGTGTCATCAGCATATCTGAGGTTGTTGATATTTCTTCTTGGTACATATACATTCTTCTTGGTACATATACATTTCTCTAATTAACATCTACATTTACTTCCAGTGACTCCCAATTTCAATTATGTTGAAAGCTTTTGCTTTGATGGAATGTTTCTGTAAGTTGGTTATTTATATATATTTTACAAGCATGAAGGGGTGTTAGTTGTCAAGACATCATGAATAATATGATGAATGCCTAGACAAGACAGTGAAAAGATTTTGTGGCTGTCATCATCCACTGGATAATGTTATCTGCTGAGAATATGTTGTGCTGCATTGTGTAATATATTGCAAGGACTGCACAGTATGATTGGGCATCTTAAATGCTTTCAGTTTTACAGCCATTTGCAATGAGTTTTTTTATCACATTATGACAGGGAATTAAATGGGGGAAAGGGGAAAAATAAAGATGGACAAATAGTTTTAGGGCTGTTTAGGTAACCACATCTGGGTGCTTCTACAATGGTTCTGCATTAAATTTTAATCAAATGTCTTAATTTAGTTTCACAAATGTGAGCAGCCTCTCTTAAATTTGGTGCCTTTTTAACCCTGAGCCATGCTAACTTTTCAGTTTGTAAAAAAAAACAAAAAAAAACCTTGAATAAATTATTCCATCAGCGCCTTGCTCTGCCCTTCTTTGCAAATTATAGCTTTCATTTACAGCACGGATGTGATATAGCAGAAATGCAGATTGTAAATACCACTTAATATCATGTAGGGAATGTCTGGAAAATAGCCAGCCTCAGTCAAAAGTGCTTTAGAGGCTGCCCAATTTGACTTGGGATTTGTGTAATTTCACTTCATTAAAAAAGGCTTCATCTGCCCCCATTCATTATTTGGGGGGGGGGGACACAATAAAACATTAAACTTTTTTTAAAAAAAACTTCCCTATACTGTACAGGATTGCCTTCAGAGTCAAATAACTCCATACCCTCCAACATTTCTCCAATGAAAATTGAGACATCCTACCATACCGTCTAACATTTTTCCGATGTAAATAGGGGCATCCTAAGGAAAAGTGGGACATTCTGGGATCAAATTGGAAACTGGAACAGCTTCTCTAAATCAGAGACGTCCCTGGAAAATAGGGACACTTGGAGGGTCTGATCACTCTGATGTGCCTGACCCTACCTCTGGCTCTCCTAGTGGGGCCTTCCATAGGCCCAAGAGAAATGCCCTTCACAAGTACAAAATATACTGCCTGGTAACACCAGGTGCAAGCACCGCTAGGGCTGTGTGGCATCTTATGCATGCTGGCTCCTTGCTCATTACTTAATGGTCAAATATCCAACAGACGATCAATTGGAGGAGGGAGTGTGATGTTAAAGCTTGTGCACTGTTTTGTGGTCCTGCTGAACCTTACAGGGCCAGCAGGTCATCGGAAATTTCCTGGGAAAAGACACGGCCCATGGCCTTGGATAACTATATTCTGCAAAATACTTACTACCGGGTAGCATATTAGAATCACTATAGTAAAGAGGAGGTGAAATCTCATTTTCCAAGCTGTATTTGCATTTTGTGCACTGGGAAATGGAATTTCCTAAAAGCAGAATTGATTCCTTGAGGGAAGATATCTGTATCAGCATAACTACCGAGAAATTACTGTGAATTCAATGTTGCAAAAAAAGAAAAAGAAAAATCTGGAATGACCCTAACTGAAAGGTTTTGCAAACTATAGTCCATAGCATACACTATTGGTATTTGGGGATATTAGTGACTCCTTTGTGCAATTCAAGTGACTTTATGAAAGCATTATGTAGCATTTTATGAATTACTTACAATATACCGCATGTGTCTGTATTCTTTGCATAAGAATGTCTTGCTATGTAATCTCATAATGCTTCTGGAGCAATGTTGTAATAGCATTTTAAAAAACACATGCACACACTAATTGCTTCTGTATACTTAATATGACTCTGTGTTAACATTCCGTACCTCTTTCCAGCTGTGCCTGTCCAAAGATTTGTGCACAGCTGTTAAAATGAGTATTATACCTTTGATGGGCAGCACTGAAAATATCCTGGAAGAGGAGCTAACACTGCCCTGTTTTAATTCTAGTATGTCTTTTGTTGAACTAAGTCACGTGCCTGCCTCTAACTTTTAATCCTTCCTACTTAAAAAAAGAGGGAGGCTCATGTGTTCATGGGCAAGGACCATTGATCACACATGACAACTTCTATGCACCCAAGCTCCATGTCCAATTGTGCATAGACGATATTTATTTTGCTGAGAATATTAAGCAGCCCATTCAGATTTTAAATGTTTGCAAACTCAAATCGGAATTGGAAATGGAGAAGTAAAGGTTGTATGGTTTAGGATATGAAGGGAGATCCATGAGCTTGAAAAGGGTATGTAAAACTATTAAGTGGAAAATATATTTCATGTTGTCAGTCATATATATTTCGACACAAAAATGTTAACTTCTAGTAAGTTACCTATTTGTTTGTTTTCTTCTTGTGCACAAACTCTTATTCAGACATAGCAGCTGAATAATATTTTATATTTTAATGCCACAGTACGTAATAAACCACCAAGCCGTCTCTATTTCTTGAAGGGTAAGATTCTCTCAGTATGTTATTCACACTAACAGCATTAATGAAATACAAAGAATATAGTAAGATCTACACTGTTCATAATGTAGATGTTGTCTTTTCAAAGAAGGGCTGATTGTATTCTGAATAGGTCAGTCTGTGGGCCTGACATTTCTCTTCAGTTTTCCTATGACCTTTTAATAAGCGCCTTGTTCTTCCACTGTGGAAAATGGAACTGTCTGTTTTCAATCAGTAAATATGAGAGGCAGTTTGAACACCATATTTATTGTATTGCATTATTATAACTGCATTAACCTAATAAAGAAAAAAATGCATATGGGCACATTTGGCAATAAACAGTGGATCTGTATTAAGGAGAAGTGTAGAAGGGTGGAAGTAAATAGGCTAGCAGTGCAATCCTATACGCTGTTCGATAGGACTTACTCCCAGGTAAGTAGTTCACTGGAAATCATGCAGCAATCCTAGGCGGGCGGAAGGGGCGTGAAATGCAAAGGCAGCTCTATTACCAGGCTCAAGCCAGCAGGGATGAAGCAAGGATGGAAAAACAATCTTGTATTCCTCTGTCCATTTTCTTTTTTAAAAAAATTCACTCTTCAACTTGGGTTATGTTAGGCATGTTGAACAGCTTTGGACCCAAGCTGCTGCACCAGACTCCCTGCACACACCCCTTTTGGCCATGAAAGTCTGAGCTCCAATGTCAGTTGGGCCAAGGCTAGGGCAGATCTGGCAGGGAGGCAGCAACCAACAGTGGACCTCCCTCTCTGGTGTTGGAGCTGTCTGTGACCTCAGAGAAGTAGATCCAATCTACCCTATGCGACCTGGGCTATTCTTTCAGGCACCACAGGATTGTACCCCAAGTGCTGTTGAGTGGGAACTTGTGGCCCTCCAGATGTCTATAGACTCCAATTCCCATCAGTCCCAACCAGCATGGTAGCTGGAGTACAGCAACATCTGGATGAACAAAAGTTCGCTTCCCATCTCAGCCATTGCTCAACAGCATAAGCATTTCAGCTGTTTAATGCTGAAGAAACACATGCGCTATGTTGCCCAGCTGTGTTTAATGTTGAAATTAGTTATTTAGAACAATGTGTATGTTGGATATTAAGCAGCAGTAAAATATTTTAAATACACCATTCAAACATTATTTTACCTCGTATTTCAGGGACCAAGCATTAGATAAAGACATGTCAGCTCTGCAATATAAAAAGATCTTGGCTTGGGAGGTCAGCATGAAGAATGCTTCATTTTGTTGTGGCTAAAATAGTGTGTATCATAATATATATCCCTAATTCCAATTGGCTATTTATCAGCAAGCATTAACACATATTTTACACAAAATGCCTTTTGTTCTTGCAGAGTAAAATCAGTAACACCTTTGCTGAATACATCTGTCTGTGGAATGGCCCTGTGAAGAATTAACTATATAAATGTTCGCTAGCTATGTAAGGGAATTTGAAAATTAGAAGCTTTGATGTAATTTCTGATATTTCATAATATTTCATAGTAATGGGTAAGTCATTATCTTCTATTAGATTTCCGCTGAAAAGGAACATCAGTTGGATCTTGAGTGTAATAAGGAACAGTAGTGTCAGTTCCAGTGTGCTTTGTCAGAAGCTGCCGTATACCTAAAGAAAGGGGGATCACACCTGCTGTGTAAGCTTAGAGGAAGAACCTGCTGGCCTATTAGTCTTTCATATCATCAAAACCCAAAATGCAGCCTAACATTGTGGTAAAGTTAACTTGAACAGTAAAAAACAGCTCAAGATTCCATTCCATCTTAGCTGCTGATTTTCTAACACATAATATGTGTGCTGACTTACAATTGTGACCCACCTGTATTCAAATCTTCATGCACACCAAGCACAATAAATATATATAAAGTTATGGATTGCATTTATACTATGTGAACAATGTCTTCACACAATCGGCTTACACCAGCCTTTCCCAATATGGTGTCCTCCCCATACTTTGGACTACAGCTGCCATCATCCCTGACCATTGGTCATGAAGATGGTGGGAGTTAAAGAGTCTTAAACATCTGTGACCAGGTGGGAAAATGTTGGCTTACAATCTACACAGGATATGCGGTTCATATATTTAAAAAAACTTGATATTATGTGAAAGTCACGTGAGACAAAATAGGTCTAATAAGAAGGAGGACTCCTTTGTAAAATACATAAAAGGTAAAGGGACCCCTGACCATTAGGTCCAGTCGTGATCGACTCTGGGGTTGCGGTGCTCATCTCGCGTTATTTGCCGAGGGAGCCAGCATACAGCTTCCAGGTCATGACAAAGCCGCTTCTGGCGAACCAGAGCAGCACACAGAAATGCTGATTACCTTCCCACTTGGAGCGGTACCTATTTATCTACTTGCACTTTGACGTGCTTTCGAACTGCTGTAATTCCAGAATTTATATGATCAAATAAAAGGGGTACTATTCAACTATGCTTTCTGCAGAGTAGATTCATTTAAATTAATGAACATGACTAAGTTATGCTCACTAATTTCAATTCCAATCAGTTTGCTTTGAATAAAACTTACTTGAATACAACCCAAATATTATTTCCTTGTGTGAGTGGTTCAGATGTCCATCTGCTCCCCAACTATTTTATGAGGATTGAAATCTGAACTCAACTATTTTATGACTGGCAGACTTTCAGGATCTATTCTGATTTTCTTGTAGAACAATAGAGTGCTATGAAGCTCCAAGCTGAAAATCCTGGGTACCCAAAGGATCTCTTGCTATCAGAAACCAAATCAGTTATAAAAGAACAGCAGGGTGGCAACTTCCATGAGAACAAGTCACAGTATTCCTAGAATGAGGCTGCTAAGCATGGAATTAAAAACCCATGTGTGAATTACAGGTATATTGAACTGACCCAGATTATATGAACCAACCCGGACCTGTGATTTTCATGTGCCTTCTTCAGGAGAGGTCCGGAGCATGGCAACATGAGAGTGGGCTTTTCTGCAGTGGCTCCTTGCTTGTGAGATGTTCTCCCCAGGGAGGCTCACCTGGCACCTTCATTACATATTTTTAGGTACCAGGGAAAAACATTCCTCTTCTCACTGACCTTTGGCTAATAAAACCATTTATGGTATTTTAAAATTGTGTGTGCATGCACACCCGTGCTGCTATGTTATGTATTTTTGTGTTTTTATATTGCAAACTGCCTTACGATCCTCAGATGGAGAACAGTATAGAAATTTAATAAAAAAACAACAGTATTGTGCTAGTTATTTAAGATTGCAGCTACAACAGAAAAGCAAAGATCTGTCAGAAATGCTCACCAATTTGAGAAGGTCTCAGGTTCAATCCCAAGCATCTCCAAGCCAAGCTGGGAGGGACTCCAGTCTAAAACCCTCATGAGTTGCTGCCAGTCAGTGTAGACGACATTGAGCTAGCTGGCCCAAATGTCTGACTCAGTACAAAGCATGCCCCTGTGTAAAGAATAGGACTTTCACAGGGGCCCAGTCCAGAACCAGGCCAATCTGGGACCGATCCAACCCAAATCTGGTCCCAGATCACTTTAGGGGTGAGGGGAGGGCATACTGCATCTCCCCACTGCCTGATTGTACTGCAGCCAGCAGGATTGTGGGGAATGTGGTGTGAAGCAGACCCCTGCAGCCAACAGGACTGAACCCTCTATGCATCAGTGGATCTTTCCTTCCTGCCATTCTGGCTGTGCATGCTCCTCCCCCCACTGAGGACATGTATGTGCAGCCCAAGAGCAGTGTGGGGCTCTTTGAAAGCCATTTTGCAAATCCCCCTATGCGGCTTGCGGAGGCTGCCTGCCTGTCCTTTTCCACCTGACCCCAGTGCCAGATTTAGGGCACTGTCAGTGGTTTCCCTGCATAGGGTGCTGAGCCGAGGGTGTGCAAAATGGAGAAGATCCATAACTGAGAAGATCCATTTGGGGATGCCAAATTTTGGTCTTGCACATGGTGCCATATTATGAAAGATTACTGAAGTCTGCCCCTTCCTGACCCCTCAGCCTTCTGACAGCCACAGATTGCTCCAGCCTGAGACAATCTGGGGCTATCTCAACCCAAACTGACCAAAGCCTGTTTCTCTCCAAGTTGGCCTGATTTGGTTTGACCGAATCTGATGTGCAGCCCTACTAAATATAATTTTGAAGTAAGGTAGATGCACAATGGAAACACTGAGAAACATGATAGTTAGCACCAGTCTAGAGCAGAAGGTGGGTGGGTGTCTTAAGTAGTAATGTATTAGGTCTGGTTTTTAAGTTTATTGTGGCTGTAATCAGACACAAGACCTAGACAAAAAAGCATTTGAACCGCATGCAAATGGATTACTGTGTACAAGGCGTAAGTAGGAGAACTTCAAAGCTCAGCCAATAACCTTTAGGGAGCAGACTGGCTTGTAGGCACAGCAAGCTGGTTGTGCTCTTCCATTCTTGCAATGCAAAACTGAGCAAATCAGGTGTGAATCATTTGATGCATGGAAAGATTAACCAGCATCATGAGTGAGAAGCTGGCACAGGAGGAAATCTGGCACTACAGACAAATAGACAGTTAATAGGGAATGTTGTCAAAAACATTGAGATAATCTGATTATAATTCTACTGAAGCTTGGCAGTGGGCCTTATTTGTGATAATAAATTATTATTCTTGTTGTGTTTCCTGTTGTTCCCAGCTTTCTCTTTATTTCAGCATCTGCTACCACTACAAATCCAGAGGAGACTATTTCAAGGATTTGGGGAAGAAAGAAAAGTGATTATCAGACAGGTCACATGCAAACAGCTGGCTATAATCTGAGCACTCTGAGAATCGTCTGAATTTTCTTTATCAGGATAATCCCCTGTGTAGAGAAAAATCAGTGCTGATGATTTATTAATTTTTTGACATAGTTTTGCTGCAAATATATACTAGGAGATCTCTGTCTTCTTTTGGATGCCCTGGGGTCTGTGCATATTGAATGTCTGCTGAACAAGTGCCAGCTGTACAGGCAAAATCCACCCAATGGTGATCTGGAGGCTGGGAGTGAAATTAAATCAGTGGGGGTCTATTTAAGTAGAGCCAAATTCTGTGGTCTAGTAAATGGAAGCAAAGATCTGTGAAAGTTTTGTGGAAAGGCATTCTCTCTCCCATGTTTCAATGGGGTACCTTCAGGTTCTTTGGATGGGAGATTACCTACTCTGGTAGTTGCGTCCTTGTGTCACAAAAGAAATATAAACAGTCTTGCTGGATTGTAACGTTTTAAAAGATATCTGGGAGTTGTTTAATCCACCTTGGGCTCATTTGAGAGGAAGCGTGGGATGCAAATTTAATACATAATAAATAAATAAAAATAATGTATGGAAACCTATGGCCCACTTTATGTTGTTGGACTCCAGCACCCACCAGCAGAAGCAGTCTCTCCAACGAAGCCACATACACACCTGGCCATCTGTTTGGCAGAACAAAACTGAAGATCTTTTTTATAAAAAAAATGTTAATGACAAAAGAGAAGAGAATTAACAAGGCCAATTTTTATTTTTCCTTCCATATAAAGTGCTTCTCAACCAAAGGGTCAGAACCCACCAGAGAGTCTTCAGCCACTTTCAAGTGCACCTGAGCACCACAGCCTGCCTAGGACATCCTCTCTTGCTGGTCCTGCTTCCCAGCCATACCAGAGCCTTTTCACTGGACCAGAGCCACCAGCAGCACCTCCTTGCCTTCTGACTGAAGGATGCTGGAAGAGGGAGAAGTGCAGCGGGCAGGAAGAAAGGAAGATTTCCTTCAAAGGAAGTGAAAGGGCCAGAGGAAAAGTAGAAATTAAATAAAAAGGGAGTTCTTGGGAGAAAAGCAATGAAAAGCAATGACAAACCTAGACAGCATCTTAAAAAGCAGAGACATCACCTTGCCAACAAAGGTCTGTATAGTTAAAGCTATGGTTTTCCCAGTCGTGATGTATGGCAATAATCTTTGATAATTTCTGGAGGAGGGCAAATGTTGTCCCTATTTTCAAAAAGGGGGAAAGAGAGGACCCAAACAATTACCGCCCAGTAAGCCTGACATCAATACCAGGAAAGATTCTAGAGCAGATCATCAAGCAACAGTCTGTGAGCACCTAGAAAGAAACTCTGTGATCACTAAAAGTCAGCATGGATTTCTGAAAAATAGGTCATGTCAGACTAATCTGATCTCATTTTTTGACAAAATTACAAGCCTGTTAGATGAAGGGAACGCTGTGGATGTAGCCTATCTTGATTTCAGCAAGGCCTTTGACAAGGTGCCCCATGATATTCTTGTAAAGAAGCTGGTAAAATGCGGGCTAGACAATGCTACCATTCAGTGGATTTGTAACTGGCTGACTGACCGAACCCAAAGGGTGCTCATCAATGGCTCCTCCTCATCCTGGAGAGTAGTGACTAGTGGGGTGCCACAGGGTTCTGTCTTGGGCCCAGTCTTATTCAACATCTTTATCAATGACTTGGATGATGGGCTTGAGGGCATCCTGAGCAAGTTTGCAGATGACACCAAATTGGGAGCGGTGGCTAATACCCCAGAGGACAGGATCACACTTCAAAATGACCTTAACAGATTAGACAACTGGGCCAAAGCAAACAAGATGAATTTTAACTAGGAGAAATGTAAGGTACTACACTTGGGCAAAAAAAAAATGAAAAGCACAAATACAGGATGGGTGACACCTGGCTTGAGAGCAGTACATGTGAAAAGGATCTAGGAGTCTTGGTAGACCACAGACTTGACATGAGTCAGCAGTGTGATGCAGCAGCTAAAAAAGCCAATGCAATTCTGGGCTGCATCAATAGGAGTATAGCATCTAGATCTAGGGAAGTAATAGTACCACTGTATTCTGCTCTGGTCAGACCTCACCTGGAGTACTGTGTCCAGTTCTGGGCACCACAGTTCAAGAAGGATACTGACAAGTTGGAACGTGTCCAGAAGAGGGCAACCAAAATGGTCAAAGGCCTGGAAACGATGCCTTATGAGGAACGGCTTAGGGAGCTGGGTATGTTTAGCCTGGAGAAGAGAAGGTTAAGGGGTGATATGATAGCCATGTTCAAATATATGAAAGGATGTCATATGGAGGAAGGAGAAGGATTGTTTTCTGTTGCTCCAGAGAAGCGGACACGGAGCAATGGATTAAAACTTCAAGAAAGAAGATTCCACCTAAACATTAGGAAGAACTTCCTGACAGTAAGAGCTGTTCGGCAGTGGAATTTGCTACCAAGGAGTGTGGTGGAGTCTCCTTCTTTGGAGGTCTTTAAGCAGAGGCTTGACAGCCATATGTCAAGAATGCTTTGATGGTGTTTCCTGCTTGGCAGGGGGTTGGACTGGATGGCCCTCGTGGTCTCTTCCAACTCTATGATTCTATGATTCTATGGAAGTGAGAACTGGACCATAAAGAAGGCTGATCGCCGAAGAATTGATGCTTTTGAATTATGGTGCTGGAGGAGACTCTTGGGAGTCCCATGGACTGCAAGAAGATCAAACCTATCCATTCTTAAGGAAATCAGCCCTGAGTGCTCACTGGAAGGACGGGTCCTGAAGCTGAGGCTCCAATGCTTTGGCCACCTCATGAGAAGAGAAGACTCCCTGGAAAAGACCCTGATGTTGGGAAAGATGGAGGGCACTAGGAGAAGGGGATGACAGAGGACGAGATGGTTGGACAGTGTTCTCGAAGCTACAAACATGAGTTTGACCAAACTGCAGGAGGCAGTGGAAGACAGGAGTGCCTGGCGTGCTATGGTCCATGGGGTCACAAAGAGTCGGACACGACTAAATGACTAAACAACAACAGTAGTAGATGATAATGAAGATGGTGATGATGATGGTGGTGGGCAAAGAGGGAGTATAAAGAAAGAATAAGGATGAAATCTGTCACAGGAGGAAGAAGTGAATCTAGAATAATCACCTGCTACCTGATTCCTTAACTAGTATTGATGGGGATTGAATCTGTAGCCTTCTGCATACAAAGAATGGAAATTCCCAGACCATGCCCCCCAATAATAGTACATGGCATAATTAAATTAGGCTTTCCTTCATAACTGAGGACATTGTTTTTGCCATGCAGACAGGGACTGATGGGTTTCCCATCCCTGGTTTAAGAGATCAATAAAGAACACAACATTATAGTTTTGCCAGCTAGTTGGCAGGCATAGAGTCTCCCCTCAAGGTTTTCAGGGAAAGAATTCAAGATCTGATTTGTGTGTAATGTGAATATTTCAATACATATCGAGATTTAACCTGAGTATTTATAACAGGAGGCATACAAAGGAGGTTGATGTGCTGGTGTGTGAAAACTTATTTTTTATCTCCTCCCCTTGGGACACTTTGGAACAGTTGTACCATTGTATTACCATTGTTGTTCAATGAAACAAGCATAAGCCATTCATCAATTTACACACTTCCCCCATTTTTCTTTCACTTGCCTTCTCTCTCTTTCTCTCTGTCTCGCCTTGTTAATAGTTCCCCAGAAATCCTATCACTTTGCTGGAGGATTGATGTAAGTCTCCAGCAATTAACATAATTACAAGCCTGATTATCTTCTAATTGCATTATGAGTATTTGGTTATTCACTACACAAATTAGGGAAAATTAAAGAGGAGCAAGATCCTGCGGTGTGGGCGGCATGGTTTTGAAAACTGTTTATGAGCATCCAAATGCTACAATATAACAAGACAGTGAAAATATACACTGCGTTTCTTTCAATTTTATGTTTTCATTGTTGTTGTGGAAGACTTTATTTTCCTCGTGTGGTGTTTCCCTGTACAGTTTCAAATTTATGCCGAAGATGCTAGGTGCTAACAGCACCATATTTGAGGTTAGTCTCTAATTTTAGCATGCGTCATAGAGAAGAGCTACAGAAATGCTATAAAGCACCCATCATCCAGGAATGTGATTGTTGGATAGTATTCAAGGTGATAAATAATATGCAGCAGAAACAAAATGTGTGATGTCTCTGAACGGGATTTTCTTTTTTAAAAAAGTGTTGCCTCCCATGGAACAGTGCTGAAATAAGCTAGAAAGAGAGTCTGCACTGGTTTTCTTCATCTTCCTACAGTCAGATAAGCCATGCAACAAGGCACATTTACCACAGATAGGCTTGCATTGGTCTCTTACCCTTGACATAAATTTCTATTTGATTTTCAAGAATATATACATATAACAAAATCAATTCTGAATCTCCTTCCATGGGTCCTATTGGTACTATTTTGCACTGCATATCAATACTTCTCCAAGGTTTAGTCTTTCTAAATTAAATCTGATATTTTAAAAATAGCTCCATTAAAAAAAAATAATAACTAACTCTGGGAGGAAGGGTGTGATTCTTCAGCTGGAGTAGGCTTGGAACAGGTGAGGGTCACATGCCTTGTCAAGTCCAGGTGCTGCAATCAGCATACAAAGCACCAAAAGGAAGCGGAGCTGAGGTGGTGTGTCTGCTCAAATGCCCATGTTGATGGATCTCAGCTTGGATACTCCAGGATCTTTGTGGGACTGTGCTTTGGTCTGGACACATGGATTGACCCTGGACTGGGGACTTGACATACTGACTTCCTGCTAGGTAGGCCAGGACACAAGGGGCTATAGGCTTTGCCAAATAGATGGTGGCAGTAAAAATGGGGGGGGGAATCTGAAGCATTGCAGGGAGTTGGACAATATGACCCTCTGTATCCCTTCCAATTCTATGTTCTTTTCACTAATAATATCTTACTGGGTTGCTCCAGCCACTCTGGGTGGCTGTGAGATTTGGAATGCTAGCTGTTTTCAGATAAAATATGCTCTTTAAGTGTATGGTTTCAGTTACAGGTAGGTAGCCGTGTTGGTCTGCCGTAGTTGAAACAAAATTTAAAAATTCCTTCCAGTAGCACCTTGGAGACCAACTAAGTTTGTCATTGATATGAGTTTTCATGTGCATGTACACTTCTTCAGATACACTGAAATGGAAGTCGCCAGACCCTTATATATAGTGAGAGGGTGGGGAGGGGTATTACACAAAAGGGTTGTGGGAATGGGTGATTGACTGATAGGTGTGGTAAACCTGTGGACGACTGTTAATGGCTGCAATTGGTCTTACAGGAAGAAGCAAGGGGTGAGATGGCTAAAAATAGCTTTATCATGTATAATAAGATAAGAATCCAATATCTCTATTCAGACCAGGTATCTCCATGGTTTTAAATTTGGTAATAAGTTGCAATTCAGCAACTTCTCTTTCCACTCTATTTCTGAAATTCTTTTGTAATAAGACAGCCACTTTGAGATCTTGTATAGAATGCCCTGTCCCAACCCTCTCACTGTATATAAGGGTCTGGTGACTTCTGTTTCAATGTATCTGAAGAAGTGTGCATGCACACGAAAGCTCACACCAATAACAAACTTAGTTGGTCTCTAAGATGCTACTGGAAGGATTTTTTTTTATTTTGTATGGTTTCAGTTACATCATTCTCATTGCTGGTTTAATTGACACTGGGTTGCCAGGTCACATGACCGAGCTGAGCAGGATTAGAATCCAGCATAAATTCTACCTTCCCCTGGCCTGCCATTCCCCTGGAATGCTCCTTTTGCTGGGCCAGGCTTAGCCAGCTGAACTGGGATTTGGGACTTAGGTTGGCATACTGTATCTCCATCTGAGATGGGGTTGGCAGCATAGACTGGTTGAACCAGAGATCACCTGGATCCTAAATTGCTCAGCCTGGTGGATATGGGCTCACATTTTCTCCTATAATCTAGCAAGTGAAAATTACATTTGTTTTAAATAATGAAAATATTTTTAATACTATATCCAACTGTGTTTTAAGTTATGCATGTGGTGTGAGAAAAAAGGAGAATTTTAATTTGCATATGAGAGAGGGCTGTATGTGATTGCGTAGGAAAGAAACTGGGTGGGCAACCACTTCCTGCTGTGCCATAGGCAGCAAAGTATCTTAGGCTGGCATTGTTTTCATGGTAAGCAAATTGATGAGATGCATGAGATACACACATGCACTTCTATGTAGCTGGCACAAACTTTTCCAGGTCATGCCCAGTGGACCACTTGAAGTAACAGTGGGGCCATGCTCCTCCCCAAGCTTTTGTACCCTTGTCTAATGGAGCACACACATGCAGCCTGTCTTCTCTGACATGCAAGTTACTGCTTTGTTTCCCTCTTCAAACCCCTCCTAGTCCCAGGAGACAGTGGGGCAGGGGACAGAGGGAATTCAACTGGTCCACCCCTCACCTGAACAGCCTCTTCCTCTGCTTCCAACACATCCTGTGCCCTCACCTCCGTCTCAGACTGCTTGGGCCCTTTCCCTTTCTGGTGCCCTGGCTCATGAGGGTTGTTGTTTAGTCGTTTAGTCGTGTCCGATTCTTCGTGACCCCGTGGACCATAGCACGCCAGGCACTCCTGTCTTGCACTGCCTCCCGCAGTTTGGTCAAACTCATGTTCGTAGCTTCGAGAACACTGTCCAACCATCTCGTCCTCTGACGTCCCCTTCTCCTAGTGCCCTCAATCTTTCCCAACATCAGGGTCCAAACATCATGAGGGTTCCCAACATCATGAGGGTACCAAACCCCATAAATCACTGGCTCTCTCTCGCATCAGCCTCTGGTCCTGCCTCCATTGCACACTTGTCACAGCCCTGCCAGTCTCAGCCAGGTAGTAATGGCATAATGTGATCAGGCTTTCCAATAATTAAAATGGGTACAGTACTAGTAAAACTTCTTAGTAAAACATAGCCTGCTCCTGCATAAACTCCTGTCATGTTTAAGAATGTATTACAGTTTAGCCCAGAGGATGTGTAGTGGCACAGGAAATATGAGAGAAGGGAGACTTGTATCTTGAACACTATAGTTTAACTATTGCTTGTCCTATTCAGGTTAGACTCACTGGGCGATATTCAACTTCTGCTTGCGCAATGGGACTTTTCCCTTCTCCTCCCCCCAGATGCATGTAGTTATATATTATATCACAATCACTTACTTAATTACCCTTAAGGTATGAAAAGCATGATCATGACATGATGTTAAGTTATGTGAAATCACTGTGCTTCGATCTGCAATGGCTGATCAACTTATGCAAATAATTTAAGTGAGCAACATCCATACATGACCTCACCTTATTCCATTTCACTTCATCACTGTTTTTAGGGTGGGCGATTCTAATCCGGACTTCTAACTGATCTTTTAAAGAAATATCACTTTAAATTTATTGCATTTGTGGTTGAAAATACAGTGAGCATGATATGGACAGTTGCTACAGAGCCTATAACCCCTTACTGTATTTATCCATTTAGCACAATTGCTGTTAATGTTTTCTGCTTTGAGGCACTCAGTTGTTTTCTTAGATCCAGGAAACTTTGGCCTTTGTACAACTTATTATAAGAAAGGTTAATTCGGCAGCTGTATTTACATCAACAGAAGCTCACAATGTTTCATTGAAGAACTTGAATCAGACTTTCCATATGCAGCTGGCCTCACCATTGACATATTATCCACTTTTATAATTTCTTCCTACATTAGAAGCAAACAGTAAAAACGAAGTACTGTTGCACTCCTCTTTATTTCATGTTCACCTTATTTGTTCACCTGCTGCAAGGTAAATAAGAGTGGGTGGTTGCTTTTTATTTGTTTAGCTTCTGAGAGACACCCATACTGACAAAAGGAGCATAATCTCTAAAGCACAGCAAACCTTTTTTAGTGTCCACAGCAAATGTTTGAAATAATACCTTGTGAAACACGTAGTATAATAAACTTGTCCAGAAGAAATTAATAGTTGCTCAAACAATGTTGTGCTCCCTGCTTTGCAAAATAATCCACCCAAGCTGTTTCCACTTGTCTCCATATGTTCAGGATTTCTTTTGACAACAGCAGAAAAATCATAAAGTGCTGCTGATTTCTCTGCTCTGAAGTGGAGGTTGCAGGCAGGCCAGAAGAGATGAGTGGGGGCAGGTGAGCCAATTGTCATTGGCATACGATTTTGAGGGGGCCTACTCTGAGTCCCCCTGGTAGAAGCAAAGGGGGACCCTTTAGTAAAGAGTATTGAAATGGGATCTTCATTTCCCATCTGGTCTGGATCTATTACCAGCTTTGCAAAGCTCTGGCTGTAGGGCTTTTGCAGGATGAAATCTCTGAATCAGCCAGATAGATGCATGTCAAGAGAAGGAGAAGAGGAGAAATGGGATAAAATGTTTCAGTGGTAGGAATGGTTCTCACACTTATAGTCCTAGAACACTGTCAGCTGCTTCATCCCTTGAGGATGTTTCTCCTTGACCCGAATATGGACTTTCCTCACATATATACAGTAGTGCCCACCCCTCATACACCTATTTGTAGAGAAGAGGCTGCCCACTATGCTCACTTGCTTATCCTACCTGTTGGCCAGTAGTAGATCGTGGGGTAGAGGTGCTCACTTGACCTCCGATCAACTGCATCACTACTGCAAACTGGGAGGTAGACAGGGAGGGGGTGCAGAGAGGCCAGTGTGGTGCAAAGGCACCAGCAGAAGTGCCACCCGTGTGTTTGTACTGCACCACCCTCATTGCAATCTTGTATCCGCCCCCCTGTACCTCCCAATAAGCAGCGGCATCAGAGCGCTGAACACATCACTTCCATATAAGGCTGGAGGGACCTGCTAATTTTGGTTCTCTTGGTTTCTAATTTTTCCAGTCTTAAATTCAGTTCTTCACATTTCTGTAGCAATTTGCTATTTTTTTAAAATCATCATGAAAATTATTCAGCCTTTTAGTATGAATTTCCATAATATACCCATTTTTGTATGCAGTTTAGACTAATGATCACATTTTTAATGTACTTTTCCTAATATAATACACTTCTCTGTGTTATTTTCACTAATATATTAATTTTTATAAACTCTGGTTGGAGAACTGCATCACAAAATTCAGATAGTGTGAATCTTGAAGGATGACTGTCTTTTGGTCCTCATATTGTTTCAGAAAGGGCAAAATTGCTAGGTTTGAATTTAATCAACGTCGGCGGCGTCCCCGGATCTATACTTGATGTTGGCCAAAATCCATGCGTATCCCATAGTTTCTTGACAAATAATCTTGTTTGATGTGCTTTCCCTCAAAGCAGATGCCATCCAATTAGAAAATGGAAGCTACAGTTAAGCAGAGGTGTGTACATTTCGGGCAGCCCTTGAGCATGTGCACATGACAGCTTCAGCTAATAGGCATTCAGTGTGGGGAAGAAAATCAGGTAATGGGCATTGGATAAAGATATCTCCATCTCCTCTCTGATGTGAGCAGCAACATCAAAAAGTGACTTGAAATGCAGTGGTGGGTGGGAGAAACAACCTCTCTGTTTCAAGTCACTAATGTGTACATAGCTTTGGTCTCTCAGAAGAATCAATGAAATGGCCCTTCTTTCCTTCTCTTCCTCTGTAGCCTGATGGAATGGCTGCTGCTTGAGAAAGGGAGGAGCCTGATGGAACCTCACATCTCCCTCTTCAGTGCAGCCTAAGTATTTTTCAGATACATGCTCCCAAACGAATGGCAGTCTTCTATAATATGCATCTTTGTCATACAAGTGCTATTTTTGCCCTATTATTAGATAGGAAGCAGTACAAGGTTCTGCATTAGAAACCCCACAGGCGTCATTGTGCTGACTGTGCATTTCTTCTGCAGTCTCAGCAGAGTGTGATGCCAACAATGGATGTAAAACCTCACAAAAACTTTATTATAAGGCTCACAAGAACCGAAGAGTTAGAGGAACCTTATACTTTTGCAATTTTCCTGAGAAATGAAAGGGTTTTTTTGTAAATTATTTAATCAGAATGAGAGTGTAAAGGATGACTCAGGCAACAGCTTGCCTGCTTCTGCCTTCTACACTTTGACTATAAATAATAGCAGAGCAGAACTGGCTTTGTAAAGAGACTGGTGGGAACAAGTGAAATGGGCCGTCTCAGTAAGCTGAGTACAAGTCACCCAATGTTTGAAAGGAAAATGTCAAGTTAAAGGAAGCAGTTTTTATTAGTGAACTAAATTCTTCTGTTTAAATCATCTCTATTAGTTTTCAAAGAGCATGCACCAACAATAACACCAACAGGACCAACACAATTCATTCCCATGGGATCTTACAATATGCTGATTTATTGCAGTCCAATCACTCGTAGCCGAGTAAGATTTTCTTCCATAAACACTGTTTTAAAATTGAGTCCGTAAGTGACGGCGGAGGCCAATTCTGGATCCACACGTCCTTCCACAGTGGGGACATAGGTTTCCAGGTGGGAGTTGGTCACAGTAAGGGTTTGCTAAGCGTGCCTTCCCCTTAGCGCATTTCTCCCTTTCATCCTGGGTTCAAGGGTCTTCAAAACCCATGACACTTTTCGTAAAGGCTGTTCTCCAATTGGAGCACTTGCAGCCATTGTTTCCCAGTTGTCGGTGTACGTATATACATACAGTGGAACCTCAATTGTGGAACATAATCCATTCCGGAAGACCATTTGACTTCCAAAGCGGTCGACAACCGAGGTTCTACTGTACTACATGTTTTTAGATTTGCGACTACACAGAGTGCCCGGGTAGAAAGATGCTTCCAAAAACATCATTGAGGTCCTTCCAAAAGAAGGCCTGCACCTCAGATGGTGTAAGTGACAGAACCTCCTGTGGATCAGATTTTGAAAATGTAACTAGTTCATCTTTGTGGGGACTCCCCGGAGCAGCCCGCTACAGTGTGTCAGCCATGCAGGCAAAGTTGTTAGAGAAATCCAGTTTCCAACTACATTTAATCCCCTCGCTGATCCTGACTTGATTGGGACTTCCAATGCCACATGACTGCCATTCTCACTGCAACTGGAAGAAAGCTTGCAACTTCCCTGCCATGGATTTTGCCTTGCACTTTGTCTACAAGTGCCAGCAGCTTTCTTATATAATTATTATCTTCCTGGTTTTCAAAATGGTTTGTACTCAAGTGAGCGTGCCCAATATAATTTTGGATCTAGTCACAACACTACAAGCAGAATTTTTGGGAAGTTTTGAAAAGTACGTTTGTAGTTACTTTTTATTTTTATGTTCATTACGATAATGCACATGCTATCTATATGGTGACAAAGGTAGAAATAAGGATGGATTGGGGGGCCTAACTACATAATCAGCAGACTTATGTATTCTGCTGCTGGACTGTCCCATTTTAGAGTGCTGGTAGGAAAATTAAATATCTCAAGGCTCTCTCATGTTAAAATATCACTTCTGGATTTTTATTAGATTTTTATTTCTAAAATATTCAGAGTTATTATTGGTTGCTATATCTACAGTATGAAGAAACCACACCTCATTTTAAATCATTTCCCCCCAAATAGAATGATTAAAAATGTTCCTTTCATAGGTCTTATAAATATTTATATAAAATATTTCTGTACCACATTTTCATGCTAAATGATAGCCTACATCAGTGATGAAATTAATAAAGAAGGTGAATAAACTACTATATCTGACAAAACCAGGATCAGTATTTGAATCACTGTTTTCCCAGGAACAAGATGAAGATTTTCTCACCCAGATCACCAAGTCCAGGTACATAGCATTGTTTCTGCCATATATTTTGTAATGTGGAATGAAAAATGTAATTTATTTTCATTTTTCATACATGCATTTTGCTTCCAATATTAATCCAGAAGACAGGTGGTTAAAACAATAAATGAAGTCCCTACTAGTTGCCATACCAGCAAGCTCAAATAGCATTTTTTTTTTTAGATTCCTACACAAGCTGGTGGATGGAGAAACTGTTTATTTGCAGCTTTTATACATTCCCATTTTTATTCTGGGGTGAGGGGAATCCCCTGAATATATAGTGCATCTGTTATTGATAATTATGTATGAAAGTGGCTCGGTTCATATCATATCCTGAAATCTGTCATTCCTTAGTGCTCCACTTCCTGTGTTATTGATGTAAAAGCTTGAAGCTCAATAAACTGGTACAAACCTCCTCATGATTGATCTGAACAGAAGTTTCAACCAATTCTTTAACTTGGACGCTACTTCAATTTATTTCTATCTCGTTTAAAGAAAAATAATGCAATGCACCATATAAAATAAAAATCGTCACATTAAAGCAACAAAATAGATGCATAATTTGCTGCAGTAGAAAAAATACTATGAAGACTAGCATAATAATTTAGAACAAAGGAATATTGAAATCACATACAGGGTTAGATGCTTGTCAGATGGATCTCAGCAGGAATGGAATTCCCTTTCGGTGGCACCACTACTTACAAGGCCCTGTTACAGGTACACCCCAATTGAAATACACCTAGCCTAGGGACAGTCTAGAGAGCAGAGCCTCAAAGCCAATCTCAGGGGCTGGATCAGGTGGGCCTGACAATGTTGTGGTCTCATACCAATTAAAGCTTCAAAGGTTTGTGGAAGCATAAATTGATCCTGAATATGAATCTAGATGGTGTAAGATCACTGTGATATGTTGAGAACTGTGCTCCCTTGAGCAATCCAGGTCTTCCTTTTGTATCATTTGTAGTAATGAACATCATTTAGTCCCCCCAAGGTTTTTCCTGCCTGCATGACACACTTCAATACGTACATATCTTAATTCAGAATGGAATGGGTGCATCCTACTTTGCATAAAATGATATGTGTGCATATAAAAAGGCTGGAACCTGGTCTTTATTATGGACTAGTGCAGGCATCCCCAAACTTTGGCCCTCCAGATGTTTTGGACTACAATTCCCATCTTCCCCGATCCCTGGTCCTGTTAGCTAGGGATCATGGGAGTTGTAGGCCAAAACATCTGGAGGGACACAGTTTGGGGATGCCTGGACTAGTGCTTCTGAAGACCCCTCTGGAGCAAAGGGTTTGCCAGTAGCAGTGTGTCAACATTATTACTATCTTTACCCACTCTGATACAATCGGGATACTAAAGGTTAAAATCTATCTCATTTTGATGTGTGATTAAAAATGAAGCCCTTCTTTTCTTTTTATGGCAGCTCTTTTCCTCCAAAATAAATAACTTACTTAATTTCATCTTGATAGTGTGCTGTAGCACAGCAGATAATTATTTTCTGATGCATTTTTACTGATGGGTCTGTCACTTCATCTGACAAATCAGGATTTATTGTCATGCTTAAACCTAAATGATAATGTAAAGTTCTCACTGCTGCTGATATTGGCCTTGGACTGCACTTCACAATATATAAATTTTGTTTTTTGTTTTTGCAAACAGACATTTATGCTACTGGTTTCTGTTTTGTTACTGGGGTTTGTTGCTGTTGGGTTTTTTTAATCTTTATTTTGGATCTTTATGTGGAAATTGATGAATTTGGTTGTGTACTTGTTTCCAACTATTTTTGTTATGTTTGATTTTTTTTATGTTGTAAGGTTATAGATAGATAGATATGTTGTAAGTCACATTAAGCATGGTTTTAACTTTGGAGATGTGGCATACAAATAAAATGACTGATTGACATTGCTGGGTATTCAGAAAGTGACAGATGACAGTGGGCCAGATAATTGGGGGGGGGGGTGTAATGGGCCCAGATCACCTTAACTTCTCTTTTCCATTAATGCCAATGCAGGTGTCTAGATATATGGCTGGACTGGACAAAATGTTTGATCACAATGTTCCGTGTTAAGCATATTTCCCCCATTTTGTCTGCTTGCCTACATATTAGCATGCATACAAAACACCCCCTTGTGTATTTTAATTTCTGTGAAATTATATATTGGCTTTTCTCTGAACTTCTCCATCTATATATATATAGCTGCCCAACAACAGAATTTCCAGGTCAGATTAATCAAGGAATGTAGCATATTAAAACTCAAAACCAAAATTCCATAAAGTAATATAGAGAAGTGAGCTTCGTGGTGGTGTAGGGATTTAAATATGAGTCTCTGCGGTTCTTGTCCACCGCTTTAACCACCCCATCAAACTGAGCACACATAATGAAATATATGCAGAAGGGGATGTGTGTGTGTTATACTACCCCAAGATAAATGTATCTGTGCCCTGTACTATATCTCATGTTCCCAAGCACATGCATCAGGTTTAAGTTGGCTAGAAATGGCTCGGATTTGCAAGGCATCCCCAAATAAAGGGTATTGTGCATTCTTCAAAGCAGATATTCCAGTGGTCAGGTTCCTGTCAGGTTCTCTGGCCTTCTCAAGTGTGGACAGCGACACCAGGGAGGGCATGCCTCTCAGAGTACCTGAGACACACCCTTGTGACATCACCATCACCTCTATGCCAAAGGATCTGACTGCAGAACTAGTCAGTGGCACCTTAAGAGCAGAGACAGCTCTGCAGTGGAAGCAGGTCCAACAGCAGGATCAGACCAGCCAGACTCCTGAAGGCTGCTGAACCTTGCTAAGACAACAGCTCTCCTTGTACATACACTAGACAGCATCTTCCAAAGTGCTCTTTCCAGGGTCCCGAAAGCCTCTGCCTTGCAGCATGTGACTCTTCCCTACTGGGTGCGACTCTTCCATGCTTCACATGGCTGTCATACCGGTAAGTGTCTCTCTTGCAGACATATTCCTCTGTGAGTCTTGGGGCTTGATGGGACATAGCAGTGCTGATGTAACTAGTCAGGGACTGAGCAGGGCTTCCTATGTTCTTTACCTGACATAACTGGAAAGGATGAACTGGCGAGGCTACATAAAAGGGTAATTTTTAATGTTTTCATTCACGTCTTTAATGATTAGGTCAAACTGGGTGTCTTTTTTTTAAACAATGAACTATAACATTTCACATGCCAATCAGTCTTTTAACTTTTGTCTTAATTTTGTGTTTCTAAAAAAGAGCACATTTAGAGGTTTTAGCCACGTTTCAGATTACTGATGGGCATTTTATCTTCACAGCATCATCTCCATATTAGAATAATCTGACCTGACTCTTTCCATCTTCTCAGGACAATGTGAATCACTTGCAATGTCATGCTCATAATGCCCCCTCCCAAAGGAAAATAAATTGTACAAAGTCCATATGATTGTTTCAACAAACAATTACAATACTCCCTTTTGACTGAGCTAGTTTTGTTGTTTTCTTTACTTTACTTCATTATTTCTTCTCACACTTTTTAAAAAAAACCTAGCCGTATCTGATTTCACCAGAATATATAAACATATGTAGTAGACATTTTTATCAACCACCAAAATATCCACCTGTCTCTTTGATGTGACAAACCATGTTATTCTGACATTGTTGCTAGAATGTGATTCTCTGAGGAGCCACTCACAAGCAACCAATTATTGCTTCAGATGATGAAATAATTCATATTTCATCAGAGAACTGCTTTTGGTACATTTTCAGGACAAGCCTTTCTTCTTCCCTTTCTACACTCACTCTCTTTTAAAATGCAGACATGTACACAGTTTACCCAATTTGTTTCATGACCTAATAAAATCTAACTTTTTCTGCAGCAGGCGTCAGTGTTTGTTTGCATGTGAAATTAGTTCTCCCTCTCATGCCACTTAAAATAAACGCTTTATGCAAAAAGCAAGTGCATTTGGGCGGGGGGTGGTGTTCAAAAAACTTAGAATAGAATTGAAATGAGTCCCATTTAGTTCATTGCTCTGCCACAAGGCAGAAGCATCCACCATAACCATCCTGTGACAAGGCAGAGAACAGATATGCCACCAAAACATGCCTTTAAAAAGCCTACTATCTCCAGCTGACAAAAACAAAGTCACATACCATAGAAGGAGGAAGCAAACATCAACTCAGATAGTATTAGATAGTACAACATCAAAAACAAGCCCTCCAATTGAACATGTCAGGGACATCATCAGAGCAAATCCTCTCGTTGGCATATCTGAGGGAAAGAAGGTTATCCAAACTCCTGGCTATATTCTAGTCATTTGATCTCAAATACATTTTCAAGCCTAACCCATCCAAATGGAGTTATGTTGGCTGTACTGAAACTACCATGGCTGCTTCTAGTTCATGGACATTAGACAAGTCTGTCATTTGAATCCCCATTCCTCCATACTTCCCCTTTGTTTTTGTTTTCTCGTTGCTACCCTGTGTGGCCTTCAGTTTTGTGTGTCCTTTAGAGCTAGTCCTAGTCCTGTCCCATCTGTCATTGCCATAACATGCCCCTACCCACTTCTTCACTCCGTGACAGTTTTGTTCAACACCACACAACTGCAGCTGGGCATGCTGGTGGCTGCTATGCCTAACACAACAGCACTGACTCATAAATTCAAAGTGCTGGTCCTTACCTTTAATGTCCTAAATGGCTTAGGAACCAGGCTTCTGAAGCAACATGCTCCCCTGCATGAGCATTAAAATCATCCTCATTAGCTATTCTCCAGATTCTCCCCACCATCTGAATTGATGCAGGTGGTGATCAAGGAAATGGTGTTTTCTTGTTATGTCTCCCCAGCTGTTCGTAAAATATTCTGCCTAGAGAGCTTTGGCTGGCACCAGCCCTACTGTCTTTTTAGCACCAAATGAAAAACTATTCATTTGCCCCAGCCTTTTGGTCTCATCCTTAAGGTTTCCCACCCCCACCCCCCATTTCCAGAGTTGATTGTGGTTTTAATTGATTTTACTAACGCTTTCAAATATTTTATGTGTTTCGTTTTAAGTTTTGTTTTTAGAACTATTCTAAAGTCACAGGCTACTATGAAATAGAATGGGATATACTTAACTGTAATAAATAGAAGTCTCACTCATCCTGAGAGCTTGATTGTTCCCCCCTCTTTCTCTCTTCTCACTAGGTTCATTAAAGTGTGAAATATACATCAAGGATGGATTCCACTCCCACAACAACAGCACTTCACACTCATCTCTCCAGCTCTCTCTCTCACTCACTCACTCACTCACTCTCTCTCTCTCTCTCTCTCTCTCACAGACACACACACACACCGCAGTGCCCCCAAATCTGTTCCATATGTTTGGGGGAACTCCCAGAACTGATTTGGGGGAGCATGTTGTATGAGCAGAAGTCTGCTACCCTTACATGGATACAACCACAAGGATTTCCCCTGAAAAAGTAAGCCAAGCCACACTTATGAAAAAAAAAATCCTCAGTGTCAATCTGATTGGTAAGGATAACTCTTTTTTTTTTGCTTGAAGAGACTAATTGCAATTATATACTGTGTGCTATGCAATTGACTGATGTTTCTCAGAAGGAATGTGCTATATAAATATAACTTTTTGGCACCATATAAATGTATGCTCTAATACTGGAAAATGTTTGAATTTGTACAAATTGGTTCCATTTTTATTTTACTGAAGAATACTTGCACACATTTTTACATGAAGCATTGCTCAAAGTTGTAAAAGGCTGTCTTTAAGTGTGCGCATCAAACTACATGCCTGTTCAGCGAGTGCGAAGTATTTTAAACATGAGAAGACTCCCATAAATAAGCCATATATTTGTTGCATATTTTCCTTTATGCATAAGGACTAGTCACTTTGTGGTGAATATTTCATTGCACTTTCCTCCCAAGGAATGAATGGCAACCATTCACTTGTATCCATATGAAGAGGTGTATTTGAGTACACCAGCAAGAAGCCTGGCTTAACCTGTTCCCTGTCTCTGGTGCCCATCAAGCTGTTGTTTATCTTCATAGACCTGTCCTTTCATCAGTAGAGCCTCATTCTAGGTTCTGTTTTGTCACACTATAGTGCAGGCATCCCCAAACTTTGGTCCTCCAGATGTTTTGGACCACAATTCCCATCTTCCCTGACCACTGGTCCTGTTATCTAGGGATCATGGGAGTTGTAGGCCAAAACATCTGGAGGGCCGCAGTTTGGGGGTGCCTGCTATAGTGGCTTGAGTGTAACAGAGAATTTGGAATTATGTAGTGTTAGGAATTATTATGTATTTGCTATGTTTAGATACTGCCTTTCTGCCATTGCTCTCAAGTGTGTTCATGGTTTAAAATAATGGCTTACAAGTGTTCATTTTGTTTTTAAGACCTACCTTATTTCTGTGGTTTTAAATTGTTTCAAACTGTTTTGAATATTGTGTTTTAATTGTTGTAATCCCTTGGGACCTTAAGGTAATATTATATTATCTCTATATCTCTATCTCTATCTCTATCTCTATCTCTATCTCTATCTCTATCTCTATCTCTATCTCTATCTCTATATTATATTATATTATATTATATTATATTATTATCTATATTATCTATGTATCCCCCTGGGACCTTAAGGTAATATAATATTATCTGTTTTCATTAGATAATATTTCATTAGATATTTCATTCAATATTATCTATTATCATTAGAAAAATAGGGAAAATCTATTTATTTGCTCAGACTTTCCCCTAAGCAGTAAGTAGCACTGCACTCTTCTGCATTGCTATTATCTGTGATTTGGTTTCTCTGTTCCAAATTGTCATCATTTGTATTTTTCCTGTTGTGAACCACTTTGAGATTTCATTTAACAGTAAGTAAGATAGAGATGCTATTAAACACAAACAAGATAAATAAGATTCTGTGCCAGAACTATGAGTAACTTTCCTGTCAGTGGTTCCTTGTTTTCTCTGTTTGGTATCTGTACCACGGCTCATTTTCTATTTTGTTAAAATCCTGAAGTCTGGCCAAAAAGAACTGTAATCCTAAAGAATTCTGGCATTTCTTTTTACCATCATTTCTTCTCCAGCAGAGTTGTCTTCCACACAAGGGAATTTTCACTTTCGCATAGGAGTCTGCAACAGTTCTACTCAATTTCAGGAGACTGATGTATAAGCTGTTATTCCTAAATTGCTCATCCTTCCCCACAATCAAATAGACTACAAATTGGATAAAGTAACTGGCCTTGCCCAACTATGAGGCAGAATTTTCACGCTTACTGAGTTTTGCAACTTTTCAAGCCATTCAGCCATGAAGACTGAGTATGACTTTACTAAGCTGCATATTCCAGGCCACATGTTTTATACATTGTAAAAATGGCATGCAGACTATGTTTGGGGTGGTCACCCTTTCTTCAGTGTACTAATTTAGTCATACTTAATAGAAAACCAAGCCATATGTCAAGACTTCTAATTCAAATATAAGTATATGCAGCAGAAGCACAAAATGCCTAGACTTCAATACAGTATATGTGTCATAACCTTACACTAAAGGTTGCTGGAAACCACAGAAGAAAAATGTTTAGGGGTACTCTCATTCTCCTATTCATATTGAAATACTGCCCCTCAATGAGGCCAAACTTAGATTCACAAAATGTTTAGGGGTATGCGTCCCCCCAGAAGAAAACACTGCTTTTTAGTGGACATACATGTAATTTTGAGGCTCTTGAAGACATAAAATTTAGTATTTTGTGCCAATGGGATGGAGCAGAGTTGTTCTCTTGACACCAGCAATGCTGTTAGATTACCTGTGTGGGGAGAGGCTTGGGCAGGGCAGTGGCATGGGCAGGGGTCAGCACTGAGAGTGCCAGGATGCCTCCGTCAGTACATCCACACAGCTCTAAGTTTGCCACTGCTGCCCAGCCCAGCCCAGATCAGCAACAGGGACATGAGTGTCAGGATGGTGGTTCCACTCTATCACATGGGCTGCTGCTGATTTTAATATTTCAGATTGTTTCCCTGCTCATGTAAACAAAGGGAATCACAAGCCTTAAGACAAATTCCAAGCTCTAGCCAACTGTCTACTTAAGAGCAATTGCTTTTAACTTCTCAAAAGGCTCACTGCACAATCTTAAACATCCATACTCGGCCCAAAACAAGCAGGTTGTTCCTTATTCATGATGAGAGATATGCATGCTGTGTACCCCTTGAAGCTGTCAAGAAGCGGGGCAGGCTATGCAACACACATTTAAAGCACATCACTTCCACTAAAGGATCCTGGGAAATGTAGTTTGTTGAGGGTACTGGGAATTGTAGGTCATGGGGACTACAATTCACAGGATTCTTCATGGAAAGTAATGTGTTTTAAATGTGCGTGGGCTTTGCCTTAAATGTAGGTTAAGGGTCTGCCCGCAATCTGTCTTCACCCAGTGGTCATGGTAGCAGGAGGCTGAGCAGCATGTGGGGGGGGGGAGTTGGTAGGGAAAGGAAGGGGGTTGCCTTTATATATGGCACATGTAAGGAAATTGTGACATTTGAATCTGCTGGGAGGGTGAAGATTTGCAAAATCTGAGGATACAGTGGAACACACTGATGACTTTCAGTATCTGGGCAGAACATCCTGCTGGAAGTTAAAGATTGATCTGACACAGAATTGGATTTGTGACCACAATATTCAGTCACAGTAGCAGATGCAAAATATTCCAATGAAGTGTAAAATGATATTGCTACAGTCTCTTGTGCTTTGCATCTGGTAAAAGTGTAGCATGTGCTGAGAAAAGAGGGCATTCAAACGGTATCTCCTCTTTGAACAGGAATGATACCACTGAGCACTGCTAATTAGGTAGGAGTCCTGCGAACAGAGCATTCAGAGTGGAAAGTAATCTAAATGTGCAGCACAGAAGAGGAAATGAATATTAGTTTAAATACACTGTGCAGGTGAAGGAAGAGTGTTTTGCAGGGTTTCGTCTCAAGGACAAGGACTAACCATTATCAACAGGGCTTGATAGTGTTGTGGTTTTATGCGGGGGAAATGCAATCTGCAACAAGTGTTGCCGTATACTCCCAGCCTCTTTGAGGAGTGTTCCAGTTCAGTATCCTAGCTAGCCTGGAACAAGAGCTTTATAGTGCTCACGGGAGGAGGAAATGCAAAGTTTCACGCCAAGCTTATCTCACAGGACAAAGTTCTTTGTTTTATTGACCTTGCTTTTCAACTGAAAGCCCTCACTGTGGCTCACAACATATAAAAACTGTGATGGGTATACTTCAAACCATTAATTTCAAACAATACAAACACCAGCCTATCTGAACCAGGGCAGAGGCCTGGCATTGTCTTTTCTTGCCTCCCCCTTTTTCTCTCAGAATCCTTCCCACAGGGCAATGGATGGCAGGTGGGGGAAGAGGAGACAGTCCAGCCTGAGTCCAGCCTGCTTTTGTCTTCACCTGGTCCTTCCCACTGGGCATCTGGTCTTGGATTGTCTGTGTTTTGCGAAGCAGTGGTCCAGCAGGAACAGCCATCTGACCATAGTCTTTCCCTGCTTCTCCTACCCCTTTCTCTCTGGGTTCCTTTCCACAGGAGAGGCAATCCAGCTAGACAAGGAAGAGACATCTAATGTTATTCTTGTATGCCCCACTCAACTCTGAATTGTTATCAGGATATCCTGGATCACCCACTGGGGAAAGGCCATAGCTAAGTGGTAGAGCATCTCCTTAACATGCAAAAGGTCCCAGGTTCAATCCCCAGCATCTTCAGGTAGGGCTGGGAGAGACCCCTGCATTGAACCCTGAAGAGCTGCTGCCAACCAGTGTAGACAATACTGAGCTAGATGGACCCATTGTCTGACTCATTATAAGGCAGCTTCCTATGTTGCACATTGTGTTTTCCTGAACTCTTTAGAGCACAACTGGTATTCAAACGGATTAATTTAAAATCAGGGGGGATCACATGTAACTGTTTTTAATAATACTGTATTTCCAAACATAATTGTAAAAAGTTTTAAACAAAATCATTTACAGTACAGGTAAACATGAGGCACCCAAGTTCTTCCTGGCCTGTCCCCATCCCAGTATAGCACAGCATCTCGTGAATTTAAACCTCACAAAACTAAGGTATGCTCTTTAGGGCAAAAGAAAAGGAAATATGCAGCTCCCTGGCCCATGGTAAAGATGAGCTGGAAAAAATCCAGCTCACTAACAGATGACCAGTCCAATTATGTTTAAGCACTTTATGGAAAATCTAGTTTATAGAAAGGTATTTATGGTATTGCAACTGCCTCTCTAGATTCTCTCCGACATATAATTCCTTTTTCAATCTTTCCATAAGAAAATCAATTATTTCATATTCTGTTTCAGTTCTGCTTTGCCTTGCCTCAGTTCTTCCACCCTCAAACTGAAAGCTCCCCCCTCCACCTTTTCCCTTTCTTTCATATCATCTCACAGCTTTCAGGGGGGAAAGCTGTCTTTCTGTATGCTATGTTCTTAGGCTTTAGCAATTTTCCATTTCACTTCTTCCTTGTTATACTTTTTTCCATTTAATATTTTGGGAGAAAATTTGTTCTTTTGAAGGTGAACAGGATCCTGTCAAAATGATTCAAGCCAAGAATGTTTAAGTAGAAAGTTTAGTTTATGCCCAGTTTCCTTTTAATTGCCTTTAACGCTTGGGTTTTTTGGTGTGTTTTTTTTTTAAGTAGAAAGCTCCAACAGAAGACATTCATGTAACTTTTGGGCTTTTGCATGAACACTTGCTGCTGGCTTTGGAGAATGTCCATTCTCAGCTCTGGTATACCTGACCCACTGCTAAGAAACTGGACTGTGTGGGTTTTTCCAGTTGTGCGAGTTTGCCAAATAGAAGAACAGTCCACCTTCCAAACCCCCCTGTTTGCTTAGTGGCTATTTGGTTCAGCACAGTGTATCTATTCAGCTTTAATTTTTTTTACATCCAGAAGAGTTGGAAGAAAGAAGTTAGAGCCACAGTCAACAGATCTTCTGTACCCATTGGCTTTTCTGGGTTCTTATAGTACTTAGTGTATCATTCTGGGGGATGAAACAATTGTGTGCTGTCAAGATGTCTACGCACCATTGACCCCTTCTTAAGTAGATTGATAGTTAAGTGTCTAGAAGGTTGGCACTGTCCTAGTTCACACATTCATCTTCAAACAGGGTGGGTACATGTAATGACTCACTTATACATATAAGTCATCACCTGATCTTGCAGTAATCAAATGATAAATAGTGCTCAGTACATGGTGTAGCTACAATTACTGCTTTCCAGAGGTAGTCACACCTGCGCATAGTGCTATTATGAAAAATACCATAGGTGACCAGTTCTTTCATGCACTTCAGTGGGTATTCAAGTTGCTTTGAAATGAACTTGAAATGGATTGGTGGCATATTGGGGCCTTTGGTTTTTCTTTTCACAAACAATGCAATGTATATTAATTTTTCAATGTATAGCAATTTATATTCCATTTCTATTAATGTAGGCAGTGTACACAGCATCACTTGAAATGGTGGGAGATCTGTTCAGAGCAAATTGTGTGAAGATGAAACTATGCATACAAGGCAAGACTTTCTATATTCTTGTATTTGGGATTTTGAAAAAGTAGAAAAGTGGGAAAGATTTGGAAAAGTGGATAAAAACATTATTTAAACTGGACACTCTATAAATAAGAGGGTACTTCGAGAGTCACCTGGTTGGTTGGTTTGTCACAAACATCCTCATCAAAGCAGGCCTTTATTTAAGACTCATTTATTGTTGCCGCTGATGACTTCTAAAAACTGCTAACCCGCATAATTGAATATTCAAAGCAGACAAGACAGGGAGGGGGACTTGTGGCCCTCCAGATGTTACTAGACTGCAATTCTACTATCTCTGGTCATTGGCCCTGCTGGCTGGGGCTGATGGGAGTAACATCTGGGTGTCGAAGGTCCTCATCATTTGTAGGCCAATGAAGCATCCCTTAGTCCACAAGTAGATTGTCATCTGCCAGTTGGGCATCACTACAATTTAGATCTCTACTAAGAGGGACTTGTCTCTAGTTATGAAAAAACACAGCAAAAGAGATCATGGTAGAGATTTAGGAAATTATGCTTGGTGTAGAGAAAGTTGACAGGGTTTTTCTTCCTCTACCACAGTAACAGATCATGGTATCGCCCCATGAAATTGATTGACAGTAAATCAGGATGAACTTAAATGCTTCTTCACAGAATGGTTTAGATTGCTTCAAACAGGAATTAGATAAATTAATGTAAGAGAAGTCTGTTAGCCATGATGAAACTTCATATTCATGGGAAGCATGTCTCTCATTAACAGTTGCTGTGGGCAAAAATGGGGAAATATTATTATTATTATTATTATTATTATTATTATTATTTATTTGCCCTTTCCAGTAGCATTTAGTTGGTAACTGTGGGAAGCTGAATACTGATGGACCTTTTGGTGTAATCCAGCTGTGTCTCTTATATTCTTATGAACTGAGGCCAGTCCACATATCTGAACTGGAGGTGGGAGGGAGAAGTTCTTCAGAATGGCTCTAATATTGTGAATATTCTAATATGAATACTGAATATTATTGGATTAATCCTGATAATGAAATTTCTAAGAGAATAGGATTGCATGACTGAATGTTTCTCCCATATAAATACAGACACCCCCATTCAAACCTAGAAAACGTGTTTGCCAGGAATAAAGCCCACATGTTAGGGTTCCATGAACCAGGAGGGTTTGTTGTTGTTGTTATTGTTTTATTATTATTAACCCAAGAAGCATTAAGGCATGTGATACTACCACCCGAATTTTGATACAGTTTCAAAAGAAGCTGAATGTCTAGGCTGAACTTTGGAATGTATTTATTTGCGGTGCTCTATAAAAATATTGAGTATCATATCAAGCTTTAACATTTTCCAGCGAAACAGTAATGGAAAGATCATGTATCACTGGCACATCACTGTATATTGTAAGAAAGAGGGCCGATGTGTCTCTGCCTAATTTTTCACAGAGAAATTGTTCAAGTACAGCTCAATTCTGTTAAAATTTATTTCCTCATTGCTGTCAAGGTTGTTGATGTGCTCTGTAAATGCTGATTCAGGAAATCACAATTTTCAAGGTCATCTTTGATGTGCTTTTTAAAAAGTAGACAGACCTCTCTGTTGAGCTGCTGAAGCTTAGAACAGATGCCCAAACATTCTGAAGGAGAATTGTGGTTGAGATTGCCACGTTCCATTAGAAAACGGTGCATTGAACAAACGAGAAATGAAACAAATTAGTTTTATTAATTTATTACTTCAATTCCTAGGCTGTTTACTATCCAAAGATCTTTAAGTCATTTTTACAACACATGAATATATATGTCTACATATGCATAATGAGTACAGAAAAAACCATGTCAACAGATTGTTAGTATTGTGGAGAAATCAGTAATGGTTGCTCCCTGGCTCCAACGGCTCGCTGCCAACAAGCGAAAACTTATTTCTACCATGGGCTGAGTGAAATCTAGCTGTTCGGCGCCAGGAATGGTCACCACTATCTTACTAACCAAAGTTGGTAAAGGTACTCCTAGCAACTTCAATCAACCCATGTTGACAGGAAGTCTTCTTTTGTTAGCTGTTGGCTGTTTCCAGAAAGCACCACCCACAAATGTCTTAGGATGCAAGAGAGTGGGGCTGAATAGACTTGTTCACAATGCTACCGGTGCAAACAAATTTTAGTTGCCAAGAATCTATTTCTTTAAAATGGCTTTAAAATAATTACAGCTATAAATGATTTCAGATAAAGCTATAACACCTTGGCCAATAAACCCAACCCCAGAAAGAGAGGTCTCTGCATGGAGTCCTGTGCGCACAACCAACAGGAATACAGATGTGAATCTGCATTGCAGACAAGAGTAGAACAGAGGTAGGGATTGCTGTGGTTTCTCCCTAGTGACAGCAGTGAGCTCCAGGGGGTGTGCAATTTTGCACCACCACTGAGTGTGAGCTTGAGTTGGGGAGCCAACAAAAGTGAGTGCATTGCTGCCAATGGGGGGTTGCACCCATTGGGACTGGTAGGGTGGAAGTCAGTGAGACCAACAGTAGGTGGAGCCAGAGCCAATTCTACTTCTGCTACTATATTCCCCTTTGCAGAGTTAAAGAAGAACAAAACAGACTAAGGAGGAAACTGACAGACAGGGACACCCCCGGAACTGGTGTAAGTAGAAAAGCAGGCAAGTGGGGGATGGCACAGGGCTGACTGAAGTTGGTGGTGGCAGTGCTCCATTTACCTTAAAGGACACTGATAAATACATGATTGTATATTTGGTAGGTTGGGTTGGTTGCCTCTGTTGTGTTTCTTTATTTTGGATCTGCTACTAGTGTTTATGGCCCCCATAGATTGGCTGTTTTAGTTTATCTCTATTCTATTCTGGGTATATTATCTAATTGCTACACTTTAAAATGTGGATTTTATATTTTTTGTATTTATTTGTGATGATTTTGTAGATCGTTCAGAGACTTCTTTGAAATATAGAGTGGCATATAAACTACCAAAATCCAGACCCATTGAACTAGTAGCGTCCATCTTTTGTTATGGATTAGGACATGCAAATCAATCCAGATACTTAATGAGTTAATGTGGGTGTGCACTGTGTGCAACAAGTCAGCTGTTTAAGGGAAAGGATCCTCCTACTCCCACATGCTTGTTCTGCGTGAAGTTTTCTTGCATTTTCTTGTTCTCTTTTTCATACATTATAAGGCTGAGCACGAAAAGCTGGAGTTTTCTTTTTTAGGAGGGCCACAGGGTAAACAGGAAACCAATTCCCACAGGTCCTAGTGGGCAATTCAGTGAATTAATATTGCACTGGAGCTTCTGCTGCTTCTGGATTATGTTGTTTTATAGCATTCATCTTCTGTATATTGGATATACTGTCATGCTTTACTTTTGAGTGGGCATTTTTCCATTTTGTGTATAAAGAGCAGTATTTAAGTTGAATAAAATAAATATGTATTTTTTGGGGGGGGGACTGGGGAAAGTGATTTTTGGAAGGGGAAATGATATGTGGGGTTTAAAGTTTGGAGCTTAGTGATGTACTTTCACTTTGTGCTCAGTCACTTGTCTCCATCTAGACCAGCACTTTGTTGCCCTGTTGTTGGCCTCCAGAACTTGGCATTTAGAGATATGCTGTCTCTGACATGGAGATGTTATCCAGCTACCTGTACTGATAGGAGCTGCTTCCATTGGTGTAGTATGTAGAAGAGACTTTGGGTGGGTGGGACTTAGGTGTGATGGTAGTAGCCTTGCAGCATAAGTGAGGCTTGTAGAATCCCCACTAGCTGAAGGTACTGTCTGCTTGATGTACATATCTCATTTGAGTTTATAGGAAAGCCAGTTGGATTTGAAGAAAAAAAGAAGTGTTGGTCCACTGCTAGTTAATTTATTGTCTCCCTCCCTCCTGTAAGCTATGAGCTTTTTGCTTTCCCCTGTGTTGTTCAGTTTCGTTAACTGTTTTACTGCTTATGGTTTCAAAGCTCTACAAGCTACCTGCTTAATTTCAAATCCTTTGCTTTTCTATTCTGCAGTTACTAGTGACAAACAGTAATCATCTTGGTAGGTTGTCAGTAAGAAAACCTGCTAAGTTCATTTAGGGTTTCCTGATTTCATTTTCAATTTAACCACCTCTATCTTTGCTTGATAACTTGACCTTGAGCTTTCTATTTCAAGAAAGACAGCATGTGCAAAGAGAACAGTATGGAGCCAGACTTTATCTCATAGGTGATTCAAAATGGGTGGGTTGTTTGATTAAGAAGATATGGTATGTGCAGAACAGAGTTAAACATTCTGAAATGCCACAGCTTCTGCTGTTTGAAAGAAAGCATTTGGAGCAAAGCCAGCTTAAGCCTTAAACTTAAGCACACTTACTTGGAAGTAACTCAATTTCCATTTAAATCAATGTGATTTACTTCCATGTAAATACATCTGGGTTCAGGAAACCACCTTGACAGTGCTAACAATTGAGGCAAACAGAATGGGAGATTGACAGAAACGGCTCCCCAAGTCTTTTTGCATTCAAATGGATTGTGGAAGGATGTGTGGGACAGAAAAGAGTAGAACTTTGAGATTTTGGAGAAAAACATTTAAAAATGCTTGATATTTTACTGGACAGGGCTGGGCCTTAGCTGCCCTAGCAGACCAGACTCCACTGACTTTAATCCAAAAGCAACATAAATGAAGAATGGAAACAATGCAACAAACTAAAATACTAAAATGCAACAATGGTGATACATTGTAACTGTGTTTCAGAGACACCCTCTCAGTTAACCACATATACTAGTAACTAGGAGTGGGCTCAGCTGTAAAGGGCTCTAATCCCATGCACTCTATGCATACATGTAAATCTGCCACTGTGGACATGTGTTTTTTGTATGTATGGTTATAGGGGCAGAGACTCATCAACCATTTTGCCCAAGCCTGCAAGGAGTTCAGCTTGACAAATGCTGACGAATTTTCTACATGTAGGGATTTTTCTACGTGATTACTAAGATTATAGGACCAGGACCATCCTGTGTGATAGCCCTGTACATGCTGTACTTGTTTTCCTATCTAGAGCACTAAAATTATAATCTGTAAAGGCAGGGAAATGGAAAAAATTTGTTTCACTATATATACCAAAATAAAAGATTTTATAGATCAGTTAAGCAAAATGATTATCATCAGATCCTATGAATTAATGCACATTCAGTTGTCTTTAGTGTTAAATGAATTTAATTACTTTTATAAAATACTTTTATAAATGTTGACTACAACTGAACCACATACTTTTACCAATCCTTGAATTAAACAAACCTGAGTGGCCAAATTTGCATGACAACAAAACTAGAACAGGTTTGTTGTGGGGATTAAATGGGGGAGGGCGGAACCCTAAACACCACCTTGAGTACCCTAGAGAAAAAGGTGGGATACAAATGCAATTAATTCAATAGTAAAAATAATGTTTTGTGTTTTCTTCTCCTTTTTTTGGCCTCTGCTGTTGTCCCCACCCCCCATGCACACTACTTTTCAAAGCTTTGCTTTACTTTCTTATGCCACTTTCCAGTTTCATTGTCCTTAATAATCATAACCAAAAGACTATGTTTTCAAGATGCATGTGTCATCTAGAATTGTACATTCTCAAGTCCTGCCACTGCCACTGCATCCAGGTGGCTGATAATAAATGAAGTCATTATTCCCATTTTTTGTGTTGGACAACTGAGACCCAAATTGCTGAGGGAAAGATGCCACATGCCTTAGGAGTTCCCAAGTGCATGGGGAAGTTCCCTGTATTGTCTTACTGCTCTGTGAGCATTCAAAATCTCTTTGTGGTGTGCAGTAGGTAGGCCATGCCAGTGAAGCTTTGAATTGCGTCTCTCAATCTTCATCTTGACTATTGCTTAATTTCAAAATTGCTCATTTCAGTGGTAGAGTGTCTGCTTTGCATGCAAAAGGCCTCGCCTTCAATCCCAGTATCTCCAGGTAGAGCTGGAAGGCACTCGCTGCCTGAAACCCAGGACAGCCAGTGCCGATCAGTGTTGACAATATTTTGAGAAAGGTCGACATAAGGCAGCTTTTTGTGCAAAATGCCTTGAAGCATCAATCTTGCCTTCTGGACATAGGGTGCTTCCTCATACAATGTCAGACCACCAAACCACCTAGTCCATTTCTACCTTGCACTCACCATGACCCGTTCAGGATCTCAGAGAGTTTCACATCACCAGCTCCCTGGCGAGGCACGGCCCCGAACCAGCAGCTCACTGCAAGCCCAGTTAGATCCGTTGTTCCGAGCATGGCGCTGATAATGCCAAGGTTTCAAGTTCACTCCGTGTAGGTGACAGCTGCATATTCCTGCATTGCTGGGGCTTGCACTCACTGATCCTCGGGGTCCCTTTCACCTCTGCAATTTGGCGATTCTACACTTCTAAGCTGCAGGCTGGAGCTGCCTTGAAGTTCAACTCTGCACATGCTCAGAGGCTCTCCCCTCTCTTCCACATTGCTTCAAACGGCCCAAGACAGAGTAAAGCTAAACTACTGGGGACAGGCAGGAAATGGGGGCTCAGCCTTGCTCTTAAAGTCCTAGCACCCACCAACCCACATTTTCTCTCTTCTTTTCATTGTCTCCTGTCTCTCTCTCTCCCCCCCCCCAACCCCCTTTTGCCTCGTTTTCCCTTCCTTCTTCCTACAGAAGCGCGGAGATGCCATAGTAACTAGCCCGGGTAAGGGGAGAAGTGCAGGAGGAGAGTTGGCAAGGGAGGCCTGGCTGGCGGGCGCCACAGCGCCCCCTGTCTGCGCTCCGCGCGCGCTCCGCGGCGAAAGCAGCAAATGGCTCTGGATTCGCGAGCTCCTTTGTGTGGAGCACACTCGCAGCGAAGCGGCCGAGGCGCACGCCGGCTGCCTCCTCTCCGCCCTGCCGCCAGCGACGCGGGGCAGCCCTGCCGGAGCTGGGGATCCGCCTCAGTCCGTAGCCCAGCGGCTCGACGGTAGCTTGCGGGGGCTGGTGCTTTTTCCCCCGGCTCTCTCCCTTGACTCCTCTCGAGGCGGGGAAATAAAGACCTCCGAAATAAAGCCGCTGAACAGAGAGCGGAGAGAGCGAGCGAGAGGGCGCGGGCTGGGCAGGGAGAGGCGAGGGCGCCAACTCTCTTCAGGCGCAGCGCGGTCCTGGGCTGCTTCGGCGAGCGGCGCGTGGGGGGACAACGGAACTCCTCGAAGTTACCTGCCCGGCCGTGAGAGAGAGAGAGAGAGAGAGGGGAGGACGCTTTTGCCTCAGGTAGCCGTCGCCGCGCCAGGCGAGCCCGGTGCTTTTTGGAAGAGTTTCTCTCCCCTCCCACCAGCCCTTCTTCTCTTTTACGAACCGCAAACGGATGTGAGGCAGGGAAGGTGTTTCTTTCCCAGCCCCCCTCCTGCCTGCTTCTCCTCAGGCACCTCAGTTTTCAGGGGTTTCCCCGCCCCCCGCTTTCTCTCTCTCTCGTTTTGTTTTGTTTTGTTTTGCCTGAACGCCGACGCGAAGCGGGAAGACGAGGAGTTTGCTTGATGTTTTAGTGCGATGGACGTACGATTTTACTCGCCGCCGCCTCAGCAGCAGCCGCCGCCGCCCTCGCAGTCCGCCACCGCTCCGGAGACCCCTTGCCTGGGACCTTCTCCTTGCTTGGACCCCTACTACTGCAACAAGGTGATTCGGCGTGAGGGGGGCCCTAGCTACCCCCCCCACCCTCTCTCTTTCCTCGAAGGGAGTTTGGCTTGGTTGGTAGATGGCTGGGCAGCTTGAGCGAGACTTGGAGCGGGGCAGGTTGCAGGCTGGAGCCAAAGGCACCACCAGCGTCGTGTGTGTGTGTGTGTGTCTGCTTGCCTTGGCGTTGTGCAATGTTTGTGTTGTGCGCGACGACGGGGGAGGCAACTGGGCGCTTTTGCGAAGCCCCTCTCGGCCTCTTGTGTGGGGTGGCCTTGGGCGCCTTCAAAATGCAAATCCATGAATTGGCCGAGGGAGGGAGGGAGGGGGGGGGAGAGAAAGCCGCCTCGGGCTCGCAGCCCTTACTCGTGAGTAAGTCCCATGGCAATTTATGGAGAATCTAACGTAGGGAAATGTTCCCGGGACTGCAGCCCTGCCTAAGCGCAAAGTCTTTTCTCAAGTGCTCTCTCTTCCCACGCTTGGGATGCTCATGCGGGAGATTTAAATTCACTCCTCTTTTGGGTGTTACTTTAGGGGAGGGAGACTCGAAGGACAAAGCGTGGTCAGATCGTAGCCTGGCCACGGTTGGGGTGGGTGGGGTACTGGGGGGGGGGGTGTTCCAAATTGCAGAAGCGTGGCACGTTTTGTATTGAATAGAACGAAGCCCAGAATCAAACTGCATCCATTCCCTTTATAACTTGATTCAGCGCCATCAGAGCAAGTTTTCTCCTAGGTAGGAAAGACGAGGCGGAATTTGCAACGCCCGGTGCAGGACAGAAAGAGAGTGGAGTGTACTGCTCAAGAGTTTCGCGGGACTTATTCCAAGTATGTGTGCGTAGGGTTGCAGTCCGGGTCGTCTTCTGTCTGGTTTTGTGCTACGCTTAAGGCTTCTGCCCCAGAACTTCAGGGCCACTGATTCCTTATTTTCCACATTCTTTTTTCTCCCTGGCTTCAGCCAGCTGCTAAGCCTACTATGCATGATGTGCAACGCTCCCCCTCCACTCCTCTGTTGTAGAATGGGCAGTGCTGGCCATAGGAAATAATCAGGAAGTGTAAGCTTTCCAAAACACTCCCCCAGGAGGGGAGAGGAACAGAACTGTGAGCAAGCATTGGTAGTAAGATTTGTTTAAACCTGGGTGCCTGTTAAGCTTTTGTTTAAGCGGATAGCCTGGAAGGCTGGAGCTTTTGCAGGCAGCACCAGATCTTTTTGTGTATGTGCCATATAAACGCCTCATCTGACTAATCAGCACCTGGCTATTCCTTGCTTGTTGGTGATTCTGTGCTTGGTTATTGATTTGCAACAGAGAAGGAGTTAAAGATGCCTTTTACAAAAGGGGAGTGTGTTCACTTTATGTTCGAAAGTGGAGTGTGGGCATAAGCCCTGGGGTTTTTTTTCTGTCGTCACCAGTGTGTTTGTGTTTACGGTAGGAGCTATTTCAAGTGTTTGTCTAAGGCAAAATGCACCTAGACATAGTGCTGTAAATACACACTTCTGTTTTGCTGCTTGTTTAAAAACACAAACTGTTGCACTGTGATAAAGACCCATTCACTTTTCAGGAAATATTTCCTGCATGATATCATCTGTCATTCATTATTTGTGGAACACTGATGAGGACAAGACTTAAGAGTGTCCTAACATCTTAAACTTGGAGCTTGATGGCAGAAATTCATTAGGTTGATTTGTGTACAGTGATCATCTGGGCTGCAGCACTTGGGCTTTTAATTGTTACAATCAAGTAAAACCCTTCCTTTGGAAAAGTTACCTCTTTTTTAAAGAAAGAAAAAAAGGATTTAAGTTTGGATAGCAGGAATGAGCCCTGTATATGTGCCAGGCTGTTCATGTGCTAAGGCTTCTTAAGTGTACTGAGCAATGATGATTATAGAACTACTTTCACTCTGTGACTTGCCACTATAAAATATAATCTCGATTATCTTTTATTGTGAATTGTAAGCCTGCCATGCTGAAAAGTAAAGAAGCATTGGGTAGAATTAATGACATAAGCGCCAAAGTGCCTGAAGAGCCATTTGGCAATGAAAACTGGACGAACGGTTATTAAATCTATCAGTGATTTAAAGCTTCAAAAAGAAGGTAATGACTTGAATACACATTTCGCTCATCATACTCAAGATGGTGAGCCAGATTTAATTTAAAAGTTAAATGCTTTGGAAAATCAGGAATTACGTTAATATATTAAATCATTTTCCAATTAAGTGCTTTAAATCATTTTGGGTGGCTATCATTTCTGATTGAATAAATTAATTTAGAAAGCTTCCCCCCTTCTCTGTTTGCCCTATGTTCCTAGTCAGTTTTTTATTTGCCACCACCACCCCCCCGAAAAAACCTGGTTAAGTCCAAGCATAAAGAAGCAAACTTTTTTTGACTTTGAAAATGAGGCACCCTATTCAACTTAGTCAGGACTGATAATGGATTTCAGAAATGCTCAGTTGTAAGACTTGCTCTGTTCTTGTTTCTTTCTCTCTTTTTCTCTTTCTAAGCTTAGGAATGACATACCAGGAATGTTTCTTGTAAAACAAGATTCTTGAAGCAATGTATATCTCTGTCAAACAGCCCTGCCAACGACCATTGATTATAGAAAATGGAATTAGAGTAGCTTTGCTGGCTGGGCCCCTATGAGGCATGTGTTGACTGATCATCTCATTTTCCTCCAGTCCCTCAGCCCCATCTATCCAGGCTGATTTAACATTGTTATAAAGCCTTAACTTTATGTGTGCTGTTGTTCTTGGGTACAAAGAACATTTTTATGAACAGTGTTGGAGAATTCCCCCCCCCAAATGCTGCATCATCTTCAGCAGATTTTATGAGTACAGATGCAATGAGAAGCCCTATAACCTAGAACACTAATAGCAGACGTATGCTTGTGTTCACAGTTTCCTCAGAACTTTCAAGCTGATTAGACATTGCAGGGCAAACTTGTTTGCTTTGTATAAATTGTACTATAAGCTGCATTTACTTCAGAGTGATCCCCTTTAAGCCAGTAGAGTGGATCACAGTCTTAAACTTGTTTGAAATGATTGGCAATCAATCAGTGATCCTCAGGTGCAGGTCTTCTGACATACAATGTCATAGTTCATGTGTAGTATAAGAGTTGGCCGTATCTACACATGTCCGTGCTGCAAGTTAAAATGAATCACCCTTGACCATGCTTTAAATAACATACAATTAGCACAGACATTTCTGCTCAGCTGATTTTTCTGTTGGCTGTCTTTGTTTCAAAAGATGACTGAGGTCTTTATAAACTTAAAAATAATGTCCCGAAACATTTTAGTTGGCCATTGCCATGTTTTGCCTTTCTGCATAGTGTGCTTTGTACGTATTGTATTGGATCATGTTTCTTTCCCATCAAAACCTCAGAGGGAGAAAAGTGAAAGAACAATGCAAACAATGTTGGTTATGGCAACTGTGTGAGGTATCTCTTGTACAAACAGAGAGAATGGATGGTATGCTGCTGTATATAGGTCAGCCTTTGAAATAACATAGTGAAGCTCATAGGCTGGGCAGGCAGATTTAGACTTGAGGTAATATGGTTTAGCTCTGAAACTTCCAGGAGAGCTGTTTAGGGATGGCAGCCTAGATCCTCATAACTTAAATTTCCCTGGAAACAATTATGGTGTTATATGCACAGGGTGTGAGCACAGCAGTAAAATAATCCACTAGCCTTCTGCTGTTTAGAGATGTCATGCCTTTAGTTTGAAGATATGCCCATGAAAACCAGTATATACTCCTTACATACACTGATTTCTTAAGTACTGTGAGTAGACGGTTGCTTATAATTTTTCTAAAGTTGCTGTTATTTTGAGCACAGCTGAACTGTTTAAGTATCTGCTTTAATATAATTTTGTTTTGACACTTGTAATAACAGAGATGCTGACTTATGCCAACAACAGGAGGGGCATAATGGCCTTTATGGCTCCCAGTAGCTAGCATTGCAAAATTATGTACGGATTTTCTCCCACCCCCTGAGATTTACTGGTAAATATATATATGCCTATGGCTCATTTGCTGTTTAATTCTTTATACTTGTCAATCCAGTGGAAAAATACAAGCTGATTAGATAGAGAGAAAAACGTAGACTAAACAAAATGGGGGCAGGGAGCAATAAGGAAATGAGTACATAAAACAACTTAGTGGGCAAGTAGTATTTTAAAACTTCTTTGTGACTCCATAGTCAGAAAACCATGGTATTTTCAACAAAGATTCTTGTTAGTCTTTAAGGAGCTATAAGACTCTTTGATACTTTATCTATGTTGCAATCTACAACACAATGCAAAACAACTACCCCTTGGAAAATGTTTATAGTGTTTATTTTACTATTGTATCTTTATCATGCCAAACCAAAACTAAAATTGAGCTCTTTATAAAATGTCCCAGAAGTGTATCTCTTTCACAAGCATGCTTTGTTTCTGATGCTTGGTAGTCTAACTCCTACTCCCCATTGAATTCTAGGAGATTCCCTCAGGAAAACTCTTAAGTGCTTATGTAGCTAATATTTTGAAAAAATTCAACATCTGTGTGGGATCAATTGGGTATTGAATTTATTTTGTTCTTTATTGTTTTCTTGAAAGGGTAGTTTAGGGTGCTCACAAAACATTTTTACTCCATATTTGTGAGTTCCTCTTAAAGAGAGAGAAACTGCTTGTATTACTGATTTGTCGTGTTGATGTTTTTAATAAGCTTTGGTACATTTTATGGTACCAGTTAATGGCCACTACTTTTTGTGGACAAATTAGATTGCAGCAGCCAATATGGTACCCTTCAGACATTGGGTACCATCAACCCCAGCCATCAGGGATGATGGGAGTTGTAGTTCAGCATCACATAGTGAATTAGATTCTCTAATCTGTGTGTAATAATGAGTGGCTCAGACCATCACTTTACCTATAAGCAGTGACTTCTGCCAGTCCTCTCTTGGGAAAGGCCTGCACAAAACATACTTTCATGAATGGATTCAGCAGGAGCCCTAGATTCCTATTCATTGCAATTCTTATGCAGCTGAAATATTTGCTGACCACGTTGAACTGGGACATGGATGAGGCCCTTCAGATGCTGTTGAACTCAAGTTCCCATTAGCTCCAGCCAGTCTGTGGTCAGCAGTTATGGGAATTGTAGTCCAGCAACATCCGGAGTCTCACAGGTTTCCCAAACCCTGGTGTGGGGAAATCAGGATATATTGTTCAGCTTGACCTGTCACAGTTTGAAATTTTCAGCTCTTAGGTCCTGATCTTGAAAGTCTTGTGTCCTTTGATACCAAAAAGTATTAGATAGCATAGAACTATTTTCACAGTTACATTTTTTAACAAACAAACCACAGAAGTTTTGATAATAACATAACCTAATAAAAATATAACATAATAAAATATATTTAGGCTCCCTACCAAGGATACAAACCTAGTAAATGAAATGCCATTGATTCCAATAGACTTTGCTCAGAGGCATGTCTGTTTAGGATTAGGGTCTGAATACTTGCATTAGGTGAGAGACCAGAATTCCTGAAACTCTATATCCAAGGCTGACACAATAGCACATACTGAATACTCCTAGCACAAGCTTTCCCCTTTCAATCAGGGTTTCACAAACTTTTAATAGAAAGTAGGCATCCATTCTCTTCTATCCATGCTCTTTGTGTCAAAACGGTGGCAATGTCTGACTTTTTTTTTTAAGTGAAAGTGGTGCTTGCTCTATGTGGATGTTTTCATTAAGGAATTGTTATTCATTAAGAAACCTGTTATAAGCTGATCAGTAAATGAGGTTCTCAATGCATGTGCCAATAGACAGTTAATTATAGACAGTGAGATAAGGAATTTGCTTAACCCAAATGAGATTTTTCTGGTGGTAGGTAACATCCCCCCCCTACAACATTGGGCTTGAAAATGGCAACCTTGTAATATACTCTGCAATGAAAAGTACATTCCAGTTTGGCAACAGATTAGACAAAATATTCTATTCAGTTTCTTGTCTGTGCTGCAATGTTCAGTGTACTGTTCGGTGGATAAATGATCTGGGCTGAAGATACATCTTTTCTATTTGCATTTTAAATGTCTGTTTGTATGTATGTAGTCCTTTGATGTTCTTTTGCATATACAGTATATGCAATTATGTGTGTGTGTGTGTGTGTGTGTGTGTGTGTGTGTGTATATATATATATATATATATATATATATATATATATATACTGTATATAGTTACTTTCTTCAAATCTACTTTAGTGCATAATCCAAGTGAAGTTTGTTTTTGTATAACTGCTGCGCCCCCAACTGCTTGTCCAACCATTTGATTTTGTTGGTTGTTGGGTCACCAGTCTTGATGATTCTGAATAGCTTGCATACCCATATTTGTGTATGAAACATGTTGGATTACCTTTACACTAGACACCAGTAGCAAATGATTAGCTAATTTTCTTTAAATTGTTGCACACACTATACATATATATTGTAGCTATTGGCTGTGTTTAAACAACTGCATTGTCTCCAGGTCTATTTCTGAGTACAAATTATTTACTGCCATTAAACAAACAACTTGGCGTGATGGTACTGAAGGACTGCTTTCTTCCTCATGGACCGCCTGAATGGTGAAATTCTCATTGGAGTTTCTTTGCCCACAGAGCTGGCCCTGCCATTAGGCAAAGTGACATTAAGCTGCCTCAGGCATCTGATTTTGGCTGTCACGAAAGGGCAGCAAACTTCTTTTTTAAGAGGGGGAGAGATGCTTGCCAAAATAAGTGGCTGTGGGTACTTTGCACCTTTGAGCATGCCATGTCCTGAGTTCTGTCTCAGACAGCAAAATATTTGGGACTGGCTTTGTTCTCTGAGTCCCCAGCCTTTGAAGGTGAGGTGGATGGTCTGGCCTTTGCTGTGGAAAGGCCTTTTCTATGGTGGTGACTCAATTATGGAACAGTATCCCCAGGGATGCAGGTGACGCTGTGGGTTAACCACAGAACCTAGGGCTTGCTGATCAGAAGGCCGGTGGTTCGAATCCCTGCGACCGGGTGAGCTCCTGTTGCTCGGTCCCAGCTCCTGCCAACCTAGCAGTCCAAAAACACGTCAAAGTGCAAGTAGATAAATAGGTACTGCTCCAAGCGAGAAGGTAAACAGTGTTTCTGTGCACTGCTCTGGTTCGCCAGAAGCGGCTTTGTCATGCTGGCCACATGACCTGGAAGCTGTACGCCGGCTCCCTCGGCCAATAACGTGAGATGAGAGCCGCAACCCCAGAGTCGGTTACGACTGGACCTAATGGTCAGGGGTCCCTTTACCTCTATCCCCAGGGCAGCTTCTTTGTGCTTTTTTTGTTTTAGCATTGAGTGAAGACAGTTTTATTTGCTCAGGCCTTTTACATTTGGTGGTTGTGATAAGGTACAACTGGTTGTTGTTCATATTGTATTGAATTTTTTTGGTCAGCAGTTTAACTACGTAGCATGAATTAATCTGAAATCCTTTTGACAGAACAGCAGGAGAGGCAATTTTTGGAATAAGTGAATAAAAGTATCAGTCATTCCTGCCGCTATCACTTCTTTGGCTGGCTTGTCCCATAGACCATAATGCCACTGAAGACAACAGCAACTTGTCACGAGAAGCCCTGTATCAGTCCCCCTCCCCAATACTGCCACCTTGTTTATTCAGTACATAGGCCTTTCTCAGGACTGTACACATCATACGTTTAAAACCACTGGGAGCTGTAGCTTATCTTTCACAGTGCTACAGTGCCCAGCACCCTTAACAACCTTTAATTCCAAGGGTTCTTTGGGAAAGTCATGTGCTTTAAATGTGTGGTGCTTACACAACCACTTTCTCCTTCAACCATCATTCTCTGCTTTTCAGTTAATTGTCTTCCATCTCTCAGCAACCACAGCCTGACTTTAAACCTCCTTCTTAGCCCTCTGCTTTGACATTGCCCAGTACTTCTGTCCTTCCTTCCTATCTTATCCCTCAAAGCTGCATAAGCTATGGATGGGCAACTGGTCCAGATGTCACTGGACTCTAATGCCTATCAGCCCCAGGTGGTATAATCAGGGATGAAGAGAGTTGTCATCTAACAACATCTGGGGGGGGGGCGCACAGGCAGCTTGCACTGGCATTAACTTTTCCTGCAGTGAGCCTTGTGCAAAGGTTTCAATGCTGCGAGCCAGATAATTTTCTAGTACTTTTATTTTCCATGGGAAATTTTCCATTTCTTAAATTCATTAGTAATGATGTCAACATCTAATACCATATTGGGCAAGCTTGGAAGCTTTTAACTTTGTTAACTAACTAGAACTACAATAAATATGCTAAATTAGATAACTAACTTGATTCTTTTCTGATGCATTGGGGGGGGGGATCCAATTTTTCAAAAAAGAAGCCCACATCACTGGAAGGTTTTTCTATTTTCCTATCTTCTCCCTAGTATTCTTATCCTGTATAAGCTATGTATTTCCTCAGCTAAACCTAACATCCTAGAAAATGCCCCCCTCCACACAATCCCAACCTCTCTGGGGCACAGATGGTAGGAGGGAAATACTGTAGGACAGGCAAAACAAGAACAACCAAAAAAACCTGTGTACCATTTGTTGAAGTCAATTATATCCAATTCAGCATTGTTTTCAAAGGTATATAAGGTACTGGCAACATACAGGGATTTATGTGTAACTTGTGTCCAATGTGGGCCAGTGCATACTGTGGTTCATGTGATGGGTTTCTCAACATTTGGAGGAAATGCCTCCATCGCGCATGTGATGGACTTATTGAAACTGATACTATCAAAAGAGGGATACAGTGTTTGTGTGGAAACAGCAATACCAGGGTATAGGCATCCTGCCTATGGTGGCTCTGTCTGTACTAAGGATCAAAGGCTTCACCTCTTTCATTCCAGCTTTCTCTCTACTTGTGCTCACTTTCTCACTGTTTTCCACAATAGGGGAGCATAGGACACTATCCATATCTAGCATGCCTACTTGATTCTTTAGGATGCTAGTCTGCCTGCTATGCTCAAAGGGAAGTTGATGTCCCTGCTGTCATTAGATGGGGAAAGGGATTTAGTACAAGAACATGAATTTCTTTTCTTTTTTCTGCTGTGGACAGTGCTGAGGTAATCCAATGGTGTGTCATCTAGGGCAGAACTTTGGGTGATTTGCAATAGAATGGAAGGATTTCTGCCCCCTAATTGCTAAACAAGAGCAATACACCGAAATGATCCTTCTCCAAATTAGACTGCTGAAGTGAAAAAAAGAAGAAGCTTTGAGTAACCAGGAATGGATTTTTATGTGAAAGGACTGTGAGTTCAGCTTATTTCTGGTACTCAAAGCAAATCCTTGTGCTCAGTAGCTGCTCAGAGGGAGGCTCCATGTTCTTGGTTATTCCTTTGGAGCAGGCTATTGCTTTCTTGCCCTATGTACACACAGAGGAGGATCACTTTGTCTAATCCATGTAAAATTTCATTTATAGTAAAGGGAGAAAAGTACTATCATTTTACAGTTTTTTGTGTTATATATTGTGGTTAGGCTGAGTTGTATCCTGTGTGTTCTCGTCCATTAGTGTGTCCTCTCATTCACTAGTTAGTTTCACTTTGTAAGCTTAAGATTTCATACTCAAGGTCTCTTAACAGTTTGGGCATAGTTAATCTGTGTGGGGTAGCCAACATAATGCCGTACAGATGATATTGGACTATAGCTCTCATTGGCTCTAGCCAGCTGGCCAATGGCCAAGGATGATAAGAGATGTAGTCCAAGAGATGTATACGGATTGATTACTCCTGATCTGGAATAATAGAATCATAGAGTTGGAAGAGACCACAAGGGCCATCCAGTCCAACCCCCTGCCAAGCAGGAAAATCTATACTGAGCAATCCTCTCTGGGTTAAGAATGTAACTAATAAGAAGTTACTTGCCTATGCTTTGGAAGAATCCTAAAAACACTCACACACTAGTATTCCTCCAGAAACTGACCAGTCTATCTTCTGCCCATCTCCACAAGAAAACAAATCTTTATATCTGTATGTCTCCTCACCCCGTTAGTATATGATGTTATAACTACTGAAGTTGTTTCCCTAAAAATCCACATCCCTTGCCCATTTAATAGCAGTAAATAAACTACCAGTTCTGTGGTTTTCAGCCATGAACATAATAAATGACACTATAGTTCTCCTTCTTTCAAGTTCTAGCATTGTGATACTTCAGTATTATATTCCATCACCGCCACCCTTTGCGAATGCAATCAAATTTTTTGAATGGGCTATAATTCTTCCACTTTGGGCAAGGCCATCCTTACATCTGACAATAAATGTTTAATGTGTTGTATTTCTGCCCCCCCCCCAAGATACATGTATTGTAAAGCTTGTCAATTTATTTCTGGATCAGTCCAGTTTGTGTTGTTTACAAGACTTGCTTTCCATGGAAGTGGCTTCCAATGTTACAAAGTCCCTTTGGCAAAGAATAAAATTAAGCTGATACACATTGTGCATATCAGCCTCAAGTAGCATGCTTTAAAAAAGGAAGTAAATGTAAAATGGCAAGAAAAACTTTCAACAAAGCACATTTTACATTTGGCAAATGCAGTAATTAAAATTAGTCATAGAAACCTACAGATAGTAGAGCTTAGCATCATAGTTAATGATTTATTTTATGTTAATGACTTTCTGCTAGGGCATAAAAGACTGCTCATAATGGACTCTCAATGCTCTATTCAGTTGCCAAGGATAATGGGATAATCTTCCCCAAAATTAAGCTTTTTTGAAGTATATTATGCTGTTATTTTTCAAGTTAACTCTTCAAAATTTATTGCAGCACTAATCTTTCAAGACCTACTTGTATCCTTAATGGAAATGTGTTTTAGAAACATCAGGTTCCTTGCTCGTTAACCAGGTCAGTTAATTATGTTGGAAATGTTTCATTTTATGTTTAGTTTTATATTCTAGAGATTAATATTCATGAAGTGGAAGTCTTAAATGTGGCGTTAGGTTCTGTGCTGAAGCTGTAGATGTTCTAGCGGATTGCTTAAGTGAAGGGGTTGGAATATAAAGCTTTTTAGAATTTTCCAACCCATAACTAACTGACCAGCAGTGAAACCATTTTTTCATTTTGGACTGGGATGTTTGTGGGTTCTTTTTTTAAAAGAATGTTGATAATTGGTTACAACCAACACTATATTTCAATAACAGATAATTTGCCTACTGAAGTTTGCATAATGTGCTAATCATGTCTAGTGGTTAATAAAGGCCTCCTCTCTCACTCCCCTGATGGCTATAAAAGGCTATTATGTTTGTGGCAGCAGTTCAGGTACAGCTGCTGTGTGTTAATAATGCATCATTGTCCCACTAATAAACACAGCAAAGGTCATCACCCTAAGCACCTAAAATACCTATTTTCTATCCAAAATATTTATTAACACCTTAAAAGCATATCTATTCATTTTAGTTAACTGTATGTGAGTTAATGACACTCATAGCTTCTTGTGTATCAAAGCTTTTGACTCCTCTGTTGTACTGTGGACATATGTTAGTGTTGTAGGTATGATAATCTCTTACTACTATGTTCCCTGCCCCCACCCCTGCCCATTTTAGCAAGCTGTGCAGTATGTGAAGACTGGTCTGGCATTGTACAATTAACTTGATATGCTGCTTAGTAGTAATGCTAAGTTTTTAGGTGGCTTAGTTGAAGATCATAGGATAAGAGTTCAGGCTGGTGGGTATGAGGGACAGGGGCTTTTCTACCATTGCCCTATAGCTATGGAACCCCCTTGCTGAAGGTGCCTCCTCCCTGAGAGTGTTTAGGTGGCCTCTGAAAACAGTTTTGTTTAGGATTGCTTTTAATGAGGGGTTTTAATAGGCAGTAGCCCCTGTTTTTAGTCTTCTGGGTGGCTGTATTATAGGGACAGAAATCCAATCACCTAGAAAGATATGAAATGTTATGATGGTGATGTTTACATTTTATATGGTTTTAAATTGTTTAAAAAGCTGCCAGCCGCCGGGGGAAATACTGTATTTTGAACGGCACCTAGTAAAAGTATTAAATAAGTAAAAATAAATGAATACACAGTCTTGAGGACTGGTTGACAGTAATCATAGTTAAAATGTAGTGATGTTAATTTGTGTGTGTGGCCTTGCACACATGAGTAGGGTGTGGATTAGTTTCTTGCATCTGTTTGTGCAGTACACTTATTTAAATTTTAGCTTAGTGCTCTGTGCTGTATGTCTGTGGCCTATTTATTACTCACATATTCCCTTTTAAAAGGCAGGGATTGCTGTATTCATAAAGGCTTTATAAAATATACTTTCTCCAGACAAAGAGGATTCACATGGGATTTCCATTTTGCCAAGGAAACATGCAAATCAATAGGCCAGCACTTATCTGCATTGAAATTAGGTATACTGTAATTTATGGGCATAGCAATATTTTTTCCTCCGTGTTCCATAGCCTAACATTCTTTAAGGTAACCCTGGTTATGTCTCCTTGGAGAGAAGCAACTGAACAAATCTCATTTTCATATCATGTGCTATTGTCTCATGTTTTCTGTTACTCATTTTGATAACCTTGCATTTCTCCCCTCCTGTTTTGATTTGGAAACAAATGTTCAGAGAGCAGAGTGATTCAACTGTGTTTCTATCATCAAGAGAAATGAGAAAAGCCTGACTAACTGAAGGAGTTTTATTTGTGCCGTACATAGCACACAACAGTTCATTTGTCATGGTTTAAATATATAATACAGACAATAAAATGTGTGCAGGCACAGTTGTGATATATGTAGTGTCTGGCCCCATTGCTATTGTTCGTGGTCTCTACGGTTGTCATACATTGTTCTTTGCACATCATCCCCTTACTTTGACACAATTTCTAGCTTTCAGTGCTGCAGCATTTTCATTGCACAATATACATGAGTTTGACAGGGTGTGTTGAGGACAACTCTGGCAAGCAATTGATATTTTGAAGTGGCAAGCGTTTCAGCAGCTGCTTGCTTGTGAAAAAGGAATGATAAGATATACTGTATTGTTAGTTTCAGGCAAAGCATTAAGGTTTAAGCTCTGTAAAAATGTACACATTATTCGTCAGTGGTGAAGCAAGTCTTTTATGTTTTTTAGAGCTTAGCTCCCTGGCTGATGTGAACTAGAATGACATTGGTTTAATGGTCAGTAAATGAATAGGAGTACTTTGAATTTGAACTGCTGCCAATTTTGCACCAACAAAGAAACTGACAAAAGAAAGATTTTATGTGAAATGCAAAGCGCAAGAAATGTTTTGGAGGGAGAGGAGTAGCAAAACTCCAAAAGAAATATTCTTTAAGGCAGCGTATAATTTAAATGATACCAAAATGGTTAAATTATATTCATTTCATGTGGCTCAACAGTTTTGGACATAAGCTGTTACATTTAATGTCTTGCAGAACTTGTGTGTCTGCCCAGTCTTTTAGAATATATCTGTGTGGAATTCACAGTGTGTTTTTCTAAGTACTGCACTGTGCCCTGAAGGCCTGTTGGAAGAACATTAGAGTTGTCCACTGCTGGGGTTCCCAAGTATCTGGTAGTGCGAAATTGTAGTTTAATCAGTTGTGGCATTTCCAGTGTGTAACATTCATTAGCAAGGCAATTTGTCATGACTGTTAATAGTCAGAATACATCTGTTCTCCTCCTCAGTCACTGACCATGATAGGTACAAAGGCAAATATTTCCATTTCTGAACTTAACTTCTACTGAATTGTAATCTATGGTTAACTACTTCAAGATGCATGCACCAGCAGCACATCAATAGGACTATGTTTCCCCGACTTTGCTTTTTATGGGTTTGTTTCTATTAAGTATATTAAAGGCATTAAAGGGTAGGCATTCTTTGATTAGATGTTAAGCAGGAATTGTAAGTTATGGGTGTGGTATTATCTATATTCTGAGAATAACACTATTTAGAGAGTATCATATATTAAAATGCATGAATATATATATTAAAATAATAGCAGCAAGTATATAGTCTGCCAGTGATTATTTATTTGGAGTGCTTCACTGATTTTATATTCACTTGATATTTTAGAGCCAAAATCTTCCTTTAAATTAAAAAGAAAAAAACTATTATTGTATATAGCAATATGATCAAGATCTAATTAGAAAAACTTTAAATGTTCACCCAACCCCTGCAAACTCCCTTGTACTCATGGTTCTAAAAGAGGTTACTTTATTTCTGTTAGATGTTTTTTACACATAGATGTAGCTCCTGTGAAAGACACAAGCTTCATGGTGTATTCTTAATTTTAATAAAAAGTCCCCTACATTTGATACTTAAAAAAAGAAGAAGAATCTGAACCTAATGTTGATAAAATCTCTTCCTGCTGATAACAAAACTGTTACTGTTTAAGTTCTCATTTAGCAGTTAGTTGGTACGCTTCAGTGAATGTTGTCAAAAAGGCTTTTCTCTTGAGTGATAGCCTTGTAGGAATGTGAATAGAGATTTTAATTGTATATCATGTGTGTATATCAGAGTGAGTGGATTCACTGACTCTACTTAGCTAAATCTTCACAGGTCAAACATGCAAAAAAAATACTGTATAATTTATTTTATTTTATTGTGTGTGTGTGTGTATATATATATATATATATATATATATATATATATATATATATATAGCTTAAAGATTCTGCCAGCCACTGGGTTGCTCACAGTATTATGTACAGTACCTTCATTTTCATTATAAAATGACCAGAGAATGCCAGGATGTGTGTTTTTTTAAATATAGCCTTTGCTCAGCAAAAATTTATAGTTATCACAAAACTAGGTTTATTTTCTAAGCCAGTGAAATTTTTAGCTGAGGCCAACTCTCCTTTAGTAACGTGGTTTCTACAGCCTTGATTCACAAATCAATAAATAGGAATGCATATGATTGAATGGGACCTGACATGGCCTAAATCTAAGGCTGATACTTTACCTAGGATTGCACAAAGTGAGGATGACTTTGAATAAAAATGCACAAAGTTCTAGAACCAATGTGCACTCCCAGCTGAGATGCCTACAAATGTGAAGGTAGTGCAAGCCGCTTGCATGGGAGGAGATCTGAAGGTTCTGGTTTGGATTAGGAAGCAGAAAGCTTGAATTACTCCACTTCCTTGTTTCTCCCTAAAGTTTCAAACATTCAGAGTGAGCTGCTCTTTCTGTGATGATTAATGTTCGTTTTATGCCACAAGGGTACTAAGCATTATAACAGTGTGAAAAGTGACATTCTAACCAGGAAGCATAAAGCCTAAGTGTTAAACTACATATTACATTGAAAATCAGCAGAGTACTATGGTTTCCTGAACATTATTATAAAATTGAAATGAAGCTATTATTGGGAGAGGGTCTGCCAACTAGTTTGCAATGGTGGTCTTGAAGTTGCCCTCCCTCTCTCAATTGTTTTTACTCAAATTGCCCACTTCGAGCTGTGGTTTGCCTCATGAAGTGAATACCCCACAGGACAAACAGCAGTTGCCCTTTGAAAAAGGGAAACTTGCCCCCACTCCAAAAAGATTGGCAGTTTCCAACAGCTCAGTTTAGGAAAAGAAGTCAGAGAATCAAATCACAATGTTTCATGTAAAGTGTAGTTTGTCCTTGAGTAGACAGGGCAGAAGTCAAAGGAATTTGTGACATCTCTGTAGCCTTTATCATCTTTACCCCAGTTCTGTTCTTAGCATCCCAGAAAGTCAACTGGACTTACCTCAAGATTAGATCTTCCCTCAGATATTCGAGGAATTAATAGGTGATACCACTTGCTGTGAACAGTATACTATGAGGTAGTAGAAATCTCATTAGGATGCTTAGGTTTTATCTGTGCTTTTGTTTTGTTATGACACTGTGTTTCAGATGGAATTTATCTACTGTACCTTGCCCTTAAATGGATATGATATATCAATTGGATTAAAAATAGCTTTATTTACTGAATAAATATCTTACATAGCACCAGGAGGTCCATAGTACCAGGTGGTAGGAATGAATTCAAAGTCTTTATTTCTGCGCATGTAGCAGAAGATGCTGCAAGGACTACAGGGAACATAGCAAGCTAGCTCCACTGGAAGACCCTTAAGACCTGGTTGTAGCTGTATAGGACCCTGCCTAAGAAATTGAGGCCTGCTTAGGATAATGGGCCTTAGTGAGCAACATGTACTTTCCATTAGGAAAACAGGTAGATTTCTTGATGAAACAAATTACAGGTACAAATTTAGAAATAGTCTTAACATGTCTGTAATTTAATTTGTTGTATCTTGACTCAAGAAGTTTTTGGGAAGTGAGATTTGATACTGAGGCCAGGGAAATGGGTGTTGGGAGATGCTGGGGAATGTCAGCAGACAGTTCAGAAAAGTAAGAACTACTAGGTCCAGAAAGAACTTTATCAGGAATTATGCAAGTCAGAGGGCAACTAGAATGTATGGGGTGGTGGAGGAACCAGCATGCTTTCCACACTGCTTCCTCTCACACAGTAACTTAACATGTAATTGGAACACCTGAAGAGGGTAATAAAGTTTTTGTTGATATTTGACCAGTCCTGGACTCTAGGAATGTGTTCTAGTTCTACTTCTGACTAAGGAATGTAGCCTTTGCCAGTGAATGAACCAATTATTATTTGGCTTTTTTCTTTTTTATATACCAAGTGTAAAAATAGAAATTTTGTTTACATATACAGGAGCAAGGAAAGGGGGATGTCACATCCCATTGCTAACATTGTTTATTTCTCTGTGATGAAAACGTTTGGTCTATACTCTGCTTGTGTATAATCCCCAGCAGGAAAAACTGAAACAAGCGTATGACACTGTTTGCTCACAGCACATCACAAATTGTTAAAAAGCAAAACAAAACATGAAACCCATTGAATCACTGTATCATTCTGCAGTGTATCTGTGTTCCTGGGAATAATCCTGGGTGATTCATTCAGGAGAATGCTGTCAGATTAACTTGCTCTGTGTTCTCACCAAACTGAGGTAAATATACAGAAGGTAAAATTACCATTAGTGAAGAAACTTCAGTTTTGTTTCCTGCTTGGCATGGGGTTGGACTGGATGGCCCTTGTGGTCTCTTCCAACTCTATGATTCAGCTAAATGTGTGTTGCTTTTTACAGCATACTCTCATTGTCTTCACTTTCTTTCATGACACCCCCTGATGGGGAAAGGGCTCATCTTTAATGCTTTTCAGTGTGACAGTTAGTGTATGCTGAAAACTGCAGCCATCTAGTTGCAAGCTGAAGTTAGCCCATATTTCTTTTAGCACAACGCTGCTCCAGTCTCATATTTATCCAGTTAATACAACAGTATAGTTTTGTTTATTGGCCAGAGAGTCAAGGTTTTGAACCAGAAGAGTTGGATGCAGTACAACACTAATAATTTCATACAAGTCATTTTGGGCCTGCTGGGAGGAAATTTGACTTTCATAAATCAGTGCTTGTAAACTGTTTATACTTGCAAGTATATAGTTGGATATACTATTGTAAGTGGGTGGTGGAAATTACAGCATGGGAAAGCACCTTCCAAAAGAAAGTGTGTGGAAATGTGTTTCATGTGAAGCCTTCTGACTGGAACACTGAATGGCAGCACTCTGTGTTGTAGCATTCTGTTGCAGTTCACACTTGTACTTCTGAATACAGTACTAGATTCAGGGGTAATTATCTCAGGAATGCAGTTGCTTTCTTTCCCTACTTGTACATTTGGCTAGGATTTGAGATGCCATTTGCCCAAAACAATGCAAGTGAGCGACCTTACTCCCAACACCAACCACCAGTGCTCCATCATTCTTTTAAAAACTGCAACATGTGTGTCAAAATCAGTGCCATGCCATGCATGGTATGCTGTGAATTGTTTCTCCTCCTACCTCTAGTGGTATCCAATCATAAAAGCCTAATGCATTCAGGGATCCAGTCTATAGGACAGAGCCACTGAATAAGTAGACGTTCATTCTTTATTGTGAGATGCCATACTACACTGACCTTTCCAAGAATTCCAACAGTAAATACAGTATCCTTGGAATGCCTTATGTCTTCTGTAACACCTTGTAGATAGCTCACTAGTAGTGAAATCCACTTCATTGTCCTAGGGCTTTTATGCCAGTAGAGGTGTCCCCTAATGGTGACATTTTTTTTTTTGGCAATACTTCTCCCTCCATGGTCTCAAAAATCTGTTCTAGAGGGTTTCCCAACCTACCAGATTTTTTGTGAGTCCAGGGCACCACAGGGGGAATCTGGAAAAACATCTCCTTCTCCACTAAATCAAAAGCCCTTGCCCAATTGAATACAACTGGAAGGTAACATTTATACCTCATTGATGAAGTATCTGTTTTAACACATATTTTTTATTTCATCTATAGATCATTTATGATAATTTATTATTATTATTTTTAAAATATGTATATTTTTAGAAGAAGGCCTGTTCACAGTAGCCTGGCTAATTTAGTAGTAGTTTATGTCTTGATTTGAAAAGATGAAGTCCACTTAAAAAGCAATTACCTGACAAAACATATTTGCAAGTAATTATGGCCAACCTTGCTTACAATAGTTCAACAAACCCTATATTTTCTTAACATGGTATGCAATTAGATTATGATTACACCTTCACAATGGTTTATTGTAAGAATTGAAATACACTCCGGGAGCTGTTATTACATTTTAAACACACTGTTTGCTTGGGACCACTGATGGCTGTCAGTAGCTCTTCCTTAATACAATCTCATCTCTCCATTTTTACCTTCATGTGTTTTAAATTGAGTTCAGTGCCAATAAAATTCTCTTTGTTTTTGAATTTTTAATGTTCCAGCACTTAAAATAGCTGAAAATGACACAATGCTAGCCACAGTTTGGTAGGCTATGTATGTCTTTAGAGTTGTTGGCTCAGTAAAAAAAATGAAACTACTTTTCATGTCAAAAAGAAAGGGGGAGAGGATGGTTTCAGTACAGCGTGTGCCCTTTTCTTGTTTTTAATATTCATCTCTAAATTAAGAATTACCCCTTTAACATCTTTCTTACTTCACTGGTTAAAAATTTTCCTTTCATATGCAGGGCAATCTTTGGGTGAGTCATTCCAAAGTGCTGGTGGTGTTTGTTCCTTCCTTATAATTGCATTTAGTGTAAAGCTCTCTGCTCTGGGTTATGTCCACTTAGTTGTTTAGATGAGATAGTGTGTTGCTGAGATGGACAGATTGCACTACAGTGGTACCTCTGGTTAAGAAGTTAATTTGTTCCAGAGGTACATTCTTAACCTGAAACTGTTCTTAACCTGAAGCATCACTTTAGCTAATGGGGCCTCCTGCTGCCGCCGCGCCGCCAGAGCACGATTTCTGTTCTCATCCTGAAGCAAAGTTCTTAACCTGAGGTACTATTTCTGGGTTAGCGGAGTTTGTAACCTGAAGCATTTGTAACCCGAGATGCCACTGTATTGCAATATGTTTAAGTGCAACAACACATGCAGAATATATGTCATGTTTTTATATTGGCCATTTCCTTGGCTTCATCCATAGCTTTGGGATTTTAGAAAACTTAGCACTAATAGTATATCTTAATGTCACAAGTTTCTTCCTGAAGACCTTATTCATAAATATTAAAGGAAATTTTGTCTACAAGCTCCTTTATTTTGTCAGAATTTAATTTTATTCAGGAGCAGACATAATGTCCTAACATACATTCTCACATTTAATGTAACACGTAAATCACATCTTATTAAGGATTCTATTAAATAATTAAATACTGCAATTTTTTAAATGTCGTATTTTGAACCTGTGACCAAAGTGTTATTGGCAAATAGATGCTTTATTGGAAGCTGCAAAGAGTTTGTAGCTTTCCTCTAGGGAGGTTTGACCAATGTTGTGTTTTTATTTAAAATATTTCCCCAGAATTCCCATGCCTGTTATGCAGGTGCTAGTTTTGTTGGGCATCTAGTTTCTCATGCTACAGTGAGATGAATTGCACCACTTGAGTTCAACCACAATTTTTCCATAGTCAACTAGTAGCAGGTCCATGAAGCCAATAAACACATGCCTGCAGTTACAAGCAAAGAGGACCCTAAACAGTGTTACCAGTGACTACCGGTACTACTAAAGCATATTCAGAGGCGGTATAATTCTGAGGACCAGAAGCTGGTGATAGGCACTGGGTGGTATTTGATTAAGTCAGACTAGATCCATTGAAACAAATGGATTCAACTTAATCCTAACACAACCCAATCAACTTCAGTGAGCCCACTCTGAGCATGACATAGTTGAAAACCACCCATCATTGGATTGCCATTGTCAGCTTGACTTAGTCCTAGAGGATGGATCAATTTGCATGATCAAGAAAACCAACTCTGTCTTACCTGTATTAGCAGCAGAGGATGGAAAGCCTTCCCATTAATTTATGATTTCTTCATATCTCTTAATAGGCATTTCTTAGAGTTGCCAGTAAAACTTTAGAAAGGAGCTTCTGCTGTGTGTAGTGGTTTTAATATAAAGGTTCTACTTGTGTGTGTGCAGACATGAAATGAATAATGCACCAAAACATGGATGCCGTGAGCAGACAGTGATCAACTAATCCCACTGTCAGGCCCAAGGCAGGTTCCTCAAAATACTTGTATCCATCAAAATATCTGTCCAGAACTATGAGTCAATGAAATAGGTTGTCAGTTTTTGTAGTTCTGAAAGCCTTAGGGAGGCATTCATGATAAACTATGAATTCATTTTTGGTTTGTTAGAGAAAATATCTGTCTGTTGCTCTAAAAAGAGGGGGGAAATATATTTGTACAAATAAATTAAAATGTTTATTATTTATCACTTTAATAATGTTTTTATTCAGTATTATCTACATAAAGGTTATCATCCAGAAGATAAAATTTTGTAAATAAAACAAAAAATACAGAAAATATCAAGCAGATTTCAAAGTATTAAAATTAACCTAGCATAACTTCTTAAGGTGCTTGATTATACTGTACTGTATCATATTTTTGTGGCAATTAATGTAATAAAGAATTAAGAGTAGAAAGAACAAAGAAAATGAAAACTCAAAACTATGCTGTATTTTAAGGAAGCATAAGTTCTTCTGAAAGTATTTCAAAAATGGTCTCCATTTTGCAATAAATTGTTGTGCCCCTGTCCTATTTCCTTGGATTAAAAATAAAAATATAATCTATTTGATTTTGACCTCATAGCAAAATCCCAAAGCATCAAATCAGTTGTCTAATGTTTAATTCAACTGGGGACCTCTATTCCTGTATGAGCAAAACTCATATGGCAATTATCAAATGCAAAGTCAAATCTAGATGTTCTGTATTGATGATAATGATAATAATAATAATAGGGGAAGTGGTAATATGTTAGATATTAAATTTGTAGCTTTCCCACAGTATTTGTGCACTATACAGCAGGAGTTCCCAAACTGTGGTCTATAGACCACCAGTGGTCCATGAGTGTCATTCACATGCTTCATGGCATGTAGCGTCAAATATTAATATTGATTTTTAATTGTATTTTTATTGCTTCTTTTATCTTGTATCTTGTATTTTACTGTATTACAGTTTGAATTCTACGGATTACACATTGTAATTCAATAAAATACAAGATACAAAATAAAAGAAGCAATAAAAATACAATACAAACCAAACAACATCTAGCACAGTGCATTACAATTGCAACAAAAGGCAGAGAAATCATTAAGAGGTTCTTTAAGACCATCAGCAATTTTCAACTGGTCCATTTTTTGGGGGGGGGGCAGTTTCGGAACCACTGCTGTACTACATTTCCAACACATACAGTGCTAGCCTCCTAGTTGTTTCCTACACCTCCAACATGTTTTTGAATAGTACATTTTATTCTATTGATTGTTGCTGGAGTTAGTTACCAGCTTGACAACACCTTAATATATAATGAGACCCTAAGGGCTTTATTTCAGAGTTTTTCCCAGACTCCCTTGGAAATATTACATCCACCATCTTGTGCTCATTTTACCATTTAATTCTTTCACTTTCTCATTTTAGCTTTCATATTTCAACAGCAATTTATATATCTTAGATAGTTCATATTTTTTAGTCTTTGAAATACCGGTAACTTTCTCAAATTCAGTTAATTCCATTAACGAATGATTTGCTTTCAGATACTCTAGTAGTAACCCTCTTATCTGAAAATTCTCAAATCACGGAAAATCTTCTGAATGCCTTCTTATTTCAGTCCAATTATTTGTTTTATAAGGCCTTTATATCTAAATAGGTTGTTCCTTCTCCAGTTCTTACAATTTAGGGGTTTATTTTATTACAGCTGTTTTTATTGGATCATAAATACAGTAACTACTTTTGTTGTTATGGTATTATTGACCATGCCACTTAATGACTTTTGTTTGAATTTCCTTGATAGTTTCTGTTGTTACTCTCATATGAATACTTTTTGTTCTTTGTTCTTTTGAAATTTTTGTTTTCATTTCTTGACAGCTGCTGTTAAGACTAAAAGTGTAAAGGTAGTATTTTTTAAAATGAATGAATGAATGAATTTATCTATGAAGAAATCTCCATAATTCCACTGAAACAGTCTTTTAGCATCTCAATAAATAATAATACAGTGGACCCTCCGGATACGAACTTAATTCGTTCTGGGGGTCTGTACGTACCCCGAAAAGTCCGCATCTAGAGGCGCCGCTTCTGCGCATGTGCGCGGTGTGATAGAGCGCTTCTGCAATAAGCATGACGCGCAGAGCACTTCTGCGCATGTGTGACGGCAAAACTTGAAAGTATACACTTCCGGGTTTGCCGCATTCGCAACCCAAAAGTTACGTTACCCGAAGGTAACATAACCCGAGGTTCCACTACAAAATTATTATGGCATAAACCTTGTGGCCTGGAATTTAAGCCTATGAAAGTTTATGTCATGCAAAATTGTTGGTCTTGAAAGCACTACAGCATTCTCTGAGCACCTTCTGGCTGTCACTACAGGCATAAAGCGAGATGAGCGCCGCAACCCCAGAGTCGTCCGCAACTGGACTTAACTGTCAGGGGTTCTTACCTTTTAAGTGAGGAGCAGCCTCTAAAATGCCTCTAAATGCTCGCTTGTTTCTGGCTGTCCAGCTCACTCTTCAATCCAGACCAAAAAAAAAAAAAACTACCCTGTATGTCACCTATCAGGCAGGGAGTCTGAGCAGCTTAAAGAAAACTGCTGCACCTCCAGTCTCTTTGGGGCTTCTTCCATGCTCACGTCCTCTTCTGGCTCTGGGGAAGATCTCCTCATGAGCCACAAGGACTGTCCAGGGCTCTCCTGCAATTTCCTGGTATGATTCTATTCATTTATTTCCCAGCACTGCCCGTATACGCGGTTGCACATGAGTTAGTCACACGTATTTTATGGTGGAATTCAGTCACATACTGTAGTGGCAAATTCAGGTTATGCAGTTATTGTTGATTAAGAAACCTTGCACAACAAACCTGCGTCCTGCAGAGAGAGAGAGAGAGAGAGAGAGAGAGAGAGAGAGAGAGAGAGAGAGAGAGAGAGAGAGAGAGAGACCTTTTTGTGAAAAGGATAGTTTTGGAAGATTTGCTGGGCAGTGTGGGATAACACATTGTAATCTAACCTTCTTAGAGACAAATCAGAATGAACAGGTTGTCTGGAAGGTCCCTCTGCTGTCTAACACAGCTACTCCTCTGCACGTTTTTAGCACAACATGCATTTTCCCAAATCACATTCATATTGTTGTGTGCTCCATGTTAGCTAAATGACTAACCTTTAAATTTATAGGTCTCCTGGTCTTTTAGTCACTACCGTAAATACATTTTGGTCCAACAGCAGAGCCCTATAGTAGTTGTGCTTGGTCCATTGCCTATATTCATGCAACAGGTTTTATAGGCGATGTGGTTTGTTTGTGGTTGCATGAAATACAGTAAATGAAAATGTTTACATTGATCTCAATTGACTGTAGATTGAATATAAATACTGCCTACTCTTTTATTTTAGAAGGAATGCACAGTTATTTAATAGTTTCCATATACTGGGAGTATCAATATTCAGTGCTGCATGAATTAATAACATTTTTAAAGTAAATATATGATGCAGCCATGCTATTTAATTTGGGGTTAATAAATGCTTGCCAGACAAATGTGCAGTCATGTAGTTGGGCAAATGCACAAAAATGTCATTAACTTGTTTATATCTCTAGGCAGTGATGTATGTGACAATGACTCTGAATTGTCTTGCTTTGCATACATCAAAAACTACCTCATTTGCCAAATACGGCTGTGATCTTTTGTCTGTATTAATTGAGAATGGCATCCTTATTCATCATGTTCAATTTTCTTTGTAACCATTAAAATACCATCCAGAAATGACCCAACTGAGGAGAACCACAGAATAATGCATAGCTCTCAATGATCTGTTGTTGTAAGCTTTCAGTTTTATGCCACTGAAATGAATGAGACCAGAATGATATTTGAGTTGTAGTACAATTGCTACAGAGATTTCTTTCCTCCCCCCCCTTTTTTTTCTTTTTGGAATATATCAGTAACAGCATTTTGCTTAAAGCAATTTCATCAGCAGTGCATTTTTGTTGCCTCCTTTGACCTTCTGGCAAAAACAAAAGCTCATGAAAAATATATTAAGATAATTTACATTACTTGTCAAAAACTGTGTTTGTTTCTTGGATAATAAAGGTTTCATTCCGTTGATTATATTTATGTTCATATTTGACATTTTCCTGGGGTACATAAATCCACATGGCAGTTAAAGTCTATGCACTCCCAGTACCGAGTGCCAGCTTGAGTTGAATTTGGACACATCGCATAAATAAAAGTGGTTTTACATTTCACCTTCATCTGGTAGGTAAGCACTCCACCTTTTCTTGTGAAACATAATCGCTTTTGACATAGCAAAATTAGATCCTGGCTATTTATTATCTGCTGAAATCAAAAACCATAACTGGAAAAGCATGTGGCAAGTCCATTGGAGCAGCTTGCATGCAGAGAGGAAAATAGAAGAGTTTCCAATTTTTTTAGCTCAAGGTGATTTTCCTCTAACACCCACAGCATTTTAATTAATTACCCTGAAAGATAGAGTAAATTATTATTTGAATACTTTATGGCATTACATGTTAACATTTCAAGGACAAAGTGCTTTACTTGCTTTTCAACAATGCTTCATCTGTCAGAATATATCTTGTGAATTTATGCAGTATACCACACTGTAAAGGATAGTCAGGTCTTGACTACTATGAATTATTATTAGGAGCCTTAGTAAAATTTGATCTCCTGGAATAGAAACGAATATTTATGAACACTTTATTTGGGCCTGAAAATTAGCAAAAAGTGCAGATCTCTCCTGCTTCTTGCAGTTCACACAACCTTTATATGGTTGTTCCCCATTATGTCAGTATAGCATGGAGATTTTATTGTATAGAGTTGTGTACTGATGTTGTGTATCATTTTTTACAAATTTAGTATATAACAATAATCCTGTCCCCTGCCCTCAGCATAGTAGTCTTTTTGTACCTTTATATCCCACCTTTCTTTCACAATGGAACTCAAGGCAACTGTAGAAGGGGTTTCCATGCAGTCTGCTATACAGGCACTGACCCTGACCTAAACCTGCTTAGTTTCAGCAAGGTGGCTCCATCATGTGATCTCCAGCCATGCCCTGGCACAGTGCCTGAGCCCCACGCCAGCTCTAGCTCATGTTGGGTGGGTATTTTAATGTATAATAAATAATATAATATAATGTAATGTAATCTGTTTAGCAACATTTGTGTGTGTGGCAACTTAGGGAGTGACACTGGGGGGGGGTGTAAAGGGCTCTAGAGCAGGCATCCCCAAACTTCGGCCCTCCAGATGTTTTGGACTATAATTCCCATCTTCCCCGACCACTGGTCTTGCTAGCTAGGGATCATGGGAGTTGTAGGCCAAAACATCTGGAGGGCCACAGTTTGGGGATGCCTGCTCTAGAGCTTTGTCCACTGTCCTTTGCTTTGTTCCATATCAGGATTGGATTGCTCCTGCCTCTGCAGGAGGTGTAAGCTCCCATTGGGTTGTGAGAAGGATTGGGAATGCAGTGGGGCACAAAGGGCTAAAGCCCCCATACCCCATACCCACACCGTCTTTCCAATCTAGGTCCTGTCTGGAAGAAAACTCCTGCGCTGAAAGACAAACTATGAGATTAATGTAATGTGTTGTCTGGCTCTTAGCTACAGTGTGGCAATAAGCCTTTACCCGGGCTTTGCTGTATTGCTACATTGAGGCTAAAAAAAGATGAAAGAAGGCAAATATGCTTCTTGGTTCCACTAACCAGAACAGTTACAGTACACACCCTAAGGTGGGGGGCAGTTCTTCACATTGGAAATCCAAGACTGAGATCGTGGAACCTATGTGCATTGGCCATTGGGGCTGCCATATGTGCATCTGGGAAGTGCCAGGGAGACTCTGTTTTCTATGCATTTTTCACAATCACAGTTGTCATATAGCATGGAGACTTTCATCTGTGCACCACCACCTCCAAAATCTGGATAAGGCTCATAAAAATATTCAGTCTTCATGTGTGTACATTTATAGAATCTTTATCTGCACCTTGTACACTATTAATGAGGACAGAACAGTGGCCTGTGGATGTAAATTTAATTGTTGCAAACTATTGCAACTAGACTATGCATCTATTTGCCAAGTTCAGCAATGATTTAATTTGTTGGACATTAAGTGCATTTAATGAATTCCGTTTACTCCAGATTCTGTAATTTTATGCGATTAGTGAAAGAAAACAAGATATAAAGCTGACACTTGCCAGTGAGTCTACTTAGAGGTGGAAAGCACATAAAATGCCTGAGCTGTTAACTGAACTTTCTAATCAATAATAACAAGCTGTACTCAACAGATATAATATGTCTTTTGCTATAAAAGCACCACAACCTTCTCCTGATTTCAGCCAACCATCAGTAGATTAGATTAAATTCCCATTTGCTGCATTATATTAATATTTTCAGTCCAAGATATAAATGCGTCAGTTTCTATGGCTACACTATAATGGGCACAGCCATAAGAGAATGCCTTAAAGGCACATAAAATACTTAATGTACAGATTGAATAGGTGCACATTATTTATTACTAAACTATCAAGCCAAGAATTTAGTGATCTCATTTTTTCAGATTTGCCATTTGAACCAAACTAATTTGCTTGGCCGAGGTTATTGACTATTTAAAGATCTCACAGTGGGGTTCTTTAAAAAAAACAACTTTAAACAACTTTTAAGTAAATTTGGCTTAGAGCCTTTTCATGATTACTGTGTCATATTTTGTTAATAATAAAACGTAGCAGTTCTTGCATGCCAACTATCAGGTGACAAGAATACAATGTTTGTTAAATGGATAAGTTGTGAAGTTTAGTTCTGAAGTTTGTTTTATAAAAATATATAGCTATTTTTATAAAACCTCTTGCTTAGTCTGTTTTGTATTACTATATGTGTATCTGAAAGCATCCTTTCCACGTGTTCCATGTTTGAGTACTCTGCTATGTCAGAAGCCTACTGTACAGTACGTGGGAAGTTAGCACATTGTGGGAGATGCTAGCAAGCAAGATATGCCTTCACTGTTTAGAAATACAGCTTATAACTTTTGTTATCAAAATACTGCAAACACTCACAGCACCTATATGTGGTTTCAGAATTAGGGCAAATAAAATAGTGTGTTGGTGTAGGGCAGGCATCCCCAAACTTCGGCCCTCCAGATGTTTTGGACTACAATTCCCATCCTCCCTGACCACTGGTCCTGCTAGCTAGGGATCATGGGAGTTGTAGGCCAAAACATCTGGAGGGCCACAGTTTGGGGATGCCTGGTGTAGGGGAAGCCTGCCAAGCAGTTTATGAAATGCAGTTGACCCTCTTGATTGGGTCTACCTTCAGTTAAAAACAAACAGTATTCTTGTATTTGGGGAGGAAGCGTCATGAACTAGTAAAGCATTATACTTACAGGCTTAGTTGGCATTTCTGGTTGATGTGCACCTAAGTCATACCCAGAGCATATTTGAAAAAACCTGCTGCACATGGAAAGCTAGTACATGAGAGCGAAGGCTAAAACCCTCATATATTGTGCTACTTGTGCTCCAAACATGTGATTGTCACCTGTAGTCTGAAGTGGTACAATCCTGGATGAAATGTACTATCTAGTTTTTTGCCTGTTTGATTATAGCATTGCCCAAAACAATGTTTGGTAGGTAAGAGTAAGTATTGGTTGTACCTTCTGTTACAACAATACATGCCAGTAGCTAGTACATAAGGAAACACAAAGGAGCAGTATATATTAGAGCAGGCATCCCCAAACTGCGGCCCTCCAGATGTTTTGGCCTACTAATCCCATGATCCCTAGCTAACAGGACCAGTGGCTGGGGAAGATGGGAATTGTAGTCCAAAACATCTGGAGGGCCGAAGTTTGGGGATGCCTGTATTAAGAGGATGGAAAACCCTCAAATTCTAGTTTTTCTGACTTGAGTGTAAGAATTTCAGAAGAGTGTTGCAAGATATGTGTCATACAAACTAGATTAGGGAATCCACCATGGTACTGGCAATAATATTCAAATATGTGACATGCAATATGTAGCTGCAGCCCTTTGACTTGCATTTTATTTCTAATGAGTCCACTGTTGTTGAACAGCATACTAGTAGCCCTCTGCTTTAGAGCTTGCAGATTTAGAAGAAGGCTTTAAAAATATGCAGGATCAAAATTCTTTTTTTGACTGCATGTCCTAGAGGAGTTGGCAAGGTCCTAGTAGGGCCAACTATTATGTCTGTCCTGGAGCCCCCTCTAGGGAAAAAAGACTTGTCTGGTACAGAGTTGCTCTGGGGCACTAAAAATGTAAATTAGACCCAACTGGTTTTTGTTATTTCGGGTACTGCTGTCCATTTTCATCACCCACCAGCAGAGTACAGGATCTACTAAAGGGCACTTGGGGAAAAATGTAGATTAGAAATTATTGGACCTGATGCTTGCATACTCATAAACAATGTCTCTGTATCATCACCAGTGTCATATCTCTTGTGGGTTTTATCATGAACAGGCGGAAGTATGTGGAATGGATTGCAACAATCCCCAACTTGTTAACATTTTTACAATAGGGTACGACTGGGAAGCCACTGAGATTGTATCCTGACCATAGATTGTGAATATACCCATTCTGAAAGATTTGATGAAGGAAAAAGCTGTATAAAATATTATTTTGCACTTCCTACGTCAACTGATATTATGCTTCATCTTAGTCTGCTAATATAACAGTAGTAGGCTGCAGTGCTGCCAAGAGCTGACATTTCCAGAATTTCACATGTCAATAAAACTGTTTAAAACATTGTAGGGAGTCTGAGTGAAGACAAGAGAGACTTAGCAGAACATATTAGTGGTTTTAACAGAGGCCTCCCGATCTAGTTAAGCCTTAAAATTTATGTTGTGGAAAATCCCATTTCTAGTACCGGTAAGTCAAAATAACCTTTGTGACAACTTTTATAAACATAAAATGCTACAGAAAAGTGACAGTTATTTACAGAGCATAGCTTATGTAGAGTGTGAACATAAAGTTATAACCTATGAACTGGTTAGAAATAGAATAATATGCCCATGAAGTACTACAGACTTGGGAAAGCACAGAGTGTAATGTCTTTGCCACCTCATAAGTGACTAACGTTTATGGGCCCTTTGTGGGCATTTGCCATTATCAACACTACAGTAGTCCTTTGCTTTTAAGTACTCTTGTGGATTAAATACATCTTGTTAAAACAACCAACTGCCTATTAGATTCCAGAGAAAACATAACTTTCTGCAGTTTTTCTGCTGCTGATGGAAGGAAATATGGAAGGAAATGAAACATCTGTAGAGTGGGCAATTGATTTGGCTATGCTGTGTAAAGAAATACCTTCAAGACAGTGATATTTTTGTGAAGCCACTCCTCTCTGATGCTGTGGCAAACTATTATGATGCAACTGTTTGGATATGTTAATTACATTTAGAATATGTTACACTATCCAAGGCAAAACGTCATGGAAAGTATGAGGAAATAGTTGCTTCATGTACCTTCATATAACCTCTGCATGAACAAATCAGGATGAACGTTCAAGAAAAAGGTTAAGTGTAAGAGGCTGATGCGGCTAAAGCTAGAGGGGAGATAATTTAGACAGAAAGTGTTCACAGTTTTAGGTCTAATGTTATTGTTTAGTCATTTAGTTGTGCCCGACTCTTTGTGACCCCATGGACCAGAGCAGACCAGGCACTCCTGTCTTCCACTGCCTCCCGCAGTTTGGTCAGACTCATGTTGGTACAGTGGTACCTTGGGTTACAGACGCTTCAGGTTACAGACGCCTCAGGTTACAGACTCTGCTAACCTGGAGCATTTATAACCCGAAGCGTTTGTAACCCGAGGTACCACTGTACTTGAAGCATAGAGAGGGCAGCCCATTTCAGGTGGTCACAAAGAACATTGGTGATGCAGCAAGTGTTGCATCCACTCCACTCCAACCTTTCAGACTTCTGCAGGAACAGGAGCATAGCTGAACACACTTAGGAATTTCCCTTTCTGCTAATGGAGTGTTCTTGATTGCAGGAGGCATATAAGTGTATACAACAGAACAAACTTAGTAGCTTTGCTCAACATGGAAAGGTTGTTAGTGCAGTGGGCTTCCCCAGTGCACACAGGATTTGGAGAAGCCCCAATTACTCTCCCTAGTTTGAGCAATCCTACACTCATTTTTAAATGCCTACATTTCTTTCAACAAAAATCTTTCTCCATTTGTACTAGTTGCATTGCAATGAACAAATCAGACCTTTGAAGTAACATCTCCCCTGTCTTCTAATAAATAATTTTTTCTATGCCTAGGTTAAGCACAGAGTTTTATCCTTTGAGTCATCTCTGTGCCTTTTGGAGAGACATTAGCAAAATATATTTAAATAAGAAAACGTGAATGATATATTTTGAAGCATTCTTAGAAGTGAGCTATTGCTCCTTTCTGCTGTAGTCATTAATAATGACAGATGTATATTGTGTTCACCCACATTATTGTCAGTACCGGTGAAAGAGAGAGAATATTTATTACTTGAGGAGGAGAGGGAAAAGACATGAAGTTTCATTGGAAGAAAAGAACAAAGCTGAATGTGTTTCTTTCAGATATTTAACGAAGTGCCTTTGTGAGGGTTTGGAGCTCAGTAGAAGTGAATATCAATATTTATATAGCATTTGCTCACTACCTAGTCCTCTAGGTGCTTTTCAAAACACAGTGCTTACATTATATAATAATATTTACATATCATGTGACTGTTATTATGGAGAAAAGTATGGAGATACACACACACACACACATTTTGGGGAAGGGCTTTAGCTTAGTGGTAGAGCATCTGCTTTGTATGCAGAACATCCCAGGTTCAATCCCCCTCATTATCAGGTCGGACAGGGAATCTCTTCTGCCTGAAACCCTGGAATGTGGCTTCCAGTCAGTGTAGGCAATACAGCTACCGTGTTTCCCACATTTTAAGACACCGTCTTATAATTTTTTTACTCAAGAAAATAAGCCTATGGCTTATTTTCGGGGGGTGTCTTAGTATGGTTCCTGCCTCCTCCTGCCGCGACCGGCGTTGCTGCTGCTGGGCTGGCAGCACTCTGCGAAGGCAGGAGAAGCCGGCCAGACCGCTGGGGGGGTGGGGTAGAAAAAAGTTCGGAGCGCGTCCCAATGGCAGCACTCCTCATGCGCCACAAAAGCTACCAAACAACTGGGGGGGGGGGAGGTTAGAAAGGTGGCCGGAGCGCAGCCTTATGGCAGCGCTCCTCACACACCACAAAAAAGACGCAGAAAACTGGCAAACAGCTGGAGGGGGCTAAAAAGCAGCGGCGGCCACAGCTTTAAATGGCTGGATCGCGCCTTCCGTCCCGCGCCTGCGCTGCGCGCCAGGTTTTGCCCGATCCGTCGGGGAGCAGGGAGCGCTCAGAATCTGGTGAGGGGGGTCTTTCTTCCCATTTGGGCGCCCGAGCATCGCCGCTCGACTGGCCGGAGGCTCTCGGCGGAGTGGTCTGGAGGAGCGATCGCAAGCTCTTGGCTGGCTGGCTCGCTTTCTTTTTGTTGCTCACGGAAGGCGGAAGGGGCCAGCAGGGCTCCCGCCACCGTCAGTCGCCCCGCCGCCCCTCTGCCTTGGGCCATGCAGCCCACAACGTTCCGGCAGCGCGGCTCCCGCTGCTGTCAGTCGCCCCGGCGGCGCGGAAGGGCCAGCGGACCTCCGGCCGCCGCTCTGCCATGGGCCATGCAGCCCACAATGTTCTGGCGGCGCGGAAGGGGCCAGCAGGGCTCCCGCCGCCGTCAGTCGCCCCGCCGCCCCTCTGCCTTGGGCCATGCAGCCCACAACGTTCCGGCAGCGCGGCTCCCGCTGCCGTCAGTCGCCCCGGCGGCGCGGAAGGGCCAGCGGACCTCCGGCCGCCGCTCTGCTGTGGGCCATGCAGCCCACAATGTTCTGGCGGCGCGGAAGGGGCCAGCAGGGCTCCCACCGCCGTCAGTCGCCCCGGTGGCGCGGAAGGGCCAGCGGACCTCTGGCCGCTGCTCTGCCTTGGGCCATGCGGCCCCAGAACGTTTCGGCGGCGCGGCTCCTGCCGCCGCCTGTCACCCGCCGCCGCTCTGCCTTGGGCCATGCGGCCCCAGAACGTTTCGGCGGCACGGCTCCTGCCGCCGCTTGTCACCCGCCGCTGCTCTGCTTCGGGCCATGCGGCCCCACAACATTCCGGCAGCGCGGAAGGGGCCAGCAGGGCTCCCGACACCGAGGGGTTTCCCCGTCCGGGCTCTCGAGTGTAAAAAATTTCTGGGAAGTGTGGGGAGGCTCCCAGCGCGGCTCGCCTGGCGACGCCGAAAGAGGGCCGAGCGCGCGGTGCTTATGCCTCCTCCTGCTTCTCCCCCCCGCCCGTGTGTGAGGGAGAAATTAGCAGTTGAGGGCGAGGACGGATAGAGAGCTGCACGGCGCTTCAGCAGCAGCAACAGCAGCAACCAGTTCCAGGTGGCTCGGGGTATGGCTTATTTTCGGGGTATGGCTTAATTCCGCAAAAGTGTAAAAATCCTGCTACGTCTTATAAAATGACTACGTCTTAAAATAGGGGAAACACGGTAGATGGTCCAATTTTACGACTTGAGAGGTGGTTTCCTGTGACCCTGAAACAGAACAGAAAATTTTAAAATGGAAATCTGTGACAAAAGAGTGAGGTCAAGAGCAAGCACTACAAATTCAGATTTCAGTAACTGTTTTTAGGGGGAGCGTGGAGAATCACAAAGTTTTAAACTACTCCCCAAAAAAGTTCATAGAGAGGAGGGATACTGCCATGGGAGATAGTGACAGGGAGTTGGGAGCAGACAGGGTCAAGGGAGCATGTAAGGGATTACACAAGGACATCACTGAATGAGATGGCAGGAGGAGGGTTGAGGGTATGTAAGTGGGAGGAAAGCTAAAGGAGAAGAAAAGGGTCAGGAAAAAGAGAGAAGGGGGAAAATCAAAGTGGATAGTTTCATTTTTATTGTGGAATAAGGATGCAAACTCTTGAGCAGAGAAGAAAGAGTAGTGAAATAGTGTGGGCCTTGCCTTGGTAAGGCACAAAACTTTAAAGATTCTTAGACCTGAATCATGAAGGTAAAGTAGTGTTATTTAGCCAGGTAAATGGAAGACAATAGTGTATCAACCTCCTAGGGGTGGGGGGAAAGTGTCATGTACAGGGGAGCTATAAACCCTGTTTAAATAGGGCACACTCCTGTTGGCTGCTTTCTGAATATATGGTACAGATATGCATACCATTGTTGTGTTTTAGGAACACAAATTTAATTGGATTTGAGGGCTTTAAAAATGTGGTGCTGAACTGATGCACTTAGCTCTATAGGTGCTATGGTTTAAGAGTGCTGTTCTAATACTACTCTTATTCCTCAGATGATTTAATGACTATTATTTTTAGAGTAACATTACTGTTGTACAGAAGATGCTTTAAAAAAAGGAGATGGCAGTGTAAAAGTTGTGAAATAATGATTTCCGCCTGTGTTTACATGTAAAAGTAACTTGGAGCATGATCTTATTACAGAGAGAATTGCCTCTATTGTGGGAGGGGAAAATATTATTTTTCTTTTCTTTCCTTTTTTTTGGTAAACTGAGCATTTTAAAATTTAGTTTTGTATCTATTATGGGGTTTATTTTTACAAACAAAGAATTTTAACTAGGGATATGTTTTGGTTTTTTAATTTTTTTAAAAAAACCCTAGAATGAAAGTTGAATCTAATTAATTGGGTTGGGTCCAAAGTGGGGTGAGCAGCCATCAGAACAATTAAAGCACACAATTATAGGGCAAAATATTTAAATCACTCTTTTGTATCAGAATGTGTCAGTCTGAAGCTGGAATCAATCTCTCTGGTAGTGAGGAGGACTCCCTTTGCTTACAACATTTTAGGGAAGAATTTGTAGATTGCACTAGTACTGTATTATTATTATTATTATCATCATCATCATCATCATCATCATCATCAGCTCTGGTTAATTATTAACCTACTTGATAAAATCCTGTCCTGGTCAGAATGACCATGAAACTGTTGTCAGGAACAAAGAAATGAAATGTAGGCCCAATATAGGAATCCTCAACCTTTGCGGACTACCTGAATGTCCATCTTTGACCATCACTGGTGTGAGAATAATTGAACTAGAGTCTTCAGCAATGTCTGATGGAGTCCTTGGTATGAGAATAGGGATTTTTATAAGGATGTCCCTGTTGGATAAATGTTGCTTAGAGTTAACTGTGTGTGGAGCTGGGCTCATGTGGTTTTGTTTAAGGCAATCTTCTAGTCAAGGGGCTGCTTGTGTGAACTGGGTCTAAGAAGTACTACTATGATTGTGAATGTGATGCTGTGCTTCTGAATCATGACCCCTAATCTGTATTTACTTGTATTGTTGATTAAGCATACTCTTTTGTCATAGCTGCTTAATAATATTGTTTTGGAAGTACAACAGATAGACAAAAGCGAGGATAATTGCACTATACCAGTGATGCATGTTGACTCTATTGACATGTGACCTCCCCCCCCCCCGCCCGCCAATCTTCCCATGTACATAAAAAGTTAATTGACCAGGTTTCTTTTGGCTCATTACATAGAAGACATTTCTTATAGCCAGAATCATATCCTGAATTCCTTCAAATGAGAGCAGAATGGAAATATAACAAATAAACTATGTTCTCATTTTGTGTTTCAAACTGCTGTGATTTTCTTTTCCTCTCTTACGAAAATGTTTCTGAGAATGCAGTTTATTTCTTGTCACAGTTTAAAATGCTGTGTTATTAAAGGTATGAAAGGGCTTACTATTTGCTCTTTAATTTCCTTACTAATATGTTGGCATGTTTGGTTTGAACCTGAGCTTGTGGAAGTTTATTCTTAACCAAAGCAGTTCCTTTTTGAAGAAAGTAGGTTAAATGTGAGTTGTAGAGCCCCGGGGCTCTTTTTTTTGTTGTTCAGCTTTAAAACTCCTTCAAGTGGGCCTCCTTTTAGAGACCTGGATTCATATGTTTGTGAGGTTGATCCAAATTAACATCAGAATACTTCCTTTCAACTTTTATATATACAAAGAATTGTAAAAACAAAACAAAAAACCTACTATACTAAACTAACAGGGTTTGAAATCCCTCTGAATAAAGAGAGTTAATTTTCCTTTTGCTCAACGGGGTTTTTAAATGCCTGTAAGAGTATGTTAAGGCGCTGTAGAGTATAATAAAATGCTATTACTGTCAAAAAAAAGGTACATAATGAAGGCATCTGCACAAAAGGCTCGTATAAATGTCAATCACTTCCTTCTGGCTTATACTCTTAAGTGCAATATTTGAAGCAGATAATGTTTAATGTTTGGACAACATTTCAGAACCTTCCATTTTCATCAAAATATCAATCTGTTTTTATCGCACCATGGTAGAATGGCTTTGTGCGTTATTTAGGTGGCATTATTTAGGAAACAAACCAATATTGCATAAAACATTTTTAGCCCCCAAATGCATGCGTGTATGTGGCCATGTACACACATGAACACACACATAAATGCACACATGTGCATGTGCACACATGTTAGAGCATGTTCAGGTTGCTGCTTAAAGAAAGTGGGCAGCCATTTCCACAGTTCTTTCAGTTCCTTTGTTATTTCCACCCAAGTCTCTTCACTTCCACAGTGCACAGTGCAGGTTACCTGGGAAGCAAGGATATAGTTGTATCCTTCATAAGATCTAGTTGTGTGTTGGTAACATGTAACGATTTGGGGGGGGGGGAACCATGTGGAAACTGAGAAAACTATGTTAACTTCTGTGTTCAACTGATCATATGAAAAGCAATGTTCAAAGAACATCAGATCTGATCTATAATGGGGAGATCTTTTTAGCCTTTAGGAATTATCATAGAATATATCTTACTTTACTTAAATTATTGTTATTTGGCCTTAAAACATTTAAAGACTTTGTATTACTTAATACATACATTCACTCAATAAATTAAAATTGATTTTAAAAATTTAAAAATTGATGTGTTCTACTGCTGTGTGTAATCATCCAAAGTTATGCCTGAAATGTGTATAATTCCATCAACTAAGCTTATAGTTTTGCTTCTATACGGTAAATAAGCACTATGTCAGAAAGTAGCATCATAACATCCAATAATTGTAGGTCTTTAAAGCTTGAAACTTCATGCTTAGCTATTTTTATCGTCAAGTTTATTAAAAGCCCAAACATATATTATTTCAAAGCATATATCAAGAACAAACCATAGTCAAGCGCAAGTTCAGAGGATAAATAAAAACAACAATAATATTAGTTTCAATTACACACTTAAGCTTATTTACAATAGTACGTGGAGATGTACAGCTTGTGTGGAAGGCTTCATATCAAATATGAGTTTTGAGAAAGGGTTTGAAAGAAGCAAAGGAGGTAGAATCACATAAGTGAGGGGGTTTCAAACAGAAGAGGCAGGGTGGGAGAAAAGTTGGAGGGAGAAGGAGAGCTTTTGACAGCAGCAAATAAAAGGGCTGGTGGAGCAGAGTTCATGAGCAAAGATGTACAGTATTGGGATATGAGAGCAGAGAGATAAAAGAGGACAAAGCTATGGCAAGCTTTTAAGATAAACACAATAAGCTTATGTAGTATATGGAAATGAACATGGATTTAAGGAGGTAAGAACATAGAACATAAGAAGCTGCCTTATTCTGGGTCAGACCATTAGTCTATCTACCGGTAGCTCAGTATTATCTACACTTTCAGGCAGGGGTCTCCCCAAGCCTGCGGAGATGCTAGCAATTGAACCTGGGGGTTTCTGCATGTAAGGCATATTCTCTACTCCTCCCCAATGTTCAGTTACCCCTCTCCTCATGTGAGGTGTCCTGCATGATTAGAAGGATGAGAGAAGTGAACAGTTTAGGCAGCAGAGTATTGGACAGCTGTGGGTGGAGATACTGGAACACCAGGCAGGAAAAGCTTACAATTGGAAAGGCCAGAGGTAACTATTGTGTGGAACACCCCATAGTCACATTTGACTGGACTTAACCATCCAGGGGTCATTTACCTTTACCTTTTATGGTATAGAACAGATGGGAACAAGAGATCGTAAGGGTCAGAAGTGATGTGACTTGGCAACATTCTGAATGTGGGGAGCAAAGGAGAGAAAGGAGTCAAATCTTCTTCATGTTTGCTAATCCATGGTGTCCTGCTATTATCAATAGCTATGGAGAGGAGTGAGGAAAGCAGGATGCCGGGCTTGGGAGGAAAGATGAGAAGCTCAGTCTTTGTACATGGTGAGTTTTAGAGGACAATGAAGCATCCAGGCAGAAATCCCACAGGCAGGTAGAGATGAGTGAATGGATCCACATTTACACCTGGGAACAAGGTGGCATCAGCAGTGTTTGCAGGGCTCTAGTCAGTGGCTTTCAAAAATCTCTGTGGTTGATTTTCTAAAGGGAGTAGAATGAAACAAGGCTGTGTGTTGAACTATAACAAGGTGTTCCAGTTCTGTGCACCAGAAATGTAAGTCCACTTTAATCATCATCATCATCATCATATTTGAGCATTTTGTTATTTAATTTTTACATGGTAAGTTGTAAACACACTGACTAAGGGATGAGGTAATATTAAATCAAGCAATAACACTATACAGTACATCTAGTATTTCCATTTCCAACAGTTTTGTCCAATCTCTTGAATGAAGAATATTCCTTCAGAGCTTGTCATAGTTTCTGGGCTGGATCAGACTTCTAACTTTTATGCTTCATTCCACTCTTTCCCCTCCCTCCATGAGGTCTGATTTCACCTCTGATCTGCTGTTTGGGCAAAGCATGGCTTATTGTTATATCTAAATCAGCAGATTATGGTTTACAGTTGCCTTTCAAACCAAAACTAGAAATCATAGTTTGGAGGGCAAGCATGAAGATAAGTGTGCTGATTAAGAAGTAATGGCAAATTATGGCTTGCTTGAATAATAAAGCCATGAAGGGCTTTAGGTTATTTAAAGGACAAAGGAAACACAGAAGCCCCAGCTCTTTGATCAAACAGTGGTTTGCATCGTTTCTGAGGTCGGAAAAAAAAAGGAAATGTAAGTGTAATGAGTAAATATTTGAAAATTTACTCTATACAAATTTATTTAAAGGCCAAGCTTTCTATGCTTTTTAAAGGACTGACTATACAGTCTAGGTCCTGATCTACGATGCAGCAGCAAAAATGGCTAATGCTATTCTAGGCTTGCATCAACAGAAGTATAGCATCCAAGGGAAGTAATAGTAGCACTCTATTCTGCCTTGGTCAGACCACACCTGGAAGTCTCTGTCCAATTCTGGGCACCACAATTTAAAAAGGATGTTGACAATTTGGAACATATGGAAAGGAGGGCAACCAAGATGATCAAGGGTCCGGAAACCAAGCATTATGAAGAACAGTTGAAGGAGCTGGGTATGTTTTGCCTAGAAAAACGAGACTGAGAAGATATGTGATAGCCATTCCAATATCTCAAGGGTTGTCACGTGGAAGAGGGAGCAAGCTTGTTCTCTCTGGCTTTGGAGGGTAGGACCCGAACCAATGGTTTCAAGTTACAATAAAGGAAATACCAACTAAACATCGGAATGAATTTTCTGACAGTAAGAGCTATTTGACAGTGGAACAAACTCCCTGGTGGTAGCAATCCTTCCTTGGAAGTTTTTAAGTGGAGGTTGAATGGCTGTCTGCCATGGATGCTTTAGTTGAGATTCCTGCATTGCAGGGGGGGGGTTGAACTAGATGAGCTTTGGGGTCCCTTCCAACTCTACAATTCTATGTTTTGTGCTTTAAGTGTTCTGGCAGTACTGTTCACAACCAGAGCACTTTCTGACATTTATGCAGCTGAGCTAGAGAGGTTTTTGATCAAGATAAATAAGATGCTACAGTTGCTACACTATTAGATACTGTTCATATTATCTGTTAAACTGGGCTCTTGTCCACCTTATTCTCAGCCGAAAGTTGTTCAGCCGTGAATACTGACTTTAAAAGTTAATCCATCTACATACATGGTCATGTTCCTTTTACCATTCCACCCACAGATTACTTCCTGTCCTCCATAACATACAAGCAAACTAGTTGTTTGATGCAATGATTCTCCTGTAAAGTAGCCTGAGATACACAATCCTTAAAAGATTGTGTAACAAGTTTAATAAATAATAATGATATTGAACATAATAAGCCATACTACTATTGAACATACTTTCCAGAATGGTTAACGGATTATGTTTTTCGTTGGCAGTGAAGGACAGTTACATTTCTTAGACAGTACAGCAGCATGAAGGGTTTCTTAAGAATGGGTGCAAATGAATGCCAAGTGATCCTTTACTCCCCATAAATTAACTGTAATAAAAGATGATTTGCAAACACTGCTCTTATTAATGTAGCACATTGAGAAGTGACTAAAACCAGATTATATTGTGTAAGTGTATGTAGCTGTACAGGTTAATGTTAGCAACAGGTTTTAAACAGTGCAGCCTATATTGTGCTTAGAGCCCCCAAACACCCTCCCCAATATAAAAAAAAACACAAAGTGACAAAGAATTAAATTTAAATGTTTTTGGGCATAATTTTGGCCACAACTTTATTAAAATACACCAAGTGTGACTGGTATTGGCTTAGGCATTGGTATTAAGCTCTATCTGGCCCCTGACCCAAAGCAGGGAGCCAGAAAAGGTAAACATCCAACAGAGGGAGCTCCATCAAGGTGTATTGACTGGGCAGCACCCCTGGGGTTCCCAGGTTCTGATATGGCCCTCAACCCTCTGTCGGGTTTCGGACAACCCAGAACCCGGATTCCTTTAACAGAATACCTTCTAAAATTGGAGGGGCAGGCGATGGCCGGACCTCCCATCCCTGCAGATTCTTTTTGACCAATGCCTAACCGCCAAACCTTACAAAGTTGTGACGATTGCTAAGGAGTAGGCAAAAACCAAGTGGCTACAGCCAATCTGCCAGAATGGACAAAATTCCTACCCGCGCCTGTTCCAAAACAGATGACCAACCGAAGTCCAAAGCAAGGCCAAAGAATTCCTAAATAATGGGTGGGCTGGTGGGTGTTTGGTAGTTCGAATCAAGAGAAGATCCCCACGTCGCGCTGCCATGTATTTTAACCCCCAACCCCCAGGCCTTGCCACACTGCCTATTGGCTAAAGCCATTAGCAAATATGACTCCACCGGCTGAGGGCGGGCCAGCCCCGTCCCCAGGCCAGTTGGGGAATGACGTTCTGGGGCCGAGCACAACATGGCCCCTCTGTTAAGAGGATCCACCTTGTTGTTTTCACACATGTGCATTTGGAATCCAGGGGAAAACATTTTTTAAAAATAAAAATGTTGAAGTGTTGTGCTTCTGTTTTCTGGTTACCTTGGCTGTATTCCCAACACAGACAATCCACTATGACTGTGAGTTGCATGTTTGGTTCTTCTGAATCTATTAGTATGTTGTGACCAAAGCAATGAAACCGGGCACCAAGGTAGTTTGCTTAAAATATTTGAAGATCAAGATAAGTTACAAGCACTTTTCATACCAACCTTTAGACTGCAATCCTGTACCTACTTTTTGAATAGTCATTGTGTTGTTAAGGTATGTAATAGCGCAACAACAATACGGGCACTACCAAGAAGTCCTCTGTAGATGTTAAATGGGCCTCTCAAATATGTAGGTAAGTGTAAATTATTTTTTTTAAAAAAATGTATTAAATTTCTTTTCTTTTATTTAATAAATAAATAAAAACTTCCTGTATTACCTTTCCTTATTTCTGGGAAGGGTACAAAAGAAGCATGGAAAAGATCTGCAGGAAATATTATGAAGCTAAAATACATTCAGGAATTATTTGGCAACAGACAAAGAAAATATTGAGGAAATGTGTAAGAGATACTTTTCAATTTCATCTTGAGATGCAGTAGAGTTTTTCCTAAACTGTTTCAGGCTACTGTTGAAACACTACAGAAGTGATTGATATCTAAAGTAATTTGTAGATTATGGTACCTGGTTCCCAGGTGAGCTCTGTTCTGCTGTTACTTGCAGTTAATTCTAGAATTGCCTGGCTCTAAATCTGTTTCTGTTCACTTACTTTACTCAAGATAAAGTAATTTTCTTTCCCTACGAATGTAGATGTAGTAGGGCACATCTTGTAGAAGGACTCATCTAAAAATACCTTTTATATTTCTTACCATATATTTCTTAGCATATCTATTATGTATTACAAATGCAAATACCCTTTAAAACATTTATCTAGAAAGGTTTACAGGTTTTAGTAAACATGTTGGATTTTTTCCCATCTTACTTAGGAACTGGATTAGCATTTTTAGACTTTTACACTTTAACAAGTTACTGTCATTGATCAGCTACTTACCGGTAATTACCATTGATTCTCCATAATCTCATGGCATAGCTAGAGTAACAGTTGCTAAGAACAATTTAACATCATACTCTCCCTGTGTGTAAATGTATAAAATCATTTTGCTTTCCTTTTTGGGCAACATGTTTCCTAACAGCTGGGATTTTTTGAATAACTGCCGTCACTTATGAAAAATGGCAAATCTTTTTGCAGATTTGTGGTCAGTGTTATTGAATTCCAATCCATATAAATGTTGATTAAAATCTGTTTAAGAGCATAAACGTTCTGAGATTGTGCTGAGGATCCATGGTTTATAAAAGTAGGTTTTCTGTGTGAAAAAATATGGAGATAAACACATATATTACAGTATTAAATACATACAGCATTTCAGTGTTCTGATTTGATTATGCTGTGATTCGCCCTGAGATCTATGTAGAAATACAAATTTAATAAATAATAAGTAAACAAAATATTAATAATTATGAACCTTTGCTAAAATATGAAAGTCCTGACAATGGCAGTTTATTAACTTTTCATTATACCTATGTTAACAATCCACCATGTTTTTTGTTCAAATCCTGCTACACGATCCATTCTATGGTGAAATATGTGTTTCTATGTTCAGGGCATCTTCTTGTCAAATACCGTGTTTCTTGTCATCTTCTTGTCAAATACCGTGCCTATAACATAAGCCATGGCACGATTTTCTGGAGGCAATAAAATATAAGACATACCCCAAAAATAAGACGTACTGGGGTATTGTTAGTGGTGGGAGCAGGTCTGCATGGCGCTTCTGCAGCGCGCGCCTCGCCGAATCCCGACTGAGCGCTGCTGTCTCTCCTGGGTCCTGCTGGGTCGGGACTCGCCGTGGTGCGTGGTGCTGTCTTTGCCGGGTCCCGCTCAGTCGGGGCTCGGTGCTGTGCACGCTGGCTTTAGGCATTGTAAGAGACATGCTTTAATTGTGATGGAGAAGCATACCCACCCGCAAGGCACCAGAAAGCAAAACAAATTTAAAAAAACCACCCTAATAATGTTATAAGCAGCTCATCAAAATGGTCATCACAGCCACCAATCATGTGTGAAGGGACCCAGCAAAACTCTCTGAAAGCTAATACCGGTAAAAAATAAAAAAGCTTAACACAAAAAAGACATCCCCTGAAAATAAACTGTGGTGTGTTTTTTGGAGGAAAAATAAATATAAGACGGTGTCTTATTTTGTGAGGAACACAGTATTTCCTATCAGGTTCTAATGTTAACATCCCAGGATGCAGTGTGGTTGGGCAGAGGAGTCTCTGTCAAAGATGAAAGCCCAGTTGAACATGACAGGGAGGCTCTTTGGGATTGCCATTGACTTCTGAGAATCAAGAGTTTAAGGCGCTGAATGTCATTGGAACCTTTGGCTCAGGCTCTTGCTATTAGGAAAAAAGACAAATGCGGTTCCAATAGTTCACTCTCAGGTCTGCCATAGTCCATCTATTTTTCTGACCTTGAAGTCAGTATCTGTTTCAAAGATTTAAGTTATTGGACCCGTGAAGATTTAGGCATGCCTTTTGTTTTGTGGTGAAGTCTGCCAAGCCTCCCTTCTCCCACTCTTCCTTCTCCTCCTAACAGATTTTTAAAGGGGTATAAATAAGATGTTAAGCAGCCAAAGGTCTGGTTGAAGAGGTGCCTGTATAGGTGTTACCTAGAAACCTAGCAAATTATGATGAATCAGACCATGTTACTCCCATAAGTATCATAATTACACATGGATGACTGGGAGACTTTCACTGGGGGAAACATAGGTCTTAGCTGATGGCTGGGGTCAGAGATACAGTGGTATAGCTGGGGTGAAAGAGTGGTCTTGCTATAACATTTAATTTGCCCACTTTTCAGAGAAACAGGCTTGTCTTGTTCGTATTGACCATAGATTGTGGGCCTGTTTGGGGGGTGAAGTAGTCCAAATACACAACTGGAATTAGTGGTGTGTTACAGAGTGTTGGATCCACCACAACATCCAGAGCTTGTACTGGCCAGGTTGGAAGGTGTTAGGGAAAATTCATTGTGGTTTTTTGCCCCATTGTGGGGTTAAGCGGAATCATTTATACATTCTTTTAAATATTCTTCTCTTCTTCTTTCGTGATCACTCGTATCCGAGTAAGATTGTCTTCCATAAACATGGTTTTAACAATGGGTCCATAAGTGACTGTGGAGGCCAATTCTGGATCCACACGTCCTTCTACAGTGGGTACATTGGTTTCCAGGCGGGTGTTGATCACGGTGTGGATTTGCCAAATACTGTGAGGTCTTTTAAATACTGTGAGGTTAAGCAGAATCATTTACACATTCTTTTGAATATCACATTTTCAACTTTTTTAAAAAAATTAAAGTTCTAAAAATGTAGTTACAGAACTAAAGTAAAGTAATAATAATTTCATCCCATGCATACTATATTTTTTGGAAATGCCTAACTATTAAGACATGCCCTTGGTTTACACTATGTTTATTTCACAATAAATTGCTGTAATGTTGCACAAGATGTGTGTATATATTTAGTGAGTCAAAAGAAACAGTAAAACAACCCAGAGTATAAAGGAACAAAAAGAATTTTCAACAAATAGAATGTATTCCCACCTTAACAAAAGAGCTTTAGAACTTCCCAAGGGTCATCAGTAGGTCAGCTACCCAGAGAAGATAAAGAATAGTATTTTGATAATGTGTGTTTGCCTTGCCTCCCACAAGTGTAATATACACACAGTTTTAAAATTTGCAGTTTTAACACTCCAACCCTTCCTCTTAATTGTTTATACCATTTCTCCATTTTATTTCACTGGGCATTATCTTGTTTTTCTCTGCCTCATTACACTTACGAAAAATAGCTTCATGGCCTGATCTTTCAAATTGGTGTTAACTGATAATGTCCGTTTCAGAATCATTCCTACCAGTAGACTTGTGTCTCTCTTTAAAATGGAGAACTATTGTTATCTACATACATACTGAAATAGCTTTGTATGCCAGCGTTCTTTCTTTCTCACAGTGCTCAAGGTACTGTACATAGGAAATCCTGCCCTTCTGTTCATTTAAACGGCCAATGACCATGTAAGATTTTTTTTTGCTATAGATGGGGAGGGCACGATGAAGATTGGAAACATTTTTTTTCTGTTCCCCAAATATTGGTTACATGTACTGTTGAAATGGGGCAGGTTTATTGGAAGGCAAATGTTGCAGCTATCAAACATAAGCTACACTTCTTGGCTGCCAAATGTGAGTGATTGGCATAAGCTGCTTATTTCAAAATGTGTTAATTATTCACAGTTTCTGCAGAATTGTTTTCCTTCACACATGATTGGTGGCTGTGATGACCATTTTGATGAGCTGCTTATAACATTATTAGGGTGGTGTTTTTTATTTGTTTTGTTTTCTGGTGCCTTGCGGGTGGGTATGCTTCTCCATCACAATTAAAGCATGTTTCTTACAATGCCTAAAGCCAGAAACTGAAACACACAATTTACCATGTCTACCTCCTTTCACTAGGTGCTCATAAATGTAAGTTATGCAAGTTCATGAATAATGATACATTGAGAGTGCTCTTTAGGACATTAAAAGTTAAGTACTGTGGTTCAGCAAAAAAATATTACACAGAAAAATATTTGTAGGGCAGAAGGAGTTTAAGGATGAGAGCATAACATATATATCATGTGTGTTTATGACTAAACAAAGACGATAGAAAGGTACACTCCATCCATAACTGCAATTTCTTGCTTGGGCTTTGTACAAGCTTGTGGTGTAGTGGCAAATTCTGAAGTACAGGGATTCTTCCTGACCACCCCATAGCCAGGTACCCTTAGCCATGCCCCTTTGTAATACTATATAACAAAAATGCATTTTTGATCAGTGCAGACGTTATTTCTTCAGGAACAAGCCAGCTTTCCCCCTCAACCTCTGCTCTGTCTAACATCCAACTTGATGAAAAGTTCTGTTGGATTCAGTATTTTATGGTACTTGGTTGGTCACAATAAAGAGGCCTTGGAATATTCCAAAATAATGGGCAGTTTAACCCTTAGCCTTGCCTGCTAATGCAACCTGCCTCTTCCTATGCTTAGCTTATTTCATTGGCTTGTGAAGAAAGCTTATTTATTTGGCATGCAGAGGATTAGGCAATAAATAACACCCCAAGACATGAAATCATTAACATCTTATTGTAATTATTTGTATGATTTTAATAGATGTTATATATGTATATCGTTTTAATTCTATCAATGTTTAATTGGTTTTCAATGATAGTTTAAATAAATATATTAAATATAAATATACTAATAATCAACCATACTGTGAAATATGTAGCCATGTTGGTCTGACGTAGTCGAAACAAAATAAAAAAATTCCTTCCAGTAGCACCTTAGAGACCAACTGAAGAAGTGTGCATGCACACAAAAGCTCATATCAATGACAAACTTAGTTGGTCTCTAAGGTGCTAGTGAAAGCTGGACTATAAAGAAGGCTGATCGCCGAAGAATGGATGCTTTTGAATTATGGTGCTGGAGGAGACTCTTGAGAGTCCCATGGACTGCAAGAAGATCAAACTTATCCATTCTGAAGGAAATCAGCCCCGAGTGCTCACTGGAAGGACAGATTCTGAAGCTGAGGCTCCAATACTTTGGCCACCTCATGAGAAGAGAAGACTCCCTGGAAAAGACCCTGATGTTGGGAAAGATGGAGGGTACAAGGAGAAGGGGACGGCAGAGGACGAGATGGCTGGACAGTGTTCCTGAAGCTACGAACAGGAGTTTGACCAAACTGCAGGAGGCAGTGGAAGGCAGTGGAAGACAGGAGTGCCTGGCGTGCTATGGTCCATGGGGTCACGAAGAGTCGGACACGACTAAACGACTAAACAACAAGGTGCTACTGGAAGGGGGAAAAATTACACTGTGAAATAGGTGGTGATGCTGCTTTCTCACTTATCCTGGCTCCATTACAATAATTAATTCTGTAACTGTGTTCATTAAGTTATTATATCAGCTTTGGAAGTTGAACTGGATCTCTTGGTTCCAAACAAGCTATTATTTTAATATGTAGAATGACTTACAAATAATCGTTTCCCATCCATTATTATCATAGGTGGCAAAACTTTTGTGCTTGAATCAGGGTCTGCACCAGACCTTGGGGGGTGGGACATGACATGATGAGCTGATGATGAGCCCTTAGCCAGACTATAGATCTATGAAACCAATAAATTTCATAGATGTATGGGCTAGATCTTCACATTTTGGGTAACTCAGCATTGTGGGAGGCCACCACAGATAGGAGCTTCACTTCACTTCACTTCACTTCCATTTAAAACCAGCACCAGCACCTGCCCCTTAAAAGCATCCTGGGGTCTGGCAGGAGTTGTGCCAGTGAGGGGATCCTCAAGTCCCTTGGGACCTTGGCAGGTGTCCAGGCTTGGCTCAATTGACCAGAAATTGAGGAATCTTCAGTTTTGTCTCCATACAAACAGAATGATAGCAGGTTCCTCATATTTAAGGTACAGTGCAGAAAATGGAGGCTTTTGCTAGGCTTTTGAGAACTGGTATGTTTTTAAAGGAATGATTTTGATTAAATTATTTATACAAGGCACCTACCCATCCTTGTTTCAATTTGCCTCTAGATATTTGAGGCCAATGCGCTAAGAGTCACAGCTGCTGAGTTCACATGTTACATTATTCACATAAGTGCAGTTCACTTGATAGACTGAACTTGTGCTACTCTTGCCATCAGTTATTTCCCAATCCAGCGGGTATCTGTTGTGCATTTACATACTATTTGACTTAAATTGACTGAAATTATCCCCTTTGGACCATTTTACATTAGCAAGATTGTTGGAATATATCCTTTACCAGGTGTGCCATCTGCTGCCCATAGCCATATATCCCTCCAGTGGAAAGCTGAGAAACCAAGTCATCCCTACAGCCATATTAGTCTTTTATCTGTTTGAAAGATTATGCTCCAGGAACTTGCGTAGTACATGATGAAAAAGTTTATTTCCCTTTATTTAAACCATACTACATTATTCTTTTATGCAGGCTTTTTTGACATGTTTTTGTTTCCATAGCTTCACATTAATAACCTGAGTACTCATTTCAGCGAGGTAGCAGAATAATATGATTGAATAATTTCTACCATAAACTAGATCCATAATTATGTTACTGTATATATACTATATCTATCTATCTAAGCTGAAATTGCCTATAATTTTTTTCTGGAATTATCTACAGATGTTTGTAGAATTTCCAGTGGTTTTTTTAAAAAAAGAATTTCCAGTGGTATGCTTTATGCAAGTTTCTTCATCCTAAATCCCCCCCCCTTTGGGATGGAGGCAGGGCCTGCTATCTTTGGTCGCATGGATTTTAACTATAGGTTACCTAGAAACACTGGATTGATTCTAAACACTAGAATGGCAAACTTTGACCTCCTTCATAGCAGATGGAACATTTAGTGAGCAACTGGTCATGTGTAATGTTAACTCTTAGCAACTAACAAAGGGACAACATATGCCCTGTTCTTCAGTTTTGCAGAGGCTGGAAGTAGATGTTATTAAAATTGCATCCTCCAAGCACTATACAGTTGTAACATGAAATATTATGTTCATTAGAATGGAGGAACATTTCCCTGTATTGCCTTTGCAACAACTGCACAGCATGTTTTTAAAATGAACATTAACAGACATTATACATAGCCACAGTTGTCAGTGTTTAATTAAGGAGGGTCTCTGCAATGTAGAATGTCACTGTTTGTAAATGTGTTATAAAAGGTTCAAATTAAAATGCTGTACAATTAGTTTGCATGACAAAATGACTTTGCAAGACCCCTACAATAGACAATTTAGAGAAATAACTATTCTGTGTTTAAAATACTAAAGGAGCAACAATTTAAGCAGATGGCAGTGGCTTTCCTCTTGATTATAACTTTGAGGCATGCTTTACTAAATGGAATCAGCGGGGTTCATTAAGGTCCCGTTTGATGTATCAGTATTATAAAAATACCATGTTAATTATCCTCAAACGTTGCAAGTTACCTCCATTTTCCTGCAATCAGAAGATGAGAGAAACCCTGTGAAGCAAATTAGTCCTAATTGAAAGAAGACTGATTAATATTTAAATAAGGCATTGTGTGAGGGATTCTGCCATGAGAAAAATAGGCTGAACATCTGAATTAATTGCATAGCAGGTTAAATTAAATTTCATATAACGGGTTGGAAGATGAGTTGGCACAGTGCTTTAGCAAGGAACACAATGGCTGAAATACCCGTCTTTTCTTCCACTCTTGGCTGGATTCCATCAAGGTCCTTGTAGCCCTTACCTCTTTGTTGTCCCTCTTTCAATGCAAACAAAGGTACTAACAGAAAATTGCAACTACATTTTTTTAAAAAAAATGTTAATCCTCCCCCTTTTTAGGGGAAAATGGAGGGAGGGGAGAAAACACCTGTCTACATTTTGTCCATTTCTCTTCCATGTTAGCTGCAAAACTAGGAAACATCAGTATCTTTCTTTCTTTTCCCCCACCCCTCTGTTCCACATTTAATGAGGATTGATGACATAAAATGCTAATGGCTGGAATTTAGTTAGAATTGTGCTATTAGTGGGTTATCACTGTCTGACATTTTCATGTACAGGAGCATACATGTGGAGCCTGTTTAAAGTGATTGGGTTACTTAAGGGTCCCTGTTAGGGATATTTAATCCAACATAAATTACTTATGCACTTTGTTAGTGTTCAAAGAGAGAGTGTCACATTGTACATGTTGGCAGTTTTCCAGTCAAGAGCTGTTAATTACTGTACAGCTCGTGAATACATTTTGTGGCAATAGAAGGGGGGGTAGAGGAGGAGAGGAACTCTGTATCCATAGTCTGTTTTACTAAAAAATGGCTAGGTGAGAGTGCAGGGGGGCAGCAGAAAATTACACTGAAGTCATTTTCACCCTTAGGAGATACAATGTGATTTGTTTTCATGTTGAATATAAAAACAAATGACAGTACAGCTCCCTAAGGGGGAGAGTACTTTAGCTTTAAAGAATCCCTGCCAAAAACAAGCCATTATCTATTTGTTTAGCGATAAGAAAAAAAGATCTTCTCTAAAGCTTTATTTCAGAGTCTCACATCTTTGTAAAGTTCAGGGTTTGCTATGATACTGTTTGCTTATCAAATTGCATACAAGTGATAACTCAGGAAAATTGTGCATATAACATATCTATCATTTCTTTTAAGTGTACTGTATAGCCAAGTTCTCTGAACATTGTTGAACTTACATTAGAAAATTAATTTTCATCCCTCAGTACAAGGGATGGGATGGGGGTGGGGAATTAGCAAATGTTGGTTGATATAGTTACACAGCTTAACCTTGGCAAGTAGCCATAAGAAATACCACTGACCAACTAAATATATTTAACATGGAGTCACATAGATCATGTTACTCTATTAGCAGAATAAAAAATATTATTGTTTTAGCAAGTTATATGAGCACTATGGAGATAAAGGATCTTTTTCTGCCCTTCATTTTTGTAAAATGGAAATGAGGGGAGCTAACATTTATCCTAAAGTAGTATCTTTCTTTCACATTGTAGTCTAACATTTCTATTACTTGTGGAGTTGTCCATAGAAATTCCTTATCATGAACACATTTCATTTTCTGTCTGTATTTTGAAAATAGCTTTGGGCACAAAATATGCAATATTATGATTATGTAAGGAAACTGTTCTTTGCATGCATCATTTATAAAGCTGGGAGGGGGGCTTTTCCAGCAATTTTACAGATACCTTGCCCAGCTAAACACAGACTGTGAGCTGTAGAAAATCTAACCAGCTGTTTAATAAGTTAACACACACTTGTTATGGGTCATCTTATCTGTGAACAGTTCTATTTCCTGTTTTGCAATTCATCAGAATCAGTATGAGGTCATCCAATTAAGTTCAGGTTATGTCTTCTCTCTAGCTGAGAATGGTTTTTCTGTGCTTTTTCTTTTTTGCAAGCTATTAAACATGTGAGGAGCAAGGGTGCAAATCTCCAGCAACTCAGTACCCATTGGTATCAAAAAACATGGGCCTGGCAACTGAGGAAGAAACTGGTTCCTCTTCCTCTGATGTATGCAACTGCTAGTTGGATTGGGCATCAGCATAACTTTGTTGAATGTGCCCCACCTATTATTTCTGTTGCTGCACTTTATCTAACCCAATTACTATTTCATGATTGAGATAATGGCCTGGTTGGCATGACACTGTAAGCCACACTATGGCTTGCCAGGACTGTGTAAATGTGTGGCTCCCAGAGACAGAAGCTCATAGCTACTTTGCTGCTCCCCAGTTTCCTTTACTGCTGCACCGCATGCCAACTGAACTCATGGCTAAACTCTCCTCAATTACCACCAACGAAGTTTGGCTACCGCTCATGGTTAGTGGGATTGAAATAATAGGGACTCTTTGGATCCTTTTCCCACCTTGGGTTTGTAAAACGCCTGAATTTTGGCTAGAGTGTGTGATCTAAGACAGGTTTGTCTTACAATGGGGAATAGACTGGTTGTTGATTAAAGGTAAAGGGACCCCTGACCATTAGGTCCAGTCCATAGCTGTCAAGTTTTCCCTTTTCTCATGAGGTAGCCTATTTCGCATAAGGGAATTTCCCTTTAAAAAGGGAAAACTTGACAGCTATGGTCCAGTCGCGGATGACTCTGGGGTTGCGGTGCTCATCTCGCTTTACTGGCCAAGGGAGCCGGCGTACAGCTTCCAGGTCATGTGGCCAGCATGACTAAGTGGCTTCTGGCGAACCAGATCAGCGCACAGAAAGTCCGTTTACCTTCCTGCCGGAGTGGTACCTATTTATCTACTTGCACTTTGACGTGCTTTTGAACTGCTAGGCTGGCAGGAGCAGGGACTGAGCAACGGGAGCTCACCCCATCGCGGGGATTCAAACTGCCAACCTTCTGATTGGCAAGCCCTAGGCTCAGAGTGCTGGAAATGATTGGCGGTTGTTGTTGTTTTCTTTCAGCTGCTGCAAGAGCATGGGGCTTCCCATGCTTCCCCTCTAGGGCTGGTAGAAAATGTATACTGTTATTTTTTTCCCAAACACTATTTTTTTTAAAGTGTTACGGTAACTTTACTAGAAGTCTAAAAAAAATACTTTTATCTTTCGGTACCTATATTAATTACCCCAAAAAATGAATTAGTTAACAGTTGTGAAACGATCAAACACTTTTTTGGGGTGGGGGGACAAGGGTATTGAAATTTAATAAATAAATAAAATAAAGCAGCCCCCATTCCCACCGTATTAAATAAATGACACCATGATGAAATTAGAGAGGTACACTGCCACCAGCACTGTTGTATTTGTGACTTCATATGGATGATTTACTGGTATTTTTATTATTGGATTTTATTCTTGTTTTAAATTGCATCAGGACCCCTTTTTGTGGGAAGCGATACATAAATTCAATACACCTAACCATAAGGAAAGTTTGTAAACTGGAATAAAATCAACTGTCTGACTGACTGACTTAGCAAGAAATAGGTGGCTATTGGCTGATCTGTTAACTTGTGGTCCACATCTACATCGTTCACCTCAACCTGTTGCTTGAGGTATTTTTTTCATTGGGCAGAAAAAAAAGAACCTGGGGCAAGGGATGGAGGGGGATGTAAAGTGCAAGAGGCAGGCAAGATGCATCAGTAACTCTTTGCCAAATCTTCATTGAATGGAAGAAGTAAGCCACCTCACCTTTGCTTTATATGTGAATGGGGATGACATGTGCATAATGACCCTTGTGGCTTGTTTGGACTAGCCCTGATTCTACAATTAAAACCCATTGGTTTTCGCTATGTTGGCTAGCTTTCCCCTTCAGTTGGTAGAAGAGGAGAAACTCCTGTCCTTTTTTGCCTTCTCCTGACAGTGCCTGCCCTTTCCTCACTATTAAATGTTAAACAAGTCTGTTAGTTTAGCCTGTATTAAGCTGCAACCTTGGTCTATAAAGCACGACAATACAGCATGCGCAGGCTAAAGTATCTATGGGATAAACAAATACATGAGGGCAAAAAACCAGCAATACAGAAACCCAGAACCACTTTAAAATTCAAAAAAATCCACAGCGGCCTAAGTAGCAAAGTGCCACATTGACAGACACTTCAAAACAATTCACTAAAAGGACCTTTAAAAGGGTCAGTGGTTGCAACTTAATATTCAGGCAGTACTGTGCTTGGATTGCCCTGTGGTTTTTCACTTGAAAGTCATGGTGGTTAATTATAGTAGTACAGATTTATATTATAAAAAATAATTGAGACCGCTTTTTTTAACTAATTATTATTTATATTTCAACATACTGATTATTAATGTTATTTTAACTACAGTATTATATATGGAAGCTAATATGCGACCAGAGTATGTGCTCTGCTATTGCACCATAATCTGTAACTAGGGATCCCACTTATTCTAGCTCTCCTTCTGGAAAAGAAATGGCAAAATTTATCTAAGGATGAATCTGTTGACAATTACGAACTGAAGTTCATTCATAGACAATTCATCATTTAATGCAAGAGCTGATTCTCACAAGCCTATTCATAACTAAATTACTTCAGCTCCTGATGACATGCAGCTGAAAATTGAAGTTGCCTCCCATTGAAAAAATATTATGTTTCAAATTCAGAAGAAGAATGTGCCTTTGGCATTTGATCTCTGGAGGCTATTTACACATATAAGCTTTAATTTGATGTTGTAGCAACCATGCATATAGAAATTCTCCTAAGAATATGGACTGAGAAGAGACCACCCAGAGCCAGTGTGGATGGTTAAGAAAGACTAATGGTACAGTGCATCCAGGAACACATCTCCTCATAGTGTACAGGGTGATTCATAATGAAGTATACAGGTTCCATTCAGTATAAATGGAAACACTATACGTCATTATGAATCACCCTGTACTTTGCATGTACTGTACAGTTTTAACGTTCCATGTTAAAATGGGCCTGCCACTTAAAACTAGGGTTATCAGGGACAATATTGTAGCATGTTAACACATGTGGATGGATGTAGGAGGGGGGGGGTTGTCTGACTAAGCATTTCATAGCAGAATGACTGCCAAAATATATGTCATTGTCTGTATCTTGTATTTGTCTAATAGAATTGAAGACCATAATGTACAATGTCTCTACTAAAAGACAAAGACAAAGATTCACTGTTCCAAACCATGGTTATGAACAGCTGCCTAACTCTGAGAATCCCCCCCCCTTTTCTTTGTAATGCCTGATGATTTGCTTATCTTCACATTTGTTGAAAGATGTAATTAGAACATTTATTTCGTGAACAGCTTTTAATGCACAGTCAATAGTATCTGTGGTTATCTGAAAATGAAACAGTTATTACAAAGAGCTTATTGTTAAAATTAGGGACTGCAGATGCAAAGTTGTATTGTTTATTCTAGTTCTTCTGTGCGCTCTGTAAATTCTTATAGCATGGTAAATTGTATCATCCTTGTTTAATTTCTAATCCTAGATGATTAGCATTGTTCACAAACTCGGACCCCTTAAAAAAGTTATAGGCGATAAATTTGCTGGCCATAGGAACGATCAGACACAGGTTACTGAAATTTCTGGCAGATATCTAGAGTATTCACAGCATTGCATTTAATGTAGTTTAGGTGGCCTTCCCATTTCCATTTAAATCACAGGAAGCAATGAGAAACCTTTAAAATTAATGTATGTTTATTGTTAACTTCAGCAAATATAATTGCACTGAGTGACTACAGATTACCCAGCACAGAGACACAAGTGATTTGTTTGGTGGTCTGTCTGTTCTTTAATACATCAGTTTGATTCCTGTAATTTATTCCACCTTGACTTTCGGTTTAGATTATTGCAGTGCATTTTAGTTGTAGCTATCTTGTAAGATAGCTTGGAAAAGTACATATGGTAAAACCGAGTCTCTTAATCTTGTTAGGAAGCATTAGCCATAGGGAACAGGTTACCCCAGTTCTTCAAAAACTTCACTGACATGGTTACTTCCAGGTCAAATTCATGTTATTTAGACTGATCTTTAAAGACGTATGTTGGCCATTACCTGTGGAACTATTTCTTAGGCTTGTTTCCTAAACCCCAAGAAAGGCAGTGCACCCTTTCAGTATTTTTTAATCCTTGCTTTCAGTTGGAAATGACCTTTAACCTCTAAAGAAGCATGTGTGTGGGTGTGTGGGTGTCAGTCTGATCTTGCTCTTAGTTTTAAGGCAACTCTCCTGTTTCTTTACAAATAAAAAAAGAAAGTAAGTGAATTAGGCAAGTGTTGTGTAAATTACAGATTTTTCTTTGGGTTTGAAGAGAATCAGTAGAGGTAAGAATAACAACGGATCTATGAAGGAAGTATAGAGAGAGAGATATCTTTATTGTCATTGTCCCCTTGCGGGAACAACGAAATTACTCGGTTGCTACATCCACTCAGATAAAGCATTCCGCATAATCCAAAATTACAAAAGCTAATTAAAAACAGTAAATATACTACAAAATAACAAGTAAAATAAGATGACTTCAAAGTCCGGGCTTTCCATTTAAGGCCAAAATTGCTCTAGAGAAGAAACTGTTCCTGAGACGGCTCGTTCTTGCCTGCATTGTTCTATATCTCCGTCCCGATGGCAGGAGCTGAAAGAAATGGTGACCAGGGTGCGTTGGATCTCTTGATATATCTAGTGCTTTTCTATGGCACCTGGTGGTGTAAATTTGTTCTAAGGTGGTGAGTGAGCAGCCAATAATGCTCTCTGCTGTTTTAATAATTCTACACAGCCCTGCTCTGTCCTGGGAAGTACAGCTTCCGTACCACACACATAAACCGTACGTGAGCACGCTCTGTATGGCACAGTGATAGAAGGCAAGCAGCAGCTTTTGTGGAAGATGGTTTTTCCTTAAAATTCTCAAAAAATACAGTCTCTGCTGCGCCTTCTTCACAAGCCCTCTTGTATTAACACTCCAGGACAGATCCTCCTGTAACTCAATGCCTAGAAATCTAAACGTTGTTACCCTCTCCACACAAATTCCGTCAATCAAGAGTGGCTGGACCTCGTTCTTCTGTCTCCTAAAGTCCACCACAAGCTCCTTAGTTTTCTTTGTGTTTATGAGCAAGTTGTTGACTCTGCACCACTCTGTCAGCCGCTCCACCTCATCTCTATACTCAGTTTCACCCTCCTTATCAGAGATGAGCCCGATCACGGTTGTGTCATCTGCAAATTTGACAACCCTATTTCTAGGGTGGGCAGCGACACAATCATATGTATAAAGAGTATAAAGGAGCGGACTAAGCACGCATCCTTGTGGTGTTCCTGTGTTAGTCCTAAGCATGTTAGACATATAAGGGCCCAACCGGACCCTCTGGGAGCGATCTGAGAGAAAGTCCAGTATCCACCCACAGAGTGATAGCGGGAGCCCCAGATTTCCCAATTTAGTTATCAGACGTCGCGGTAGAATGGTATTGAATGCCGAGCTGAAATCTACAAAAAGCAGTCTGGCGTAGCTCCCCCGCTGCTCCAAATGCTCCAAAGTATACAAATTACTGAATATTTTGCAAAACTTACATACTAATTAGTCAGAAGATCTCTAAGCTGTTTACAAAGGGCAATCCAAAAGATTCATTAAAGCACACCGATAAAAGGTAACTTTTTTTAAAAAAAGTTAATATAATATTTAAAACTATAAATAAAACCATCAATCTAAAAAGTCATTATGCTTATTAACGATCCTTGTTGGTCACATTGGTCAGAAATGTACATATGCTCTTCATTTACTTCTCACAATGTTGATTTTCAACAGTGAATTGCTTGGGGGTATTAAGTCACTCTTGCATTGTTTGGTCCCATGCTATAAAAGTTACACCTATAAACTAGAACCATGTGCATCATGTGACAAATGCAGTTGTTCTCCATGTTTACCTCCAACATATACTAAGTAACCTATAAATTGTGCCATAGAATTTATATTTTTGAGGGGTTGACTCCATAAATGTTTAATTCAACACTTCTGCTGAAATAGCTGACAGTTTTGGAGAAAGTTCACTGTTTTAAATGGACCTTTAATCTTGGTTTATTATAGCGGTTCTTATATTTGTGTGACAGGTCCTGTGTCGGATACCAGGAGCGATGTATGAAAGGAAGATCTGGTTGGCCAGAAAAACATGTTGAAACTATATGAATAACATTCTGTAGATTTTTCTTTCAGTGTGAAAGTACATACAGTGGAACCTCGGTTTACGACTACCTCCATTTACGAACGCTTCAGCGAGCGAACACCACGGACCCAGAAGTGTTTACATCCGGATTCCATGGTGTCAGATGCGCAGAAGCAATCTGCGCAGTGCATGCATGCGCAGAAGTGTGCCTTTGATGAGCAAACGCCTCCGTGGAACGGATTGCGGTTGCAAACTGAGGTACCACTGTAATTCCTCACAAAATAAGCCCAGACACCAAGTTACTTGACCCTGTCTTGTTGAAGTTGTTTGTCACAAAATAACCTCTCTGATACTATGGGTTTATAGCAACAAAAGTAGTAGGATTATGGCCTACTCTCTTCAAGACATCTTTGAAGTTGGCAGAGTATCTTTAATTTTATTTCAGCTTTGGGATTTAGATGTAAGTGCTTAAGAAGCTATTAGCTTGGGTGGATTCCAACACAGTAAAGAATGGGACTAAAAATCTCTAATAGCATACATGTTGAGAGAGTGTAGAGTTCTTGAGTTGATAGAAGGTGTTTGTGGTCCTGGGGAATAGGTGACTAGATGTTGAGCTTCAGTGTGCAAATGCACACTGTGCAGATGTTCGGCAGAGGAAGCATGAGGCGGTTTAAGTCTGCCCTGCCTCTCCATCAACCTAAAAAAATTCCTTCCAGTAGCACCTTATAGACCAACTAAGTTTGTCATTGGTATGAGCTTTCGTGAGCAATAAATGTGAGCCAATTCATCCAACCTTGTCTCTTGCTTTCTTATTTCCCTGTGTGGTCAAAATAATGAGACTAAAATTCTCCTACAGAATGTGTTGAGAGAGTGTACGATTAAAAACAGCTCTGTGGATTCATGGGTTCATAGAAGATGTCTAAAAGTTTTTGATGCATTACTTGTTGGATAAGAGGTTGCAGTTGGAGATAATACATTTATGCTGCAAAAACATGTAACTAACTAGATGTTATTACTAAATCTGAAATGAAATGTATGTATGTATGTATGTATGTATGTATGTATGTATGTATGTTTATGTGCCGCTCCTTCTCAAAGGGTTAGGCAAGCAATGAGAATGGAAGCATACATGACACTCTGTGACATGTAATGGGATCCCTCTATGCAGTTTATGGTGTGGAGAAGGTGCTTAAAGCTGCCAGAACTATTGGAGACTGTATTTGGTGGGGGCAGCAGACGAAGGCAAGGGGGCTTCCTGCATTATGGATAGGCTTACCTCTTCCTGCTGTAAACCTCCATGCAGCAGTACTTTCTCCTCCTGCCAAATACTCTTGGGAAAGTTTTTTTTGGGGGGGGGGGAATAGCAAGAAAAGGCTAAAAACTTTTTTTATTCCTCTTCCCTTCTCAGCAGCACAACCATGTCTTTAGATTTTAATGATTTTGTAGCTTGCAAAAACTTTACCATATATATAAACCAAGAGTGATATCAGGTTGTCATATTCAGAGTGCACACATTGAAATGAGCCCTGAATATGACTTAGTTATTATCACCCTAATATTATAATATGTTTTTCTAAACATATTTCCCCCCCCCACTTTTTAGGGTGTAAGGATTTTATACCTTTGGCACAATGAAAGAGAATGAGCTGAAATATATTTTAGCCAAGCAATCATTTTAAAATTTTCATACTTTCGACAGTGACTTTTATGCATGAAGTAAGGTAGGATGAATGGCCTACTTCTGTCTGTTTTCATTACTCCATTATTTCTCTGTGCTGTTCCATCTTTTTTACTCTCTATGCCTTGTGGGATATTAAACTTTCTCTAATTATTTCAATAAGATCAGGGGTTATCGATTTTTAGGGTATCATTTGCTTGTTCCCTAATAAAACCTGGCTCTGTGCTGAAAGCCAACAAAGTTATTTAAAAACAAAACAAAACACAAACAGCCACTTTTAAGTAAAATATATTAGAGTATATATTTAAAGGCCAAAATTATATCACATGTAGTTTTTCTTTCCTGTTAAAACAAGAGCCTCATTTGTTCTAAAAGCTAGTAAGTATTGCAGTTTTGGTGTTCAGCTAACTGATTTTCTTGCTTTTCATAATAAAGTTTTTTTATAAGCATATTCCCTTATAAATAATAGTGAAGATGGATTAGGACTGGAATAGGCAGCATACGACCTTCAAAACTATTTCATACACTCATTTATTATAGCTTACATTTATTTTTGCACCAGCCACCAAGGGCTTCTGCATAATTTGGATCTCATTAGTTCCTGCCTTGATTGAAGATTTGGCTCAACATGCATGGATTTCATTGCACTTATGATACCACGTTAGGATGGTGGCTGACTGCGGAACCCTCCGGTAAATTCAACCTGTCTGCCTAGTCTTGCTCTCCCAAGGCCAAAGACAGTGATTCATATACATGATTATGCCTTCAGGACTTCATCAGATATGAATGATGACACAACATATACACACTGGATAGCCTTACCTAGCTAAACCACGGCAACAACACATAGATAACATCTTAGTTTGGGCTTTGTAGGCCACCTGTAGACTACAACCACCCAGAGGCAGATGGTATTGGGGCTGACTAACCTCTGGTTAGTTGCATCATTGTTGCTTACCGGGCAGCTAGAGGGAATAAGGTAACAGTGTCATTCACGCATGGCAAACACACTGTGGGGCACCAGATTGGCTCCACCAGTGCATTTGCACCACAGCCAACTCACTGCCCCCCTGTCCCCTCTACCTGCTAGTAAGCAACATCGAAATGACTGATGGGAGGCCAGCTGAGCACCCTCCAACCCACCATATTATCTGCTGCTGCAAGCTTCACTAGGAAATCCTTACAATCATAACATATATGCAGTGTAAAAAAATAATAATCTTGATGACTGCTCCATTGCATTTGAAAGGTCTTCTGCCTTGAGATTATTTTAAGTACATGAGATTGGGATTGACTTTAGGGACATGTAATACATGTGCTAAACGTCAGCTATCTTGTCCCTCTCCCGTTGTCCCATGGTAGTTCAAAGTAATTATTATAACAGATTCTAGTTTTGATATAGGCTACATGGTGTTGAAAGATTTTTATCACCTCAGATTTACATTATTTGGGACAGTAATTGTGCACTGTAATAGATTGATATAATTCACGTTGACATTTAAAAAGCATAGTTTATATTGATTCTGCTAAATAATACCATAGCTTTGTGAAGAAGAAGAAGAAGAAGAAGAAGAAGAAGAAGAAGAAGAAGAAGAAGAAGAAGAAGAAGAAGAAGAAGAAGAAGAAGAAGAAGCAAACTGACACCTGGATAAAAACTGCATTACTGTTTTTGATCAAGCCTTAAATGTTTACACATTGGGTACTAATGTACACAGATATCGTTTTAAGACTAACTGTGGAATTGTGCTACCTCTGACTGGAGTGCAAAGGCAATTGAGCTTGAAAATTGAGTAAAACTATACAAGCTCGTTTCTCTCTGTCTTTTGTTTTTAGCAGACATTGACATCAAACTTAACTTTCAGAAAAGATTTAAAACTATTTCCCAAAATCCATGAGAAGATGTGGAAAGCAAGCCTGTCGCTTCACGTCTCCACATAGTTTATATGTAGGTTGTAGGCATGGTATCCTCCATGTGTTGTTGGACTCCAACTTCCATTAGCCCCAGCCAGCACTCCCAGTGGTCAGGGTGACTCAGGGAACATGGAAGGCATGGATCAGCAACTTCAAGAGGATACATGTTGGCTACCCTTCATTAAAACTCTTGTTTTTGCAGAAGGCACTACTTCCTTATTTTGAAAGTTATTTGCAACATTGCCTCCCGCCTGTCTATAGTCATATACATCTCTGCTTTTGACCTTGCTTCTACAACTTCATCAGCCCAAAGGCCCCATCTTTTATTAAACAGCTCTTATTTGTTCTCCTCAGTGCCCATTGTTAGGGTTGCCAGACTCAATTGTGGACAGGACTTCTGTGCCTTTAATTGCCCTGCTCTCTCTCTTTTGAGTCTGGAAACCTTAAAGAGAAACCAGCAGACCCTTTGCTAAACAAAGGGTCTGCTGGTTTCTCTTTAAGGTTTCCAGACTCAAAAGAGAGAGAGCAGGGCAATTAAAGGCACAGAAGTCCTGTCCACAATTGAGTCTGGCAACCCTACCCATTGTACCTTGGACACCCTCCTAGAGGTCTTAGTTGTGCTATTTGCCTCTTTTTTCTCATTTCCTTGTGCATAAATCTACCATTACTGTATCTGTGAACAGGGTCCACAAATTCACTTTCCATCTTGTGGCAAGCACAAGGTGAGAAATGTGGGGGGGTTAATCACTGACCATATGCTAGACTTTGAAGCACCTAGAAACAGTGAGATTTGTCACTGCTTTGGGGTACCTCTGAAACTGAGCTGTTATGCAAGGCTGAAGAACCTCTGTCTTTCTACCAGAGCAAAGGAGGTGTCTCTCTGCAATGTCTTTATTTTTATTTTAAAAATATTATCCCTCCATCCAGGCTTCATCTTACCTCCAAAAGGAATTGAAGGCACCTAACAAATCAAGAAAGGCTATAAACCATATTAAAAAAAAACATATTAACACAATATAGTTAGCAGGAAACAATACCTAGGGAAAGGTTTTTTTAACCCTTTCAAATTAAACAGGAAAAATGTTCAGCCAAAGCCCTCTTTAAATAACCAAGTTTTTACCAAAACAGTGAAGAGTAAAGCTGACAGAGAAGAGTAAAGCTGACAGAGAGCAGGCACCACTACCGGTAAAGTTTGCCTCTGGTAGCTGCCAGCTTCTAAGAATCTGAAGTAGAGCCTCCAAGGATAAAGGGAACATACAGAGAGGAATTCCCGAATTCCCAGTTCCAAGCTAAACTTAACGGCCTGGGAACCCAGAAACAAGCAGGCAACAGTTACAAATCAAATGGGACAGGACTTCTAAGTGTCTTCAACTCTTCTAGTGGCTGCAGGTGTGATCTTCTTGCCCTCATCCTGAAACTAAGAGAAGAGGAGGGTGGGGTTGTTCTTTCAGTTGTGCTGAATTTTAGAGGCACCAGGAAAAACCTCTTTTGGAATTCCTTCAAAGTATAATCCACAAGTGGAGAATGCTGTTGCTGTTCTACTTACAGACTTCCCTTGAAAATCTGGTTGGCCACTATAAGAACAAAGTGCTAAATTAGATGGGGCTTTGGCCTGATTCAGAAGGGCTCTTATATATTTAACTGCAGGATAAGTCTCAAGAGCATATAATCAGTGATGGGGACTTTGGGAGGGGGAAGAGAGTTGATGATGGCCACTTTTTGGCTGACAGCAAGGCCTTTCTACATTTGTTGGTTGAAGTTCTCCATCCTCAACTGAAAGTACACATTTCTTCTTTACCCCCTTGTTGCTCTTGTCACTCTCCCTCCCATCCATCTGTTGTCACAGGAGCTTTGCCAGGAAAAACAAGCTGGAAACCCTAGCAGTGTGTAATTGTTAAGTGGAATAAAGGATACAGAGCAGTAAGATTATGCATTTAACAGTAACAGTAATTTGAGGTGAAAATAGGTTGCTTTGTCCTATTCAGCTGTTGACGTTTTCTGCAAAATTGGGTGGGCTGGAGTGTGTACTCTTATGGGACAAAACTCAAAAGTAGGTGAGTGTCAGTTTAAACTATGTGTGGAAGTTACTTTGCTTCAGGCAAAGCTCTAATCTATAGAGCAAGCATTTTAGCAAAATAAAACTAGTAGGTTGAAATGCCAGTCTATGCCTGGTAGGTAGCCTATGAACTACTTAGTGCATGGTGTGTGTGTGTGTGTGTGTGTGTGTGTGTGTAAAAGGGGTTAATAACCGGCTTAATTAGACATTTTAGTAACATAGCACCTAAAGCACAAGTGTAAAAACAACTTCTGTTTCTGCTTGCTCTTTTATTTTGTGGTGGTCAAAATGAAAAATAAAATAAAGTTATCGAAAGCTGAAGTAGAAGGAAACCAAGTGTTTTTTTCCATTCACCTTATTATTGAGCTGTGGTTACATGAACTTCCTTTTTTCTGTTATCAAAACCTCTCAGCTAAATGTCAGTTAAATATGGTAAATAACCAAACTGTTTCAGGGGCAAAGAAACAATGTCAAGGTACCTGTGCTTGATTGATTATGGAAGGCCAAGACATACATGTAAAGTGTAGTGACTAGCGCACTTTGCATTGCTCTTTTAGTTAATAAAATAGTTGAAACATTTATAAAAAAATATTTTCCATTTGAAAAAAAGTGTTTCAAACAATAGTAAAAATAAATAAATGCTCTGGTCTTTAAAGTGGATTACTTTGTAAAACTGAAAGTGTGTTGCTATGGCGCATTATGACATAGCAAAGTAGTGCTGTTCAAGAGATTAAGGCTGTTATCCATTGGCCTGGGAGTAAGCTCCATTGAACTGAATAGGACTTACTTCTGAACTGGCAGGTACAGAATTTCATTGTAAATGTAGTAAAACTGCATAACCGCACAAGCTGTATGGGTGATACCAATGTTAGTACATCTACTGAAAGCACTGGGTGGCATTCAACTAAGTTTTACTCAGAGTAGACCCACTGAAATTAATTAACATGACTAAGTTAGCTCCATTGATTACATTGGGTTGACTCTGAGTGAAATTTACTTGATTCCCACCCATTGGACATAAATCCATTGATTTCAGTGGATCTGTTCTAAGTATGCCTTAGCTGGATTATCGCACTATAATTACAAGACTGTATTGCCTCAGATGGAGAAAGAAGACAAGTGCCACAGGATGGATGAACTTTGCCACTCGGGAAGGTCTGATAATTGCCCTGAAATAATTGCCTTATAAGGTGTATTGTTGCAATAACAGAAAAAAATCTTAATAATACAAAAAGGAATTTGACTGGAAAGGAAGACATTGATCTGACATAATAAACCTAAAATCAGAAATTCTGACTGAGTCTAACCTTCCAAAGCCTCTTCAGCATGTCAAATAGCATTTAACTTGGCTGACTTGGCAGAAATCCTGCTCCAGAATACTGTGTTGGTAATAGGCTTCAAATGATTTTATTGGTAAAGGTCATTGTGACCTCAACACCACACCACTGTACTAACTTAAACTGATGAAAATAAAGCTTTAATGGGTTGGATCATAACATTTAATTTAATTAAACCACATTTTCCATTTATGAAATCATAACAGCATTGTGTGAAGTTCATGCTAAGGCACTGTAGATAGTGTCAGTACATAATTTATTCACAAGATGGCACCGAGTTTAGTTGTATCTGAGTGAAGTCAGGTGTTTCCTGTGGCTTATTGGAGAAAGAGTAATGCTATTGTCTAGCTTCCTAACTGGTGTGTCCTCCATATCTTCCAAGCCTTTTATGATAGGGACCAATCTGTGGGTGACCATCATTTATTGTTTACAAGCTTTGCCCCCATCCGCAGAGGTTGCCGTTTGCAATGGGAAACCTGCAGGGAAGAAGAGACTCAATCCCCACTGGTTGTTTTTCTGCTGAAAATTACCTTTCCTAAGATGCTTATTGGCTGGAAGAACAGATAATAGTACTAATTTGAGGTATGGCTTTTCCTGGGGGGGGGGACTTATGAAGATGAAAGAAGGCACTTACGGATGGACAGTGAGGGTGATCGATATAAGGCACTGGCATAGCAGTGGTATTTCGAATACCACTGCTCTACCCACCATATTTGTGGGTGGTTTGGGGTTTATTTTCACTTTCAAAATATGCCATCAAGTGATATTTTCTTTCCTTGGAAATGTGCAGCATCCTTGGATATTGAGCAGAAATATTAAGTTGGATTTGGCTGCTGCTATCAGTAGCCCTGTAAGTAGCATATTGCATGGAGACTGTTTACAGCTGGTGAAAATATCGACCCCCTTCGGGCAATTCTTCAGCATCAAAAGTGTTTGCAGAATGGCTGAACACTTGCACAGCCACATTCTTCCCACGCTCACAAGTCTAACCTCCCATCCCCACTAACTTGTACCAGTAGTTGGGTGGTCATGTGGTAGTGGTCTGGTCAGTAAAATGTGGAGAGCAGCAGTTATGTTCAGGGTTGTGTACAAACATTGCTATGTATGTTGAATTGATTAGATTCGCCCTTTTGTTGGGTCCTCTCCAACAAAAACTATCAGGGATACTATTCTAAAATATATTTTATTGGGGCTCTTCCAATTTTATTCTTGATTTCCCCACCAAAGGAAAGCCAAGGACTAACAGTGTATACACATAACAAACCTAGTTTCATTTTCTTGTAGCTTGCTTTCTTCTTTCTTTCTTTCTTTCTTTCTAATCAATGAATTTGTTTTATAATGATGAAATTGCAAATGAAGTCTGGTCTAGAAAGATTAATTTAGTCCTGCTCACAGCTGTGAAGACTGTGGAAATAAATATCCCCTGCAATAATGTGTTCTTGACAAAGGGCATAACAAAAGAATGATTTCTATTCAGAGATAGGGGGAATATTTATTTTGCATGCTGGGGGGAGGGGTAGTGGTCTGTTGCTGCGACCCTGACCTAGTTTTGTAGCTGCTTATTATTCAGCTATATATTTCAGCTCTTTCTGTAATTTAATTTGGCAACTTTTTCTGCATGTCTGCTCTGAGCTCATACCAAGAGCACCTACTGCTATGTCCCGTCCAAAATCACATTTGTGTTTTGTTTTTTAAAAAACCTAACACATTCATAACTCGAAAAAGAAATTCTTTAATTGTTACCAGAGAACTGCCTGATTACAGACTGAATGTCTCGTCCAGGCCCTGCCATAATTAGTAACCACTGTTGACATTTAGATTTAAATTGAATTTTCTTCTAATTAAACCCAGAGGGGGTTGATCCTCTCAGATGTACAGGTTAATAAAATTAGTCAGAAACTGTTAAACAGTAAGCTGAAATCTCTGAGAGTGCTGTGCCAGTGTATTGTTAGAAAATCTGTAATTAATAATAAAAGGATTCATTAGATTACAGAATTGCCTTTTTGTTTTGGATTGCGTATGATTTTGTTGCAGTTATTTCTTTAATTGGTTCCCCCCCCCCCTTGGTAACTATAGTAGTACTAATTTTTATAATACTTGTGAATATGTAATCAGAAGCACTGTAGCACTATTCATCCATGCCTTGCAATATAATGTTTAATAACAGAATCTTTTCCCCCCAGACATGCACTGAATGGTAATGAAATACAAAAGACAAGACTCGAATGGCTTAAATTTTGAGCAATATTCTTCCTATCATCAAACCATGCAGGGCAGATAACATCTTCATTCCAGTGTGTCTTACTATTTTTGCCCAATTAATAATTTGAGCTACAGTACATCCAATGAGTCTGATATTAATTTGTAATTTCTTTGCCCACATATTGCCAATTAAGTTGTGATTTACTTTATTTTTGTCTGGCTAACAATCTGTTGTTCTGCTTTCTAATCCTACTTAGAGAAGGAAAGAAAAAACAATTAGGAATGTGTTAATAATGGGAAAGCTTAGTTGTCAAGACAATACATAAACATAAACAATGGACATGCCGAGAAGGTATGGCATTTCCTGTGATTTGTTGTTGTTGTTTAGTCGTTTAGTCGTGTCCGACTCTTCGTGACCCCATGGACCATAGCACGCCAGGCACTCCTGTCTTCCACTGCCTCCCGTAGTTTGGTCAAACTCATGTTCGTAGCTTCGAGAACACTGTCCAACCATCTTGTCCTCTGTCGTCCCCTTCTCCTAGTGCCCTCAATCTTTCCCAACATCAGGGTCTTTTCCAAGGATTCTTCTCTTCTCATGAGGTGGCCAAAGTATTGGAGCCTCAGCTTCACGATCTGTCCTTCCAGGGAGCACTCAGGGCTGATTTCCTTAAGAATGGATAGGTTTGATCTTCTAGCAGTCCATGGGACTCTCAAGAGTCTCCTCCAGCACCATAATTCAAAAGCATCAATTCTTCGGCGATCAGCCTTCTTTATGGTCCAGCTCTCACTTCCATACATCACTACTGGGAAAACCATAGCTTTAACTATACGGACCTTTGTCGGCAAGGTGATGTCTCTGCTTTTTAAGATGCTGTCTAGGTTTGTCATTGCTTTTCTCCCAAGAAGCAGGCGTCTTTTAATTTCGTGACTGCTGTCACCATCTGCAGTGATCAAGGAGCCCAAGAAAGTAAAATCTCTCACTGCCTCCATTTCTTCCCCTTCTATTTGCCAGGAGGTGATGGGACCAGTGGCCATGATCTTGGTTTTTTTGATGTTGAGCTTCAGACCATATTTTGCGCTCTCCTCTTTCACCCTCATTAAAAGGTTCTTTAATTCCTCCTCACTTTCTGCCATCAAGGTTGTGTCTTCTGCATATCTGAGGTTGTTGATATTTCTTCCGGCAATCTTAATTCCTGCTTGGGATTCATCTAGTCCAGCCTTTTGCATGATGAATTCTGCATATAAGTTAAATAAGCAGGGAGACAATATACAACCTTGTCGTACTCCTTTCCCAATTTTGAACCAATCCGTTGTTCCATATCCAGTTCTAACTGTAGCTTCTTGTCCCACATAGAGATTTCTCAGGAGACAGATGAGGTGATCAGGCACTCCCATTTCTTTAAGAACTTGCCATAGTTTGCTGTGGTCGACACAGTCAAAGGCTTTTGCATAGTCAATGAAGCAGAAGTAGACGTTTTTCTGGAACTCTCTAGCTTTCTCCATAATCCAGCGCATGTTTGCTATTTGGTCTCTGGTTCCTCTGCCCTTTCGAAATCCAGCTTGCACTTCTGGGAGTTCTCGGTCCACATACTGCCTAAGCCTGCCTTGTAGAATTTTAAGCATAACCTTGCTAGCGTGTGAAATGAGGGCAATTGTGCGGTAGTTGGAGCATTCTTTGGCACTACCCTTCTTTGGAATTGGGATGTAGACTGATCTTCTCCAATCCTCTGGCCATTGCTGAGTTTTCCAAACTTGCTGGCATATTGGGTGTAGCACCTTAACAGCATCATCTTTTAAAATTTTAAATAGTTCAGCTGGAATATCATCACTTCCACTGGCCTTGTTATTAGCAGTGCTTTCTAAGGCCCATTTGACTTCACTCTCCAAGATGTCTGGCTCAAGGTCAGCAACCACACTACCTGGGGTGTACGAGACCTCCATATCTTTCTGATTTCCTGTGATAGCCAGGGTTAAAAACAAAACAGGGAAGGCAATACTGTAGTTATCCAAGACTAAGACATAACTTTATTTCTCATATTATCATCTGCCACTACAAATGTTTCATCTCATAGAAGATGACGATGAGGTCACACGTTGCTGTTGTTGTTGTTTAGTCGTTTAGTTGTGTCTGACTCTCTGTGACCCCATGGACCAGAGCACGCCAGGCACGCCTGTCTTCCACTGCCTCCAGCAGTTTGGTCAAACTCATGATGGTAGCTTCAGGAACACTGTCCAACCATCTCGTCCTCTGTTGTCGCCTTCTCCTTGTGTCCCCAATCTTTCCCAACATTGAGGTCATATATTATTCTTCATTTTAAATTTATACTACTATTAAAGGCAAAAGAGCAATCCTAACATGGTTGGAGGGGGATTATGTTGTGAGAGGTGGCACAAGAGCCCGAGCCTTGCCAACCCAGCAGTCAAGGGAGAAATTTAGGGACTTGCTTTTTTTTAATCACTACACTATAGCTGCACTAGATAGCTTTAAAGAAGATTGGACAAATTCGTGGAGAATAAGGCTATCATTGGCTACTAGCCATTGCTGGCTATGCTCTGCCTCCCTGGCTAGAGGCAGTATTGCAGGGGTCCCCAAACTAAGGCCCGGGGGCCAGATGCGGCCCAATCGCCTTCTAAATCCGGCCCGCGGACAGTCCGGGAATCAGCATGTTTTTACATGAATAGAATGTGTCATTTTATTTAAAATGCATCTCTGGGTTATTTGTGGGGCCTGCCTGGTGTTTATACATGAGTAGAATGTGTCCTTTTATTTAAAATGCATCTCTGGGTTATTTGTGGGCCATAGGAATTCGTTCATTATTTTTTTCAAAATATAGTCCGGCCCCCCACAAGGTCTGAGGGACAGTGGACCGGCCCCCTGCTGAAAAAGTTTGCTGACCCCTGCAGTATTGCTTCTGAATACCAGTTGCTGGAAACCACAGGAAGGGAGAGTGGTCTTGTGCTTAGGTCTTGCTTGTGGGTTTCTCCATAGTCATCTGGTTGGTCACTGTGAGAACAAGATGCTGGACTGGATGGGCCTTTGGCCTAATCCAGCAGGCTCTTGTTATGTTATTACGGCATAGCTGAGAGGCCCAAGAATCTGACAACTTGAGGTATAGAGAGGATTCAAAGCTGCTGTTGTTCTACCTCAAAATGTCACATGTCAAGGCTTGTTGCTTGCTATTGCTGGTGAGAAAACTGACTATTGCTGGTGATTAGCTTTAGTCTTCTGGAGTGCACCTGCATTGTGACAGATTTTCTCTTTGTCTCCACCAGTGGAACTCCTCTCTGCCAATGGAGGCCAGCAGAGAGGCACCAATATGCCATTCTAACCTCCCAGTGATCAATATGGTGGAGGGAGGGGCGGTTGGATAGAATTGTTAAATCATAATTATGGTGCATGAACATTTTAGTTCCACCTGTACGATGGACTTGCAATAAGACCTTGATTTCTTTTCACTTCTCCGTTTGTGAAATAGCAGTAATCAGACCACTTTTTGAAGCTATTGCAATAGCATACAGAAGTATTTGCAACAAGGTACACCAATGACAGCTCCGGCTGTTCCAGAATTGAAAGATACTGCTCTGATAACCTCTTGGATAGATTCGAGCAGTATCTATTCAAAGGTCTACCCTTGAAGATTCTGGAACCTATCCATTCTGAAGGAAATCAAGCCTGAGTGCTCACTGGAAGGACAGATCCTGAAACTGAGGCTCCAATACTTTGGCCACCTCATGAGAAGAGAAGACTCCCTGGAAAAGACCCTGGTGTTGGGAAAGATTGATGGCACAAGGAGTAGGGTATGACAGAGGACGAGATGGTTGGACAGTGTTCTCAAAGCTACAAACATGAGTCTGACCAAACTGCAGGAGGCAGTGGAAGACAGGAGTGCCTGGTGTGCTCTGGTCCATGGGGTCACAAAGAGTCGGAAACGACTGAATAAACAACAACAACCCTTGAAGATAGCTTAGGAGCTGCAGTTGGAATGGAATGCCACAGCTTGATTGCTATGGGGAGCAACAAGAAGGGATCACATGGTTCTGATTTTTGAAAGAACTGCCTGAGAACCACTCAGCCCCATTCAAGGATTTGGACAGATGTATGTGAAGGAGCCCCTTCTTGTACCTTCAAACCCATGCATTGCAATGGGTTAGCTTCAATGGTGAGTAAGATGGGCTTTCTCAATGGTGGTGCCCTACTTATGGAACTCCCTCCCAGGGGAATATTCATTTAGCCTTCACTTTAAAAGTATTTAAATATAAGTTAAACACTATTTTGTTGTTGAGGATTTGGGGTTTGAACAATGATTTTTTAGCATTATGCTGCTGATAGTAACTCTTGCTTCTGTGAAGTTCACTTTAATTTTTTGTTTTTAATTTAATTTGTTTTATTTTGTATTGTAAGTTATTTATGCTATGTTATATTGTTAGCCAACTGGACTCATTGTGTTAAAAAGATGGGGTTACCAAACAAACCAAATATCAGAACAGAGTTTGAAGTGAGTTCCAAAATTAAAGTGTAGATCAAATTGAAGAGGGCAAAGTTAGCATTCAATATAAATGGCCCACTTTTTGGCCCCGGCTTTTTATTTTCATTTGTAGATGGAGCAGTAAAGGAACAGGGTGAAAAACAAATGTGGTTAGGTCACTAAGGACATAGAGTTGAGTACCTATATCATAATTTCAAATGGTAACTAGTTGCAGGTGCAAATATTTTCTTCTAAAGTGAATGGAAATTTCCTTCAAATGTGTTTGTTTTCCTGCTTTTTTGCATGTCCATTCAAATATCTAGGTAAGGTATCTACACAGATAACCTCACAAACAAAGTTAGTTAAAAGCAGCATGGGTAGTGTGGTAATATTTAAATACAAGGGTTTTTAGAATAAAATAATTGATCAGAAAATGAATTGATGAAGCACTCTCATCATATTTTGCACTGTTAAAATGTAGTCTAATGGGGAATCATTACTGGAGGTCAGTCCACTGACACATTTTGGACTGTTCTTTATTTCTAGAGATCACAGCTCAAGAGAAAATGACTAAATTGCAAGTGTGAACAGCAAGGTCTCATAAGCATTTGAAAAAACTCACATACTTAATAAATTCCATAATGGTTTTTTTTTAGTTCAATGGCTTTCTAATTACTTAAATTCCAAAATGCTGAGTACTATTATGCTATGGGTCATCATTTGAAGGCTATTCTTCTTCCACAGGGTGTGTTGGTACAGTTTGGTTCGCCCTGCCCTATTGTCTCTGTTCTGATCACCATTCTTATACCTTTAACCTATTTTCCTAATAGGCTATTTTCCTATGGAAATTTGTGTAAACATTGGGTTTGTTTTATTTGCTTAATCTCAGTAATTGGCACAAAGCAGATAAACAGATCAGAAAGCTATTGCCTGAAGTCTTCACAAAATGTTAAATGGTTAAAAAGCAACCCTGAGCTGGCCTCCTCATTCACATCTTCATGCAGACTATTAAAATGAAAGATTGCTTTTGCTCAGGATGTTTATATTCAATCTGTAGCAACTATTTATAGACACCTTGTGCTTTTTATTATTATTACAAGTGACCTTTGTGGTTCTGGGTATTAACCTGTAGACTAGTATCCATAAGGCTAGGGGGGGATGCACGGTAGTTTCTGGGCAAATAAGTGGATCGGCCATATTGCGGAGAAAGCTAAACATCTGGGGAAAGGAAGAAATCTTGTTTGTTTGTATACTACCACTTGCTAACTGTGTAGAGGATAAGTGGGTATTGAATGTATAACTAAGTGAGGTGGTACAATTTAAATGGAAAGCTTTCAGTTCAGTTCTCTTAAAAATAGATTGTCAGGACTTCAATCCTTAAAAGAAACAAGGAAAAACGTCTCATGAATTTCTGCTAAATGAAGATTCATCAGCACAGTGTTCTTGCTGAAACCATATAAGGTGTGCTGTACATAGGGGGTTTAGTAGTACCATAGATAATCAAACCTAATGGAGCTAAGGTTTGGGGCATGTGGCTGGAAGGTTAAACCCCATGTATTGGGAGCACCCATGCTGCCATCTACAGACAGCACACAGTAGTACCAACATATTTGCATGTTTTGCTCCTTGAAGCATTTAACAATGCCAGTAGCCTGAGACGGCCCGAAGTGTATCATCCTGTGCTAACAGCAGGATTTATCTTGCCCTGAACACTCCAGACAACGTATCTGGGCATGCACTGCCGCTCACACTGCACAGTTCTATGGGCATATTTCCAGCACTGCTCTTGAAGTGAATAATCAATGAATATGTCTCTGTCAGTTCACATCTGTGGTTGCCTGATATGTAAATATTCCGTTTGGCAGTTTTTGGATGACTTCCTTGTTCTTGTATAGAAGTTATGTACTCTTGTGCTGTGATTAAGCAAGGAGAAGTGTTTATGTTTGGGGGGAAAGGCTTGCTATGGTGTGCTAGACAAACCTGTGACTAGAATAGGAAAGGTTGTTGCTTCTCTTCTTTCCCTATGCATAGCCTGACTGAAGTCAGTGGAATGCCCACAAATATCATACAAAATTTCACTAAATATCAGGGCTTTGCACAACAGCCTTTCACGGCAACATAAAACAATGATTAAAATGACTGGCAACTCAAGAAAATGTGTTGGCAGAAAATGTATTAAAGACACCCCTGAAAGCCCAAAGTGAGAATGCCTGCCAAATCCATACTAGAATAGTGTTCCACAGGATGGTACCAGTGGCACTAAATGCCCAACTTCTGGATGAGGCCAGTTGGGCCTCTGTAACATGGGGGACAATTAACAGCGCTCCTCTGTAGTAGTTGTGCACATGATTCTATTCTTGTCATTGCCATTACTTGCACAGTTGACCAGTAAAGCAAACAGGAATATTACAAATAAGTATCTTTAACTCAGCAGCCTTTCCTTTATATTTTTTTAAAAAACGTAATTTGAAATTTAAGATGCTTTCTGTACCTTAAAATATATTGTGTGGTAGTGAACTTCCATTTTTCAATTTATACATAATCAATTTTTGGCGACTATTAAAGATGTTGCACTGTTTTTACCACTTAAATAAAGTTTAGAATGCTAGGTAACACCAAACTATGCTTTGCCACTACATGAATGAACCTTGGATCATGAGTTTCTTTTCATGTGCTGCAGTGTCCTTATTGTCATTCTGGTTTATGGCAAGCTATAGCTTGCAAATTACATTTGAACCAGCAAGGCAAGCCGACCCATTGTTTGTCAGCTCTGTTCTGCAACATACTATGGTTTGCCACAAACAAAGAAAGAAGTCAGATCATGATAGGGGGAAGGGAGTGCACTAAATCAAGTTCATTTATGTACAGGTAGTGTCAAACTCTATTTTCTCTCTCTCTCTCTCTCTCTCTCTCTCTCTCTCTCTCTCTCTCTCTCTATATATATATATATATATATATATATATATATATATATATATATATATGAACCAAGCCATAACATAATAATTATGGCCATGTTCATATAAACAATTAAATTTAGCAAAGATGCTTGAAATCTTTATTTGTTCATTATGTATCTTTCTATACCATCCTTCATTAAATGTTCTCAGGGCACGTTACATAAGAAGAAAATACACAATTAAAATATAAATCAAATAGCAGAAAGACCTTCAGATCCAGATAAAAACTATCAGAGGGGTACAATTATCCCCTCAGCTAGACCAGTAAAGAAAAAGAGATTCATATGTGTTGTATGTGCGATATAACATTGTGCCACCAGATGGTGACATGGAGTCCCATTTTTCTGTACCTGTTTTTGCTTTTTAAATTTACAACACTTCTTTGATGTGTCTAGATCCAGCCCATGTTTAAAAGGCCTGGGAAAATTGAAAAGGACAGTATCTGAAAGGACAACACAGGAGGACCTCTGGTGGACCTCTTTGGAGAGAGCATTACATAGTTGGTGTTTCTACCACTGAGAAGGCCTTCTATTTTCCACCTGGTTTGCTTCTGCCTATGTACACACTATACACAAAACTAGAATGTGAATATTTGTTTCTATACATAAGATAATTCCCCTGACTTTAAAATAATGTTTCACAAAATATCCTTGTGGTTTGAATTCTACTGGTTCATAAAGATTTGCAAATGACCCGCTAAAATAATAAATGCCAACTATTTTTTCAACCTATTTTCTTAGCTCTGAATTGAAATCTTTAGATCTTTTCCAGGAAGCTGTTGCACTTTGAAAGGGTGTGCTGTTAATGTTAGCGCTGTTAAAGAAAAGAGAGGGCTGAAGAAAATTGCTGTTGACTGGAATCAAACTACACTTGTTGCTTACAATTGATTGTATGTTCTTCAACCACAAAGATAAATTAGAACACAGAAATACTGCAATAGAAAAGTGGTCTAGATGTCAGCAACAGTATAGCTATTTTTATCTTTCTGTTGTAAACCATAGCTTACAGTGGCTGAAATGACATTGAACTGTTTTTCTCTTTTGGTGATTTACAGCCTGTAGAGTGCATTGGAAGTAACAGATATCACATTTTATGTATTTGAAAGTATCAACACTGATGAGTTATGCTTGAAGATTTTGAGCTTGAGTCAATATAACGTAGCAATTTCAATTTCTTAGATCCCCCCCCCGGGGGGGGAACCATAATAAACTATGCACACAGGGAATTTGTTTAGTCGTTTAGTCGTGTCCGACTCTTCGTGACCCCATGGACCATAGCACGCCAGGCACTCCTGTCTTGCACTGCCTCCCGCAGTTTGGTCAAACTCATGTTCGTAGCTTCGAGAACACTGTCCAACCATCTTGTCCTCTGTCGTCCCCTTCTCCTAGTGCCCTCAATCTTTCCCAACATCAGGGTCTTTTCCAAGGATTCTTCTCTTCTCATGAGGTGGCCAAAGTATTGGAGCCTCAGCTTCACGATCTGTCCTTCCAGGGAGCACTCAGGGCTGATTTCCTTAAGAATGGATAGGTTTGATCTTCTTGCAGTCCATGGGACTCTCAAGAGTCTCCTCCAGCACCATAATTCAAAAGCATCAATTCTTCGGCGATCAGCCTTCTTTATGGTCCAGCTCTCACTTCCATACATCACTACTGGGAAAACCATAGCTTTAACTATACGGACCTTTGTCGGCAAAGTGATGTCTCTGCTTTTTAAGATGCTGTCTAGGTTTGTCATTGCTTTTCTCCCAAGAAGCAGGCGTCTTTTAATTTCGTGACTGCTGTCACCATCTGCAGTGATCAAGGAGCCCAAGAAAGTAAAATCTCTCACTGCCTCCATTTCTTCCCCTTCTATTTGCCAGGAGGTGATGGGACCAGTGGCCATGATCTTGGTTTTTTTGATGTTGAGCTTCAGACCATATTTTGCGCTCTCCTCTTTCACCCTCATTAAAAGGTTCTTTAATTCCTCCTCGCTTTCTGCCATCAAGGTTGTGTCATCTGCATATCTGAGGTTGTTGATATTTCTTCCGGCAATCTTAATTCCGGCTTGGGATTCATCTAGTCCAGCCTTTCGCATGATGAATTCTGCATATAAGTTAAATAAGCAGGGAGACAATATACAACCTTGTCGTACTCCTTTCCCAATTTTGAACCAATCAGTTGTTCCATATCCAGTTCTAACTGTAGCTTCTTGTCCCACATAGAGATTTCTCAGGAGACAGATGAGGTGATCAGGCACACCCATTTCTTTAAGAACTTGCCATAGTTTGCTGTGGTCGACACAGTCAAAGGCTTTTGCATAGTCAATGAAGCAGAAGTAGACGTTTTTCTGGAACTCTCTAGCTTTCTCCATAATCCAGCGCATGTTTGCTATTTGGTCTCTGGTTCCTCTGCCCTTTCGAAATCCAGCTTGCACTTCTGGAGAAGATCAGTCTACATCCCAATTCCAAAGAAGGGCAGTGCCAAAGAATGCTCCAACTACCGCACAATTGCGCTCATTTCACACGCTAGCAAGGTTATGCTTAAAATTCTACAAGGCAGGCTTAGGCACTTTCACTTCCCACCCCAGTTTCACTAATAACAATCTCTATTTTTACCCTTGGCTTTGCTTATGTTAGGGGCATTAAATACATGCTGTCACTCATTTACAAATATGAGTGATAAAATGCAATACAAACTGAGCAAAGGGCTACATTAAGGTTGTTACAATGTTAAAAGTAGACAGTGTAACCTAAACAAGTTTACTCAAAGAGGAGGCTTTTTTATTTTAAAGGGACTTGCTTCCATGTAAGCGTGCATAGGATTAGAAGCTAAAGCTGCAGGACTGAACTCAATGTTGTAGGCTCCATTTAACACAGTGAAACTTACTTTTGAGTAAACATGCACAGGACTTCCCTTTAAATAATATACATAGAATTATTTCTTCTGGTTCCCTCCCCTTTTTCAGATTGATTTTATCTGAGCATTTTAGGTCAAGTTACTGAGTCTCTTAAATGAACAAAAACACAAATTTGCATTTAAATGGAAAATGCTTTGAGCCTGAAACTTCTCTCTCTCTTTCCCTCCTTCCTTCTCGCCCTCTCTCTCTCTCTCTCTGTGTGTGTGTGTGAGAGAGAGAGAGAGAGAGAGAGAGAGAGAGAGAGATGTTGGAGGGCTGGGAGAGAGAGAGAGATCAAAACAGTTGGACAAGTAATGAAGTAAAGACCCACAAGGAATGCAGTCTCGTACCTCCTGTGCATGCATTTTGAGAATAAATTCCACATATATAAGTATACTTACTACTGCTGAAGAACTTGAAAATGAATGACCACAACTGAAGTCCTACCGAGCCCATGTATTCACATTATAACATATTTTTTAAAAAACAAAACAAAACACCGTCTTAGCTGAAGTCAATGCAAAACAATAGAATTATAGAACTGTAACAGACCTTGGAAATAATCTAGTCCAATAATGCAGGATCTTAATGCAGAATACAACTAAACCACTGCTCACACATGGCTGTCCAGTCTCTGATTAAATACCTCCAATGAAAATAGATATGTTCCACCAGCTCCCAATGCAGAGCAACTCATACTATTAAAAAGTTTCTCCTAATGCTTAACAGAAATACATTTCCCTTCAATTTCAGCCATTCATTCTAGTTCAGCAGTCCCCATGTTTTATATTTTTCCTGGTACTGCAGAATGTTCCCAGTTGTAGACAGCAACGCTGCCTGAGTGCATGAGGGCTTTCTGTTTGTCAGGTTACTGCCTTCTATATTTGTGTTCTGCTGGCACTAGAAGACCTTTTTTTAAAAAAAAAACAAGCTTTGGATCCTTTCCTTCCTTAATTTGATTTAATTATTATTGAGGGGTTTTTTTGCCCTTGATGCTGCTTTTAGTTTGGTAATTTATTATTATTTGTGCAAAAATATTGTTGGCATCCATCTATCTCCTGAGACAATGGAGTGCTCCTCTGGGGGTGAAGTAAAACCACTGGAGAGTCACAGTGCCAGCTGTAGCTGCTGAGACTGATTACCCGTAATTGCTGCCTCCTATGCTGTTCTTGCTGTGTTAGCAGTACCAAAGTCATCTCCCCTGGGGCACGAGTCTGGGCAGTGTGTATGAAGGTCCTGGGTTGTCCAGTCGACAAGTTGCCCCTCTTGGCCTCACTGATATGGTCTGAAGGAAAGCAGAACAATACATTTTGCACTGGCTTAGCTGTAGGAGTTGCCAGAAGGAGGTGTACAGGATGTCATCCAGCCATCTTAGGGACTCCATTCCTTATTGTGTAGGGCAGGCTTCCTCAAACTCGGCCCTCCAGATGTTTTTGGCCTACAACTCCCATGATCCCTAGCTAGCAGAACCAGTGGTCAGGGATGTTGGGAATTGTAGTCTCAAAACATCTGGAGGGCCGAGTTTGAGGAAGCCTGGTGTAGAGCTTACTCCTCAGCCGTTTGTTCTCCTACAAGAGAGTGGGTATAGATTTTTCCTCAAGATTTACACCTGCCTGAATAAATAAATTGAAATTGAAATTTGTGGGCCACAGGATTAAGCACACAATACCTATTTTTATTGAGTGCAAACGTAGCTAACATTCTGTCAGTTTTTATTTGATGCACAACTCTTGCATGTCATGGCCTGCCATAACAGGAATTTTTAATGATTTGCTGTTGCTGTGCCCAAGCAACACATTTTTAGGCCTCACATCTGTCAGTAGGCATGCTACTGCAAGTCCCTTAGCCCTGTAGAATTGGTATAAAACTAGAATAATGAAGGCTAGCCTGCAGAAGGCTTTGATAGTTTCCACCAACCTATGCATAAATCCATCATTGATCCCAATGACGTTGGACTCAATCTTCTTTTTGATCTGCCCACTTTAGGGCCATTATAAGGAAGTATCCTGTGTGCACAGTCAGAATTGCTGGAATTGCCCTATTTCCAGTACAGAGCCCACATCATTTTTCGAAACTGGCAAGTGCTTTTCAAGAGCAGCTCACTCCAATGAGTACAAAGTAGAGCAAGTGTCTTATCTTATGCTGCTTTTCTTCTGTTCTTTTATATTTCTTTTCACATGTGTGCATCTGAGAAATGGCCATATCACAAGATATAGAAAGCTCAACTATGTGACAGGGAAAAGGGGGGGGGTGAGGAGTCACCACTCCCATTTCTCAGATACACACATGTGAAAGAATATATAAATGTTCCCCAGCTATAGAAGAAATAGTGCTGTAGATCTTGCAAAGATGTTGATTACATTACTTGTTAGTAAAAGCTGCACTTTCCTGGGAATATGTGAATGTTTGTGAATTGTTTATGGGGATGGAACATAGTTCAATGGTAGAATATCTGCTTTGTCTGTAGGAGGCTCCAGATTCTGCCTTTGGTATCTATTGTTTTGTTGTTGTTTAGTCATTTAGTCGTGTCCGACTCTTTGTGACCCCATGGACCATAGCACGCCAGGCACTCCTGTCTTCCACTGCCTCCCGCAGTTTGGTCAAACTCATGTTCGTAGCTTCGAGAACACTGTCCAACCATCTCGTCCTTTGTCATCCCCTTCTCCTTGTGCCCTCCATCTTTCCCAACATCAGGGTCTTTTCCAGGGAGTCTTCTCTTCTCATGAGGTGGCCAAAGTATTGGAGCCTCAGCTTCAGGATCTGTCCTTCCAGGGAGCACTCGGGGCTGATTTCCTTCAGGATGGATAGGTTTGATCTTCTTGCAGTCCATGGGACTCTCAAGAGTCTCCTCCAGCACCATAATTCAAAAGCATCAATTCTTCGGCGATCAGCCTTCTTTATGGTCCAGCTCTCACTTCCATACATCACTACTGGGAAAACCATAGCTTTAACTATACGGACCTTTGTTGGCAAGGAGATGTCTCTGCTTTTTAAGATGTTGTCTAGGTTTGTCATTGCTTTTCTCCCAAGAAACAGGCGTCTTTTAATTTTGTGACTGCTGTATCTATATTTGGTATCTATAGTTTTTTTTTTTAAATGAAATATTTCTGATAAAGACCCTGGAGAGCTACTGCCAATCAAAATAGACTATTCTGGGCAAGATGGACAAATTGTCTGATTTAGAAGAAGGAGAGTTCATTTGTAATTTAAATTAAATGTGGCTCTACAGCCCAAAAGGGGGCCAAAAGCTAAAACAACATTACCAATTCACACCCATTGTCAGAATTTGTTGGCAAATTCTGGATATGAGTAAGCACTACTAGATTATTGCTGTCAGTTGAGCCCTTCTGTTTTTTTGTGAGTCTGAAGTTTTAGACTCACAAACTTTTTTTTTTCCTATTAACTTGTCCAGTCACATTAGATACAAGTTACATTGCTTGCCATTATCACATCCCCATCATCTTGCTCAGTTGATGAGGTCTCTTGAAGGCAGCACATTCATTTCTGAGGAGCTAAAAATAATCCTCTTGGATTTTGTGTGGTTAGCCTAAACTCTGTTGAATGTGTTTGATGATCTAGGTGGTTTTCTTTTATGTTTGTAAAGCCCTTGGCTCCCTAACCCTTGAAGAGTGTTGGCTGTTATCAAACCCATGATCTTGTAACTGGTTTCCCTTCTCCTGACGCCTCTAGAGAACTGTCAGAAGCTTGATCCATTTGAAGGGAAGGTACCGTATTTCTTTCCATTCTGTATCAATATGGTTTGACATTTTTATTTTGTTATAACACACACACACACACACACACACACACACACACACACACACACAAATAACCCCCTGGTACCAAACCAGTTGCTATTTTAGCAATGTTGATAGTCCTCTGGGTTGATGCAGTAAGCTATGTTGTAAATGTAGCAGGATTTCAACAGAATTATAACCAGATATTAAGATGAAATGGAAATGGGGAACGAATGTAAGTAGAAGAGAGTTGTGTTTATTTATGAGGAGCAAAAATGAGCAGGACAGCAAATTCTTGGGAAATTGTCATTCACAGATGTAGACTGATCTTTACTGATATATTCTGTAAGATTTACATATAGCAATCTACCAGGACACATGTCCTGTTCTTACATATGTATGTGGTCGATATTTTTTGGTGGTGTTAGCTACCTTAAACACAGGGGAGAGCTCCCACTCCCGGTGATATATAAATCAGTTAAATTGGATTACTTAAATTCAAGATTAGCTTGATGTGGATAGGGATGAAAACTTGACTTCATATCTTTTAAATTGAGCAGAAAGTATTTGGGGGGGGGGAGTTGCATTTGTTTTCAAGTCAAACCAGTGTATAGTGGCTTCATTATTTTCAGCAGTTAGAATGGCTTTATAATGTAAATAAGTAGGGGACTTTTACCCCTATTCTTATCAGGTTTAGTGCTTTGAGTTGCACTGAGCTTTTCCTGTTAATTTATCACTGTGGAACAAAAATATGTGGAGAAACTTTGATCAAAGCATTAATGACTCCCAATTCAGTGATGTAAATGGAAAGCCCGACAAATGAAGATGCATGTTTGTCAGTTTAAGGGTAGCATGTAAAAATCAGCTGTTTTTGTATGTGAATATTCAAACGTATTAATATCTATTATTTGAACCCATGGTTAAATAATCTGTTTTTCACTCTTCTTTTATCCTTCAATCTTGATTTCCTGCATTTCATCAGAAGCATCTGTTAACTGACAGGCGCAAAGCACTATAAGAATATAATTTACCATGAGTTTTAATTACTAGTTGATTGTTCTTGTAATAGTCAATTAATTTACCTATCATATTTGAGATATAAAATGAGTTTATTCTCAGCTTTCTGTATGGAACTAAATGTGTGTTTTAATTTTCATTCTGCTCCTATATTGTAGATTTAGAGTTTTCTGGCCTCTGGCTGAGACAGTTTAATTACCTCTAATATTTATTTTTTTCAGCATGAAAATAAACTTCCTAGACACATGCGGCATTGTTTTAGTGCATGAAAACTTGAATGTCAATCTGAATAGGTCTAGATCTATGGTGCAGCCACTGTAGAAAATAATAAATAACATGGCATAAAATGCAATTCTGATCATAGCTGCCAAGTTTTCCCTTTTCGCGCGAGGAAGCCTATTCAGCATAAGGGAAAATCCCTTTAAAAAAGGGATAACTTGGCAGCTATGATTCTGATCCTTATCATGCAGGGAAAGCTAATTTTGAATTAAACTTGAGTGGAAACAATTTATGAATCACATTGGTACAGTTTTAATGTGACCCTAATCTTGGAGATTATTTGAGTTTAACTCAACTAGTTGAGCAGGTTAAAAGCAGTAGCATTTGGGTAGCCTAATTGGTTTACATTTACAATACAGTACAGTAGTTTGTGCAAGTTACATCATTCGTCTTTAGAAATAACATAATATGGAGGCTTTGGTTGCTTTGCTTTTATTAGCATTCTTCTCTGTTTTTACATGCTTCCAGAAAGGCAACTTCCATATTGCTTTATGCACTGCAATAAAAGTGTGTTTGTGCCTCCTCTTTTCATTTGGAGGTGCCATTCACTGACCAGTAGAAGAGACCTCTTTAGAATGCTTTCCTGTCTATAAATAATGGAGTGGGGGACAAGCTTATTATCTCTCTGAGAAATAAGTTCTTTAAGGATGTGCTTTTATCAGGAAGGAAGAAACTCTGCTGGATTTGTCAATCTTAATTCAGGAGCTGCTTTTTTCTGTTGAGAAAGTAGATCATTTGCTGTAAGCCTGTCATCATGAGTAGCTGTGGGGATTTTTAAGAGTTGAACTAAGCAATTAAATGTAGAACATTACAAGGGTTTGGGTGTGTGTGTGGGGGTGTGTGTTTTAAAGTTGATCATTATGCCTTAATGGCTTAATGCATCATTTGTAGTACAGCATGGTCACTTGTGTTTAGTCATGTTTCAGTGGAACATGAATGACACAAAACTGGTATATTTCTAGGTGTTGATTTATTGCACCTGAATTTAACTGATTAATAGGTGAAATTGATCTTGGGGGTAAAGAGAAAGTAGAATAGATTGGATTGTAGATTTCTTACTCCACAGAAGCCAATAGCAGGCCACTGAAATGCTTATAACCTCACAACTACTGAAAGATGAACCCATAAGTGACAAAATGGGAATAGGTTACTTTTTAAATAGTCAGATTCCATTTTTCATTTGGTTTAGCTGGATATGTTTTTTCTTACTAAGTTTTTGTTAAAAATTGTTTACAAAAAAAGTCCTCGGTTATTTTAATTTGTATTCATTTAGTATTTTAAGAATGTATTATATTCTGCATTTTACTGTCTCATCTGCTATGTACGCACTGGTACATTTATAGTGGCCCCCAAGGAATGATTTCTTTGAAACACATCAGGCCTGGAGACTTTCTCTGTTTTTACCTCCAGATAACCTTCAGAACGCTAGTTTTCAATTATATTAAGGCATCGTTAGAAGATAGGAAAGGACTCTTCTAATACTCTACTAATACTCTTCTGATACTCTACTAAGTATCAACTAACATTATTTGTACCCATTGTTATGCTGGAAACAAACCATGAGTCTGGGTTTGGACAACATGTTAAGTCAAGGCTTATTGTTTGCTGTCGCTACTATAGTATACCCAGGAGCAGAAAAAGAGCAAATCAGGGACTTTTGAACAGAGTGCCAAGCATGCTGCTTGTTTAATTTAAACCATAGTTAAGCATTAGCTATGGTTTAACATAACACCTTTGAACACACCCAGAGAACATTTCCTTTAAATGTTTGGACATCTACAACATATTTGGCGGTGGATGGGAACAGCTAGAATGATGTCCTGGTAATAAATTAGATAAGCCTTCCTCAACCTTGACTCCCCAATGTTGTTGGACTGCAACCCATCCCCAATTATCTGGACCAGTGCTCAGGGATGGTGGTAGTTGCAATCCAGCAATATCTGGGGAACCAAGGTTAAGAACAACAGTGCTAGATTGTTCTAAGCAGTGCTTTCTTCTGGAGGTATGCAGGGGTACACATACATTTCGTGCATCTTTGTACTTTTGTTCATTTACTGTACTGTATTTATTTTTCCTGATTTGAACTATAAAATGGTGGTTTTCTTGAGTCAAAATGAGAGTACCCCTTAACCTTATTTTTTTAATTAGAAAAAAAGCACTGGTTCTAAGTACAGGTGGCAACCATTTTGTCCGTGTTCAATTGATGCATGGCCTCTGATGCACAGGTTGTTTTGGACCCAGAAGAGGCCAGAACAGGAGTGGAGCAGGGTGGGCTTATGTGTGCTGCACCATCTTGTGTGGAACCAGGATGGCAATCCCCATGGAACTTGGAAGTTCTCTGTATAAGCACACTGCATAATTAAAATGAAATTTGGGCTTTCCTAGATATCAGATCTTTATTAAATGCCCTTCCTCCAAAATTGAGGCTATAATGCTATACACATTTACCTGGCTGGGACAACCCAGTCAGATGGGCAGTATATATATATAGTATATATATTGAGTCCTGTTGAATTTAATGAGACTTCTAAGGATACATACCTATGATTGTATATGTTATAGTTGTACAACAACCTGTAGATTAGGTTGAGAGATAACAGTTTTTGAAGATCATCCATCATGCTTCACAGCTGTGAAGCTTTGAACCTTCACATCCAGTCTAGCTCCAGCTCTACACACTGCATGAAAGAGAACAAGATGAACAAGGTGAGAAGAACCACTTGTGATACCATTCTGTCTTGGAAATGGGCATGAGAAATGGGCATGACTTTGTTAGTGGCTTTGTATATGGTATGTCACTAGATTCCTGTAGTTCTGGTATTGAAAATGTGGGATTCAGAAAGTGGTTGTCTGGATGACCTCTCTGCAATCTGCAATGAGCGAACCTTAGGAAATTTTTTAATCTTAATTCAGGAGCAGCTTTTTTTTTTTGAAAAGCTCCCTCTTTCTGTTCATAGAAGCCTCTGCTTGAACCACAGCCTTCTGTCACTGGAGGGACATAACTCGCTACAACCCATAGTTCTAGTTACAGGTAGGTAGCCGTGTTGGTCTGAGTCGAAGCAAAATAAAAAAATTCCTTCAGTAGCACCTTAAAGACCAACTAAGTTTATATCTGAAGAAGTGTGCATGCACACGAAAGCTCATACCAAAATATAAACTTAGTTGATCTTTAAGGTGCTACTGAAGGAATTTTTTTATTTTGCTTCGCTACAACCCAGTGGGCTTTATCACCATTTAAATTCTAGTGTCTTATCAGGGATGTCAACTTGAATAAAATGTTGTGGGGGCCCTGGTCAGCCCCACCCTGCATAATTGATCACATGACACAGTGCGCGCACACACCATTTGAATGGCAATGGCCATCAACTTTGTGGAGGCCCGGCCCCTCAAATATTTTATAGTGGGGCTGAAGCCCCCTACATCCCCTAGGAGTTGGCTCCTATCTGCCTTATAGTGACTTATGGTGCTAGAAACAGATGTAAAATATATTTGTCCTTTTTGTATGGAAGGTATGTTATGTCTATTTAAAAAATAATAATACATGGCTTATGATTATGATACGGAATGTAGATTGGCCTCAGGGCCGTCCTTCCCATTGGGTTGACTGGCTCGGTGCGCCAGGGTGCCCGCCCAGCAGGGGGCACATCAAGGAGGCACACGGCTTGCCTCTGCCTTGCCCGCTTCGCTCCTTTTCCAGCAGCGGTGGCTAAAGCAAGGCGGTTGCAGCAGCGGTGGAGCTGTCTCCATTGAGGGACAGCAGGGAAGAGGAACAGGGCTGCCTGTATTTAACAAAAGAGAAGGACAACGCCCCCAAAATAGCCGAGAAATACAGTCTGCAGACAACAGATCCGACGCGAGTGCAGCCCGACTGCTTTGAAAGCTCTTTGCTTACTCTGCCCCATGGGCTGATCCTTGTCCGCCTTTCCTTCAAGTCACCACGGAGCATTGTGGGGCAGCGCTGTCTGTGCTCGCTGTGACTTGAAGGAGTGTGGGCAGGCGCTGCCCCACAATGCTCTGTCGGCAAACCTTCTGTCGGGGCGGCAGCTAGCTATTCGGCCGAGCAGGTGGAGGTGGCGCAGAGCTGGCAGCATCCCTGCCGGTTGCGCCACGTCCTCCGGCTGCCCGTTGCGCCTGGCCCTGCCCGGCGGAGTGCAAGGGGCGCCGGAGGGATCGTCACGCCACAGTGCCCGATACACTTAAGACGGCCCTGATTGGCATATATTTTATTGGTAGTTCATACTACTATAATGCATGGTGTCGTAAGAATTAAATTATATGAGAAAAGACATATCTGCTTCTTATATCTGTTTCTTATAAAGTGAGTCACTTGAACTGAAATGGCATTAAACCTGTTGACAACCTGTATTCAAACATATCATTGTGGCGAAATCAATTTGGAACTTTAGTGCTGAGGATTCTGATGGGAATTGTGCTGTCTTGTCTTCAAAATATAAGTGTAATATATAAAGGTAAAGGGACCCCTGACCATTAGGTCCAGTCGTGACCGACTCTGGGGTTGCGCGCTCATCTCGCATTATTGGCCAAGGGAGCCGGCGTATAGCTTCCAGGTCATGTGGCCAGCATGACAAAGCCGCTTCTGGCAAACCAGAGCAGCACATGGAAACGCCGTTTACCTTCCCGCTGTAGCAGTTCCTATTTATCTACTTGCATTTTGAAGTGCTTTCGAACTGCTAGGTTGGCAGGAGCTGGGACCAAGCAACGGGAGCTCACCCCATCACAGGGATTCGAACCGCCAACCTTCTGATCAGCAAGCCCTAGGCTCAGTGGTTTAACCACAGTGCCACCTATGTCATGGTAATTTGAGTTGACCTATTCTATAAGTTTAGACTCTAAAAATTAACATTAATTTATGGTTTACATATCTAGGATTAGGTTTGTTAGGGTGTTCTTGTAACATTTTTTTAAAAAAATAAGTTGTGTGTGTGTGTGTGTGTGTGTGTGCGTGAAAACAGAATGCAAAGCTGAGACAATAAAAAGTTACTTTGATTTCTTCCGCTCAAACTTCTGTTTCCTGCGGTTTCCTTCCATGTTTCCTGTAACGATTTTTATTTTAACTTCTTGCACTTTTATACCTGTCACATTTCAGCCTTTTATGTTCTGTTTGAAAACAAGTCTTTCTAAATAAGCTACAAGCTAGTTTCTTGAGCAGACCAGAAAGATAGCCTGAGGTTGTCCTGAGAGTTTTCATTTTATCATTGTTCAGACACAGCAAGGCCTGCCAGGTACAACTAGTGTAACAAGCACTCCAGCATCTCCATCATGCAGCAAGCTGCTTCTAGCAAACAGATCCTGTGCAGTGAAAACACTGGTGGAAGAGCACAGATTCTGTAAATCATGTTCCTTTCATTGATTGCAATTTCAAAGTGCATTAACGCTCCTTAAGGCTCCAGGCACCACTTTAGTAAATACTAGTGATGTGTACAGCTGTTCAGGCAAGCTTTATGAAAATACATTTGTTGATGCGAGATAAATACACACAGATAAATGTACATGGACACATACCTGACTGCAGGATGTAAATATGTATCAGATGTATCGATTACTTTCCCATCTCTATGTGTATTTACAGCTTGTTAAAAAAAAGAGAGAGAAAATTTCATTTGCATGTATACAATGGTGAAATTTCAAATCAGCTTTGAAACATTCCATATTAAAATAATAAATCCATCAGCTATGTAAAGCAGCCTTTCCCAATGGGGTGCCCTCCAGATGTTTTACACTGCAACACCCATCAGTTCCAGTCAGCATGGGAATGACTGGAGTTGCAGTTGAAACCATCGGAGGATATCACATGGGGGAAAAGTAGAGTAGAGAAAGTAGAGCAGGTTATGTGGAAGCTTCAAATAATTGCATGAATTCAGGTTTTGTTTAATCAGGTTTTTATGAAGTGCAATTTTGCATCTGAGTTTTCCATAGCCTGGATTATATTTGTTTCTATTTTTTTAAAGTGCCTTTCCTGTTGGGTTTTTCATTTTTGTACTTCCATGCCAGTACTTTGAAGGCTTTAACATTTATGTGAGTTTATTCAGAAAAAAAAAATAGACTTCCTTTCTGCTTGAGGAGCTAAGTGATTTACTCTGTTTTTGAGCTTCAGGGCCAATGCTTAATTTTCTTTTTATCGCATTCTTAGTTCTGTATGAAGCAATTTCCTTTAGCTTCACTGCACCAAAATTCTTTGGGTTTATGCTATTTACATTTTGCATTGGTTTTAGGATTCAGTTTGGGTTCTGCTATAGTGGACCCAATTTTACCTTAGTTTGTGCATAGAAGATGATAGCGAAAGGGTACAAATTTGAAATCCTAGGGTCAGGGATATCCCTGCCCAAGGCATTAAACAAGGGAAAAGGTCCCCAGGTATCAAGGAGCAAAGCATCCTTCAAAGATCTGAATATGCAACAACATCGTGCACAGTATAGGTATAGGCTTAAGCAAAGGAGTTTCTCCAGTCACTGCTAGGGGAAAAAAGTGAAAGATTTGTGCTTTCACAAGATTCAGTCCCATATTTCTTTCTATAAAGAGAAGAAAAAGTTAGATGAGTAAGTGTTCCTTCTTAGAGCTTACAATTCCTAGCAAGAATGTCAGAAGAGCCCTGGTGGATCAGGCCAGTGGTCCCTCTATCTAGTCCAGCATCCTGTTCTCCCAGTGGTCAATCAGATGTTGATGGGAAGCTCTCAAGAGTTGAAGGATTTGACCTTGTTTTTATAAACAGAGTATAACTTACAAGAGGATGTAGCAGTGCTTTACCAGTTTGAGTGCCGTAGAAATAAAGGGATCGCAGCAGAACTTAGTGCTACAGTGCAATGGTAAAGGTAAAGGTAAAGGGACCCCTGACCATTAAGTTCAGTCGTGACCGACTCTTGGGTTGCGGTGCTCATCTCGCGTAATTGGCCGAGGGAGCTTCCAGGTGATGTGGCCAGCATGACGTAAGCCGCTTCTGGCAAACCAGAGCAGCACACGGAAATGCTGCTTACCTTCCCGCTGTAGCCGTACCTATTTATCTACTTGCACTTTGATGTGCTTTTGAACTGCCAGGTTGGCAGGAGCTGGGACCGAGCAACGGGAGCTCACCCCGTCGCAGGGATTCGAATTGCTGACCTTCTGATCAGCAAGCCCTAGGCTCTGTGGTTTAACCCACAGCGCCACCCATGTCCCTATACGGTGCAATGGTACTAAAGCACAATTACTTGCTGCAGTTGTTTCCCATTGAACTTTGAAGAGGAACACTGTAGATTTAGTGTTCAGATTCAGAGCTGGCAGCAAATCTGACCCCTGCAATATTTCTTTTGCAGTCGGTGGGTTTTGTGTGTAGTAGTATGGTTCTGGTGCGTGTGATTCTATGGTGGCAGGGTGCCCATGACAGTTTTTTATTTGTTTTAAAATTGTCACAGACCCCACCCCACATCTAACGACTGTACCATACTGCTATATTCAAAAATTAAAGGAATAGGCATTATGTATGTCATCCACTAGGTGGCTTCCTCTGTCAGTATTGTAGTTCTGGCAACATTTTTGCTTCAAAAATCAGTGTCTATGCATGCACTACCATATTTTGCCAGAAGTTGCTGCCACAGACTTTAATGGGGTAGGAAAATCTTAATAATGTTCAAACAACTGCTCAGACCTTTACTAAACCAATAAAGAATTGTCTTGCTTTCAAAGACTGAACAAAGAATTACATCAGTAGTTTCTCCCATAATTAAAAATAAATATGTAATGTGCCAGTTTAAAAAAAAGAGTAAACTGGGAACCAACATGTCAGTTTTAAGCACTATTTAACTTGTTCTATCTGTGTTAACTTTTATTGGATGGGTTTGAAATCTGGCACATTCATGGACCCCATCAGGTACAAGTCTATATAGTTTTAAGTTAACTCAATGGGTGCTATTTTTATAATCTATAGAATTTTGAAGCTTATTATGGTAGGTTTTTGTTTCTGTTTTGCTACTCATGCATACTAAAAGAGCATTGTTTTTATTTGTTTCTGTGTTATGTATTTTTGTGTTTTTATTTTTTAAACTGCCTTGTGAGCCTCAGAAGAAGGGCGGTACAGAAACATAATTAATTAATTAATAATACTCTGCCACTTTCGTATTCAACTTAGTCTTTAAGTGTTTATTATTACCATATTTTAATAAGGAAAAAGCTTAAGTGAATCTGAAACTGGGTGACATTCTTTTTTGTTTAGATTCTGTAAGCTTGAAACATTCTTTTTGGTGAAAATTCAGGTCATCTATCTTTTCACATTTGCTTTGTGGACTACTAATAACCGAATTAAGTTTTGTAAATAATGGTTTAAGTAAAGAAATAATATGAGAATTGAAGTTGTTTGCCATCGTCCTCCTCTCCCTGTCTCCCCACCATATTTGTACATAACCCTGTATTTGTCCTCAGTCTGCTGTTTTTGGAATCCTAGAAATGGGCAGGCAAAGGGGAGATGGGAGGGTGGCTTTGACACATCTTGTTTCAACTTCTAGGTCAACTCAGGGAAGATATATACATAGACCACCCACATGTACATCTTGTTCAGGGAGCAAAATACTATGATCTTGATACTATGATCAGATGGTTCTTGGTGCTCCTGTTCAGCTGGGATGATACTGAGGGGTCATCCTGCAAGGATATAGAAGTCAGGTCTTTGTTGTGAGTTTGTGTCTTATCCATCTTCCTCTCAAATGTGCTAAGAGAGCTCAAAGCCTCCTCCTAGTTGACTCTTGCTAAGCTTTTTGTTTTGGCAATGACTGCCAAGCAAGCTTTACAGTTGCCTCCTGGAAAAAAAAATCCTCATGTGTGCTGATTGGACATTGTTTTGATGGTCAGGGGGGTAAAGCCTTGAGAAAGGATGTGTTCGTCAGTTTCTGGAAATTGTGCTCAGGTCCTGCTTTTGGACTTTACACAGATATCTGATTGGTCACTGTGAACAGGATGCTGGACTAAATGGCCTGATCCAGGAGAGTTCTTCATACATTCCTATGTTCTTGTGCAACTCTTTCCTGTGGACTTCCTTCTAGGTCTTTGCTCACCTCTCTTCATACTCAGAACTCTGTATGAACCATTTATTGGTTAATAAGTTGTCTGACAAGATAGCCACTTTGTACCTAATTGCTCAGTTTATTTATGTTTTATTGATGAGCTCAGTCTTGAACTCCATGTTCCTTGGAGGCTGCTTGATAAATCTGTCAGCTAATCCTGTGTAAGACACAGAATTTCCTGCTGTAGCATAATACATGACATTGCTTTTACTTTGTATTCCTGAAAGAAACCTGGTTGCACATTTTCAGTGGGCTGTGTCTGGCAGCATGAAATAAAATCAGATACATAATTCACACTGCTTTCTGCATTACCTAGAGTTCCACTGTGATGCCCTGTAATGTGGGGAATATCTGTTTAGCTTTTAAAATCAGTATTCTGGCTGTTCTGGCTTGTAAAGGGTCACCCTACTGAAAGCTATTTGAGTGAGGCAAAGGAAACAGGTGTTTTTAGCCTGGAAGAAAGAAGGCAGTTTGAGTATCCAGAGGGTTCTTATGAAGAAAGAAAAGGTGACAGTTTATCACAGTACCTGAGGAAATGGAGATTAGAGGGCTCAATTTGTAATAAAGAAAATTTAGGTTAGCTTTCAAAATATAAAGAATGGCCATTAGTATAGAATAAGTTACCAATAAAGTTGTGAATTATCTTTCTGGGATGTTTCTAAGGCAGAATTAGGTAGTGAACTGCCTCTGGTAGGCTTAAGTAAGGAACCCTTATTGAATTTTCCAAGTTTTATGACTTCAAACTGAAGACACTTTGCCAAATGCGTAAGCCCCATTTACTTAGAGACTGTACTGAAGTAGCACATGATGGGTTCTGTTCTTACGTACCTATCTGTGAAATCTGTCTCACACAACTTGATGGGTCTTTGTAAGTGGAACTATACCTTGCTGGGAGCCACAGCCTCACATCTTCTCCGATAAAAGTAGTAAAAAAAAGAGTGTGTGACTTAACTGTCTGCTAAGGAAGTGTAGTGAGAGGGGGACTTGATCATGTCTTCTCTTTGTAATTGGAAAGGGGAGAAGAAGATCCTTTGAGGTATTCAGAAGAGGACCCTGCTTTAGATTCCCCTATGGAACCGTGTAAGATTTATGATGGTATATGGTAGAGCTTTCTTGGTGATGGATAGAGCTGGGTCATATCTGGTTTCCAACATTGCAATATATCATCAGCTAAACATTGTGATACACCAATATACACAATATCTGAAATAAGGATAGAGCTATGTAGAGGCATTGACTGGCTTCACAGTTTTTCCCACATTGTGATTTTTGCATAGCACTCACACACATCATGATTTGTGATGTATTGCCAGGTCAAAATTTATGAGAGGAAAGCAACAGGGAAACTGAACTTGTCACATATACTTGTCACATGAGCAGGGCCAGCCCTACGGCAAGGCTGGGTGGCGCAGGGCGCCAGGGGGGTGCCGCGCGGCTATGTCCACTGCGGCCGCATGGCGGGCGCTGGGAAACATGGTGGGAGGGCACGGGAGGGATCTTCGCACCACGGCGCCAGGGCACCAGATATGCTTAAGACGGCCCTGCACATGAGGAATCTTTGCCAGGCTTGGTTCATGTTTGCAGAGATAAAAGTGACTGCTAAACTACTGTTTCCTAGATAGAACCATGCAGGTTCTGTAGTTTTTTGTATGGAGGTCAAGTACTTATATACAGTACAGTATTCTAATTCTGTGAATGGAAAAATGTGTATTGTTTTCAGATATAAATTTTCCTCGCACATTGAAGGTCACATTGAATGAAGCTGTAGGACAATGCTAGAGAACAGTCTTATTTTTCTAGGTGAAGTAATCACACCCTCTGGGAAAATAGAAAAAAAGGACTTTGCACCATTCTTGGTTCATAACTGAGGATGAGAAAGATTTTCCAAAGGAAAATAAGTCAAAATATGAACTTTTGTTGCTGTCGCTTTCTTAGGCTGCTACCCTGCATATTGGCCAGTCTGCAAGAAATCCTGCTCATTGTGGCTAACTCAAGTGTCTGAAAAACCCAAAGTTAGGAAACTAGATACATGTATGTGGTTAAGTTTTAATTAGTGAGATGGATTCTGTGTTACTAACTATCCACATAGATACTGGGAAAAGCAGGTCATTTGAACTGTATCCTTCCTCAGCCTTTTCTCATTTCTCATCCTCTAACAAAAACAAACTCACTTTCATGGTGAGTAAGTAAAAGATATTAATGGAATGCCAAATTCAAGGAATCTACCCAAGAGAAGGTGCATTCATACAGGATTATTACATTAGTTTTCCTGGTTATAATGGTAGTGCTGCTGCACAATTTATATATTGCGTTAATGGTTGCTTTATGATACTGTAGCTTTTTAATCAATATATCACTGTGTTTATTACATTTTAAATGACAGGGGGAAGTGTATGTTGGGATTAGTGGCCCAAATGTTGTCCTTACTCATAAAATTCCCACAACTGCCCTGTGAGGTAGGTTGAACAATTACTGACCAAAGGTCCCTCATCGAGTTTCCTGGCCAAGTGGGGATTTGAACTCTGGTCTCCCAGACCTAGTCTGACATTCTAACCACTACATCACAATTTTGCATACAAAAGATAAAATTGTTAAATTTGTATATGACGGGTTCAACTGAAAAGCCAAGTCTGGTGAGAAAATAGATGCTTGCTTGAGAATCCTATGTATGCCACCCTGAATTTGCAGATTCAGAAGGCAGAATATAAATGTATGAAATAAATATCAGTGCACCCATGAATTTTAGTGTGGCATAATGCACCTGTACATTGTGTTCACTCTTCTGGGGGGAAATGTAGCAGTGGAGAAACTTGAGTTTGTGGAGAATGTAGGTTCCATAATAGTGAAGTATTATTATTTATTAGACTTGTTAGTTTCTGGTTACCCAAATGACTCCAAGCAACCTGCAACACATTTAAAAACATAAACATAGATAGGTTTTATCATTGTGTAAAAATACCAAAATACATAACATTAATTAAAATATATGAACACACCAAAAACACTCCTCCCCCCAATATATTTTTGCACAGAAGGGAGAACTCTGCTGGCTGTGGCCTCTCCCATAGTTTGGACTGTGAGGAGATAAAAATCTAGAAAAGAAGAAAGACATAGTTCAGCTATTCTCAACAAAGCATTGCCTGCTCTTCCTTTGGCGTTTCTTAAATTCCTTATTTTTCTTTGATTCATTAAATCCCAGACTGTAGTACAGGCAGCATGAAGAAGTTCTCACTCTTCATGTGTTCTCATCTGTCATGTGACCACTGAACTTCTTTCCCCCCTAAAACATAATGCAAAGTGCTGAGAGAGGATGCTTGGTGCCAGGATCTTGTGACTTTTGGCGGATTAGAAAGTGACAGTTCAGCTTCTGCTAAAGTAAATAAGTGTGCAAAATTTGCTAGACATCTAGGTGCATGTTGTGTAAATGTGGTACAGATTCACAGTAAAAGGAAAGAAGCTAACTCTGTTAATGAAGGATGTTGGACAAGCTAATGTCCCACATGAAGACTCTGCTTAGACACCTATCCTAAACTATTGAACAAGCTTGTCCTTCTTTTAATGAGGTACCAGATTTGCATAATTATTCAGGAAAGTGGAGTAGCTTGGTGATGTTCTGTAGATCATATTCTCTTTCTCACATTTCAGATAATCTGGCATGCTTTATACCATGTCTGGTTATTTCTCCATCTATCCCAGTACCGTCTACTCAAACTGGCAGCAGCTCTCCAGAGTCTTAGGCAGAGTTCCTTCTCATTATCCGATCATCATTTATTTATTCTTAACTTGAGATGCCAGAGATTCAGCCTTGGATCTTCTGCATGTGCACTGCTACTGTGTTATGGCCGTTTCCAAATCAATATGAATATAATCAGCAGATGGCACAGAAACCTGAAACTCTGGATTAAAATGACAGAAGTGATATATGGATAACTGGCAAAGTAAAGCTTTGTGCTTATACACACACACACACACACACACACACACACACACACACACGGTTATTGACTCTGGTTAAATACTTAGACTTTTGTGGGAATGAGATACAATGAGAGTTCTTTATGCTAAGCTTGAACACTTTGGTTAGTGGGGAGATGCTTGCAGCATTTTTAAAAAAATAAAAATGATTCAGAATGCCTTGACCTGGAAAAAGTGAAATGCTGCAGTTAAAACGGCCGCCTGTTGTTGGTCAGGACACAGCAGCTTAATCTGTTGCTTCTGCTTTACTTTACTTTATTGCTTGCAAATGTGTAAGAGAATATTGGGCCACTGTGGATTTCTATCTTTTTCTGAGTTGTTCCCAGTGCGTGTAGTATAGTAGTCTGAAAGGGGTTCCTGGTGAAGCCCCACAACTATAGGTCTGTAAGAAATCCTTCTATTAATTCGATACTGTACACAGAAGGGAAAGGTCTTGTATCTGGCTGTATTAACACAGACTTGGCTCTGGCATGGGGGAACTTAGGCAGGCTGCCCTTTATGATGGCACCCAGGTGCCTGCCATAACTTAGGTCTCTCCCTACTTGCATACTTGTGAGTTGACATCTAATGGCAGTGGCCCATTGCAAAATGACCACTGCTAACTAGGTATATCTGCTTGCAAGCTAGTGCAGCTGGTAAGCTAATGGCTGTCTCTACCACAGTGCTCAGTGCTCTGCAAGCAGGCTTTCTTTGCAGTGGTGCTGTAATGGGCATCTGCTTCTGGATGAATGGGAGGCTAGTGGCTCCCTCTCTCCCTCTTTGACACCCACATTTTTCCTGTATGGTGATATCTCCCACAAAAGGAGCTAATAGAATAAAATTAGAAGTTGGTCCAAGATGCAGAGCATTTAATTAATCGATCACTGACTTCTTTTTTATTTGCTTTAAGTGCATATCTACTTTTCCCACCATGTACTGTATTCTAAATGGCTCACAACTAGGGGAAGGGGATAACACTAGAATCATCATTGTGATTATGTTCTAAGATACTAAGGTAAATGAAAGAACTAATACAGTATATGACCCTATTGAAACACACACACACACACACAGAGAGAGAGAGAGAGAGAGAGAGAGAGAGAGAGAGAGAGAGAGAGAGAGAGAGAGAGAGAGAGAGAGACCCAGAAGCTTCCCCAGTCCTTCCAAATAGACAAGCAAAGAAGAATTCTTGCTCAGCTCCAGGATGAGGTTGTTCCATAGCAGAAAAGGTTCTCCTTCTAGCAGCCGATTGTCATTACACAGATGGCTGGTACCATGAAGCAGATTCTAGTTTTACGAGCATAGATGGAAGAAAAGTCCTTGTCATTTATTTTCACAACTTACAGACCTAAAAAAAAAGCTGTTCATTTAAAATACAGTAGTTTCTCTTCCCGTGAATTCTGTTTTTAAATGAATAATCATATTTATTGCTCTAAGATGTTTACAACAAGGTGCTTTTAGGATTCTACAAAACTAATCTATCCTTGAAAGGTCGAGCACATCTGCCAGAATTGGGAGGCAGCTTCAGTGTTGCCTGTCCTCTTCAGAGGTGTCTGATTGCTTTCGTCTCTATATTCAATAAACAGTTTATTCAGTGTTTCAGGATTTCAGTGGTCTTTTAAAAAATTTAACCCACAAGGTCAAAGGAAGATGAAATCCCACAGAGAGGGTGCATAGTTCACCACCGCATGCCCACAGCCTTACACTAAGCAATATGGTAACTCACCCTGTGGTGTCTGATATATTCACCATGTCTCTGTCTGGACTCTCCTTTCGCTAGCCTGCTGTGCTCAGTGCTGCAACTTCATTCATTGCAGAGAGAGATGACAATAATTTTGAGACTCAGCCAGGCACTGACACATGCAGCTCAAGGCAGAAAGCTAAACAGACTTACAACCTCTCTTAAAGTGTTGCATTAACTTCTGTCAGAAGTACAAGAAATGAATGAAATTGAGGCTTGATCTCTGTTCTATGGCTTCAAAATTCATTCTGCTTGTATTGCACATTTAACCAAACATTCAACTCCTCTATATTTCCAAATTCTTTTTTGCTTGTCTATTTGGAAGGACTCGGGAAGCTTAAGAACAAATTAAGTGAGAAGTAAACACTCATAATTTTAATAATATTTATGTTTCCTAAGGATTGTTTTCACCACCAGTGCTATAATATGATCTTTGTGGTTGATTGGAAGCAGCTTCTATGGCATTTTCCATATAGCTGGCACCAATGGTGAAATCCCACTGGGGATCACTTTCAGTTCAGGAGATTATTCTTCTTTTTGTGTGCTATGTATACATAATCAAGTGATTAAATTGCAAGGCAAAAAGGAATGTTGGTATGATTTTAATATTGAATCAGGATTCCTTTTTCTGATTGTTTTTAATTAATGCACATACATGATCATACATAATGGTAATCTGTAAGAAAAAATATGTAAATTGTATGCTCTGAATATAATTTGTATTTGCTCAGAAGTCTAGATCTTTAATTTAGAAAAGCAGCGACAATAAAAATGGAAGTATGGTGAAGCAATAGTATCAATAGTCCATAAATTGGATAATGTTGTTTAGATCTGGAGAATTTTGTCAGCATTACAATTTGCTTACTGATCAAAATGTATATGTGCTTCTTAACTCATGTAAAATTATTAAATATACATCTTTACTTTTGTGGAGCAGCTGAACATGAGATTGGGTTCTTAATCTGCATATTATTTTTCACAAGCGTACTCCTGAGAAAGGACAATTACATTTGTTCTGGAGTCATTTTCTGAACTTCTAAAAATTGATAAATGCTTTAAGCAAAAGAAAAAATCCCAATCACACATGCCTCAGTCATGAGACACGGGAAACGCAGCAGTCATGGCTTATTGATTTATTAATTGCATCTATGTCTCACCTTTCCTTCAGGGAGCTGAAGGTGGTGAACATATTTCTCCCCCACTTCAGTTCATCCTTACAATAGCAGCACCATGAGGTAGGCTAGGGTGTGTTATAGGAGAAGAGCATTCCATGAATAGAAGGGGAATAGAGCCTACACTACTGGCCTTGCCCATGGCATACCACACAGTGAGCACAGACATCTGAACCTTGCATGATCAGGGTTCCATACGGCACAAAAGCCAAGCACATAGACTTGTGTACATTGGCACTTTAAGATGAACCCTAGGAGAGATAGATAGATAGATAGATAGATAGATAGATGTATTGTCAGAAACAAGGGCTCACGCCTTTTAGGGTTTTTCTGTTTGTTTTGTTTACCTTCACTTGGAAATTTCAGGCTGCTGTGTAAATCACATGCCAAGTTAGGAGAAGATTCTGTTTCAATTTCATAATGACATATCATTTACAGAGCCGTTCTGTTTTTAGCTATAATGGTTTCTGTAACAAGATCAATTTTTCCCCTTTAGCCTAATCAGTAGATGATTTAGATTTGCTTCTGTAATCTATCTTTGCTTCATCCATATTTTTCCATTTCTGACTAGCAAACCCTAGAAATTGCTCTTTCTGTATCTGGGCTTTGGGTTTGTTTTTTAAATGACTGCACTTTGAAAGCTTTTTTGGGATTAGTGTTTTACAGAAAATACAGGTTAAAAACATTAGTAACCCTCCCCCAACGCATTAAAATACAGAGGATCACTAAGTGGTTATGGTTCATATTCTCTCTCTCTCTCTAAGTGTGTGTGTGTGTGTGTGTGTGTGTGTGTGTGTGTTGAATTTTGTAATGCTGTGCTTCTTAACAAACTGCACTATAGAGCAAAATATTTTCTTTTTTTAAAAAAAGAAAATTCTATGCAGCTAATAAATCAAATTATAATATTGGCTAGAAGGCCAAAAATTGTAGTTGCATCTAAAACTTGTGAAAATGGCTACTTTTAGTCAGCATAAGCAAGCAAAATGTGTTGACTGTTTAGAATTCTTAAGCCATTTGAAGAAGAATATCCTAGCAGGAATAAAATAAAAGGAAAAGAATCATGTTCCAGGAAATAGGTTTATTTGAGTTGCTTGCAGGGCTGTCTTAAGCATATCTGGTGCCCTGGCGCCGTAGTGCGAAGATCGCTCCAGCGCTCCCCCCCCCCGCCCCATTTCCCACCGTGGCTGTGGTGGCCCGGTGCCCTGCACCACCCAGCCTTGCCTTAGAGCCAACCCTGGTTGCTTGCTCTATGTCTATAGCAACTTTGCAGAATAGAAGTTGATCACTTTATGTTGAGAAGAAAATGTGACCTTTTAGAAGAAAGCTGTGCGCTTGGGGGCCATTTGTCACATCAGTATTAATCACTTGACAATATGTGCAAAGGAGAGGCAGCTCATACCCTTCTGTCTCTTTAAGAATTGTTAACTCTGCCCAAAGACCCTTTCATGATAGCAAAGCAAGTCAGATGGTAAACTTCGCTTGAATACACAAGAAAATAGTTAATCCCACCTAACAAGAATTTAGGAGGAGAACCTTCCCAATTCACACCTCTCTTGCCCTACTTCCAGTGAATAGGAACACACATAAAATTGGGGTTGCTTCCATATCTTCTTAGCCCATTAGTTCCAGCAGGGTAAGTGCCCTGGCTGACATTTAGGGTCCCACTCAGCATAAAGAGCAGGGCTCCCTTAACACATTTTTAAGTAAGTGAAGTAAGAGATATTACCATTTCAATAGGAGCCTTGTTAAGCTCAGGGTCTAAAATAACATAAGAATACAACTGTATTTATCTCAGTGGTATGGACAGCCAAATGAGATGTCATCCACTATAGCTTTGTTCACAGTGAAATTGCATCAAATAAATTGCCAGTTTCTCCTGTGGGAAGACCTTCTTGCAGCACCTGTTGGTTCCATACCATCACTAGCATTGTGAGGAGTCTCACTTATAGGCCATTCCAGTCTTAAGCGTCAGAACCCAGGAACATATCTCAACCCAACTGTGCACCTTCCCTTAATTCTTATACTGCTTATGTTTTCCACATCCATACTTCTTGTGTCACAGGTTTATCTCCCCCTCCCATCCTTAATACCATTCACAAACCTTTGAATTCCTGCTGCTGTGTTATAACATTCTTCCTCAGAGAGGTGAAAGCCATCACAGTTGATGTTTCCTCCTGACAATGATCCGGCAATTACCCTTATTTATTTTCTTTTTACCTTACTCAGCTTATGGAAATACACAGCCCTTATCATAGCATCCTAGAAACTATCTCTATCCTATCTATCACAGTGCCGAGAAACATCTGTTTAATGGACCTGACATTCCCTGTACCCTTGGTAACAATGTATTTGTTTCATTATTTGTATTAGGTTGTTACTCGTCCTTCACTCGAAGGTCCCAGGACAGGTTGCAACAACACAAATAATACAAACAAACACAAATGGAACACCATAATTACATTAATTAATAGTTTTCAGGTAGCTCACAAAAATAGTTTTCAACTGTCATGGCCAGCGAAAAGGGAAAAGTCTTGGTGAGATATGTGACCATGATAATTCTAGCTCAGGTAGAATTGAAATATTATTTCATCTGTTGATGCAGGAGCAGGTCACATTGTATTCTTTGAGAGTTAATGTTGGCTTTGCTCTCCCATTTGGCACTGCAACCAAGGGTAATATATTATTTATTTATTATCTTAAATCAAGAATAAGAAAAATAACACGCCCCACCCAACTAGAGGAATATCAAGAATAGCTCAACCCCCCCCCCCCAAAAAAAAACTACACAAAGATTCAAATGCCTGGGTAAATAACAAAAATTTTGCTTGGCGCTGAAAAGCTGACAACTTTGATGCTCCTTTCATTCTACAACTGGGCTGCCACTGAAAAGGCATTTGGAACATTATAGCACTGCAAGTTATTTGGTATGATACTTGCATCCTTTAGGTAATGTTTGTGTTGGGTAAGTACTAGTCTGCCTATGTTGGTCAGCCAAAGAACACAAGGGTATATTCAACAGTTGGGACTTGCATAACGTAGGCGGTAAACTTCCCTGCTTTAATTACATGTCCAAAACGTAAATCCTTTGTTTGGTGACCTAGTAACACGCATGTAATACAAATGGGCACACTTTGTTTTCACTGACGCTTTTCAGATCCCTTAGCTGGCAGTGAATGTAGAGCATTAATACAGAATATTGCATATTGCAGTTTGGCAAAACGGTCAGCAGCCCAAATCGAGCATTTTAGACCTTTTCATCAAGGAAGTGAAATAAAATTTAATGATGTGGGAGAAATAGCAGAGACTTTTTTGGGGAAAAAACTATGTGGGACAAGAAGCTGGATATGGGGACAGCTAGAACTGGATATGGAATAACTGATTGGTTCAAAATTGGGAAAGGAGTACGACAAGGCTGTATATTGTCTCCCTGCTTATTTAACTTGAATGCAGAAATCATCATGAGAAAGGCTGGACTGGATGAATTCTAAACCGGAATTAAGATTGCCGGAAGAAATATCAACAACCTCAGATATGCTGATGACACAACCTTGATAGCAGAAAGTGAGGAGGAATTAAAGAACATTTTAATGAGGGTGAGAGCACAAAATACGGTCTGAAGCTTAACGTCAAATAAACTAAGATCATGGCCACTGGTCCCATAACCTCCTGGCAAATAGAAGGGGAAGAAATGGAGGCAGTGAGAGATTTTACTTTCTTGGGCTCCTTGATCACTGCAAATGGTGACAGCAGGCACGAAATTAAAAGACGCCTGCTTCTTGGGAGAAAAGGAATGACAAACCTAGACAGCATCTTAAAAAGCAGAGACATCACCTTGCCGACAAAGGTCCGTATAGTTAAAGCTATGGTTTTCCCAGTATGGAAGTGAGAGCTAGACCATAAAGAAGGCTGATCGCTGAAGAATTGATGCTTTTGAATTATGGTGCTGGAGGAGACTCTTGAGAGTCCCATGGACTGCAAGAAAATTAAACCTATCAATCCTGAAGGAAATCAGCCCTGAGTGCTCACTGGAAGGACAGATCGTGAAGCTGAGGCTCCAATACTTTGGCCACCTCATGAGAAGAGAAGACTCCCTGGAAAAGACCCTGATGCTGGGAAAGATGGAGGGCACAAGGAGAAGGGGACGACAGAGGACGAGATGGTTGGATAGTGTTCTCGAAGCCACCAACATGAGTCTGACCAAACTCACACCAACATGAGTCTGACCAAACCGCATACTACCTTTTTCATTTACAAGGTGTATAGAATCCTTCATTCATTTCAAGTCATACTAGGAATCATGCTGCAGAATCCTGATAGTCTTCTTTCTCTTCTTGTTGGTTTCACCCAACTGCTCATGCAGTACCAATTTAATGTGAAAGGAAAATTTGTCAGAAGTAATTTATCATGTTTGAAGTATCATATTAATTTTCATATAACAATGGGTTTCAACTAGCATTAGCATGGCACTTGGAAGCCCAGCTATATAAGCTCAGACTAAGTATCATATAGCTAAAGAAAGCATAGTCAAACCAGTTAAGTATTCTTGGATTGACATCAGTCTGGCTGATGAGTTGATTCTAGTAAATTAACAGCACAGTCCCATACTGAGAGGTAGATTCCATTAAATGCAATGGAATGGTTTATGGCTTAAGAATGTCACATAAGAATGTCACATAAGAATCTGAATTTGAACATTTATATATGGGCAGACTTCAGGCTTGTTAGATTTTTGTTTTTAGAAATACAGGGGGTTTTGTTTTTGTTTTTATAAATCCAGGATCTACCAACCAGAGTGTGGTGCAAAAGACATACAGCTAGAAGTGAAGAACTGGGTGCCTCTGAACACATTCCAAATCCAGAGATTATTATTTTATTCAGTATTAGAACTGAGTCCACAGCTCTCTCACACAAAAGTTATCTCCTGGCTACCTTTATTTCAACAGTCTAGAACAGGCATCCCCAAACTGCGGCCCTCCAGATGTTTTGGCCTACAACTCCCATGATCCCTAGCTAGCAGGACCAGTGGTCAGGGATGATGGGAATTGTAGTCCAAAACATCTGGAGGGCCGAAGTTTGGGGGTGCCTGGTCTAGAATAGATTAGGTAGGAAAAAGACATTGTTGCTAATGTGAAACAATTGTGACTCAGAAAACCTCACTCCAGAGTCAGTGGACTTTCTCTGGGCTGTCTAGGGCTGTGTTTTGTAATAGGCAGTTTGTTGTCTTGTAGGTACAGCAGATTAAAATGATTTTACTTTCTCCTACTGCAAATGGTTTCCAGGAAAAGTGTGAGTGAACAAGGATGGAGAGGAAGCTGGGAAAGAGTTCAATTTTAACTCCTGTCATTTTAATTTTTGTCAAGGATGATAACAGTGCAATCCTATATATGTCTACACAGAAGCAAATCCCATTGAGTCCAGTGGTGTTTCCCAGGTCAGTGGGTATAAGATTGCAATCTAAAAAGGCTAGCTTTGCACAAGTCAAACACTGGATACAACAAGCCAGATAGGCTTCCAAAAAAACTAGTTTAATTAAAACTGTAATCCTACCCACATTCACCTGGAACTGTGATCCATTCAACTCAATGGAGCTTAATGCTAATTAGGCTGTATAGGATTGCATTGTTTAGTACTCTAAAATAACATGATACAGGAAAGTGATTTGGTACAAAAGGTAGGTTTTGTAACTTGAATGCTGTTGGGATAAAATCCTGGCTCCTTGTTACATACTTAAAAAACAAAACAAAAACTTCATTACTTCCTTGCTCTAACTTTATATGATCTCTTACACCTGTGAACAAATTGCACAAAATATACTCACCAATACCATGGAGAAACAATTTTAACAAGCATAGTACAATTCTCAGGATTTCTCCCTTAACCTTCTTCTAAAGGTAAGAAGGAAAACACTAAGAATTACTTGCACATTTAGATGCATACTAAAGAGTGGAATACGAAGTATGAAATAAACAACACTTGGCGATAAAACGTCTCTTCATTTCATAGTTCTGTGTACTTGATGGTATTTATATAATAGATTATGTAATGTTACACTGACAGAGATTTATCACACAACTGTATTGAATAACATGAAATGTATATCTATTCTATCAGTTTTGGGGTGGTAATTTCAGTTATGGTAGCAGAGAGTAATTTATTTTCACTCTATCAACTCTTGCCTTAACATGTCTTTGTTTAGCTACATATATTTACCACCTCAAATTTCTAAAGCTTTCTCCTTATTTTTAAATGGGAATTTAATAAAGTTAATATTTAACTGATTATAAGTTGTTATTTATCAGTACTGAAACATATTCTGTAAAGAGCCATTTTTTAACTTTTCCATTATTCTGCTTTTCTTATATATATAAAAAATCCATTCACTACTGCTTACTGCAATAAGTATACATGGTGCACAAAATGAGCCACAAAATGAACCATTCATTGCCTGCTGTAATTACTAGAGCACTAATTACTCCTAATCACTGGCATCCAGGGTCAATAAGGATGACAACAGGAACATTAAAGACAAGACGTGCACTTGCAGTTACATGTCTTTTAAACCAGGCTATAATTTTTTTAATAGCGACCGTTTGTCACTTGACGCTAGAAGCATTCAAAGTTGCTAATTTTTAATCCACATATAGATAGATAAATAAATGTATATTTATTTCTTTTTCATTTGCAGTTTGACGGTGAGAACATGTATATGAGTATGTCAGAGCCGACCCAGGAGTACGTGCCAGCCAGCCAGGTGGGTTAATTAATCTTCTCTGCCTTGTTTCAAATTGTAATTAAACAAATTCAAAGAGTTGCATTGCAAATGAGTGGCACTATCAGTAACTGCTGCAATCAGAAATAATCATAATTTATAAACAAAGCATTTAAGCCTTGTTTCCAGCTAATGAGATAGCACTGATAAAACGCCAGAGTTGGCAGTTGTTGAAGACACTACTTCGTTTGCTCTCCAGAATGCAAGCAGCTGTTTTGCCAGCATGATCATTCCCAAGCAGTTGTTTTACCTTTAGGAAATCCTCTTTACAGGTGCATGCTATTTGTTTATCTGACTACAGACAACTTAATCATTATAAGCCACAGGTGCCACAAATTGCTTAACTTATCACGTTCAGCTCTGTTTGGTCTAAAGAACTGGTGTATTCAATTGCAAGGGCACCCTATTCCCCCCAATAAATTCAAACCCGCCACATGGCCTGTTTAGACCTTCAGAGTTACAAAACAGACCAGACAATAAAATACTAAAAAGCAAATGAAAGCTCGTGCTGAATCATGTCTGGCTTGTCCAGACATTTGTTTCTGATCCTGGCAGGTAATAATCCATAGTATGTTACAACTTTCATATTATGGACTCTCTCTCTCTCTCTCTCTCTCTCTCTCTCTTTCTCAATATATATATATATATTATACCACACACCCACATACCCTTCATTCTGTAATTAAACAAACTTTAACATGACTGGGCCATGATGTTAAATATTTTCTTTTTTAAAGCTGTGTTTAAAAAGAATGTGTTCCCAAAAGATTACTTCCCAATTGCCTGCTGAATTTATTTTAGAGTGCCTTTTGGAACTTCTATGATTGAACTTGCTTGGCTAAGACTGCTATAAACTCTGCACGTAGTTTTGAATAGAACTGTTTGATTAAAAATTGGGGGTGGGATATTCTTTTTTAACCTTTACATCCAAAAAACTGTCTTGACAAGTTTAGCAGTACTGTGTTAGATTAAAGCAACCAGGCATCATCTTGTTCATGCCTTAAGGGCTTTGAAGCACAAGGGCTAATTGAATTTGTTTGAAACTGTAGAAGTACAAACTCTCTGAATGATTGCTGTTACAAAGCAGCTGCTACCTTTCAGAGAATCATTATGTCTGTCTTAAATAGTTTTGAACAAAGAATGTACCTCCACATTTTCCAACTGAGCCATTTTCCTTCTGCTGATACGCTCTATACCATGCATATTAAAACACCAGGTATCACTTCCTTGAGATATTTTAAGGTACTTTTAAAAGTTGGTTATACATTTAGAGGACTTCTGGTAGGTTGTTACTCACGAATGGACACGTTTTCCCCGTGCAGTCGGGGTGTACCCGTTCGGCAGCGAGGTCAAAAAAGGGGGGAACAGGGCTAAGTGAACCCCAAAGTCTTGGGGGGGTATCCCGAGACAATATGGAATTGCTGGGTTGCAGAGAAGAGGACCCTGACACCGCTCGCAAGATGCGAGCAGGCAGAGGGAGAACTTCAATGGTGCTAGAACCAGCGATCCCCTGCTGCCAAGAAGCTCAAGTCCGTGGGCTTTTTTTATCCACCAGGTGTTTTTTAGTTCTCTTGTTCTTCTTTGAACCGCAGCCTTAGTGTTGGCATAGGTTTTTTTCTTAGTGTCACAGTTTCTATCTCTTTGCCAGATCTGAAAGGCCAGATCTGAAATTAATGACGAAATCACAGATGAATGTAAAATAAGTAAAGGGACTCGCCAAGGCTGCACACTGTCTCCCTTGATTTTCATTTTGATAATGGAGGTCCTAAATAATTGGATTCAAGGAGACCAGTTGGTTAAAGGAATAACCTTGGGAAATAAATCCTATAAACTTAAGACCTTTTGATGACCTTTTGATAATGACCGAAACTCCCAAAGAATGTTTAAAGAGAGCAATGGAACTGATTAAGAACTTTGGAGAAGTTGCTGGTTTCAAATTGAATACCACCAAAACAAAATTATTGGTTAAAAATATATCTTCACAGGAAAAAGATCTAAGATCTAGAAAAAATAACAGGCCTGAGGATATGTAATAAAGCAAAGTACTTAGGTATATGGATACCCCTAAAAATATAAATATATTTCAGGACAACTATTCCAAAGTATGGCTAGAGATAAAAAAAGAAACCCCGATATTTGGAGCAGGCTATCAATGTTAGGGAGGATATCCATTATAAAGATGTATGTGCTCCCCAGGTTGACTTTTCTGTACCAAATGATACTGATACTAGGTGGATACAGATTCGACTTACAATTTTATTCGACTTACAAATGTGTGTTCGGAACGCATTAAACCACTGTATAGGCTGTAGACAACAGTAAATCATTTTCAGAGTACAGTGGTACCTCTACTTACAAATTTAATGCGTTCCGAACGCACATTTGTAAGTCGAAAAAAATTGTAAGTCGAATCCCATAGGAATGCATTGGGAGAAAAAATTTGTAAGTAGAAGCAACCCTATCTAAAAATTCATAAGTAGAAAAAATCCTATCTAAACCGCATCCAAGATGGCGGACGGAGCTCCATTCGTAAGTAGAAACATTCGTAAGTAGAGTTATTCGTAAGTAGAGGTACCACTGTACTTTTAAACTTTAAATACATGTATTCAAAATATGACAAGAAAGGAAAATTCCACAGATGAAAAATGTTCATGCTGCT